>NC_136248.1:0-600000 GCF_053564925.1 Oryzias latipes
CCCTAACCCTAACCCTAACCCTAACCCTAACCCTAACCCTAACCCTAACCCTAACCCTAACCCTAACCCTAACCCTAACCCTAACCCTAACCCTAACCCTAACCCTAACCCTAACCCTAACCCTAACCCTAACCCTAACCCTAACCCTAACCCTAACCCTAACCCTAACCCTAACCCTAACCCTAACCCTAACCCTAACCCTAACCCTAACCCTAACCCCTAACCCTAACCCTAACCCTAACCCTAACCCTAACCCTAACCCTAACCCTAACCCTAACCCTAACCCTAACCCTAACCCTAACCCTAACCCTAACCCTAACCCTAACCCTAACCCTAACCCTAACCCTAACCCTAACCCTAACCCTAACCCTAACCCTAACCCTAACCCTAACCTAACCCTAACCCTAACCCTAACCCTAACCCCTAACCCTAACCCTAACCCTAACCCTAACCCTAACCCTAACCCTAACCCTAACCCTAACCCTAACCCTAACCCTAACCCTAACCCTAACCCTAACCCTAACCCTAACCCTAACCCTAACCCTAACCCTAACCCTAACCCTAACCCTAACCCTAACCCTAACCCTAACCCTAACCCTAACCCTAACCCTAACCCTAACCCTAACCCTAACCCTAACCCTAACCCTAACCCTAACCCTAACCCTAACCCTAACCCTAACCCTAACCCTAACCCTAACCCTAACCCTAACCCTAACCCTAACCCTAACCCTAACCCTAACCCTAACCCTAACCCTAACCCTAACCCTAACCCTAACCCTAACCCTAACCCTAACCCTAACCCTAACCCTAACCCTAACCCTAACCCTAACCCTAACCCTAACCCTAACCCTAACCCTAACCCTAACCCTAACCCTAACCCTAACCCTAACCCTAACCCCTAACCCTAACCCTAACCCTAACCCTAACCCTAACCCTAACCCTAACCCTAACCCTAACCCTAACCCTAACCCTAACCCTAACCCTAACCCTAACCCTAACCCTAACCCTAACCCTAACCCTAACCCTAACCCTAACCCTAACCCTAACCCTAACCCTAACCCTAACCCTAACCCTAACCCTAACCCTAACCCTAACCCTAACCCTAACCCTAACCCTAACCCTAACCCTAACCCTAACCCTAACCCTAACCCTAACCCTAACCCTAACCCTAACCCTAACCCTAACCCTAACCCTAACCCTAACCCTAACCCTAACCCTAACCCTAACCCTAACCCTAACCCTAACCCTAACCCTAACCCTAACCCTAACCCTAACCCTAACCCTAACCCTACCCTAACCCTAACCCTAACCCTAACCCTAACCCTAACCCTAACCCTAACCCTAACCCTAACCCTAACCCTAACCCTAACCCTAACCCTAACCCTAACCCTAACCCTAACCCTAACCCTAACCCTAACCCTAACCCTAACCCTAACCCTACCCTAACCCTAACCCTAACCCTAACCCTAACCCTAACCCTAACCCTAACCCTAACCCTAACCCTAACCCTAACCCTAACCCTAACCCTAACCCTAACCCTAACCCTAACCCTAACCCTAACCCTAACCCTAACCCTAACCCTAACCCTAACCCTAACCCTAACCCTAACCCTAACCCTAACCCTAACCCTAACCCTAACCCTAACCCTAACCCTAACCCTAACCCTAACCCTAACCCTAACCCTAACCCTAACCCTAACCCTAACCCTAACCCTAACCCTAACCCTAACCCTAACCCTAACCCTAACCCTAACCCTAACCCTAACCCTAACCCTAACCCTAACCCTAACCCTAACCCTAACCCTAACCCTAACCCTAACCCTAACCCTAACCCTAACCCTAACCCTAACCCTAACCCTAACCCTAACCCTAACCCTAACCCTAACCCTAACCCTAACCCTAACCCTAACCCTAACCCTAACCCTAACCCTAACCCTAACCCTAACCCTAACCCTAACCCTAACCCTAACCCTAACCCTAACCCTAACCCTAACCCTAACCCTAACCCTAACCCTAACCCTAACCCTAACCCTAACCCTAACCCTAACCCTAACCCTAACCCTAACCCTAACCCTAACCCTAACCCTAACCCTAACCCTAACCCTAACCCTAACCCTAACCCTAACCCTAACCCTAACCCTAACCCTAACCCTAACCCTAACCCTAACCCTAACCCTAACCCTAACCCTAACCCTAACCCTAACCCTAACCCTAACCCTAACCCTAACCCTAACCCTAACCCTAACCCTAACCCTAACCCTAACCCTAACCCTAACCCTAACCCTAACCCTAACCCTAACCCTAACCCTAACCCTAACCCTAACCCTAACCCTAACCCTAACCCTAACCCTAACCCTAACCCTAACCCTAACCCTAACCCTAACCCTAACCCTAACCCTAACCCTAACCCTAACCCTAACCCTAACCCTAACCCTAACCCTAACCCTAACCCTAACCCTAACCCTAACCCTAACCCTAACCCTAACCCTAACCCTAACCCTAACCCTAACCCTAACCCTAACCCTAACCCTAACCCTAACCCTAACCCTAACCCTAACCCTAACCCTAACCCTAACCCTAACCCTAACCCTAACCCTAACCCTAACCCTAACCCTAACCCTAACCCTAACCCTAACCCTAACCCTAACCCTAACCCTAACCCTAACCCTAACCCTAACCCTAACCCTAACCCTAACCCTAACCCTAACCCTAACCCTAACCCTAACCCTAACCCTAACCCTAACCCTAACCCTAACCCTAACCCTAACCCTAACCCTAACCCTAACCCTAACCCTAACCCTAACCCTAACCCTAACCCTAACCCTAACCCTAACCCTAACCCTAACCCTAACCCTAACCCTAACCCTAACCCTAACCCTAACCCTAACCCTAACCCTAACCCTAACCCTAACCCTAACCCTAACCCTAACCCTAACCCTAACCCTAACCCTAACCCTAACCCTAACCCTAACCCTAACCCTAACCCTAACCCTAACCCTAACCCTAACCCTAACCTAACCCTAACCCTAACCCTAACCCTAACCCTAACCCTAACCCTAACCCTAACCCTAACCCTAACCCTAACCCTAACCCTAACCCTAACCCTAACCCTAACCCTAACCCTAACCCTAACCCTAACCCTAACCCTAACCCTAACCCTAACCCTAACCCTAACCCTAACCCTAACCCTAACCCTAACCCTAACCCTAACCCTAACCCTAACCCTAACCCTAACCCTAACCCTAACCCTAACCCTAACCCTAACCCTAACCCTAACCCTAACCCTAACCCTAACCCTAACCCTAACCCTAACCCTAACCCTAACCCTAACCCTAACCCTAACCCTAACCCTAACCCTAACCCTAACCCTAACCCTAACCCTAACCCTAACCCTAACCCTAACCCTAACCCTAACCCTAACCCTAACCCTAACCCTAACCCTAACCCTAACCCTAACCCTAACCCTAACCCTAACCCTAACCCTAACCCTAACCCTAACCCTAACCCTAACCCTAACCCTAACCCTAACCCTAACCCTAACCCTAACCCTAACCCTAACCCTAACCCTAACCCTAACCCTAACCCTAACCCTAACCCTAACCCTAACCCTAACCCTAACCCTAACCCTAACCCTAACCCTAACCCTAACCCTAACCCTAACCCTAACCCTAACCCTAACCCTAACCCTAACCCTAACCCTAACCCTAACCCTAACCCTAACCCTAACCCTAACCCTAACCCTAACCCTAACCCTAACCCTAACCCTAACCCTAACCCTAACCCTAACCCTAACCCTAACCCTAACCCTAACCCTAACCCTAACCCTAACCCTAACCCTAACCCTAACCCTAACCCTAACCCTAACCCTAACCCTAACCCTAACCCTAACCCTAACCCTAACCCTAACCCTAACCCTAACCCTAACCCTAACCCTAACCCTAACCCTAACCCTAACCCT
This sequence comes from Oryzias latipes, assembly GCF_053564925.1. Lineage (NCBI taxonomy): Eukaryota > Metazoa > Chordata > Actinopteri > Beloniformes > Adrianichthyidae > Oryzias > Oryzias latipes. Next base: position 3,958 of record NC_136248.1, read on the forward strand.
AACCCTAACCCTAACCCTAACCCTAACCCTAACCCTAACCCTAACCCTAACCCTAACCCTAACCCTAACCCTAACCCTAACCCTAACCCTAACCCTAACCCTAACCCTAACCCTAACCCTAACCCTAACCCTAACCCTAACCCTAACCCTAACCCTAACCCTAACCCTAACCCTAACCCTAACCCTAACCCTAACCCTAACCCTAACCCTAACCCTAACCCTAACCCTAACCCTAACCCTAACCCTAACCCTAACCCTAACCCTAACCCTAACCCTAACCCTAACCCTAACCCTAACCCTAACCCTAACCCTAACCCTAACCCTAACCCTAACCCTAACCCTAACCCTAACCCTAACCCTAACCCTAACCCTAACCCTAACCCTAACCCTAACCCTAACCCTAACCCTAACCCTAACCCTAACCCTAACCCTAACCCTAACCCTAACCCTAACCCTAACCCTAACCCTAACCCTAACCCTAACCCTAACCCTAACCCTAACCCTAACCCTAACCCTAACCCTAACCCTAACCCTAACCCTAACCCTAACCCTAACCCTAACCCTAACCCTAACCCTAACCCTAACCCTAACCCTAACCCTAACCCTAACCCTAACCCTAACCCTAACCCTAACCCTAACCCTAACCCTAACCCTAACCCTAACCCTAACCCTAACCCTAACCCTAACCCTAACCCTAACCCTAACCCTAACCCTAACCCTAACCCTAACCCTAACCCTAACCCTAACCCTAACCCTAACCCTAACCCTAACCCTAACCCTAACCCTAACCCTAACCCTAACCCTAACCCTAACCCTAACCCTAACCCTAACCCTAACCCTAACCCTAACCCTAACCCTAACCCTAACCCTAACCCTAACCCTAACCCTAACCCTAACCCTAACCCTAACCCTAACCCTAACCCTAACCCTAACCCTAACCCTAACCCTAACCCTAACCCTAACCCTAACCCTAACCCTAACCCTAACCCTAACCCTAACCCTAACCCTAACCCTAACCCTAACCCTAACCCTAACCCTAACCCTAACCCTAACCCTAACCCTAACCCTAACCCTAACCCTAACCCTAACCCTAACCCTAACCCTAACCCTAACCCTAACCCTAACCCTAACCCTAACCCTAACCCTAACCCTAACCCTAACCCTAACCCTAACCCTAACCCTAACCCTAACCCTAACCCTAACCCTAACCCTAACCCTAACCCTAACCCTAACCCTAACCCTAACCCTAACCCTAACCCTAACCCTAACCCTAACCCTAACCCTAACCCTAACCCTAACCCTAACCCTAACCCTAACCCTAACCCTAACCCTAACCCTAACCCTAACCCTAACCCTAACCCTAACCCTAACCCTAACCCTAACCCTAACCCTAACCCTAACCCTAACCCTAACCCTAACCCTAACCCTAACCCTAACCCTAACCCTAACCCTAACCCTAACCCTAACCCTAACCCTAACCCTAACCCTAACCCTAACCCTAACCCTAACCCTAACCCTAACCCTAACCCTAACCCTAACCCTAACCCTAACCCTAACCCTAACCCTAACCCTAACCCTAACCCTAACCCTAACCCTAACCCTAACCCTAACCCTAACCCTAACCCTAACCCTAACCCTAACCCTAACCCTAACCCTAACCCTAACCCTAACCCTAACCCTAACCCTAACCCTAACCCTAACCCTAACCCTAACCCTAACCCTAACCCTACCCTAACCCTAACCCTAACCCTAACCCTAACCCTAACCCTAACCCTAACCCTAACCCTAACCCTAACCCTAACCCTAACCCTAACCCTAACCCTAACCCTAACCCTAACCCTAACCCTAACCCTAACCCTAACCCTAACCCTAACCCTAACCCTAACCCTAACCCTAACCCTAACCCTAACCCTAACCCTAACCCTAACCCTAACCCTAACCCTAACCCTAACCCTAACCCTAACCCTAACCCTAACCCTAACCCTAACCCTAACCCTAACCCTAACCCTAACCCTAACCCTAACCCTAACCCTAACCCTAACCCTAACCCTAACCCTAACCCTAACCCTAACCCTAACCCTAACCCTAACCCTAACCCTAACCCTAACCCTAACCCTAACCCTAACCCTAACCCTAACCCTAACCCTAACCCTAACCCTAACCCTAACCCTAACCCTAACCCTAACCCTAACCCTAACCCTAACCCTAACCCTAACCCTAACCCTAACCCTAACCCTAACCCTAACCCTAACCCTAACCCTAACCCTAACCCTAACCCTAACCCTAACCCTAACCCTAACCCTAACCCTAACCCTAACCCTAACCCTAACCCTAACCCTAACCCTAACCCTAACCCTAACCCTAACCCTAACCCTAACCCTAACCCTAACCCTAACCCTAACCCTAACCCTAACCCTAACCCTAACCCTAACCCTAACCCTAACCCTAACCCTAACCCTAACCCTAACCCTAACCCTAACCCTAACCCTAACCCTAACCCTAACCCTAACCCTAACCCTAACCCTAACCCTAACCCTAACCCTAACCCTAACCCTAACCCTAACCCTAACCCTAACCCTAACCCTAACCCTAACCCTAACCCTAACCCTAACCCTAACCCTAACCCTAACCCTAACCCTAACCCTAACCCTAACCCTAACCCTAACCCTAACCCTAACCCTAACCCTAACCCTAACCCTAACCCTAACCCTAACCCTAACCCTAACCCTAACCCTAACCCTAACCCTAACCCTAACCCTAACCCTAACCCTAACCCTAACCCTAACCCTAACCCTAACCCTAACCCTAACCCTAACCCTAACCCTAACCCTAACCCTAACCCTAACCCTAACCCTAACCCTAACCCTAACCCTAACCCTAACCCTAACCCTAACCCTAACCCTAACCCTAACCCTAACCCTAACCCTAACCCTAACCCTAACCCTAACCCTAACCCTAACCCTAACCCTAACCCTAACCCTAACCCTAACCCTAACCCTAACCCTAACCCTAACCCTAACCCTAACCCTAACCCTAACCCTAACCCTAACCCTAACCCTAACCCTAACCCTAACCCTAACCCTAACCCTAACCCTAACCCTAACCCTAACCCTAACCCTAACCCTAACCCTAACCCTAACCCTAACCCTAACCCTAACCCTAACCCTAACCCTAACCCTAACCCTAACCCTAACCCTAACCCTAACCCTAACCCTAACCCTAACCCTAACCCTAACCCTAACCCTAACCCTAACCCTAACCCTAACCCTAACCCTAACCCTAACCCTAACCCTAACCCTAACCCTAACCCTAACCCTAACCCTAACCCTAACCCTAACCCTAACCCTAACCCTAACCCTAACCCTAACCCTAACCCTAACCCTAACCCTAACCCTAACCCTAACCCTAACCCTAACCCTAACCCTAACCCTAACCCTAACCCTAACCCTAACCCTAACCCTAACCCTAACCCCTAACCCTAACCCTAACCCTAACCCTAACCCCTAACCCTAACCCTAACCCTAACCCTAACCCTAACCCTAACCCTAACCCTAACCCTAACCCTAACCCTAACCCTAACCCTAACCCTAACCCTAACCCTAACCCTAACCCTAACCCTAACCCTAACCCTAACCCTAACCCTAACCCTAACCCTAACCCTAACCCTAACCCTAACCCTAACCCTAACCCTAACCCTAACCCTAACCCTAACCCTAACCCTAACCCTAACCCTAACCCTAACCCTAACCCTAACCCTAACCCTAACCCTAACCCTAACCCTAACCCTAACCCTAACCCTAACCCTAACCCTAACCCTAACCCTAACCCTAACCCTAACCCTAACCCTAACCCTAACCCTAACCCTAACCCTAACCCTAACCCTAACCCTAACCCTAACCCTAACCCTAACCCTAACCCTAACCCCTAACCCTAACCCTAACCCTAACCCTAACCCTAACCCTAACCCTAACCCTAACCCTAACCCTAACCCTAACCCTAACCCTAACCCTAACCCTAACCCTAACCCTAACCCTAACCCTAACCCTAACCCTAACCCTAACCCTAACCCTAACCCTAACCCTAACCCTAACCCTAACCCTAACCCTAACCCTAACCCTAACCCTAACCCTAACCCTAACCCTAACCCTAACCCTAACCCTAACCCTAACCCTAACCCTAACCCTAACCCTAACCCTAACCCTAACCCTAACCCTAACCCTAACCCTAACCCTAACCCTAACCCTAACCCTAACCCTAACCCTAACCCTAACCCTAACCCTAACCCTAACCCTAACCCTAACCCTAACCCTAACCCTAACCCTAACCCTAACCCTAACCCTAACCCTAACCCTAACCCTAACCCTAACCCTAACCCTAACCCTAACCCTAACCCTAACCCTAACCCTAACCCTAACCCTAACCCTAACCCTAACCCTAACCCTAACCCTAACCCTAACCCTAACCCTAACCCTAACCCTAACCCTAACCCTAACCCTAACCCTAACCCTAACCCTAACCCTAACCCTAACCCTAACCCTAACCCTAACCCTAACCCTAACCCTAACCCTAACCCTAACCCTAACCCTAACCCTAACCCTAACCCTAACCCTAACCCTAACCCTAACCCTAACCCTAACCCTAACCCTAACCCTAACCCTAACCCTAACCCTAACCCTAACCCTAACCCTAACCCTAACCCTAACCCTAACCCTAACCCTAACCCTAACCCTAACCCTAACCCTAACCCTAACCCTAACCCTAACCCTAACCCTAACCCTAACCCTAACCCTAACCCTAACCCTAACCCTAACCCTAACCCTAACCCTAACCCTAACCCTAACCCTAACCCTAACCCTAACCCTAACCCTAACCCTAACCCTAACCCTAACCCTAACCCTAACCCTAACCCTAACCCTAACCCTAACCCTAACCCTAACCCTAACCCTAACCCTAACCCTAACCCTAACCCTAACCCTAACCCTAACCCTAACCCTAACCCTAACCCTAACCCTAACCCTAACCCTAACCCTAACCCTAACCCTAACCCTAACCCTAACCCTAACCCTAACCCTAACCCTAACCCTAACCCTAACCCTAACCCTAACCCTAACCCTAACCCTAACCCTAACCCTAACCCTAACCCTAACCCTAACCCTAACCCTAACCCTAACCCTAACCCTAACCCTAACCCCTAACCCTAACCCTAACCCTAACCCTAACCCTAACCCTAACCCTAACCCTAACCCTAACCCTAACCCTAACCCTAACCCTAACCCTAACCCTAACCCTAACCCTAACCCTAACCCTAACCCTAACCCTAACCCTAACCCTAACCCTAACCCTAACCCTAACCCTAACCCTAACCCTAACCCTAACCCTAACCCTAACCCTAACCCTAACCCTAACCCTTAACCCTAACCCTAACCCTAACCCTAACCCTAACCCTAACCCTCCAACAAACTTCCAACAGCTGAGCAACAGTCAATGAAGGTGCTGAATGACCACATTGTGAGGAACATGCCATTTATTCCAGCTTTGCCAGCTGCACAGTTCCATACGGGAACTGATTGTGTTCATTGGACGCACGAAACAGGAAGGAACATGTTGGATCATTGGGTCTCCTTTTTAAACTTATAATCCCCACAAGCCTCTTTGAGGAGGGGACTAGGGGACCTGTTCCAAAAAATGTCATGATTTTGGCTAAAAATTTCTGTCTCACCAAGGCACAAGTCTCTCTTTTGGAAAAGGGTTTGACGTTTATACCAACGATAGGGATTAATAAAGGACACAGACAGCAATTAAAATTAGACCTGCAAACATATCATAGAAAAATAAAACTATCCTTGTACTTTGAGAACAGTCATAACAACGACATACTCAATTTTCTACCTAAATCTGAGTGGGAACCTCCGGATGAAAAATTGCCCCCCGAAATTCTAGCGTTGATTAGAAAGGATGACAAAGATATGAAGAAATATTTCAGAACGAACAATAATTTTTCAAATTTAACAAATGAGGAAGAGCAGGCATTGAAACAATTACAGGAAAACAAACATATCGTAATCAAACCAGCAGACAAAGGTAGTGTTATAGTAATTCTGGGAAGAGATCAATACATTAAGGAGGTCAATAGACAATTGGAGGATAAAAATTATTATAAAAAATTAGAAAATCCTATCTACTTACAAACGGTCCCAATCATCACAGAAATTCTTATTCAATTATATAAGAAAAAATTCATTAACAAAAAACAAATGACATACTTACAGGGGGAAGGGAACCCAAGACCACGTAGATTTTACATACTACCTAAGATACATAAAGAACCTGAAAAGTGGACGGTCCCCTTTGAAATCCCACCAGGCCGTCCAATAGTCTCGGATTGTGAGAGCGAGACCTATCATACAGCAGAATACATTGATCATTATTTGAATCCACTATCTACACTTCATCCATCTTATATAAAAGACACATATCATTTCATCAAATTGATTAATAATCTAAAAATTCCACAAAATTCATTCATGTTCACGATTGACATAGACAGTTTATACACAAATATTGACATTGGAGCTGGACTTAAGGCTGTGAAAGAAATATTTTTAAAGCACCCAGACCCCAACAGACCTGACCCAGAAATCTTAAAATTGTTAGAAATTAACTTAACCAGGAATGACTTTGAATTCAATAATCAATTTTATTTACAAATTAAAGGTACAGCAATGGGCAAAAGATTTGCACCGGCATATGCCAACATTTTTATGGCTGACTGGGAAAGGAAAGCAATGGCAAAATGTAAATTGACACCACTCATTTATCTGAGATATCTGGATGACATCTTTGGAGTTTGGACACACACATCAGAGGATTTCCAACAATTTGTTAAAATTTTAGATTCACATGATCCTTCAATCAGACTCAAACATATATATCACAGAGATTCAATTGATTTTTTGGACACAACAATTTTCAAAGGGGAAACATTTAATAAAACAAGCACACTAGACATCAAAGTTTTTTTCAAACAAACAGATACCCACGCACTATTACACAAGACAAGTTATCATCCAAATCATACATTTAGGGGCTTAATTAAATCCCAATTACTCAGATTTAAAAGAATTTGCACTAACTCACAAGACTTTTGGGAAGCAGTTAAAACATTGTTCACTGCCTTACGTTCTAGGGGATATTCCCGATCATTCCTACGAAGATGTTTAAAAACCATACAAAAACAGTCAGGGCAATGTACTCAGTTAATCCCGCTGATTACAACTTATTCGAAGAGTGGACTTACAATAAATATGATGGCAAAAAGAAATTTTGAAAGCATAATTCATAAATCGGGACTACTCAATGACCACAATATCATTTCGGCATATAGGAAGAATAAAAACTTAAAAGACTACTTAGTCAGAGCAAAATTGACAACAATACAGGAAGTAAATAAAAATGATAAAACATTTGTAAAATTAAAATTTGTTAAAAATACGCACAGTAAAATGGTGTTTAAAATCCATCAAAATTTCAATTGGAAGACATCAAACTGCATTTACATGATTTTTTGTGATAAATGTGGCCTGAAATACATTGGGGAGACTGGAAATTCTATTTTAACCAGAATAACACAACACAAATACAATATAATCAATAAGAAACAGACACACACTCCTTTGGTTAAACATTTTTTATTTCATGGCTGGGATTCATTTAAAGTGGCTGGCATTCAGAGTAACACACTTTGGACAAAAGGGCAAAGGAAAAGAATGGAAATCAATTGGATTAGGAAATTAGACACAAGGGAACCTATGGGACTAAATTATAGGACTCAATTTAATAATTAGTGGATTTAATTTAGTTTTTTCATATGTACACAAACGGACTTCCATATATTCACATCACATCTTCCACAATAGACTCAGTACTTGGTTCTCCTTTTAAAACCCCAACCCCTAATCTTATCCCTAACCCTAATCCTAACCCTAATCCTATTCGTAATCCTATCCCTAACCCTAACCCTAATCCTAATCCTAATCCTAACCCTATCCATAAACCTTATCCTATCCCTAACCCTAATCCTATCCCTAATCCTAATCCTATCCCCAACCCTATTTTTTCTAACCCTAACCATTTTACATTAACATCACATATTCAAATTGACTACTATTTAAATTAAAAATTAATATTAAAACAAAACTAAAAAAATGCATCATTACATTTTAATAGAGAAGGTAAATTCATGGGGTACAATAATTTAAAAAGATAAAACATCAATTGATAAGTATAAATTAAAAACAAAGTTCAAATTATAAGTAAAACAGAAAATACAGACTGCTGAAAATAAGCATTGGAAACAGGGAAGGGAGGGGCTCGAGCAGGAGAGTATAAAAGCAGGGAGGGTGAGAGCTCATTTCTAGCTTGACTCTCATAAGGCCAACAGCTCTTAGAGACTTCAGACACTACCCAGACCAGTTTGATTGTGCCTCAATTGCCTGAAGAAGACCTTTTAAGGTCGAAACGTCGCGACTGAGGCACTTTTTGATTTGACTTTTTTTTCTTCGTATTAAAAACATTTTTTTTCTTTTCGTTTTAATTAAAAATAACCATTTGACTATTTTTTCAGTTCAGTTCATTCAATTTAACATCATTTATACAACGCAACATACACACAACACTTATTAAATTAAAATAACCAAGGCAACAATACAACATGGCAGACGGCGGCTGGACGCTGGTTGGCTCCCGTCGTAACCGTCGCAATGACGCACGCCAGGCCTTTCAGCCTCACTGGGAGCAGGGTGCTGGGTTCCATGAGGGGATGGACCGTGCACCCCCTGCCTCTGCAAGGAGGTGGGGCCCTGTCCTTCCACCTAATCAGCCAGTGCCTCCCTTTCGTGGTAACCAGTACCAGGGACCACAATTTCGGTCCTATGCAGCAGTGGTGAGGAACAGAGGATTCTGGCCACCACGTTCCCACCAGGAAAGAGCAGGAAATGTCAGACGGGAACCAGCTGATCCAGCTATGGGACAGCTGATCCGCAGACTTTATGCCATCATAAAGGTGGTTCATCACCTGCAAAATGTTTCTCCAGCACCTGGAAAGCAAACTCCACGCCAGATCGCACGCATGGTGGATGTTTTAGCATCCATGATTAAACCAGCAACCCCAACAGCTGCTACCACTGATTTGATTGTGGGAAATGCAAAAAATTGGGGTTACAACACGCTGCTGATTTTGGAGGAACATTACAAGCAGCAGCTGAACAACATGCTCAGGGAGATTCACAGCAATCTTCCTGCAGATTGGAAGGAGGCCTTTCAAGTTGCAAAAAGATGGGCTTATAGGAACTTCCAACGGATCACACAGGATGTGATTGAACATGCAGAAGCCTTAATCACTGGAAGGGTGGCGGCAAACAATGAGAGTGCAGAGCAGCAAACATCTCAACCTCCAAACAGGGAGCCCAGGGCAGAGACCCATTCTGCCTCAACTAGAGATGCACAACAGCAAACTGAGCAGGATGTTCAAACACTCACACATCATCCTACTTTGTCTCCATTGCCGCAACGCACACAGAAAAGACGGGTCCAAACACCTCGCCCACCCGCGGCCCCACAAGTAAGATCTACTGAGGCACAGACTTCCCCTCAGAGTCAGCGTGCAGACCAGGAAATAGAATCCTCAGAAGAGACATCAGATTCTGAGGACTCCCAGAGCAGTTCGGACTCAGAGGAGTCCCAGATCCCACTGGTTGAGACAAGGGAAGTCAGCCCAACTCCCCCTCCTTTTTGGCTTGATGAGGATTTGGAGGTGCAAAACGACAGAAGCCCTGTGTTGCATCCAGAATCCCTGAACTCCTCCCCCCTCCATCATGATGATCAGAGGGAAGAGGAGGAACCACAAGCAGGACCTTCACATGTGGAAATACCACCACTTCCCACTGTGGACACTCGGAGGACTGCTGTTACTCGCCATGCCAACTCCAATCGAAAAATGATTGAGTGGGAATTGAGCGTAAACAGAAGGTGGCTAATACTGGGGGACTCCAATCTGTCGAGAATCCCAGGATATTACATCGAGGACCTCCAGATTGATAGTTACCCCGGAGCCAACTTTCGACACGCACAGGCTCTCATGGCAAAGGCCACATCCAGCATAATGGTGGAAAAGGTTCTCTTGTCCTTTGGGATTAACTGCAGGGGTCAAAAGATCAGAGAAACAGCAATCAAACAAATGCAAGCTGCAGTAAGGGAAGCAAAAAAACGTTTCCCTTATGCTGAAATATGGATCCCTGTGGTTAACTACTCCAACAAACTTCCAACAGCTGAGCAACAGTCAATGAAGGTGCTGAATGACCACATTGTGAGGAACATGCCATTTATTCCAGCTTTGCCAGCTGCACAGTTCCATACGGGAACTGATTGTGTTCATTGGACGCACGAAACAGGAAGGAACATGTTGGATCATTGGGTCTCCTTTTTAAACTTATAATCCCCACAAGCCTCTTTGAGGAGGGGACTAGGGGACCTGTTCCAAAAAATGTCATGATTTTGGCTAAAAATTTCTGTCTCACCAAGGCACAAGTCTCTCTTTTGGAAAAGGGTTTGACGTTTATACCAACGATAGGGATTAATAAAGGACACAGACAGCAATTAAAATTAGACCTGCAAACATATCATAGAAAAATAAAACTATCCTTGTACTTTGAGAACAGTCATAACAACGACATACTCAATTTTCTACCTAAATCTGAGTGGGAACCTCCGGATGAAAAATTGCCCCCCGAAATTCTAGCGTTGATTAGAAAGGATGACAAAGATATGAAGAAATATTTCAGAACGAACAATAATTTTTCAAATTTAACAAATGAGGAAGAGCAGGCATTGAAACAATTACAGGAAAACAAACATATCGTAATCAAACCAGCAGACAAAGGTAGTGTTATAGTAATTCTGGGAAGAGATCAATACATTAAGGAGGTCAATAGACAATTGGAGGATAAAAATTATTATAAAAAATTAGAAAATCCTATCTACTTACAAACGGTCCCAATCATCACAGAAATTCTTATTCAATTATATAAGAAAAAATTCATTAACAAAAAACAAATGACATACTTACAGGGGGAAGGGAACCCAAGACCACGTAGATTTTACATACTACCTAAGATACATAAAGAACCTGAAAAGTGGACGGTCCCCTTTGAAATCCCACCAGGCCGTCCAATAGTCTCGGATTGTGAGAGCGAGACCTATCATACAGCAGAATACATTGATCATTATTTGAATCCACTATCTACACTTCATCCATCTTATATAAAAGACACATATCATTTCATCAAATTGATTAATAATCTAAAAATTCCACAAAATTCATTCATGTTCACGATTGACATAGACAGTTTATACACAAATATTGACATTGGAGCTGGACTTAAGGCTGTGAAAGAAATATTTTTAAAGCACCCAGACCCCAACAGACCTGACCCAGAAATCTTAAAATTGTTAGAAATTAACTTAACCAGGAATGACTTTGAATTCAATAATCAATTTTATTTACAAATTAAAGGTACAGCAATGGGCAAAAGATTTGCACCGGCATATGCCAACATTTTTATGGCTGACTGGGAAAGGAAAGCAATGGCAAAATGTAAATTGACACCACTCATTTATCTGAGATATCTGGATGACATCTTTGGAGTTTGGACACACACATCAGAGGATTTCCAACAATTTGTTAAAATTTTAGATTCACATGATCCTTCAATCAGACTCAAACATATATATCACAGAGATTCAATTGATTTTTTGGACACAACAATTTTCAAAGGGGAAACATTTAATAAAACAAGCACACTAGACATCAAAGTTTTTTTCAAACAAACAGATACCCACGCACTATTACACAAGACAAGTTATCATCCAAATCATACATTTAGGGGCTTAATTAAATCCCAATTACTCAGATTTAAAAGAATTTGCACTAACTCACAAGACTTTTGGGAAGCAGTTAAAACATTGTTCACTGCCTTACGTTCTAGGGGATATTCCCGATCATTCCTACGAAGATGTTTAAAAACCATACAAAAACAGTCAGGGCAATGTACTCAGTTAATCCCGCTGATTACAACTTATTCGAAGAGTGGACTTACAATAAATATGATGGCAAAAAGAAATTTTGAAAGCATAATTCATAAATCGGGACTACTCAATGACCACAATATCATTTCGGCATATAGGAAGAATAAAAACTTAAAAGACTACTTAGTCAGAGCAAAATTGACAACAATACAGGAAGTAAATAAAAATGATAAAACATTTGTAAAATTAAAATTTGTTAAAAATACGCACAGTAAAATGGTGTTTAAAATCCATCAAAATTTCAATTGGAAGACATCAAACTGCATTTACATGATTTTTTGTGATAAATGTGGCCTGAAATACATTGGGGAGACTGGAAATTCTATTTTAACCAGAATAACACAACACAAATACAATATAATCAATAAGAAACAGACACACACTCCTTTGGTTAAACATTTTTTATTTCATGGCTGGGATTCATTTAAAGTGGCTGGCATTCAGAGTAACACACTTTGGACAAAAGGGCAAAGGAAAAGAATGGAAATCAATTGGATTAGGAAATTAGACACAAGGGAACCTATGGGACTAAATTATAGGACTCAATTTAATAATTAGTGGATTTAATTTAGTTTTTTCATATGTACACAAACGGACTTCCATATATTCACATCACATCTTCCACAATAGACTCAGTACTTGGTTCTCCTTTTAAAACCCCAACCCCTAATCTTATCCCTAACCCTAATCCTAACCCTAATCCTATTCGTAATCCTATCCCTAACCCTAACCCTAATCCTAATCCTAATCCTAACCCTATCCATAAACCTTATCCTATCCCTAACCCTAATCCTATCCCTAATCCTAATCCTATCCCCAACCCTATTTTTTCTAACCCTAACCATTTTACATTAACATCACATATTCAAATTGACTACTATTTAAATTAAAAATTAATATTAAAACAAAACTAAAAAAATGCATCATTACATTTTAATAGAGAAGGTAAATTCATGGGGTACAATAATTTAAAAAGATAAAACATCAATTGATAAGTATAAATTAAAAACAAAGTTCAAATTATAAGTAAAACAGAAAATACAGACTGCTGAAAATAAGCATTGGAAACAGGGAAGGGAGGGGCTCGAGCAGGAGAGTATAAAAGCAGGGAGGGTGAGAGCTCATTTCTAGCTTGACTCTCATAAGGCCAACAGCTCTTAGAGACTTCAGACACTACCCAGACCAGTTTGATTGTGCCTCAATTGCCTGAAGAAGACCTTTTAAGGTCGAAACGTCGCGACTGAGGCACTTTTTGATTTGACTTTTTTTTCTTCGTATTAAAAACATTTTTTTTCTTTTCGTTTTAATTAAAAATAACCATTTGACTATTTTTTCAGTTCAGTTCATTCAATTTAACATCATTTATACAACGCAACATACACACAACACTTATTAAATTAAAATAACCAAGGCAACAATACAACATGGCAGACGGCGGCTGGACGCTGGTTGGCTCCCGTCGTAACCGTCGCAATGACGCACGCCAGGCCTTTCAGCCTCACTGGGAGCAGGGTGCTGGGTTCCATGAGGGGATGGACCGTGCACCCCCTGCCTCTGCAAGGAGGTGGGGCCCTGTCCTTCCACCTAATCAGCCAGTGCCTCCCTTTCGTGGTAACCAGTACCAGGGACCACAATTTCGGTCCTATGCAGCAGTGGTGAGGAACAGAGGATTCTGGCCACCACGTTCCCACCAGGAAAGAGCAGGAAATGTCAGACGGGAACCAGCTGATCCAGCTATGGGACAGCTGATCCGCAGACTTTATGCCATCATAAAGGTGGTTCATCACCTGCAAAATGTTTCTCCAGCACCTGGAAAGCAAACTCCACGCCAGATCGCACGCATGGTGGATGTTTTAGCATCCATGATTAAACCAGCAACCCCAACAGCTGCTACCACTGATTTGATTGTGGGAAATGCAAAAAATTGGGGTTACAACACGCTGCTGATTTTGGAGGAACATTACAAGCAGCAGCTGAACAACATGCTCAGGGAGATTCACAGCAATCTTCCTGCAGATTGGAAGGAGGCCTTTCAAGTTGCAAAAAGATGGGCTTATAGGAACTTCCAACGGATCACACAGGATGTGATTGAACATGCAGAAGCCTTAATCACTGGAAGGGTGGCGGCAAACAATGAGAGTGCAGAGCAGCAAACATCTCAACCTCCAAACAGGGAGCCCAGGGCAGAGACCCATTCTGCCTCAACTAGAGATGCACAACAGCAAACTGAGCAGGATGTTCAAACACTCACACATCATCCTACTTTGTCTCCATTGCCGCAACGCACACAGAAAAGACGGGTCCAAACACCTCGCCCACCCGCGGCCCCACAAGTAAGATCTACTGAGGCACAGACTTCCCCTCAGAGTCAGCGTGCAGACCAGGAAATAGAATCCTCAGAAGAGACATCAGATTCTGAGGACTCCCAGAGCAGTTCGGACTCAGAGGAGTCCCAGATCCCACTGGTTGAGACAAGGGAAGTCAGCCCAACTCCCCCTCCTTTTTGGCTTGATGAGGATTTGGAGGTGCAAAACGACAGAAGCCCTGTGTTGCATCCAGAATCCCTGAACTCCTCCCCCCTCCATCATGATGATCAGAGGGAAGAGGAGGAACCACAAGCAGGACCTTCACATGTGGAAATACCACCACTTCCCACTGTGGACACTCGGAGGACTGCTGTTACTCGCCATGCCAACTCCAATCGAAAAATGATTGAGTGGGAATTGAGCGTAAACAGAAGGTGGCTAATACTGGGGGACTCCAATCTGTCGAGAATCCCAGGATATTACATCGAGGACCTCCAGATTGATAGTTACCCCGGAGCCAACTTTCGACACGCACAGGCTCTCATGGCAAAGGCCACATCCAGCATAATGGTGGAAAAGGTTCTCTTGTCCTTTGGGATTAACTGCAGGGGTCAAAAGATCAGAGAAACAGCAATCAAACAAATGCAAGCTGCAGTAAGGGAAGCAAAAAAACGTTTCCCTTATGCTGAAATATGGATCCCTGTGGTTAACTACTCCAACAAACTTCCAACAGCTGAGCAACAGTCAATGAAGGTGCTGAATGACCACATTGTGAGGAACATGCCATTTATTCCAGCTTTGCCAGCTGCACAGTTCCATACGGGAACTGATTGTGTTCATTGGACGCACGAAACAGGAAGGAACATGTTGGATCATTGGGTCTCCTTTTTAAACTTATAATCCCCACAAGCCTCTTTGAGGAGGGGACTAGGGGACCTGTTCCAAAAAATGTCATGATTTTGGCTAAAAATTTCTGTCTCACCAAGGCACAAGTCTCTCTTTTGGAAAAGGGTTTGACGTTTATACCAACGATAGGGATTAATAAAGGACACAGACAGCAATTAAAATTAGACCTGCAAACATATCATAGAAAAATAAAACTATCCTTGTACTTTGAGAACAGTCATAACAACGACATACTCAATTTTCTACCTAAATCTGAGTGGGAACCTCCGGATGAAAAATTGCCCCCCGAAATTCTAGCGTTGATTAGAAAGGATGACAAAGATATGAAGAAATATTTCAGAACGAACAATAATTTTTCAAATTTAACAAATGAGGAAGAGCAGGCATTGAAACAATTACAGGAAAACAAACATATCGTAATCAAACCAGCAGACAAAGGTAGTGTTATAGTAATTCTGGGAAGAGATCAATACATTAAGGAGGTCAATAGACAATTGGAGGATAAAAATTATTATAAAAAATTAGAAAATCCTATCTACTTACAAACGGTCCCAATCATCACAGAAATTCTTATTCAATTATATAAGAAAAAATTCATTAACAAAAAACAAATGACATACTTACAGGGGGAAGGGAACCCAAGACCACGTAGATTTTACATACTACCTAAGATACATAAAGAACCTGAAAAGTGGACGGTCCCCTTTGAAATCCCACCAGGCCGTCCAATAGTCTCGGATTGTGAGAGCGAGACCTATCATACAGCAGAATACATTGATCATTATTTGAATCCACTATCTACACTTCATCCATCTTATATAAAAGACACATATCATTTCATCAAATTGATTAATAATCTAAAAATTCCACAAAATTCATTCATGTTCACGATTGACATAGACAGTTTATACACAAATATTGACATTGGAGCTGGACTTAAGGCTGTGAAAGAAATATTTTTAAAGCACCCAGACCCCAACAGACCTGACCCAGAAATCTTAAAATTGTTAGAAATTAACTTAACCAGGAATGACTTTGAATTCAATAATCAATTTTATTTACAAATTAAAGGTACAGCAATGGGCAAAAGATTTGCACCGGCATATGCCAACATTTTTATGGCTGACTGGGAAAGGAAAGCAATGGCAAAATGTAAATTGACACCACTCATTTATCTGAGATATCTGGATGACATCTTTGGAGTTTGGACACACACATCAGAGGATTTCCAACAATTTGTTAAAATTTTAGATTCACATGATCCTTCAATCAGACTCAAACATATATATCACAGAGATTCAATTGATTTTTTGGACACAACAATTTTCAAAGGGGAAACATTTAATAAAACAAGCACACTAGACATCAAAGTTTTTTTCAAACAAACAGATACCCACGCACTATTACACAAGACAAGTTATCATCCAAATCATACATTTAGGGGCTTAATTAAATCCCAATTACTCAGATTTAAAAGAATTTGCACTAACTCACAAGACTTTTGGGAAGCAGTTAAAACATTGTTCACTGCCTTACGTTCTAGGGGATATTCCCGATCATTCCTACGAAGATGTTTAAAAACCATACAAAAACAGTCAGGGCAATGTACTCAGTTAATCCCGCTGATTACAACTTATTCGAAGAGTGGACTTACAATAAATATGATGGCAAAAAGAAATTTTGAAAGCATAATTCATAAATCGGGACTACTCAATGACCACAATATCATTTCGGCATATAGGAAGAATAAAAACTTAAAAGACTACTTAGTCAGAGCAAAATTGACAACAATACAGGAAGTAAATAAAAATGATAAAACATTTGTAAAATTAAAATTTGTTAAAAATACGCACAGTAAAATGGTGTTTAAAATCCATCAAAATTTCAATTGGAAGACATCAAACTGCATTTACATGATTTTTTGTGATAAATGTGGCCTGAAATACATTGGGGAGACTGGAAATTCTATTTTAACCAGAATAACACAACACAAATACAATATAATCAATAAGAAACAGACACACACTCCTTTGGTTAAACATTTTTTATTTCATGGCTGGGATTCATTTAAAGTGGCTGGCATTCAGAGTAACACACTTTGGACAAAAGGGCAAAGGAAAAGAATGGAAATCAATTGGATTAGGAAATTAGACACAAGGGAACCTATGGGACTAAATTATAGGACTCAATTTAATAATTAGTGGATTTAATTTAGTTTTTTCATATGTACACAAACGGACTTCCATATATTCACATCACATCTTCCACAATAGACTCAGTACTTGGTTCTCCTTTTAAAACCCCAACCCCTAATCTTATCCCTAACCCTAATCCTAACCCTAATCCTATTCGTAATCCTATCCCTAACCCTAACCCTAATCCTAATCCTAATCCTAACCCTATCCATAAACCTTATCCTATCCCTAACCCTAATCCTATCCCTAATCCTAATCCTATCCCCAACCCTATTTTTTCTAACCCTAACCATTTTACATTAACATCACATATTCAAATTGACTACTATTTAAATTAAAAATTAATATTAAAACAAAACTAAAAAAATGCATCATTACATTTTAATAGAGAAGGTAAATTCATGGGGTACAATAATTTAAAAAGATAAAACATCAATTGATAAGTATAAATTAAAAACAAAGTTCAAATTATAAGTAAAACAGAAAATACAGACTGCTGAAAATAAGCATTGGAAACAGGGAAGGGAGGGGCTCGAGCAGGAGAGTATAAAAGCAGGGAGGGTGAGAGCTCATTTCTAGCTTGACTCTCATAAGGCCAACAGCTCTTAGAGACTTCAGACACTACCCAGACCAGTTTGATTGTGCCTCAATTGCCTGAAGAAGACCTTTTAAGGTCGAAACGTCGCGACTGAGGCACTTTTTGATTTGACTTTTTTTTCTTCGTATTAAAAACATTTTTTTTCTTTTCGTTTTAATTAAAAATAACCATTTGACTATTTTTTCAGTTCAGTTCATTCAATTTAACATCATTTATACAACGCAACATACACACAACACTTATTAAATTAAAATAACCAAGGCAACAATACAACATGGCAGACGGCGGCTGGACGCTGGTTGGCTCCCGTCGTAACCGTCGCAATGACGCACGCCAGGCCTTTCAGCCTCACTGGGAGCAGGGTGCTGGGTTCCATGAGGGGATGGACCGTGCACCCCCTGCCTCTGCAAGGAGGTGGGGCCCTGTCCTTCCACCTAATCAGCCAGTGCCTCCCTTTCGTGGTAACCAGTACCAGGGACCACAATTTCGGTCCTATGCAGCAGTGGTGAGGAACAGAGGATTCTGGCCACCACGTTCCCACCAGGAAAGAGCAGGAAATGTCAGACGGGAACCAGCTGATCCAGCTATGGGACAGCTGATCCGCAGACTTTATGCCATCATAAAGGTGGTTCATCACCTGCAAAATGTTTCTCCAGCACCTGGAAAGCAAACTCCACGCCAGATCGCACGCATGGTGGATGTTTTAGCATCCATGATTAAACCAGCAACCCCAACAGCTGCTACCACTGATTTGATTGTGGGAAATGCAAAAAATTGGGGTTACAACACGCTGCTGATTTTGGAGGAACATTACAAGCAGCAGCTGAACAACATGCTCAGGGAGATTCACAGCAATCTTCCTGCAGATTGGAAGGAGGCCTTTCAAGTTGCAAAAAGATGGGCTTATAGGAACTTCCAACGGATCACACAGGATGTGATTGAACATGCAGAAGCCTTAATCACTGGAAGGGTGGCGGCAAACAATGAGAGTGCAGAGCAGCAAACATCTCAACCTCCAAACAGGGAGCCCAGGGCAGAGACCCATTCTGCCTCAACTAGAGATGCACAACAGCAAACTGAGCAGGATGTTCAAACACTCACACATCATCCTACTTTGTCTCCATTGCCGCAACGCACACAGAAAAGACGGGTCCAAACACCTCGCCCACCCGCGGCCCCACAAGTAAGATCTACTGAGGCACAGACTTCCCCTCAGAGTCAGCGTGCAGACCAGGAAATAGAATCCTCAGAAGAGACATCAGATTCTGAGGACTCCCAGAGCAGTTCGGACTCAGAGGAGTCCCAGATCCCACTGGTTGAGACAAGGGAAGTCAGCCCAACTCCCCCTCCTTTTTGGCTTGATGAGGATTTGGAGGTGCAAAACGACAGAAGCCCTGTGTTGCATCCAGAATCCCTGAACTCCTCCCCTCCATCATGATGATCAGAGGGAAGAGGAGGAACCACAAGCAGGACCTTCACATGTGGAAATACCACCACTTCCCACTGTGGACACTCGGAGGACTGCTGTTACTCGCCATGCCAACTCCAATCGAAAAATGATTGAGTGGGAATTGAGCGTAAACAGAAGGTGGCTAATACTGGGGGACTCCAATCTGTCGAGAATCCCAGGATATTACATCGAGGACCTCCAGATTGATAGTTACCCCGGAGCCAACTTTCGACACGCACAGGCTCTCATGGCAAAGGCCACATCCAGCATAATGGTGGAAAAGGTTCTCTTGTCCTTTGGGATTAACTGCAGGGGTCAAAAGATCAGAGAAACAGCAATCAAACAAATGCAAGCTGCAGTAAGGGAAGCAAAAAAACGTTTCCCTTATGCTGAAATATGGATCCCTGTGGTTAACTACTCCAACAAACTTCCAACAGCTGAGCAACAGTCAATGAAGGTGCTGAATGACCACATTGTGAGGAACATGCCATTTATTCCAGCTTTGCCAGCTGCACAGTTCCATACGGGAACTGATTGTGTTCATTGGACGCACGAAACAGGAAGGAACATGTTGGATCATTGGGTCTCCTTTTTAAACTTATAATCCCCACAAGCCTCTTTGAGGAGGGGACTAGGGGACCTGTTCCAAAAAATGTCATGATTTTGGCTAAAAATTTCTGTCTCACCAAGGCACAAGTCTCTCTTTTGGAAAAGGGTTTGACGTTTATACCAACGATAGGGATTAATAAAGGACACAGACAGCAATTAAAATTAGACCTGCAAACATATCATAGAAAAATAAAACTATCCTTGTACTTTGAGAACAGTCATAACAACGACATACTCAATTTTCTACCTAAATCTGAGTGGGAACCTCCGGATGAAAAATTGCCCCCCGAAATTCTAGCGTTGATTAGAAAGGATGACAAAGATATGAAGAAATATTTCAGAACGAACAATAATTTTTCAAATTTAACAAATGAGGAAGAGCAGGCATTGAAACAATTACAGGAAAACAAACATATCGTAATCAAACCAGCAGACAAAGGTAGTGTTATAGTAATTCTGGGAAGAGATCAATACATTAAGGAGGTCAATAGACAATTGGAGGATAAAAATTATTATAAAAAATTAGAAAATCCTATCTACTTACAAACGGTCCCAATCATCACAGAAATTCTTATTCAATTATATAAGAAAAAATTCATTAACAAAAAACAAATGACATACTTACAGGGGGAAGGGAACCCAAGACCACGTAGATTTTACATACTACCTAAGATACATAAAGAACCTGAAAAGTGGACGGTCCCCTTTGAAATCCCACCAGGCCGTCCAATAGTCTCGGATTGTGAGAGCGAGACCTATCATACAGCAGAATACATTGATCATTATTTGAATCCACTATCTACACTTCATCCATCTTATATAAAAGACACATATCATTTCATCAAATTGATTAATAATCTAAAAATTCCACAAAATTCATTCATGTTCACGATTGACATAGACAGTTTATACACAAATATTGACATTGGAGCTGGACTTAAGGCTGTGAAAGAAATATTTTTAAAGCACCCAGACCCCAACAGACCTGACCCAGAAATCTTAAAATTGTTAGAAATTAACTTAACCAGGAATGACTTTGAATTCAATAATCAATTTTATTTACAAATTAAAGGTACAGCAATGGGCAAAAGATTTGCACCGGCATATGCCAACATTTTTATGGCTGACTGGGAAAGGAAAGCAATGGCAAAATGTAAATTGACACCACTCATTTATCTGAGATATCTGGATGACATCTTTGGAGTTTGGACACACACATCAGAGGATTTCCAACAATTTGTTAAAATTTTAGATTCACATGATCCTTCAATCAGACTCAAACATATATATCACAGAGATTCAATTGATTTTTTGGACACAACAATTTTCAAAGGGGAAACATTTAATAAAACAAGCACACTAGACATCAAAGTTTTTTTCAAACAAACAGATACCCACGCACTATTACACAAGACAAGTTATCATCCAAATCATACATTTAGGGGCTTAATTAAATCCCAATTACTCAGATTTAAAAGAATTTGCACTAACTCACAAGACTTTTGGGAAGCAGTTAAAACATTGTTCACTGCCTTACGTTCTAGGGGATATTCCCGATCATTCCTACGAAGATGTTTAAAAACCATACAAAAACAGTCAGGGCAATGTACTCAGTTAATCCCGCTGATTACAACTTATTCGAAGAGTGGACTTACAATAAATATGATGGCAAAAAGAAATTTTGAAAGCATAATTCATAAATCGGGACTACTCAATGACCACAATATCATTTCGGCATATAGGAAGAATAAAAACTTAAAAGACTACTTAGTCAGAGCAAAATTGACAACAATACAGGAAGTAAATAAAAATGATAAAACATTTGTAAAATTAAAATTTGTTAAAAATACGCACAGTAAAATGGTGTTTAAAATCCATCAAAATTTCAATTGGAAGACATCAAACTGCATTTACATGATTTTTTGTGATAAATGTGGCCTGAAATACATTGGGGAGACTGGAAATTCTATTTTAACCAGAATAACACAACACAAATACAATATAATCAATAAGAAACAGACACACACTCCTTTGGTTAAACATTTTTTATTTCATGGCTGGGATTCATTTAAAGTGGCTGGCATTCAGAGTAACACACTTTGGACAAAAGGGCAAAGGAAAAGAATGGAAATCAATTGGATTAGGAAATTAGACACAAGGGAACCTATGGGACTAAATTATAGGACTCAATTTAATAATTAGTGGATTTAATTTAGTTTTTTCATATGTACACAAACGGACTTCCATATATTCACATCACATCTTCCACAATAGACTCAGTACTTGGTTCTCCTTTTAAAACCCCAACCCCTAATCTTATCCCTAACCCTAATCCTAACCCTAATCCTATTCGTAATCCTATCCCTAACCCTAACCCTAATCCTAATCCTAATCCTAACCCTATCCATAAACCTTATCCTATCCCTAACCCTAATCCTATCCCTAATCCTAATCCTATCCCCAACCCTATTTTTTCTAACCCTAACCATTTTACATTAACATCACATATTCAAATTGACTACTATTTAAATTAAAAATTAATATTAAAACAAAACTAAAAAAATGCATCATTACATTTTAATAGAGAAGGTAAATTCATGGGGTACAATAATTTAAAAAGATAAAACATCAATTGATAAGTATAAATTAAAAACAAAGTTCAAATTATAAGTAAAACAGAAAATACAGACTGCTGAAAATAAGCATTGGAAACAGGGAAGGGAGGGGCTCGAGCAGGAGAGTATAAAAGCAGGGAGGGTGAGAGCTCATTTCTAGCTTGACTCTCATAAGGCCAACAGCTCTTAGAGACTTCAGACACTACCCAGACCAGTTTGATTGTGCCTCAATTGCCTGAAGAAGACCTTTTAAGGTCGAAACGTCGCGACTGAGGCACTTTTTGATTTGACTTTTTTTTCTTCGTATTAAAAACATTTTTTTTCTTTTCGTTTTAATTAAAAATAACCATTTGACTATTTTTTCAGTTCAGTTCATTCAATTTAACATCATTTATACAACGCAACATACACACAACACTTATTAAATTAAAATAACCAAGGCAACAATACAACATGGCAGACGGCGGCTGGACGCTGGTTGGCTCCCGTCGTAACCGTCGCAATGACGCACGCCAGGCCTTTCAGCCTCACTGGGAGCAGGGTGCTGGGTTCCATGAGGGGATGGACCGTGCACCCCCTGCCTCTGCAAGGAGGTGGGGCCCTGTCCTTCCACCTAATCAGCCAGTGCCTCCCTTTCGTGGTAACCAGTACCAGGGACCACAATTTCGGTCCTATGCAGCAGTGGTGAGGAACAGAGGATTCTGGCCACCACGTTCCCACCAGGAAAGAGCAGGAAATGTCAGACGGGAACCAGCTGATCCAGCTATGGGACAGCTGATCCGCAGACTTTATGCCATCATAAAGGTGGTTCATCACCTGCAAAATGTTTCTCCAGCACCTGGAAAGCAAACTCCACGCCAGATCGCACGCATGGTGGATGTTTTAGCATCCATGATTAAACCAGCAACCCCAACAGCTGCTACCACTGATTTGATTGTGGGAAATGCAAAAAATTGGGGTTACAACACGCTGCTGATTTTGGAGGAACATTACAAGCAGCAGCTGAACAACATGCTCAGGGAGATTCACAGCAATCTTCCTGCAGATTGGAAGGAGGCCTTTCAAGTTGCAAAAAGATGGGCTTATAGGAACTTCCAACGGATCACACAGGATGTGATTGAACATGCAGAAGCCTTAATCACTGGAAGGGTGGCGGCAAACAATGAGAGTGCAGAGCAGCAAACATCTCAACCTCCAAACAGGGAGCCCAGGGCAGAGACCCATTCTGCCTCAACTAGAGATGCACAACAGCAAACTGAGCAGGATGTTCAAACACTCACACATCATCCTACTTTGTCTCCATTGCCGCAACGCACACAGAAAAGACGGGTCCAAACACCTCGCCCACCCGCGGCCCCACAAGTAAGATCTACTGAGGCACAGACTTCCCCTCAGAGTCAGCGTGCAGACCAGGAAATAGAATCCTCAGAAGAGACATCAGATTCTGAGGACTCCCAGAGCAGTTCGGACTCAGAGGAGTCCCAGATCCCACTGGTTGAGACAAGGGAAGTCAGCCCAACTCCCCCTCCTTTTTGGCTTGATGAGGATTTGGAGGTGCAAAACGACAGAAGCCCTGTGTTGCATCCAGAATCCCTGAACTCCTCCCCCTCCATCATGATGATCAGAGGGAAGAGGAGGAACCACAAGCAGGACCTTCACATGTGGAAATACCACCACTTCCCACTGTGGACACTCGGAGGACTGCTGTTACTCGCCATGCCAACTCCAATCGAAAAATGATTGAGTGGGAATTGAGCGTAAACAGAAGGTGGCTAATACTGGGGGACTCCAATCTGTCGAGAATCCCAGGATATTACATCGAGGACCTCCAGATTGATAGTTACCCCGGAGCCAACTTTCGACACGCACAGGCTCTCATGGCAAAGGCCACATCCAGCATAATGGTGGAAAAGGTTCTCTTGTCCTTTGGGATTAACTGCAGGGGTCAAAAGATCAGAGAAACAGCAATCAAACAAATGCAAGCTGCAGTAAGGGAAGCAAAAAAACGTTTCCCTTATGCTGAAATATGGATCCCTGTGGTTAACTACTCCAACAAACTTCCAACAGCTGAGCAACAGTCAATGAAGGTGCTGAATGACCACATTGTGAGGAACATGCCATTTATTCCAGCTTTGCCAGCTGCACAGTTCCATACGGGAACTGATTGTGTTCATTGGACGCACGAAACAGGAAGGAACATGTTGGATCATTGGGTCTCCTTTTTAAACTTATAATCCCCACAAGCCTCTTTGAGGAGGGGACTAGGGGACCTGTTCCAAAAAATGTCATGATTTTGGCTAAAAATTTCTGTCTCACCAAGGCACAAGTCTCTCTTTTGGAAAAGGGTTTGACGTTTATACCAACGATAGGGATTAATAAAGGACACAGACAGCAATTAAAATTAGACCTGCAAACATATCATAGAAAAATAAAACTATCCTTGTACTTTGAGAACAGTCATAACAACGACATACTCAATTTTCTACCTAAATCTGAGTGGGAACCTCCGGATGAAAAATTGCCCCCCGAAATTCTAGCGTTGATTAGAAAGGATGACAAAGATATGAAGAAATATTTCAGAACGAACAATAATTTTTCAAATTTAACAAATGAGGAAGAGCAGGCATTGAAACAATTACAGGAAAACAAACATATCGTAATCAAACCAGCAGACAAAGGTAGTGTTATAGTAATTCTGGGAAGAGATCAATACATTAAGGAGGTCAATAGACAATTGGAGGATAAAAATTATTATAAAAAATTAGAAAATCCTATCTACTTACAAACGGTCCCAATCATCACAGAAATTCTTATTCAATTATATAAGAAAAAATTCATTAACAAAAAACAAATGACATACTTACAGGGGGAAGGGAACCCAAGACCACGTAGATTTTACATACTACCTAAGATACATAAAGAACCTGAAAAGTGGACGGTCCCCTTTGAAATCCCACCAGGCCGTCCAATAGTCTCGGATTGTGAGAGCGAGACCTATCATACAGCAGAATACATTGATCATTATTTGAATCCACTATCTACACTTCATCCATCTTATATAAAAGACACATATCATTTCATCAAATTGATTAATAATCTAAAAATTCCACAAAATTCATTCATGTTCACGATTGACATAGACAGTTTATACACAAATATTGACATTGGAGCTGGACTTAAGGCTGTGAAAGAAATATTTTTAAAGCACCCAGACCCCAACAGACCTGACCCAGAAATCTTAAAATTGTTAGAAATTAACTTAACCAGGAATGACTTTGAATTCAATAATCAATTTTATTTACAAATTAAAGGTACAGCAATGGGCAAAAGATTTGCACCGGCATATGCCAACATTTTTATGGCTGACTGGGAAAGGAAAGCAATGGCAAAATGTAAATTGACACCACTCATTTATCTGAGATATCTGGATGACATCTTTGGAGTTTGGACACACACATCAGAGGATTTCCAACAATTTGTTAAAATTTTAGATTCACATGATCCTTCAATCAGACTCAAACATATATATCACAGAGATTCAATTGATTTTTTGGACACAACAATTTTCAAAGGGGAAACATTTAATAAAACAAGCACACTAGACATCAAAGTTTTTTTCAAACAAACAGATACCCACGCACTATTACACAAGACAAGTTATCATCCAAATCATACATTTAGGGGCTTAATTAAATCCCAATTACTCAGATTTAAAAGAATTTGCACTAACTCACAAGACTTTTGGGAAGCAGTTAAAACATTGTTCACTGCCTTACGTTCTAGGGGATATTCCCGATCATTCCTACGAAGATGTTTAAAAACCATACAAAAACAGTCAGGGCAATGTACTCAGTTAATCCCGCTGATTACAACTTATTCGAAGAGTGGACTTACAATAAATATGATGGCAAAAAGAAATTTTGAAAGCATAATTCATAAATCGGGACTACTCAATGACCACAATATCATTTCGGCATATAGGAAGAATAAAAACTTAAAAGACTACTTAGTCAGAGCAAAATTGACAACAATACAGGAAGTAAATAAAAATGATAAAACATTTGTAAAATTAAAATTTGTTAAAAATACGCACAGTAAAATGGTGTTTAAAATCCATCAAAATTTCAATTGGAAGACATCAAACTGCATTTACATGATTTTTTGTGATAAATGTGGCCTGAAATACATTGGGGAGACTGGAAATTCTATTTTAACCAGAATAACACAACACAAATACAATATAATCAATAAGAAACAGACACACACTCCTTTGGTTAAACATTTTTTATTTCATGGCTGGGATTCATTTAAAGTGGCTGGCATTCAGAGTAACACACTTTGGACAAAAGGGCAAAGGAAAAGAATGGAAATCAATTGGATTAGGAAATTAGACACAAGGGAACCTATGGGACTAAATTATAGGACTCAATTTAATAATTAGTGGATTTAATTTAGTTTTTTCATATGTACACAAACGGACTTCCATATATTCACATCACATCTTCCACAATAGACTCAGTACTTGGTTCTCCTTTTAAAACCCCAACCCCTAATCTTATCCCTAACCCTAATCCTAACCCTAATCCTATTCGTAATCCTATCCCTAACCCTAACCCTAATCCTAATCCTAATCCTAACCCTATCCATAAACCTTATCCTATCCCTAACCCTAATCCTATCCCTAATCCTAATCCTATCCCCAACCCTATTTTTTCTAACCCTAACCATTTTACATTAACATCACATATTCAAATTGACTACTATTTAAATTAAAAATTAATATTAAAACAAAACTAAAAAAATGCATCATTACATTTTAATAGAGAAGGTAAATTCATGGGGTACAATAATTTAAAAAGATAAAACATCAATTGATAAGTATAAATTAAAAACAAAGTTCAAATTATAAGTAAAACAGAAAATACAGACTGCTGAAAATAAGCATTGGAAACAGGGAAGGGAGGGGCTCGAGCAGGAGAGTATAAAAGCAGGGAGGGTGAGAGCTCATTTCTAGCTTGACTCTCATAAGGCCAACAGCTCTTAGAGACTTCAGACACTACCCAGACCAGTTTGATTGTGCCTCAATTGCCTGAAGAAGACCTTTTAAGGTCGAAACGTCGCGACTGAGGCACTTTTTGATTTGACTTTTTTTTCTTCGTATTAAAAACATTTTTTTTCTTTTCGTTTTAATTAAAAATAACCATTTGACTATTTTTTCAGTTCAGTTCATTCAATTTAACATCATTTATACAACGCAACATACACACAACACTTATTAAATTAAAATAACCAAGGCAACAATACAACATGGCAGACGGCGGCTGGACGCTGGTTGGCTCCCGTCGTAACCGTCGCAATGACGCACGCCAGGCCTTTCAGCCTCACTGGGAGCAGGGTGCTGG
The DNA here is from genome assembly GCF_053564925.1 of Oryzias latipes. NCBI lineage: Eukaryota > Metazoa > Chordata > Actinopteri > Beloniformes > Adrianichthyidae > Oryzias > Oryzias latipes. The sequence continues at coordinate 32,180 of NC_136248.1, forward strand.
GTTCCATGAGGGGATGGACCGTGCACCCCCTGCCTCTGCAAGGAGGTGGGGCCCTGTCCTTCCACCTAATCAGCCAGTGCCTCCCTTTCGTGGTAACCAGTACCAGGGACCACAATTTCGGTCCTATGCAGCAGTGGTGAGGAACAGAGGATTCTGGCCACCACGTTCCCACCAGGAAAGAGCAGGAAATGTCAGACGGGAACCAGCTGATCCAGCTATGGGACAGCTGATCCGCAGACTTTATGCCATCATAAAGGTGGTTCATCACCTGCAAAATGTTTCTCCAGCACCTGGAAAGCAAACTCCACGCCAGATCGCACGCATGGTGGATGTTTTAGCATCCATGATTAAACCAGCAACCCCAACAGCTGCTACCACTGATTTGATTGTGGGAAATGCAAAAAATTGGGGTTACAACACGCTGCTGATTTTGGAGGAACATTACAAGCAGCAGCTGAACAACATGCTCAGGGAGATTCACAGCAATCTTCCTGCAGATTGGAAGGAGGCCTTTCAAGTTGCAAAAAGATGGGCTTATAGGAACTTCCAACGGATCACACAGGATGTGATTGAACATGCAGAAGCCTTAATCACTGGAAGGGTGGCGGCAAACAATGAGAGTGCAGAGCAGCAAACATCTCAACCTCCAAACAGGGAGCCCAGGGCAGAGACCCATTCTGCCTCAACTAGAGATGCACAACAGCAAACTGAGCAGGATGTTCAAACACTCACACATCATCCTACTTTGTCTCCATTGCCGCAACGCACACAGAAAAGACGGGTCCAAACACCTCGCCCACCCGCGGCCCCACAAGTAAGATCTACTGAGGCACAGACTTCCCCTCAGAGTCAGCGTGCAGACCAGGAAATAGAATCCTCAGAAGAGACATCAGATTCTGAGGACTCCCAGAGCAGTTCGGACTCAGAGGAGTCCCAGATCCCACTGGTTGAGACAAGGGAAGTCAGCCCAACTCCCCCTCCTTTTTGGCTTGATGAGGATTTGGAGGTGCAAAACGACAGAAGCCCTGTGTTGCATCCAGAATCCCTGAACTCCTCCCCCCTCCATCATGATGATCAGAGGGAAGAGGAGGAACCACAAGCAGGACCTTCACATGTGGAAATACCACCACTTCCCACTGTGGACACTCGGAGGACTGCTGTTACTCGCCATGCCAACTCCAATCGAAAAATGATTGAGTGGGAATTGAGCGTAAACAGAAGGTGGCTAATACTGGGGGACTCCAATCTGTCGAGAATCCCAGGATATTACATCGAGGACCTCCAGATTGATAGTTACCCCGGAGCCAACTTTCGACACGCACAGGCTCTCATGGCAAAGGCCACATCCAGCATAATGGTGGAAAAGGTTCTCTTGTCCTTTGGGATTAACTGCAGGGGTCAAAAGATCAGAGAAACAGCAATCAAACAAATGCAAGCTGCAGTAAGGGAAGCAAAAAAACGTTTCCCTTATGCTGAAATATGGATCCCTGTGGTTAACTACTCCAACAAACTTCCAACAGCTGAGCAACAGTCAATGAAGGTGCTGAATGACCACATTGTGAGGAACATGCCATTTATTCCAGCTTTGCCAGCTGCACAGTTCCATACGGGAACTGATTGTGTTCATTGGACGCACGAAACAGGAAGGAACATGTTGGATCATTGGGTCTCCTTTTTAAACTTATAATCCCCACAAGCCTCTTTGAGGAGGGGACTAGGGGACCTGTTCCAAAAAATGTCATGATTTTGGCTAAAAATTTCTGTCTCACCAAGGCACAAGTCTCTCTTTTGGAAAAGGGTTTGACGTTTATACCAACGATAGGGATTAATAAAGGACACAGACAGCAATTAAAATTAGACCTGCAAACATATCATAGAAAAATAAAACTATCCTTGTACTTTGAGAACAGTCATAACAACGACATACTCAATTTTCTACCTAAATCTGAGTGGGAACCTCCGGATGAAAAATTGCCCCCCGAAATTCTAGCGTTGATTAGAAAGGATGACAAAGATATGAAGAAATATTTCAGAACGAACAATAATTTTTCAAATTTAACAAATGAGGAAGAGCAGGCATTGAAACAATTACAGGAAAACAAACATATCGTAATCAAACCAGCAGACAAAGGTAGTGTTATAGTAATTCTGGGAAGAGATCAATACATTAAGGAGGTCAATAGACAATTGGAGGATAAAAATTATTATAAAAAATTAGAAAATCCTATCTACTTACAAACGGTCCCAATCATCACAGAAATTCTTATTCAATTATATAAGAAAAAATTCATTAACAAAAAACAAATGACATACTTACAGGGGGAAGGGAACCCAAGACCACGTAGATTTTACATACTACCTAAGATACATAAAGAACCTGAAAAGTGGACGGTCCCCTTTGAAATCCCACCAGGCCGTCCAATAGTCTCGGATTGTGAGAGCGAGACCTATCATACAGCAGAATACATTGATCATTATTTGAATCCACTATCTACACTTCATCCATCTTATATAAAAGACACATATCATTTCATCAAATTGATTAATAATCTAAAAATTCCACAAAATTCATTCATGTTCACGATTGACATAGACAGTTTATACACAAATATTGACATTGGAGCTGGACTTAAGGCTGTGAAAGAAATATTTTTAAAGCACCCAGACCCCAACAGACCTGACCCAGAAATCTTAAAATTGTTAGAAATTAACTTAACCAGGAATGACTTTGAATTCAATAATCAATTTTATTTACAAATTAAAGGTACAGCAATGGGCAAAAGATTTGCACCGGCATATGCCAACATTTTTATGGCTGACTGGGAAAGGAAAGCAATGGCAAAATGTAAATTGACACCACTCATTTATCTGAGATATCTGGATGACATCTTTGGAGTTTGGACACACACATCAGAGGATTTCCAACAATTTGTTAAAATTTTAGATTCACATGATCCTTCAATCAGACTCAAACATATATATCACAGAGATTCAATTGATTTTTTGGACACAACAATTTTCAAAGGGGAAACATTTAATAAAACAAGCACACTAGACATCAAAGTTTTTTTCAAACAAACAGATACCCACGCACTATTACACAAGACAAGTTATCATCCAAATCATACATTTAGGGGCTTAATTAAATCCCAATTACTCAGATTTAAAAGAATTTGCACTAACTCACAAGACTTTTGGGAAGCAGTTAAAACATTGTTCACTGCCTTACGTTCTAGGGGATATTCCCGATCATTCCTACGAAGATGTTTAAAAACCATACAAAAACAGTCAGGGCAATGTACTCAGTTAATCCCGCTGATTACAACTTATTCGAAGAGTGGACTTACAATAAATATGATGGCAAAAAGAAATTTTGAAAGCATAATTCATAAATCGGGACTACTCAATGACCACAATATCATTTCGGCATATAGGAAGAATAAAAACTTAAAAGACTACTTAGTCAGAGCAAAATTGACAACAATACAGGAAGTAAATAAAAATGATAAAACATTTGTAAAATTAAAATTTGTTAAAAATACGCACAGTAAAATGGTGTTTAAAATCCATCAAAATTTCAATTGGAAGACATCAAACTGCATTTACATGATTTTTTGTGATAAATGTGGCCTGAAATACATTGGGGAGACTGGAAATTCTATTTTAACCAGAATAACACAACACAAATACAATATAATCAATAAGAAACAGACACACACTCCTTTGGTTAAACATTTTTTATTTCATGGCTGGGATTCATTTAAAGTGGCTGGCATTCAGAGTAACACACTTTGGACAAAAGGGCAAAGGAAAAGAATGGAAATCAATTGGATTAGGAAATTAGACACAAGGGAACCTATGGGACTAAATTATAGGACTCAATTTAATAATTAGTGGATTTAATTTAGTTTTTTCATATGTACACAAACGGACTTCCATATATTCACATCACATCTTCCACAATAGACTCAGTACTTGGTTCTCCTTTTAAAACCCCAACCCCTAATCTTATCCCTAACCCTAATCCTAACCCTAATCCTATTCGTAATCCTATCCCTAACCCTAACCCTAATCCTAATCCTAATCCTAACCCTATCCATAAACCTTATCCTATCCCTAACCCTAATCCTATCCCTAATCCTAATCCTATCCCCAACCCTATTTTTTCTAACCCTAACCATTTTACATTAACATCACATATTCAAATTGACTACTATTTAAATTAAAAATTAATATTAAAACAAAACTAAAAAAATGCATCATTACATTTTAATAGAGAAGGTAAATTCATGGGGTACAATAATTTAAAAAGATAAAACATCAATTGATAAGTATAAATTAAAAACAAAGTTCAAATTATAAGTAAAACAGAAAATACAGACTGCTGAAAATAAGCATTGGAAACAGGGAAGGGAGGGGCTCGAGCAGGAGAGTATAAAAGCAGGGAGGGTGAGAGCTCATTTCTAGCTTGACTCTCATAAGGCCAACAGCTCTTAGAGACTTCAGACACTACCCAGACCAGTTTGATTGTGCCTCAATTGCCTGAAGAAGACCTTTTAAGGTCGAAACGTCGCGACTGAGGCACTTTTTGATTTGACTTTTTTTTCTTCGTATTAAAAACATTTTTTTTCTTTTCGTTTTAATTAAAAATAACCATTTGACTATTTTTTCAGTTCAGTTCATTCAATTTAACATCATTTATACAACGCAACATACACACAACACTTATTAAATTAAAATAACCAAGGCAACAATACAACATGGCAGACGGCGGCTGGACGCTGGTTGGCTCCCGTCGTAACCGTCGCAATGACGCACGCCAGGCCTTTCAGCCTCACTGGGAGCAGGGTGCTGGGTTCCATGAGGGGATGGACCGTGCACCCCCTGCCTCTGCAAGGAGGTGGGGCCCTGTCCTTCCACCTAATCAGCCAGTGCCTCCCTTTCGTGGTAACCAGTACCAGGGACCACAATTTCGGTCCTATGCAGCAGTGGTGAGGAACAGAGGATTCTGGCCACCACGTTCCCACCAGGAAAGAGCAGGAAATGTCAGACGGGAACCAGCTGATCCAGCTATGGGACAGCTGATCCGCAGACTTTATGCCATCATAAAGGTGGTTCATCACCTGCAAAATGTTTCTCCAGCACCTGGAAAGCAAACTCCACGCCAGATCGCACGCATGGTGGATGTTTTAGCATCCATGATTAAACCAGCAACCCCAACAGCTGCTACCACTGATTTGATTGTGGGAAATGCAAAAAATTGGGGTTACAACACGCTGCTGATTTTGGAGGAACATTACAAGCAGCAGCTGAACAACATGCTCAGGGAGATTCACAGCAATCTTCCTGCAGATTGGAAGGAGGCCTTTCAAGTTGCAAAAAGATGGGCTTATAGGAACTTCCAACGGATCACACAGGATGTGATTGAACATGCAGAAGCCTTAATCACTGGAAGGGTGGCGGCAAACAATGAGAGTGCAGAGCAGCAAACATCTCAACCTCCAAACAGGGAGCCCAGGGCAGAGACCCATTCTGCCTCAACTAGAGATGCACAACAGCAAACTGAGCAGGATGTTCAAACACTCACACATCATCCTACTTTGTCTCCATTGCCGCAACGCACACAGAAAAGACGGGTCCAAACACCTCGCCCACCCGCGGCCCCACAAGTAAGATCTACTGAGGCACAGACTTCCCCTCAGAGTCAGCGTGCAGACCAGGAAATAGAATCCTCAGAAGAGACATCAGATTCTGAGGACTCCCAGAGCAGTTCGGACTCAGAGGAGTCCCAGATCCCACTGGTTGAGACAAGGGAAGTCAGCCCAACTCCCCCTCCTTTTTGGCTTGATGAGGATTTGGAGGTGCAAAACGACAGAAGCCCTGTGTTGCATCCAGAATCCCTGAACTCCTCCCCCCTCCATCATGATGATCAGAGGGAAGAGGAGGAACCACAAGCAGGACCTTCACATGTGGAAATACCACCACTTCCCACTGTGGACACTCGGAGGACTGCTGTTACTCGCCATGCCAACTCCAATCGAAAAATGATTGAGTGGGAATTGAGCGTAAACAGAAGGTGGCTAATACTGGGGGACTCCAATCTGTCGAGAATCCCAGGATATTACATCGAGGACCTCCAGATTGATAGTTACCCCGGAGCCAACTTTCGACACGCACAGGCTCTCATGGCAAAGGCCACATCCAGCATAATGGTGGAAAAGGTTCTCTTGTCCTTTGGGATTAACTGCAGGGGTCAAAAGATCAGAGAAACAGCAATCAAACAAATGCAAGCTGCAGTAAGGGAAGCAAAAAAACGTTTCCCTTATGCTGAAATATGGATCCCTGTGGTTAACTACTCCAACAAACTTCCAACAGCTGAGCAACAGTCAATGAAGGTGCTGAATGACCACATTGTGAGGAACATGCCATTTATTCCAGCTTTGCCAGCTGCACAGTTCCATACGGGAACTGATTGTGTTCATTGGACGCACGAAACAGGAAGGAACATGTTGGATCATTGGGTCTCCTTTTTAAACTTATAATCCCCACAAGCCTCTTTGAGGAGGGGACTAGGGGACCTGTTCCAAAAAATGTCATGATTTTGGCTAAAAATTTCTGTCTCACCAAGGCACAAGTCTCTCTTTTGGAAAAGGGTTTGACGTTTATACCAACGATAGGGATTAATAAAGGACACAGACAGCAATTAAAATTAGACCTGCAAACATATCATAGAAAAATAAAACTATCCTTGTACTTTGAGAACAGTCATAACAACGACATACTCAATTTTCTACCTAAATCTGAGTGGGAACCTCCGGATGAAAAATTGCCCCCCGAAATTCTAGCGTTGATTAGAAAGGATGACAAAGATATGAAGAAATATTTCAGAACGAACAATAATTTTTCAAATTTAACAAATGAGGAAGAGCAGGCATTGAAACAATTACAGGAAAACAAACATATCGTAATCAAACCAGCAGACAAAGGTAGTGTTATAGTAATTCTGGGAAGAGATCAATACATTAAGGAGGTCAATAGACAATTGGAGGATAAAAATTATTATAAAAAATTAGAAAATCCTATCTACTTACAAACGGTCCCAATCATCACAGAAATTCTTATTCAATTATATAAGAAAAAATTCATTAACAAAAAACAAATGACATACTTACAGGGGGAAGGGAACCCAAGACCACGTAGATTTTACATACTACCTAAGATACATAAAGAACCTGAAAAGTGGACGGTCCCCTTTGAAATCCCACCAGGCCGTCCAATAGTCTCGGATTGTGAGAGCGAGACCTATCATACAGCAGAATACATTGATCATTATTTGAATCCACTATCTACACTTCATCCATCTTATATAAAAGACACATATCATTTCATCAAATTGATTAATAATCTAAAAATTCCACAAAATTCATTCATGTTCACGATTGACATAGACAGTTTATACACAAATATTGACATTGGAGCTGGACTTAAGGCTGTGAAAGAAATATTTTTAAAGCACCCAGACCCCAACAGACCTGACCCAGAAATCTTAAAATTGTTAGAAATTAACTTAACCAGGAATGACTTTGAATTCAATAATCAATTTTATTTACAAATTAAAGGTACAGCAATGGGCAAAAGATTTGCACCGGCATATGCCAACATTTTTATGGCTGACTGGGAAAGGAAAGCAATGGCAAAATGTAAATTGACACCACTCATTTATCTGAGATATCTGGATGACATCTTTGGAGTTTGGACACACACATCAGAGGATTTCCAACAATTTGTTAAAATTTTAGATTCACATGATCCTTCAATCAGACTCAAACATATATATCACAGAGATTCAATTGATTTTTTGGACACAACAATTTTCAAAGGGGAAACATTTAATAAAACAAGCACACTAGACATCAAAGTTTTTTTCAAACAAACAGATACCCACGCACTATTACACAAGACAAGTTATCATCCAAATCATACATTTAGGGGCTTAATTAAATCCCAATTACTCAGATTTAAAAGAATTTGCACTAACTCACAAGACTTTTGGGAAGCAGTTAAAACATTGTTCACTGCCTTACGTTCTAGGGGATATTCCCGATCATTCCTACGAAGATGTTTAAAAACCATACAAAAACAGTCAGGGCAATGTACTCAGTTAATCCCGCTGATTACAACTTATTCGAAGAGTGGACTTACAATAAATATGATGGCAAAAAGAAATTTTGAAAGCATAATTCATAAATCGGGACTACTCAATGACCACAATATCATTTCGGCATATAGGAAGAATAAAAACTTAAAAGACTACTTAGTCAGAGCAAAATTGACAACAATACAGGAAGTAAATAAAAATGATAAAACATTTGTAAAATTAAAATTTGTTAAAAATACGCACAGTAAAATGGTGTTTAAAATCCATCAAAATTTCAATTGGAAGACATCAAACTGCATTTACATGATTTTTTGTGATAAATGTGGCCTGAAATACATTGGGGAGACTGGAAATTCTATTTTAACCAGAATAACACAACACAAATACAATATAATCAATAAGAAACAGACACACACTCCTTTGGTTAAACATTTTTTATTTCATGGCTGGGATTCATTTAAAGTGGCTGGCATTCAGAGTAACACACTTTGGACAAAAGGGCAAAGGAAAAGAATGGAAATCAATTGGATTAGGAAATTAGACACAAGGGAACCTATGGGACTAAATTATAGGACTCAATTTAATAATTAGTGGATTTAATTTAGTTTTTTCATATGTACACAAACGGACTTCCATATATTCACATCACATCTTCCACAATAGACTCAGTACTTGGTTCTCCTTTTAAAACCCCAACCCCTAATCTTATCCCTAACCCTAATCCTAACCCTAATCCTATTCGTAATCCTATCCCTAACCCTAACCCTAATCCTAATCCTAATCCTAACCCTATCCATAAACCTTATCCTATCCCTAACCCTAATCCTATCCCTAATCCTAATCCTATCCCCAACCCTATTTTTTCTAACCCTAACCATTTTACATTAACATCACATATTCAAATTGACTACTATTTAAATTAAAAATTAATATTAAAACAAAACTAAAAAAATGCATCATTACATTTTAATAGAGAAGGTAAATTCATGGGGTACAATAATTTAAAAAGATAAAACATCAATTGATAAGTATAAATTAAAAACAAAGTTCAAATTATAAGTAAAACAGAAAATACAGACTGCTGAAAATAAGCATTGGAAACAGGGAAGGGAGGGGCTCGAGCAGGAGAGTATAAAAGCAGGGAGGGTGAGAGCTCATTTCTAGCTTGACTCTCATAAGGCCAACAGCTCTTAGAGACTTCAGACACTACCCAGACCAGTTTGATTGTGCCTCAATTGCCTGAAGAAGACCTTTTAAGGTCGAAACGTCGCGACTGAGGCACTTTTTGATTTGACTTTTTTTTCTTCGTATTAAAAACATTTTTTTTCTTTTCGTTTTAATTAAAAATAACCATTTGACTATTTTTTCAGTTCAGTTCATTCAATTTAACATCATTTATACAACGCAACATACACACAACACTTATTAAATTAAAATAACCAAGGCAACAATACAACATGGCAGACGGCGGCTGGACGCTGGTTGGCTCCCGTCGTAACCGTCGCAATGACGCACGCCAGGCCTTTCAGCCTCACTGGGAGCAGGGTGCTGGGTTCCATGAGGGGATGGACCGTGCACCCCCTGCCTCTGCAAGGAGGTGGGGCCCTGTCCTTCCACCTAATCAGCCAGTGCCTCCCTTTCGTGGTAACCAGTACCAGGGACCACAATTTCGGTCCTATGCAGCAGTGGTGAGGAACAGAGGATTCTGGCCACCACGTTCCCACCAGGAAAGAGCAGGAAATGTCAGACGGGAACCAGCTGATCCAGCTATGGGACAGCTGATCCGCAGACTTTATGCCATCATAAAGGTGGTTCATCACCTGCAAAATGTTTCTCCAGCACCTGGAAAGCAAACTCCACGCCAGATCGCACGCATGGTGGATGTTTTAGCATCCATGATTAAACCAGCAACCCCAACAGCTGCTACCACTGATTTGATTGTGGGAAATGCAAAAAATTGGGGTTACAACACGCTGCTGATTTTGGAGGAACATTACAAGCAGCAGCTGAACAACATGCTCAGGGAGATTCACAGCAATCTTCCTGCAGATTGGAAGGAGGCCTTTCAAGTTGCAAAAAGATGGGCTTATAGGAACTTCCAACGGATCACACAGGATGTGATTGAACATGCAGAAGCCTTAATCACTGGAAGGGTGGCGGCAAACAATGAGAGTGCAGAGCAGCAAACATCTCAACCTCCAAACAGGGAGCCCAGGGCAGAGACCCATTCTGCCTCAACTAGAGATGCACAACAGCAAACTGAGCAGGATGTTCAAACACTCACACATCATCCTACTTTGTCTCCATTGCCGCAACGCACACAGAAAAGACGGGTCCAAACACCTCGCCCACCCGCGGCCCCACAAGTAAGATCTACTGAGGCACAGACTTCCCCTCAGAGTCAGCGTGCAGACCAGGAAATAGAATCCTCAGAAGAGACATCAGATTCTGAGGACTCCCAGAGCAGTTCGGACTCAGAGGAGTCCCAGATCCCACTGGTTGAGACAAGGGAAGTCAGCCCAACTCCCCCTCCTTTTTGGCTTGATGAGGATTTGGAGGTGCAAAACGACAGAAGCCCTGTGTTGCATCCAGAATCCCTGAACTCCTCCCCCCTCCATCATGATGATCAGAGGGAAGAGGAGGAACCACAAGCAGGACCTTCACATGTGGAAATACCACCACTTCCCACTGTGGACACTCGGAGGACTGCTGTTACTCGCCATGCCAACTCCAATCGAAAAATGATTGAGTGGGAATTGAGCGTAAACAGAAGGTGGCTAATACTGGGGGACTCCAATCTGTCGAGAATCCCAGGATATTACATCGAGGACCTCCAGATTGATAGTTACCCCGGAGCCAACTTTCGACACGCACAGGCTCTCATGGCAAAGGCCACATCCAGCATAATGGTGGAAAAGGTTCTCTTGTCCTTTGGGATTAACTGCAGGGGTCAAAAGATCAGAGAAACAGCAATCAAACAAATGCAAGCTGCAGTAAGGGAAGCAAAAAAACGTTTCCCTTATGCTGAAATATGGATCCCTGTGGTTAACTACTCCAACAAACTTCCAACAGCTGAGCAACAGTCAATGAAGGTGCTGAATGACCACATTGTGAGGAACATGCCATTTATTCCAGCTTTGCCAGCTGCACAGTTCCATACGGGAACTGATTGTGTTCATTGGACGCACGAAACAGGAAGGAACATGTTGGATCATTGGGTCTCCTTTTTAAACTTATAATCCCCACAAGCCTCTTTGAGGAGGGGACTAGGGGACCTGTTCCAAAAAATGTCATGATTTTGGCTAAAAATTTCTGTCTCACCAAGGCACAAGTCTCTCTTTTGGAAAAGGGTTTGACGTTTATACCAACGATAGGGATTAATAAAGGACACAGACAGCAATTAAAATTAGACCTGCAAACATATCATAGAAAAATAAAACTATCCTTGTACTTTGAGAACAGTCATAACAACGACATACTCAATTTTCTACCTAAATCTGAGTGGGAACCTCCGGATGAAAAATTGCCCCCCGAAATTCTAGCGTTGATTAGAAAGGATGACAAAGATATGAAGAAATATTTCAGAACGAACAATAATTTTTCAAATTTAACAAATGAGGAAGAGCAGGCATTGAAACAATTACAGGAAAACAAACATATCGTAATCAAACCAGCAGACAAAGGTAGTGTTATAGTAATTCTGGGAAGAGATCAATACATTAAGGAGGTCAATAGACAATTGGAGGATAAAAATTATTATAAAAAATTAGAAAATCCTATCTACTTACAAACGGTCCCAATCATCACAGAAATTCTTATTCAATTATATAAGAAAAAATTCATTAACAAAAAACAAATGACATACTTACAGGGGGAAGGGAACCCAAGACCACGTAGATTTTACATACTACCTAAGATACATAAAGAACCTGAAAAGTGGACGGTCCCCTTTGAAATCCCACCAGGCCGTCCAATAGTCTCGGATTGTGAGAGCGAGACCTATCATACAGCAGAATACATTGATCATTATTTGAATCCACTATCTACACTTCATCCATCTTATATAAAAGACACATATCATTTCATCAAATTGATTAATAATCTAAAAATTCCACAAAATTCATTCATGTTCACGATTGACATAGACAGTTTATACACAAATATTGACATTGGAGCTGGACTTAAGGCTGTGAAAGAAATATTTTTAAAGCACCCAGACCCCAACAGACCTGACCCAGAAATCTTAAAATTGTTAGAAATTAACTTAACCAGGAATGACTTTGAATTCAATAATCAATTTTATTTACAAATTAAAGGTACAGCAATGGGCAAAAGATTTGCACCGGCATATGCCAACATTTTTATGGCTGACTGGGAAAGGAAAGCAATGGCAAAATGTAAATTGACACCACTCATTTATCTGAGATATCTGGATGACATCTTTGGAGTTTGGACACACACATCAGAGGATTTCCAACAATTTGTTAAAATTTTAGATTCACATGATCCTTCAATCAGACTCAAACATATATATCACAGAGATTCAATTGATTTTTTGGACACAACAATTTTCAAAGGGGAAACATTTAATAAAACAAGCACACTAGACATCAAAGTTTTTTTCAAACAAACAGATACCCACGCACTATTACACAAGACAAGTTATCATCCAAATCATACATTTAGGGGCTTAATTAAATCCCAATTACTCAGATTTAAAAGAATTTGCACTAACTCACAAGACTTTTGGGAAGCAGTTAAAACATTGTTCACTGCCTTACGTTCTAGGGGATATTCCCGATCATTCCTACGAAGATGTTTAAAAACCATACAAAAACAGTCAGGGCAATGTACTCAGTTAATCCCGCTGATTACAACTTATTCGAAGAGTGGACTTACAATAAATATGATGGCAAAAAGAAATTTTGAAAGCATAATTCATAAATCGGGACTACTCAATGACCACAATATCATTTCGGCATATAGGAAGAATAAAAACTTAAAAGACTACTTAGTCAGAGCAAAATTGACAACAATACAGGAAGTAAATAAAAATGATAAAACATTTGTAAAATTAAAATTTGTTAAAAATACGCACAGTAAAATGGTGTTTAAAATCCATCAAAATTTCAATTGGAAGACATCAAACTGCATTTACATGATTTTTTGTGATAAATGTGGCCTGAAATACATTGGGGAGACTGGAAATTCTATTTTAACCAGAATAACACAACACAAATACAATATAATCAATAAGAAACAGACACACACTCCTTTGGTTAAACATTTTTTATTTCATGGCTGGGATTCATTTAAAGTGGCTGGCATTCAGAGTAACACACTTTGGACAAAAGGGCAAAGGAAAAGAATGGAAATCAATTGGATTAGGAAATTAGACACAAGGGAACCTATGGGACTAAATTATAGGACTCAATTTAATAATTAGTGGATTTAATTTAGTTTTTTCATATGTACACAAACGGACTTCCATATATTCACATCACATCTTCCACAATAGACTCAGTACTTGGTTCTCCTTTTAAAACCCCAACCCCTAATCTTATCCCTAACCCTAATCCTAACCCTAATCCTATTCGTAATCCTATCCCTAACCCTAACCCTAATCCTAATCCTAATCCTAACCCTATCCATAAACCTTATCCTATCCCTAACCCTAATCCTATCCCTAATCCTAATCCTATCCCCAACCCTATTTTTTCTAACCCTAACCATTTTACATTAACATCACATATTCAAATTGACTACTATTTAAATTAAAAATTAATATTAAAACAAAACTAAAAAAATGCATCATTACATTTTAATAGAGAAGGTAAATTCATGGGGTACAATAATTTAAAAAGATAAAACATCAATTGATAAGTATAAATTAAAAACAAAGTTCAAATTATAAGTAAAACAGAAAATACAGACTGCTGAAAATAAGCATTGGAAACAGGGAAGGGAGGGGCTCGAGCAGGAGAGTATAAAAGCAGGGAGGGTGAGAGCTCATTTCTAGCTTGACTCTCATAAGGCCAACAGCTCTTAGAGACTTCAGACACTACCCAGACCAGTTTGATTGTGCCTCAATTGCCTGAAGAAGACCTTTTAAGGTCGAAACGTCGCGACTGAGGCACTTTTTGATTTGACTTTTTTTTCTTCGTATTAAAAACATTTTTTTTCTTTTCGTTTTAATTAAAAATAACCATTTGACTATTTTTTCAGTTCAGTTCATTCAATTTAACATCATTTATACAACGCAACATACACACAACACTTATTAAATTAAAATAACCAAGGCAACAATACAACATGGCAGACGGCGGCTGGACGCTGGTTGGCTCCCGTCGTAACCGTCGCAATGACGCACGCCAGGCCTTTCAGCCTCACTGGGAGCAGGGTGCTGGGTTCCATGAGGGGATGGACCGTGCACCCCCTGCCTCTGCAAGGAGGTGGGGCCCTGTCCTTCCACCTAATCAGCCAGTGCCTCCCTTTCGTGGTAACCAGTACCAGGGACCACAATTTCGGTCCTATGCAGCAGTGGTGAGGAACAGAGGATTCTGGCCACCACGTTCCCACCAGGAAAGAGCAGGAAATGTCAGACGGGAACCAGCTGATCCAGCTATGGGACAGCTGATCCGCAGACTTTATGCCATCATAAAGGTGGTTCATCACCTGCAAAATGTTTCTCCAGCACCTGGAAAGCAAACTCCACGCCAGATCGCACGCATGGTGGATGTTTTAGCATCCATGATTAAACCAGCAACCCCAACAGCTGCTACCACTGATTTGATTGTGGGAAATGCAAAAAATTGGGGTTACAACACGCTGCTGATTTTGGAGGAACATTACAAGCAGCAGCTGAACAACATGCTCAGGGAGATTCACAGCAATCTTCCTGCAGATTGGAAGGAGGCCTTTCAAGTTGCAAAAAGATGGGCTTATAGGAACTTCCAACGGATCACACAGGATGTGATTGAACATGCAGAAGCCTTAATCACTGGAAGGGTGGCGGCAAACAATGAGAGTGCAGAGCAGCAAACATCTCAACCTCCAAACAGGGAGCCCAGGGCAGAGACCCATTCTGCCTCAACTAGAGATGCACAACAGCAAACTGAGCAGGATGTTCAAACACTCACACATCATCCTACTTTGTCTCCATTGCCGCAACGCACACAGAAAAGACGGGTCCAAACACCTCGCCCACCCGCGGCCCCACAAGTAAGATCTACTGAGGCACAGACTTCCCCTCAGAGTCAGCGTGCAGACCAGGAAATAGAATCCTCAGAAGAGACATCAGATTCTGAGGACTCCCAGAGCAGTTCGGACTCAGAGGAGTCCCAGATCCCACTGGTTGAGACAAGGGAAGTCAGCCCAACTCCCCCTCCTTTTTGGCTTGATGAGGATTTGGAGGTGCAAAACGACAGAAGCCCTGTGTTGCATCCAGAATCCCTGAACTCCTCCCCCCTCCATCATGATGATCAGAGGGAAGAGGAGGAACCACAAGCAGGACCTTCACATGTGGAAATACCACCACTTCCCACTGTGGACACTCGGAGGACTGCTGTTACTCGCCATGCCAACTCCAATCGAAAAATGATTGAGTGGGAATTGAGCGTAAACAGAAGGTGGCTAATACTGGGGGACTCCAATCTGTCGAGAATCCCAGGATATTACATCGAGGACCTCCAGATTGATAGTTACCCCGGAGCCAACTTTCGACACGCACAGGCTCTCATGGCAAAGGCCACATCCAGCATAATGGTGGAAAAGGTTCTCTTGTCCTTTGGGATTAACTGCAGGGGTCAAAAGATCAGAGAAACAGCAATCAAACAAATGCAAGCTGCAGTAAGGGAAGCAAAAAAACGTTTCCCTTATGCTGAAATATGGATCCCTGTGGTTAACTACTCCAACAAACTTCCAACAGCTGAGCAACAGTCAATGAAGGTGCTGAATGACCACATTGTGAGGAACATGCCATTTATTCCAGCTTTGCCAGCTGCACAGTTCCATACGGGAACTGATTGTGTTCATTGGACGCACGAAACAGGAAGGAACATGTTGGATCATTGGGTCTCCTTTTTAAACTTATAATCCCCACAAGCCTCTTTGAGGAGGGGACTAGGGGACCTGTTCCAAAAAATGTCATGATTTTGGCTAAAAATTTCTGTCTCACCAAGGCACAAGTCTCTCTTTTGGAAAAGGGTTTGACGTTTATACCAACGATAGGGATTAATAAAGGACACAGACAGCAATTAAAATTAGACCTGCAAACATATCATAGAAAAATAAAACTATCCTTGTACTTTGAGAACAGTCATAACAACGACATACTCAATTTTCTACCTAAATCTGAGTGGGAACCTCCGGATGAAAAATTGCCCCCCGAAATTCTAGCGTTGATTAGAAAGGATGACAAAGATATGAAGAAATATTTCAGAACGAACAATAATTTTTCAAATTTAACAAATGAGGAAGAGCAGGCATTGAAACAATTACAGGAAAACAAACATATCGTAATCAAACCAGCAGACAAAGGTAGTGTTATAGTAATTCTGGGAAGAGATCAATACATTAAGGAGGTCAATAGACAATTGGAGGATAAAAATTATTATAAAAAATTAGAAAATCCTATCTACTTACAAACGGTCCCAATCATCACAGAAATTCTTATTCAATTATATAAGAAAAAATTCATTAACAAAAAACAAATGACATACTTACAGGGGGAAGGGAACCCAAGACCACGTAGATTTTACATACTACCTAAGATACATAAAGAACCTGAAAAGTGGACGGTCCCCTTTGAAATCCCACCAGGCCGTCCAATAGTCTCGGATTGTGAGAGCGAGACCTATCATACAGCAGAATACATTGATCATTATTTGAATCCACTATCTACACTTCATCCATCTTATATAAAAGACACATATCATTTCATCAAATTGATTAATAATCTAAAAATTCCACAAAATTCATTCATGTTCACGATTGACATAGACAGTTTATACACAAATATTGACATTGGAGCTGGACTTAAGGCTGTGAAAGAAATATTTTTAAAGCACCCAGACCCCAACAGACCTGACCCAGAAATCTTAAAATTGTTAGAAATTAACTTAACCAGGAATGACTTTGAATTCAATAATCAATTTTATTTACAAATTAAAGGTACAGCAATGGGCAAAAGATTTGCACCGGCATATGCCAACATTTTTATGGCTGACTGGGAAAGGAAAGCAATGGCAAAATGTAAATTGACACCACTCATTTATCTGAGATATCTGGATGACATCTTTGGAGTTTGGACACACACATCAGAGGATTTCCAACAATTTGTTAAAATTTTAGATTCACATGATCCTTCAATCAGACTCAAACATATATATCACAGAGATTCAATTGATTTTTTGGACACAACAATTTTCAAAGGGGAAACATTTAATAAAACAAGCACACTAGACATCAAAGTTTTTTTCAAACAAACAGATACCCACGCACTATTACACAAGACAAGTTATCATCCAAATCATACATTTAGGGGCTTAATTAAATCCCAATTACTCAGATTTAAAAGAATTTGCACTAACTCACAAGACTTTTGGGAAGCAGTTAAAACATTGTTCACTGCCTTACGTTCTAGGGGATATTCCCGATCATTCCTACGAAGATGTTTAAAAACCATACAAAAACAGTCAGGGCAATGTACTCAGTTAATCCCGCTGATTACAACTTATTCGAAGAGTGGACTTACAATAAATATGATGGCAAAAAGAAATTTTGAAAGCATAATTCATAAATCGGGACTACTCAATGACCACAATATCATTTCGGCATATAGGAAGAATAAAAACTTAAAAGACTACTTAGTCAGAGCAAAATTGACAACAATACAGGAAGTAAATAAAAATGATAAAACATTTGTAAAATTAAAATTTGTTAAAAATACGCACAGTAAAATGGTGTTTAAAATCCATCAAAATTTCAATTGGAAGACATCAAACTGCATTTACATGATTTTTTGTGATAAATGTGGCCTGAAATACATTGGGGAGACTGGAAATTCTATTTTAACCAGAATAACACAACACAAATACAATATAATCAATAAGAAACAGACACACACTCCTTTGGTTAAACATTTTTTATTTCATGGCTGGGATTCATTTAAAGTGGCTGGCATTCAGAGTAACACACTTTGGACAAAAGGGCAAAGGAAAAGAATGGAAATCAATTGGATTAGGAAATTAGACACAAGGGAACCTATGGGACTAAATTATAGGACTCAATTTAATAATTAGTGGATTTAATTTAGTTTTTTCATATGTACACAAACGGACTTCCATATATTCACATCACATCTTCCACAATAGACTCAGTACTTGGTTCTCCTTTTAAAACCCCAACCCCTAATCTTATCCCTAACCCTAATCCTAACCCTAATCCTATTCGTAATCCTATCCCTAACCCTAACCCTAATCCTAATCCTAATCCTAACCCTATCCATAAACCTTATCCTATCCCTAACCCTAATCCTATCCCTAATCCTAATCCTATCCCCAACCCTATTTTTTCTAACCCTAACCATTTTACATTAACATCACATATTCAAATTGACTACTATTTAAATTAAAAATTAATATTAAAACAAAACTAAAAAAATGCATCATTACATTTTAATAGAGAAGGTAAATTCATGGGGTACAATAATTTAAAAAGATAAAACATCAATTGATAAGTATAAATTAAAAACAAAGTTCAAATTATAAGTAAAACAGAAAATACAGACTGCTGAAAATAAGCATTGGAAACAGGGAAGGGAGGGGCTCGAGCAGGAGAGTATAAAAGCAGGGAGGGTGAGAGCTCATTTCTAGCTTGACTCTCATAAGGCCAACAGCTCTTAGAGACTTCAGACACTACCCAGACCAGTTTGATTGTGCCTCAATTGCCTGAAGAAGACCTTTTAAGGTCGAAACGTCGCGACTGAGGCACTTTTTGATTTGCCTTTTTTTTCTTCGTATTAAAAACATTTTTTTTCTTTTCGTTTTAATTAAAAATAACCATTTGACTATTTTTTCAGTTCAGTTCATTCAATTTAACATCATTTATACAACGCAACATACACACAACACTTATTAAATTAAAATAACCAAGGCAACAATACAACATGGCAGACGGCGGCTGGACGCTGGTTGGCTCCCGTCGTAACCGTCGCAATGACGCACGCCAGGCCTTTCAGCCTCACTGGGAGCAGGGTGCTGGGTTCCATGAGGGGATGGACCGTGCACCCCCTGCCTCTGCAAGGAGGTGGGGCCCTGTCCTTCCACCTAATCAGCCAGTGCCTCCCTTTCGTGGTAACCAGTACCAGGGACCACAATTTCGGTCCTATGCAGCAGTGGTGAGGAACAGAGGATTCTGGCCACCACGTTCCCACCAGGAAAGAGCAGGAAATGTCAGACGGGAACCAGCTGATCCAGCTATGGGACAGCTGATCCGCAGACTTTATGCCATCATAAAGGTGGTTCATCACCTGCAAAATGTTTCTCCAGCACCTGGAAAGCAAACTCCACGCCAGATCGCACGCATGGTGGATGTTTTAGCATCCATGATTAAACCAGCAACCCCAACAGCTGCTACCACTGATTTGATTGTGGGAAATGCAAAAAATTGGGGTTACAACACGCTGCTGATTTTGGAGGAACATTACAAGCAGCAGCTGAACAACATGCTCAGGGAGATTCACAGCAATCTTCCTGCAGATTGGAAGGAGGCCTTTCAAGTTGCAAAAAGATGGGCTTATAGGAACTTCCAACGGATCACACAGGATGTGATTGAACATGCAGAAGCCTTAATCACTGGAAGGGTGGCGGCAAACAATGAGAGTGCAGAGCAGCAAACATCTCAACCTCCAAACAGGGAGCCCAGGGCAGAGACCCATTCTGCCTCAACTAGAGATGCACAACAGCAAACTGAGCAGGATGTTCAAACACTCACACATCATCCTACTTTGTCTCCATTGCCGCAACGCACACAGAAAAGACGGGTCCAAACACCTCGCCCACCCGCGGCCCCACAAGTAAGATCTACTGAGGCACAGACTTCCCCTCAGAGTCAGCGTGCAGACCAGGAAATAGAATCCTCAGAAGAGACATCAGATTCTGAGGACTCCCAGAGCAGTTCGGACTCAGAGGAGTCCCAGATCCCACTGGTTGAGACAAGGGAAGTCAGCCCAACTCCCCCTCCTTTTTGGCTTGATGAGGATTTGGAGGTGCAAAACGACAGAAGCCCTGTGTTGCATCCAGAATCCCTGAACTCCTCCCCCCTCCATCATGATGATCAGAGGGAAGAGGAGGAACCACAAGCAGGACCTTCACATGTGGAAATACCACCACTTCCCACTGTGGACACTCGGAGGACTGCTGTTACTCGCCATGCCAACTCCAATCGAAAAATGATTGAGTGGGAATTGAGCGTAAACAGAAGGTGGCTAATACTGGGGGACTCCAATCTGTCGAGAATCCCAGGATATTACATCGAGGACCTCCAGATTGATAGTTACCCCGGAGCCAACTTTCGACACGCACAGGCTCTCATGGCAAAGGCCACATCCAGCATAATGGTGGAAAAGGTTCTCTTGTCCTTTGGGATTAACTGCAGGGGTCAAAAGATCAGAGAAACAGCAATCAAACAAATGCAAGCTGCAGTAAGGGAAGCAAAAAAACGTTTCCCTTATGCTGAAATATGGATCCCTGTGGTTAACTACTCCAACAAACTTCCAACAGCTGAGCAACAGTCAATGAAGGTGCTGAATGACCACATTGTGAGGAACATGCCATTTATTCCAGCTTTGCCAGCTGCACAGTTCCATACGGGAACTGATTGTGTTCATTGGACGCACGAAACAGGAAGGAACATGTTGGATCATTGGGTCTCCTTTTTAAACTTATAATCCCCACAAGCCTCTTTGAGGAGGGGACTAGGGGACCTGTTCCAAAAAATGTCATGATTTTGGCTAAAAATTTCTGTCTCACCAAGGCACAAGTCTCTCTTTTGGAAAAGGGTTTGACGTTTATACCAACGATAGGGATTAATAAAGGACACAGACAGCAATTAAAATTAGACCTGCAAACATATCATAGAAAAATAAAACTATCCTTGTACTTTGAGAACAGTCATAACAACGACATACTCAATTTTCTACCTAAATCTGAGTGGGAACCTCCGGATGAAAAATTGCCCCCCGAAATTCTAGCGTTGATTAGAAAGGATGACAAAGATATGAAGAAATATTTCAGAACGAACAATAATTTTTCAAATTTAACAAATGAGGAAGAGCAGGCATTGAAACAATTACAGGAAAACAAACATATCGTAATCAAACCAGCAGACAAAGGTAGTGTTATAGTAATTCTGGGAAGAGATCAATACATTAAGGAGGTCAATAGACAATTGGAGGATAAAAATTATTATAAAAAATTAGAAAATCCTATCTACTTACAAACGGTCCCAATCATCACAGAAATTCTTATTCAATTATATAAGAAAAAATTCATTAACAAAAAACAAATGACATACTTACAGGGGGAAGGGAACCCAAGACCACGTAGATTTTACATACTACCTAAGATACATAAAGAACCTGAAAAGTGGACGGTCCCCTTTGAAATCCCACCAGGCCGTCCAATAGTCTCGGATTGTGAGAGCGAGACCTATCATACAGCAGAATACATTGATCATTATTTGAATCCACTATCTACACTTCATCCATCTTATATAAAAGACACATATCATTTCATCAAATTGATTAATAATCTAAAAATTCCACAAAATTCATTCATGTTCACGATTGACATAGACAGTTTATACACAAATATTGACATTGGAGCTGGACTTAAGGCTGTGAAAGAAATATTTTTAAAGCACCCAGACCCCAACAGACCTGACCCAGAAATCTTAAAATTGTTAGAAATTAACTTAACCAGGAATGACTTTGAATTCAATAATCAATTTTATTTACAAATTAAAGGTACAGCAATGGGCAAAAGATTTGCACCGGCATATGCCAACATTTTTATGGCTGACTGGGAAAGGAAAGCAATGGCAAAATGTAAATTGACACCACTCATTTATCTGAGATATCTGGATGACATCTTTGGAGTTTGGACACACACATCAGAGGATTTCCAACAATTTGTTAAAATTTTAGATTCACATGATCCTTCAATCAGACTCAAACATATATATCACAGAGATTCAATTGATTTTTTGGACACAACAATTTTCAAAGGGGAAACATTTAATAAAACAAGCACACTAGACATCAAAGTTTTTTTCAAACAAACAGATACCCACGCACTATTACACAAGACAAGTTATCATCCAAATCATACATTTAGGGGCTTAATTAAATCCCAATTACTCAGATTTAAAAGAATTTGCACTAACTCACAAGACTTTTGGGAAGCAGTTAAAACATTGTTCACTGCCTTACGTTCTAGGGGATATTCCCGATCATTCCTACGAAGATGTTTAAAAACCATACAAAAACAGTCAGGGCAATGTACTCAGTTAATCCCGCTGATTACAACTTATTCGAAGAGTGGACTTACAATAAATATGATGGCAAAAAGAAATTTTGAAAGCATAATTCATAAATCGGGACTACTCAATGACCACAATATCATTTCGGCATATAGGAAGAATAAAAACTTAAAAGACTACTTAGTCAGAGCAAAATTGACAACAATACAGGAAGTAAATAAAAATGATAAAACATTTGTAAAATTAAAATTTGTTAAAAATACGCACAGTAAAATGGTGTTTAAAATCCATCAAAATTTCAATTGGAAGACATCAAACTGCATTTACATGATTTTTTGTGATAAATGTGGCCTGAAATACATTGGGGAGACTGGAAATTCTATTTTAACCAGAATAACACAACACAAATACAATATAATCAATAAGAAACAGACACACACTCCTTTGGTTAAACATTTTTTATTTCATGGCTGGGATTCATTTAAAGTGGCTGGCATTCAGAGTAACACACTTTGGACAAAAGGGCAAAGGAAAAGAATGGAAATCAATTGGATTAGGAAATTAGACACAAGGGAACCTATGGGACTAAATTATAGGACTCAATTTAATAATTAGTGGATTTAATTTAGTTTTTTCATATGTACACAAACGGACTTCCATATATTCACATCACATCTTCCACAATAGACTCAGTACTTGGTTCTCCTTTTAAAACCCCAACCCCTAATCTTATCCCTAACCCTAATCCTAACCCTAATCCTATTCGTAATCCTATCCCTAACCCTAACCCTAATCCTAATCCTAATCCTAACCCTATCCATAAACCTTATCCTATCCCTAACCCTAATCCTATCCCTAATCCTAATCCTATCCCCAACCCTATTTTTTCTAACCCTAACCATTTTACATTAACATCACATATTCAAATTGACTACTATTTAAATTAAAAATTAATATTAAAACAAAACTAAAAAAATGCATCATTACATTTTAATAGAGAAGGTAAATTCATGGGGTACAATAATTTAAAAAGATAAAACATCAATTGATAAGTATAAATTAAAAACAAAGTTCAAATTATAAGTAAAACAGAAAATACAGACTGCTGAAAATAAGCATTGGAAACAGGGAAGGGAGGGGCTCGAGCAGGAGAGTATAAAAGCAGGGAGGGTGAGAGCTCATTTCTAGCTTGACTCTCATAAGGCCAACAGCTCTTAGAGACTTCAGACACTACCCAGACCAGTTTGATTGTGCCTCAATTGCCTGAAGAAGACCTTTTAAGGTCGAAACGTCGCGACTGAGGCACTTTTTGATTTGACTTTTTTTTCTTCGTATTAAAAACATTTTTTTTCTTTTCGTTTTAATTAAAAATAACCATTTGACTATTTTTTCAGTTCAGTTCATTCAATTTAACATCATTTATACAACGCAACATACACACAACACTTATTAAATTAAAATAACCAAGGCAACAATACAACATGGCAGACGGCGGCTGGACGCTGGTTGGCTCCCGTCGTAACCGTCGCAATGACGCACGCCAGGCCTTTCAGCCTCACTGGGAGCAGGGTGCTGGGTTCCATGAGGGGATGGACCGTGCACCCCCTGCCTCTGCAAGGAGGTGGGGCCCTGTCCTTCCACCTAATCAGCCAGTGCCTCCCTTTCGTGGTAACCAGTACCAGGGACCACAATTTCGGTCCTATGCAGCAGTGGTGAGGAACAGAGGATTCTGGCCACCACGTTCCCACCAGGAAAGAGCAGGAAATGTCAGACGGGAACCAGCTGATCCAGCTATGGGACAGCTGATCCGCAGACTTTATGCCATCATAAAGGTGGTTCATCACCTGCAAAATGTTTCTCCAGCACCTGGAAAGCAAACTCCACGCCAGATCGCACGCATGGTGGATGTTTTAGCATCCATGATTAAACCAGCAACCCCAACAGCTGCTACCACTGATTTGATTGTGGGAAATGCAAAAAATTGGGGTTACAACACGCTGCTGATTTTGGAGGAACATTACAAGCAGCAGCTGAACAACATGCTCAGGGAGATTCACAGCAATCTTCCTGCAGATTGGAAGGAGGCCTTTCAAGTTGCAAAAAGATGGGCTTATAGGAACTTCCAACGGATCACACAGGATGTGATTGAACATGCAGAAGCCTTAATCACTGGAAGGGTGGCGGCAAACAATGAGAGTGCAGAGCAGCAAACATCTCAACCTCCAAACAGGGAGCCCAGGGCAGAGACCCATTCTGCCTCAACTAGAGATGCACAACAGCAAACTGAGCAGGATGTTCAAACACTCACACATCATCCTACTTTGTCTCCATTGCCGCAACGCACACAGAAAAGACGGGTCCAAACACCTCGCCCACCCGCGGCCCCACAAGTAAGATCTACTGAGGCACAGACTTCCCCTCAGAGTCAGCGTGCAGACCAGGAAATAGAATCCTCAGAAGAGACATCAGATTCTGAGGACTCCCAGAGCAGTTCGGACTCAGAGGAGTCCCAGATCCCACTGGTTGAGACAAGGGAAGTCAGCCCAACTCCCCCTCCTTTTTGGCTTGATGAGGATTTGGAGGTGCAAAACGACAGAAGCCCTGTGTTGCATCCAGAATCCCTGAACTCCTCCCCCCTCCATCATGATGATCAGAGGGAAGAGGAGGAACCACAAGCAGGACCTTCACATGTGGAAATACCACCACTTCCCACTGTGGACACTCGGAGGACTGCTGTTACTCGCCATGCCAACTCCAATCGAAAAATGATTGAGTGGGAATTGAGCGTAAACAGAAGGTGGCTAATACTGGGGGACTCCAATCTGTCGAGAATCCCAGGATATTACATCGAGGACCTCCAGATTGATAGTTACCCCGGAGCCAACTTTCGACACGCACAGGCTCTCATGGCAAAGGCCACATCCAGCATAATGGTGGAAAAGGTTCTCTTGTCCTTTGGGATTAACTGCAGGGGTCAAAAGATCAGAGAAACAGCAATCAAACAAATGCAAGCTGCAGTAAGGGAAGCAAAAAAACGTTTCCCTTATGCTGAAATATGGATCCCTGTGGTTAACTACTCCAACAAACTTCCAACAGCTGAGCAACAGTCAATGAAGGTGCTGAATGACCACATTGTGAGGAACATGCCATTTATTCCAGCTTTGCCAGCTGCACAGTTCCATACGGGAACTGATTGTGTTCATTGGACGCACGAAACAGGAAGGAACATGTTGGATCATTGGGTCTCCTTTTTAAACTTATAATCCCCACAAGCCTCTTTGAGGAGGGGACTAGGGGACCTGTTCCAAAAAATGTCATGATTTTGGCTAAAAATTTCTGTCTCACCAAGGCACAAGTCTCTCTTTTGGAAAAGGGTTTGACGTTTATACCAACGATAGGGATTAATAAAGGACACAGACAGCAATTAAAATTAGACCTGCAAACATATCATAGAAAAATAAAACTATCCTTGTACTTTGAGAACAGTCATAACAACGACATACTCAATTTTCTACCTAAATCTGAGTGGGAACCTCCGGATGAAAAATTGCCCCCCGAAATTCTAGCGTTGATTAGAAAGGATGACAAAGATATGAAGAAATATTTCAGAACGAACAATAATTTTTCAAATTTAACAAATGAGGAAGAGCAGGCATTGAAACAATTACAGGAAAACAAACATATCGTAATCAAACCAGCAGACAAAGGTAGTGTTATAGTAATTCTGGGAAGAGATCAATACATTAAGGAGGTCAATAGACAATTGGAGGATAAAAATTATTATAAAAAATTAGAAAATCCTATCTACTTACAAACGGTCCCAATCATCACAGAAATTCTTATTCAATTATATAAGAAAAAATTCATTAACAAAAAACAAATGACATACTTACAGGGGGAAGGGAACCCAAGACCACGTAGATTTTACATACTACCTAAGATACATAAAGAACCTGAAAAGTGGACGGTCCCCTTTGAAATCCCACCAGGCCGTCCAATAGTCTCGGATTGTGAGAGCGAGACCTATCATACAGCAGAATACATTGATCATTATTTGAATCCACTATCTACACTTCATCCATCTTATATAAAAGACACATATCATTTCATCAAATTGATTAATAATCTAAAAATTCCACAAAATTCATTCATGTTCACGATTGACATAGACAGTTTATACACAAATATTGACATTGGAGCTGGACTTAAGGCTGTGAAAGAAATATTTTTAAAGCACCCAGACCCCAACAGACCTGACCCAGAAATCTTAAAATTGTTAGAAATTAACTTAACCAGGAATGACTTTGAATTCAATAATCAATTTTATTTACAAATTAAAGGTACAGCAATGGGCAAAAGATTTGCACCGGCATATGCCAACATTTTTATGGCTGACTGGGAAAGGAAAGCAATGGCAAAATGTAAATTGACACCACTCATTTATCTGAGATATCTGGATGACATCTTTGGAGTTTGGACACACACATCAGAGGATTTCCAACAATTTGTTAAAATTTTAGATTCACATGATCCTTCAATCAGACTCAAACATATATATCACAGAGATTCAATTGATTTTTTGGACACAACAATTTTCAAAGGGGAAACATTTAATAAAACAAGCACACTAGACATCAAAGTTTTTTTCAAACAAACAGATACCCACGCACTATTACACAAGACAAGTTATCATCCAAATCATACATTTAGGGGCTTAATTAAATCCCAATTACTCAGATTTAAAAGAATTTGCACTAACTCACAAGACTTTTGGGAAGCAGTTAAAACATTGTTCACTGCCTTACGTTCTAGGGGATATTCCCGATCATTCCTACGAAGATGTTTAAAAACCATACAAAAACAGTCAGGGCAATGTACTCAGTTAATCCCGCTGATTACAACTTATTCGAAGAGTGGACTTACAATAAATATGATGGCAAAAAGAAATTTTGAAAGCATAATTCATAAATCGGGACTACTCAATGACCACAATATCATTTCGGCATATAGGAAGAATAAAAACTTAAAAGACTACTTAGTCAGAGCAAAATTGACAACAATACAGGAAGTAAATAAAAATGATAAAACATTTGTAAAATTAAAATTTGTTAAAAATACGCACAGTAAAATGGTGTTTAAAATCCATCAAAATTTCAATTGGAAGACATCAAACTGCATTTACATGATTTTTTGTGATAAATGTGGCCTGAAATACATTGGGGAGACTGGAAATTCTATTTTAACCAGAATAACACAACACAAATACAATATAATCAATAAGAAACAGACACACACTCCTTTGGTTAAACATTTTTTATTTCATGGCTGGGATTCATTTAAAGTGGCTGGCATTCAGAGTAACACACTTTGGACAAAAGGGCAAAGGAAAAGAATGGAAATCAATTGGATTAGGAAATTAGACACAAGGGAACCTATGGGACTAAATTATAGGACTCAATTTAATAATTAGTGGATTTAATTTAGTTTTTTCATATGTACACAAACGGACTTCCATATATTCACATCACATCTTCCACAATAGACTCAGTACTTGGTTCTCCTTTTAAAACCCCAACCCCTAATCTTATCCCTAACCCTAATCCTAACCCTAATCCTATTCGTAATCCTATCCCTAACCCTAACCCTAATCCTAATCCTAATCCTAACCCTATCCATAAACCTTATCCTATCCCTAACCCTAATCCTATCCCTAATCCTAATCCTATCCCCAACCCTATTTTTTCTAACCCTAACCATTTTACATTAACATCACATATTCAAATTGACTACTATTTAAATTAAAAATTAATATTAAAACAAAACTAAAAAAATGCATCATTACATTTTAATAGAGAAGGTAAATTCATGGGGTACAATAATTTAAAAAGATAAAACATCAATTGATAAGTATAAATTAAAAACAAAGTTCAAATTATAAGTAAAACAGAAAATACAGACTGCTGAAAATAAGCATTGGAAACAGGGAAGGGAGGGGCTCGAGCAGGAGAGTATAAAAGCAGGGAGGGTGAGAGCTCATTTCTAGCTT
The DNA here is from genome assembly GCF_053564925.1 of Oryzias latipes. Classification (NCBI taxonomy): domain Eukaryota; kingdom Metazoa; phylum Chordata; class Actinopteri; order Beloniformes; family Adrianichthyidae; genus Oryzias; species Oryzias latipes. The sequence goes on from NC_136248.1 coordinate 60,925, forward strand.
GACTCTCATAAGGCCAACAGCTCTTAGAGACTTCAGACACTACCCAGACCAGTTTGATTGTGCCTCAATTGCCTGAAGAAGACCTTTTAAGGTCGAAACGTCGCGACTGAGGCACTTTTTGATTTGACTTTTTTTTCTTCGTATTAAAAACATTTTTTTTCTTTTCGTTTTAATTAAAAATAACCATTTGACTATTTTTTCAGTTCAGTTCATTCAATTTAACATCATTTATACAACGCAACATACACACAACACTTATTAAATTAAAATAACCAAGGCAACAATACAACATGGCAGACGGCGGCTGGACGCTGGTTGGCTCCCGTCGTAACCGTCGCAATGACGCACGCCAGGCCTTTCAGCCTCACTGGGAGCAGGGTGCTGGGTTCCATGAGGGGATGGACCGTGCACCCCCTGCCTCTGCAAGGAGGTGGGGCCCTGTCCTTCCACCTAATCAGCCAGTGCCTCCCTTTCGTGGTAACCAGTACCAGGGACCACAATTTCGGTCCTATGCAGCAGTGGTGAGGAACAGAGGATTCTGGCCACCACGTTCCCACCAGGAAAGAGCAGGAAATGTCAGACGGGAACCAGCTGATCCAGCTATGGGACAGCTGATCCGCAGACTTTATGCCATCATAAAGGTGGTTCATCACCTGCAAAATGTTTCTCCAGCACCTGGAAAGCAAACTCCACGCCAGATCGCACGCATGGTGGATGTTTTAGCATCCATGATTAAACCAGCAACCCCAACAGCTGCTACCACTGATTTGATTGTGGGAAATGCAAAAAATTGGGGTTACAACACGCTGCTGATTTTGGAGGAACATTACAAGCAGCAGCTGAACAACATGCTCAGGGAGATTCACAGCAATCTTCCTGCAGATTGGAAGGAGGCCTTTCAAGTTGCAAAAAGATGGGCTTATAGGAACTTCCAACGGATCACACAGGATGTGATTGAACATGCAGAAGCCTTAATCACTGGAAGGGTGGCGGCAAACAATGAGAGTGCAGAGCAGCAAACATCTCAACCTCCAAACAGGGAGCCCAGGGCAGAGACCCATTCTGCCTCAACTAGAGATGCACAACAGCAAACTGAGCAGGATGTTCAAACACTCACACATCATCCTACTTTGTCTCCATTGCCGCAACGCACACAGAAAAGACGGGTCCAAACACCTCGCCCACCCGCGGCCCCACAAGTAAGATCTACTGAGGCACAGACTTCCCCTCAGAGTCAGCGTGCAGACCAGGAAATAGAATCCTCAGAAGAGACATCAGATTCTGAGGACTCCCAGAGCAGTTCGGACTCAGAGGAGTCCCAGATCCCACTGGTTGAGACAAGGGAAGTCAGCCCAACTCCCCCTCCTTTTTGGCTTGATGAGGATTTGGAGGTGCAAAACGACAGAAGCCCTGTGTTGCATCCAGAATCCCTGAACTCCTCCCCCCTCCATCATGATGATCAGAGGGAAGAGGAGGAACCACAAGCAGGACCTTCACATGTGGAAATACCACCACTTCCCACTGTGGACACTCGGAGGACTGCTGTTACTCGCCATGCCAACTCCAATCGAAAAATGATTGAGTGGGAATTGAGCGTAAACAGAAGGTGGCTAATACTGGGGGACTCCAATCTGTCGAGAATCCCAGGATATTACATCGAGGACCTCCAGATTGATAGTTACCCCGGAGCCAACTTTCGACACGCACAGGCTCTCATGGCAAAGGCCACATCCAGCATAATGGTGGAAAAGGTTCTCTTGTCCTTTGGGATTAACTGCAGGGGTCAAAAGATCAGAGAAACAGCAATCAAACAAATGCAAGCTGCAGTAAGGGAAGCAAAAAAACGTTTCCCTTATGCTGAAATATGGATCCCTGTGGTTAACTACTCCAACAAACTTCCAACAGCTGAGCAACAGTCAATGAAGGTGCTGAATGACCACATTGTGAGGAACATGCCATTTATTCCAGCTTTGCCAGCTGCACAGTTCCATACGGGAACTGATTGTGTTCATTGGACGCACGAAACAGGAAGGAACATGTTGGATCATTGGGTCTCCTTTTTAAACTTATAATCCCCACAAGCCTCTTTGAGGAGGGGACTAGGGGACCTGTTCCAAAAAATGTCATGATTTTGGCTAAAAATTTCTGTCTCACCAAGGCACAAGTCTCTCTTTTGGAAAAGGGTTTGACGTTTATACCAACGATAGGGATTAATAAAGGACACAGACAGCAATTAAAATTAGACCTGCAAACATATCATAGAAAAATAAAACTATCCTTGTACTTTGAGAACAGTCATAACAACGACATACTCAATTTTCTACCTAAATCTGAGTGGGAACCTCCGGATGAAAAATTGCCCCCCGAAATTCTAGCGTTGATTAGAAAGGATGACAAAGATATGAAGAAATATTTCAGAACGAACAATAATTTTTCAAATTTAACAAATGAGGAAGAGCAGGCATTGAAACAATTACAGGAAAACAAACATATCGTAATCAAACCAGCAGACAAAGGTAGTGTTATAGTAATTCTGGGAAGAGATCAATACATTAAGGAGGTCAATAGACAATTGGAGGATAAAAATTATTATAAAAAATTAGAAAATCCTATCTACTTACAAACGGTCCCAATCATCACAGAAATTCTTATTCAATTATATAAGAAAAAATTCATTAACAAAAAACAAATGACATACTTACAGGGGGAAGGGAACCCAAGACCACGTAGATTTTACATACTACCTAAGATACATAAAGAACCTGAAAAGTGGACGGTCCCCTTTGAAATCCCACCAGGCCGTCCAATAGTCTCGGATTGTGAGAGCGAGACCTATCATACAGCAGAATACATTGATCATTATTTGAATCCACTATCTACACTTCATCCATCTTATATAAAAGACACATATCATTTCATCAAATTGATTAATAATCTAAAAATTCCACAAAATTCATTCATGTTCACGATTGACATAGACAGTTTATACACAAATATTGACATTGGAGCTGGACTTAAGGCTGTGAAAGAAATATTTTTAAAGCACCCAGACCCCAACAGACCTGACCCAGAAATCTTAAAATTGTTAGAAATTAACTTAACCAGGAATGACTTTGAATTCAATAATCAATTTTATTTACAAATTAAAGGTACAGCAATGGGCAAAAGATTTGCACCGGCATATGCCAACATTTTTATGGCTGACTGGGAAAGGAAAGCAATGGCAAAATGTAAATTGACACCACTCATTTATCTGAGATATCTGGATGACATCTTTGGAGTTTGGACACACACATCAGAGGATTTCCAACAATTTGTTAAAATTTTAGATTCACATGATCCTTCAATCAGACTCAAACATATATATCACAGAGATTCAATTGATTTTTTGGACACAACAATTTTCAAAGGGGAAACATTTAATAAAACAAGCACACTAGACATCAAAGTTTTTTTCAAACAAACAGATACCCACGCACTATTACACAAGACAAGTTATCATCCAAATCATACATTTAGGGGCTTAATTAAATCCCAATTACTCAGATTTAAAAGAATTTGCACTAACTCACAAGACTTTTGGGAAGCAGTTAAAACATTGTTCACTGCCTTACGTTCTAGGGGATATTCCCGATCATTCCTACGAAGATGTTTAAAAACCATACAAAAACAGTCAGGGCAATGTACTCAGTTAATCCCGCTGATTACAACTTATTCGAAGAGTGGACTTACAATAAATATGATGGCAAAAAGAAATTTTGAAAGCATAATTCATAAATCGGGACTACTCAATGACCACAATATCATTTCGGCATATAGGAAGAATAAAAACTTAAAAGACTACTTAGTCAGAGCAAAATTGACAACAATACAGGAAGTAAATAAAAATGATAAAACATTTGTAAAATTAAAATTTGTTAAAAATACGCACAGTAAAATGGTGTTTAAAATCCATCAAAATTTCAATTGGAAGACATCAAACTGCATTTACATGATTTTTTGTGATAAATGTGGCCTGAAATACATTGGGGAGACTGGAAATTCTATTTTAACCAGAATAACACAACACAAATACAATATAATCAATAAGAAACAGACACACACTCCTTTGGTTAAACATTTTTTATTTCATGGCTGGGATTCATTTAAAGTGGCTGGCATTCAGAGTAACACACTTTGGACAAAAGGGCAAAGGAAAAGAATGGAAATCAATTGGATTAGGAAATTAGACACAAGGGAACCTATGGGACTAAATTATAGGACTCAATTTAATAATTAGTGGATTTAATTTAGTTTTTTCATATGTACACAAACGGACTTCCATATATTCACATCACATCTTCCACAATAGACTCAGTACTTGGTTCTCCTTTTAAAACCCCAACCCCTAATCTTATCCCTAACCCTAATCCTAACCCTAATCCTATTCGTAATCCTATCCCTAACCCTAACCCTAATCCTAATCCTAATCCTAACCCTATCCATAAACCTTATCCTATCCCTAACCCTAATCCTATCCCTAATCCTAATCCTATCCCCAACCCTATTTTTTCTAACCCTAACCATTTTACATTAACATCACATATTCAAATTGACTACTATTTAAATTAAAAATTAATATTAAAACAAAACTAAAAAAATGCATCATTACATTTTAATAGAGAAGGTAAATTCATGGGGTACAATAATTTAAAAAGATAAAACATCAATTGATAAGTATAAATTAAAAACAAAGTTCAAATTATAAGTAAAACAGAAAATACAGACTGCTGAAAATAAGCATTGGAAACAGGGAAGGGAGGGGCTCGAGCAGGAGAGTATAAAAGCAGGGAGGGTGAGAGCTCATTTCTAGCTTGACTCTCATAAGGCCAACAGCTCTTAGAGACTTCAGACACTACCCAGACCAGTTTGATTGTGCCTCAATTGCCTGAAGAAGACCTTTTAAGGTCGAAACGTCGCGACTGAGGCACTTTTTGATTTGACTTTTTTTTCTTCGTATTAAAAACATTTTTTTTCTTTTCGTTTTAATTAAAAATAACCATTTGACTATTTTTTCAGTTCAGTTCATTCAATTTAACATCATTTATACAACGCAACATACACACAACACTTATTAAATTAAAATAACCAAGGCAACAATACAACATGGCAGACGGCGGCTGGACGCTGGTTGGCTCCCGTCGTAACCGTCGCAATGACGCACGCCAGGCCTTTCAGCCTCACTGGGAGCAGGGTGCTGGGTTCCATGAGGGGATGGACCGTGCACCCCCTGCCTCTGCAAGGAGGTGGGGCCCTGTCCTTCCACCTAATCAGCCAGTGCCTCCCTTTCGTGGTAACCAGTACCAGGGACCACAATTTCGGTCCTATGCAGCAGTGGTGAGGAACAGAGGATTCTGGCCACCACGTTCCCACCAGGAAAGAGCAGGAAATGTCAGACGGGAACCAGCTGATCCAGCTATGGGACAGCTGATCCGCAGACTTTATGCCATCATAAAGGTGGTTCATCACCTGCAAAATGTTTCTCCAGCACCTGGAAAGCAAACTCCACGCCAGATCGCACGCATGGTGGATGTTTTAGCATCCATGATTAAACCAGCAACCCCAACAGCTGCTACCACTGATTTGATTGTGGGAAATGCAAAAAATTGGGGTTACAACACGCTGCTGATTTTGGAGGAACATTACAAGCAGCAGCTGAACAACATGCTCAGGGAGATTCACAGCAATCTTCCTGCAGATTGGAAGGAGGCCTTTCAAGTTGCAAAAAGATGGGCTTATAGGAACTTCCAACGGATCACACAGGATGTGATTGAACATGCAGAAGCCTTAATCACTGGAAGGGTGGCGGCAAACAATGAGAGTGCAGAGCAGCAAACATCTCAACCTCCAAACAGGGAGCCCAGGGCAGAGACCCATTCTGCCTCAACTAGAGATGCACAACAGCAAACTGAGCAGGATGTTCAAACACTCACACATCATCCTACTTTGTCTCCATTGCCGCAACGCACACAGAAAAGACGGGTCCAAACACCTCGCCCACCCGCGGCCCCACAAGTAAGATCTACTGAGGCACAGACTTCCCCTCAGAGTCAGCGTGCAGACCAGGAAATAGAATCCTCAGAAGAGACATCAGATTCTGAGGACTCCCAGAGCAGTTCGGACTCAGAGGAGTCCCAGATCCCACTGGTTGAGACAAGGGAAGTCAGCCCAACTCCCCCTCCTTTTTGGCTTGATGAGGATTTGGAGGTGCAAAACGACAGAAGCCCTGTGTTGCATCCAGAATCCCTGAACTCCTCCCCCCTCCATCATGATGATCAGAGGGAAGAGGAGGAACCACAAGCAGGACCTTCACATGTGGAAATACCACCACTTCCCACTGTGGACACTCGGAGGACTGCTGTTACTCGCCATGCCAACTCCAATCGAAAAATGATTGAGTGGGAATTGAGCGTAAACAGAAGGTGGCTAATACTGGGGGACTCCAATCTGTCGAGAATCCCAGGATATTACATCGAGGACCTCCAGATTGATAGTTACCCCGGAGCCAACTTTCGACACGCACAGGCTCTCATGGCAAAGGCCACATCCAGCATAATGGTGGAAAAGGTTCTCTTGTCCTTTGGGATTAACTGCAGGGGTCAAAAGATCAGAGAAACAGCAATCAAACAAATGCAAGCTGCAGTAAGGGAAGCAAAAAAACGTTTCCCTTATGCTGAAATATGGATCCCTGTGGTTAACTACTCCAACAAACTTCCAACAGCTGAGCAACAGTCAATGAAGGTGCTGAATGACCACATTGTGAGGAACATGCCATTTATTCCAGCTTTGCCAGCTGCACAGTTCCATACGGGAACTGATTGTGTTCATTGGACGCACGAAACAGGAAGGAACATGTTGGATCATTGGGTCTCCTTTTTAAACTTATAATCCCCACAAGCCTCTTTGAGGAGGGGACTAGGGGACCTGTTCCAAAAAATGTCATGATTTTGGCTAAAAATTTCTGTCTCACCAAGGCACAAGTCTCTCTTTTGGAAAAGGGTTTGACGTTTATACCAACGATAGGGATTAATAAAGGACACAGACAGCAATTAAAATTAGACCTGCAAACATATCATAGAAAAATAAAACTATCCTTGTACTTTGAGAACAGTCATAACAACGACATACTCAATTTTCTACCTAAATCTGAGTGGGAACCTCCGGATGAAAAATTGCCCCCCGAAATTCTAGCGTTGATTAGAAAGGATGACAAAGATATGAAGAAATATTTCAGAACGAACAATAATTTTTCAAATTTAACAAATGAGGAAGAGCAGGCATTGAAACAATTACAGGAAAACAAACATATCGTAATCAAACCAGCAGACAAAGGTAGTGTTATAGTAATTCTGGGAAGAGATCAATACATTAAGGAGGTCAATAGACAATTGGAGGATAAAAATTATTATAAAAAATTAGAAAATCCTATCTACTTACAAACGGTCCCAATCATCACAGAAATTCTTATTCAATTATATAAGAAAAAATTCATTAACAAAAAACAAATGACATACTTACAGGGGGAAGGGAACCCAAGACCACGTAGATTTTACATACTACCTAAGATACATAAAGAACCTGAAAAGTGGACGGTCCCCTTTGAAATCCCACCAGGCCGTCCAATAGTCTCGGATTGTGAGAGCGAGACCTATCATACAGCAGAATACATTGATCATTATTTGAATCCACTATCTACACTTCATCCATCTTATATAAAAGACACATATCATTTCATCAAATTGATTAATAATCTAAAAATTCCACAAAATTCATTCATGTTCACGATTGACATAGACAGTTTATACACAAATATTGACATTGGAGCTGGACTTAAGGCTGTGAAAGAAATATTTTTAAAGCACCCAGACCCCAACAGACCTGACCCAGAAATCTTAAAATTGTTAGAAATTAACTTAACCAGGAATGACTTTGAATTCAATAATCAATTTTATTTACAAATTAAAGGTACAGCAATGGGCAAAAGATTTGCACCGGCATATGCCAACATTTTTATGGCTGACTGGGAAAGGAAAGCAATGGCAAAATGTAAATTGACACCACTCATTTATCTGAGATATCTGGATGACATCTTTGGAGTTTGGACACACACATCAGAGGATTTCCAACAATTTGTTAAAATTTTAGATTCACATGATCCTTCAATCAGACTCAAACATATATATCACAGAGATTCAATTGATTTTTTGGACACAACAATTTTCAAAGGGGAAACATTTAATAAAACAAGCACACTAGACATCAAAGTTTTTTTCAAACAAACAGATACCCACGCACTATTACACAAGACAAGTTATCATCCAAATCATACATTTAGGGGCTTAATTAAATCCCAATTACTCAGATTTAAAAGAATTTGCACTAACTCACAAGACTTTTGGGAAGCAGTTAAAACATTGTTCACTGCCTTACGTTCTAGGGGATATTCCCGATCATTCCTACGAAGATGTTTAAAAACCATACAAAAACAGTCAGGGCAATGTACTCAGTTAATCCCGCTGATTACAACTTATTCGAAGAGTGGACTTACAATAAATATGATGGCAAAAAGAAATTTTGAAAGCATAATTCATAAATCGGGACTACTCAATGACCACAATATCATTTCGGCATATAGGAAGAATAAAAACTTAAAAGACTACTTAGTCAGAGCAAAATTGACAACAATACAGGAAGTAAATAAAAATGATAAAACATTTGTAAAATTAAAATTTGTTAAAAATACGCACAGTAAAATGGTGTTTAAAATCCATCAAAATTTCAATTGGAAGACATCAAACTGCATTTACATGATTTTTTGTGATAAATGTGGCCTGAAATACATTGGGGAGACTGGAAATTCTATTTTAACCAGAATAACACAACACAAATACAATATAATCAATAAGAAACAGACACACACTCCTTTGGTTAAACATTTTTTATTTCATGGCTGGGATTCATTTAAAGTGGCTGGCATTCAGAGTAACACACTTTGGACAAAAGGGCAAAGGAAAAGAATGGAAATCAATTGGATTAGGAAATTAGACACAAGGGAACCTATGGGACTAAATTATAGGACTCAATTTAATAATTAGTGGATTTAATTTAGTTTTTTCATATGTACACAAACGGACTTCCATATATTCACATCACATCTTCCACAATAGACTCAGTACTTGGTTCTCCTTTTAAAACCCCAACCCCTAATCTTATCCCTAACCCTAATCCTAACCCTAATCCTATTCGTAATCCTATCCCTAACCCTAACCCTAATCCTAATCCTAATCCTAACCCTATCCATAAACCTTATCCTATCCCTAACCCTAATCCTATCCCTAATCCTAATCCTATCCCCAACCCTATTTTTTCTAACCCTAACCATTTTACATTAACATCACATATTCAAATTGACTACTATTTAAATTAAAAATTAATATTAAAACAAAACTAAAAAAATGCATCATTACATTTTAATAGAGAAGGTAAATTCATGGGGTACAATAATTTAAAAAGATAAAACATCAATTGATAAGTATAAATTAAAAACAAAGTTCAAATTATAAGTAAAACAGAAAATACAGACTGCTGAAAATAAGCATTGGAAACAGGGAAGGGAGGGGCTCGAGCAGGAGAGTATAAAAGCAGGGAGGGTGAGAGCTCATTTCTAGCTTGACTCTCATAAGGCCAACAGCTCTTAGAGACTTCAGACACTACCCAGACCAGTTTGATTGTGCCTCAATTGCCTGAAGAAGACCTTTTAAGGTCGAAACGTCGCGACTGAGGCACTTTTTGATTTGACTTTTTTTTCTTCGTATTAAAAACATTTTTTTTCTTTTCGTTTTAATTAAAAATAACCATTTGACTATTTTTTCAGTTCAGTTCATTCAATTTAACATCATTTATACAACGCAACATACACACAACACTTATTAAATTAAAATAACCAAGGCAACAATACAACATGGCAGACGGCGGCTGGACGCTGGTTGGCTCCCGTCGTAACCGTCGCAATGACGCACGCCAGGCCTTTCAGCCTCACTGGGAGCAGGGTGCTGGGTTCCATGAGGGGATGGACCGTGCACCCCCTGCCTCTGCAAGGAGGTGGGGCCCTGTCCTTCCCCCTAACCCTAACCCTAACCCTAACCCTAACCCTAACCCTAACCCTAACCCTAACCCTAACCCTAACCCTAACCCTAACCCTAACCCTAACCCCTAACCCCTAACCCTAACCCTAACCCTAACCCTAACCCTAACCCTAACCCTAACCCCTAACCCCTAACCCTAACCCTAACCCTAACCCTAACCCTAACCCTAACCCTAACCCTAACCCTAACCCACTTGTCCGTTCACGGAGGGGGAGGAAGCCAACCTTCCCAAAAAATCACAGGGGTCATAGCAGCGATACTCGCTTTGGGATGGACCGCGCACCGCCCAACTTCCGCGGAAGGGGGGCTACAACCCTTCGCCCTAACCAGCCTGTGCCTCCCTTTACTGGGTATCGCTATCGCGACCAGCAACCTCGCCCCTATCAACCTCGCTCCTATGCATCAGTGGTCCGTGATGGCCCAAGGGGAAACCGAAATGCTGTTCATTTTGGCAGACTTCGGAGACAGGACATTCATAGACCAGAACAAACTGACCCACAGTTTGGACAGCTGGTCCGTCAGATGCATAGGGTCATTAAAACAGTCCATCATTTGCAAAATGTTGCTCCTAAGCCAGGAAAACCGGAGCCAAGGATGATCTCCCGTATGGTAGAGGTTCTGTCTTCCATGATTAAACCTGCAGCTCCAACAGATGACACAATGGATTTAATCACAGGCAATGCTAAGAACTGGGGTTATAATACCTTGGTCATCTTGGAGGAACACTACAAGGCCAGTCTGAAGCTCTTGATGCAGGACTTGAAAAAAGATCTGGTTCCAAACTGGAAGGCAGCCTTTGAAGTGGCCACAAGGTGGGCCTACAGAAACCTGCCTCGTATGTCCCCTGGTGTAGTGGACCATGTCGAGGCACTTATTACTTCTGCTGTGGATGACAGTAGACAGGAAATAGGAGCTGTGCCAGAGCAAAGAACATTTGCTACACAAATGGAACCACCAGAACAGGAAAGAAGGGGAGAGAGAGAGAAAAGCAGGGGTACTGTTACGGGGAAGAAAGCATGTACACGAGCAGTGGCTACAATGACAAAACGTGTTATACAGGAGGATGACTTTGAAATTCAATCCCTCCCTGAGGAAATTCCATCGCCTGATCGGAGAGTACGTGGGAATAGAAGGCAGGAAGATTATGACAGCAACGCTGTCATCATGGAAGTCTCCAACCTGCAGGATGTGTCAGAAACCAGCAGTAGTCCACTCGATCAGAGACCTCCCCGAGTAAGAGTAGTTAGGGAACCATCAAACGTGTCAGAGGAAGAGTCACTTACTTCTGACCACGAAGAAGTGGATAGCGTACACCGGGCACCTCCACGAAGAAGAAGCACATCTCCAAATGTGCACAGAGTGTCAGCCTTAGTCCACGCTGCTTATGATGACTCTCATGATGATTCCCAAGGGGGGAATTCAGAGGATCTCTTCTCCACACCCAGACCCCACCGCTATCATGTTACGAGGCATCCAAACTCAGATCGTAAATTGATTGACTGGGATTTGAATGTGCAGAAAAAGTGGCTTATTATAGGAGACTCTAATTTATCCAGGATTCAGGGACACCATGTCCGGGACCTACAAATTGAGAGTTATCCGGGAGCCAACTTTCGTCATGCCCAGGCACTGATGGCAAAATCAACTAGCCATGTGGTTGTGGAGAAAGTGGTACTGTCTTTTGGCTTAAACCATAGAGGACAAAAGGCTAAACAGACCACAATTAAACAAGCACAGGCAGCGTTGAGAACTGCTAAAAAACAGTTCCCTTATGCAGAGATTTGGATACCAGTGATAAACTTTTCCGAGGACCTACGTCACGCAGAACGAAAAACTCTGCAACAACTCAACCAGCACATCAGACGGAACTTCCCTCACATCCCCCCTCTTCCGGAAACTGACTTTGAAACGGAGCCGGACGATGTGCATTGGACTCGAACGACAGCTAGAGCAATGCTTAAACACTGGACAAGTTATTTAAACTTGACAGCCCCTTAAGTCTTTTTGAAGAGGGGACAAAAGGTGCAACACCACTTTTCCTTCAGAATGTTCTGGTCTTGGCGGAGAATTTCACTCTAACCCAGACTCAATGGAACCTTCTGAATAGAGGACTAACCTTTGTTCCCACCATTACCAAAAGTAAATTTGACACAACCCAACTTCAATATGATCTTCAAAACTATCATAGGAAACTAAAATTAGTAGCCTATTTTTCGGATAAACATGATAATAACCAACAACAACAACAAAAATTTATGCCCATTTCTATTTGGACCCCTGACAATGACAAATTGCCTCCAGAAATCAAAGCTTTAATTAAAAAGGATAAAAATGACTTCTACAAACACTTTAAAATACAAGATGAAAAACCAAACTTATCATTACAGGAACAAAGAGCCCTTAGAGAATTAGCCCAAAATAAACATGTAATTATCAAACCTGCGGATAAAGGTAGTACTGTAGTAATATTAGGAAGAGACCAATACATAATGGAGGCAAAAAGACAATTACATGACACAAAATATTATAAACAACTAAGAAAACCTATTTATTTAAACACGGTACCCAAGGTACATAAAATTTTGGCCCAACTACATGACAAAAAATTTATTAATGAAAAACAACTGAAATATTTAAAAGGAGAGGTAGAGCCACGGCTGAGAAGATTCTACATCCTACCAAAAATTCACAAGGATCCTAAGAATTGGACTGTGCCTTTCAAAGTGCCTGCAGGGCGACCTATTGTAGCAGATTGTGGGAGTGAAACTTACCAAACAGCAGAATATTTAGATCATTTTTTGAATCCCCTGTCTATCAAACATCCCTCCTACATCAAAGATACATATCACTTCATAAGCATCATTAAAACCTTGACTGTCCCAAACAACTCTTTCTTTTTCTCTATTGATATCGAAAGTTTATATACAAACATTGACATTCAAGCAGGCATGACATCAATCAAAAACATTTTTATCAAATATCCAGATGAGAATCGACCTGATTGGGAATTGCTAAAATTACTGGAAATCAATTTGAAAAGAAATGATTTTGAATTCAATGGGGAGTATTTTTTACAAATTAAGGGGACAGCAATGGGGAAACGATTTGCTCCGTCTTATGCTAATATTTTTATGGCTGATTGGGAAGAAAAAGCACTCCGAAAATGTAAAATCAAACCTTTAGTATACTTAAGATACCTTGATGATATATTTGGAATTTGGACCAACTCTAAAGAGGAATTTGTGACTTTCATAAACATACTTGATAAACACGATTCATCCATTAATCTCAAATACACCTTCCACGAACATTCTATTGATTTTTTAGACACAACTGTTTACAAAGGAAACTCTTTTGAACAAACCGGTAAATTGGAAGTCAAAGTTTTTTTCAAAGACACAGACACACATTCTTTATTATTCAAAACCAGCTTTCACCCACAACATACACACAGGGGATTAGTAAAGTCACAATTACTCCGATTTAAACGCATTTGTACCCAGGAAGAAGATTTTCGGGGTGCAGTGAAAGTATTATTCTCTGCCCTGAGACATAGGGGATATTCCAGATCATTTCTAAGACGTTGTTTCAAAACTCTAAAGGATACCGGACAAAAACACACAAATATTGAAGAAATAATCCCACTTATTACAATCTTTTCTACAGGAAGTAAAACACTAAATCATAAAATAAAAACCAACTTCAAACAAATTATTACGAACCAAGGACTGTTGAAAAAACATCGAGTAATCTCAGCATTTAAACGCAATAAAAATCTAAAAGATTATTTGGTGAAAGCAAAAGTACAACCTTTACAACAAAGCCAAAAATGTGCATACCTTCAAGACCATTTTGTTAGATTACAATATATTCAGAATAAAGTCAACAAAAACATTTTCAAAATTTCCCAAACCTTTACTTTGAAATCAAAAAATTGTGTTTATGTAATTTTTTGTGCAAAGTGCAAAATTCAATATGTTGGAGAAACTAAAAATTCACTTTCCACACGAATGGCTCAACACAAATACAATATTATAAATAATAAGGACACAGACACTAATTTAGTCAAACATTTTATTTTACACGGGTGGCATAGTGTAATGATTGCAGGTATACAAAACAATTCAATTTGGACTGACAAACAAAGAAAGTCAAAAGAGAGACAATGGATATATTTACTGAACACAAACGAACCCAATGGTTTAAACATGAAAAGAAATTATCCATTAACATAAAGTCCCATTCTGCAATTTAAACGATTCCCCCCTTAATTTAGTCGAGCCCCTAATTAGAAATTGAATCACTTACCTTGTAAATTACTTACCTTGAATATGTGACTTACCTTGATTGGATCCTCTAAACCTGGCCCTTTAATCAAATTCTAACCCTAACCTGGCCCTTTAATCGAATTCTAACCCTAACCTGGCCCTTCAATCAAATTCTAACCCTAACCTGGCCCTTTAATCTAATTCTAACCCTAACCAAAGTAATTAGCCCTAACACTAACCAAATTGAGTATGTAGCCCTAACCCTAATCAAATTGTTGAAATAGTAAATCAAATTTAGAATTTAGCCCTAACCCTAAGCACATTGTTGAAATATTAAACCAAATTTATAATTTAACCCTAACCTAATCATTACAACATCGTATCATTGCATAAATGTATTTTTCTTAAATCATAATTTGAAAAGGGGTTATTTTATATAAATTCCTTATACGCAATACAAAAGTAAGATCCAAAACTAAAAACTATATATAAATGCATAGGGCTATAAAAATTGGCATAAGAAACATTTTTTTAAAAATAATCTAAAATCATTATGAATTCTCACTAAAAGTAATAAATACTAAGTAAATTTACGTTTTAAATTGTAAAAACTATATTTGGCAAATGATTCATGCATTAAATAACTTAAAAAACAAATTTAAAATAAAAGGTATAAATAAAAAGAAACTGGAAAAAAGAAAATGGGAAAATACAAGGGGGTGGAGCCAGGAGGCTATATATTGGGACAGGCTGAACAGAGCTCATTTCTGCTCTGCTCTTCGTAGGGACAACATCTCCACAAGTGCCAGCCAATTTAGCCACAGTGATCTGCGTGCTGTACAGGCCTGAAGAAGACCTTATTAGAGGTCGAAACGTTGCCGCTGTAGCACGCATCTTTTGCTTTTTTGCTCTTTTTCTTTTAAACACGTGTTTCTTTTTGAACACTTGTCTCTTTTTCTTTTTTCTTTTTTAAAAAAACATTTCTTTTCGAATTTAATTATTTTATTTCACAAAAAACTTAAAAAAGAAAACAAAAAAAACACTTAAATAACATAAAAACAAACAAAAAGAACATTTTCAAACACGCCTTATTAAATTATAATAACAAAGGCGAACCGGACAATAAAAAAATAAAAAATCTAATCAAATGGACGGGGAGTGGACACTTGTCCGTTCACGGAGGGGGAGGAAGCCAACCTTCCCAAAAAATCACAGGGGTCATAGCAGCGATACTCGCTTTGGGATGGACCGCGCACCGCCCAACTTCCGCGGAAGGGGGGCTACAACCCTTCGCCCTAACCAGCCTGTGCCTCCCTTTACTGGGTATCGCTATCGCGACCAGCAACCTCGCCCCTATCAACCTCGCTCCTATGCATCAGTGGTCCGTGATGGCCCAAGGGGAAACCGAAATGCTGTTCATTTTGGCAGACTTCGGAGACAGGACATTCATAGACCAGAACAAACTGACCCACAGTTTGGACAGCTGGTCCGTCAGATGCATAGGGTCATTAAAACAGTCCATCATTTGCAAAATGTTGCTCCTAAGCCAGGAAAACCGGAGCCAAGGATGATCTCCCGTATGGTAGAGGTTCTGTCTTCCATGATTAAACCTGCAGCTCCAACAGATGACACAATGGATTTAATCACAGGCAATGCTAAGAACTGGGGTTATAATACCTTGGTCATCTTGGAGGAACACTACAAGGCCAGTCTGAAGCTCTTGATGCAGGACTTGAAAAAAGATCTGGTTCCAAACTGGAAGGCAGCCTTTGAAGTGGCCACAAGGTGGGCCTACAGAAACCTGCCTCGTATGTCCCCTGGTGTAGTGGACCATGTCGAGGCACTTATTACTTCTGCTGTGGATGACAGTAGACAGGAAATAGGAGCTGTGCCAGAGCAAAGAACATTTGCTACACAAATGGAACCACCAGAACAGGAAAGAAGGGGAGAGAGAGAGAAAAGCAGGGGTACTGTTACGGGGAAGAAAGCATGTACACGAGCAGTGGCTACAATGACAAAACGTGTTATACAGGAGGATGACTTTGAAATTCAATCCCTCCCTGAGGAAATTCCATCGCCTGATCGGAGAGTACGTGGGAATAGAAGGCAGGAAGATTATGACAGCAACGCTGTCATCATGGAAGTCTCCAACCTGCAGGATGTGTCAGAAACCAGCAGTAGTCCACTCGATCAGAGACCTCCCCGAGTAAGAGTAGTTAGGGAACCATCAAACGTGTCAGAGGAAGAGTCACTTACTTCTGACCACGAAGAAGTGGATAGCGTACACCGGGCACCTCCACGAAGAAGAAGCACATCTCCAAATGTGCACAGAGTGTCAGCCTTAGTCCACGCTGCTTATGATGACTCTCATGATGATTCCCAAGGGGGGAATTCAGAGGATCTCTTCTCCACACCCAGACCCCACCGCTATCATGTTACGAGGCATCCAAACTCAGATCGTAAATTGATTGACTGGGATTTGAATGTGCAGAAAAAGTGGCTTATTATAGGAGACTCTAATTTATCCAGGATTCAGGGACACCATGTCCGGGACCTACAAATTGAGAGTTATCCGGGAGCCAACTTTCGTCATGCCCAGGCACTGATGGCAAAATCAACTAGCCATGTGGTTGTGGAGAAAGTGGTACTGTCTTTTGGCTTAAACCATAGAGGACAAAAGGCTAAACAGACCACAATTAAACAAGCACAGGCAGCGTTGAGAACTGCTAAAAAACAGTTCCCTTATGCAGAGATTTGGATACCAGTGATAAACTTTTCCGAGGACCTACGTCACGCAGAACGAAAAACTCTGCAACAACTCAACCAGCACATCAGACGGAACTTCCCTCACATCCCCCCTCTTCCGGAAACTGACTTTGAAACGGAGCCGGACGATGTGCATTGGACTCGAACGACAGCTAGAGCAATGCTTAAACACTGGACAAGTTATTTAAACTTGACAGCCCCTTAAGTCTTTTTGAAGAGGGGACAAAAGGTGCAACACCACTTTTCCTTCAGAATGTTCTGGTCTTGGCGGAGAATTTCACTCTAACCCAGACTCAATGGAACCTTCTGAATAGAGGACTAACCTTTGTTCCCACCATTACCAAAAGTAAATTTGACACAACCCAACTTCAATATGATCTTCAAAACTATCATAGGAAACTAAAATTAGTAGCCTATTTTTCGGATAAACATGATAATAACCAACAACAACAACAAAAATTTATGCCCATTTCTATTTGGACCCCTGACAATGACAAATTGCCTCCAGAAATCAAAGCTTTAATTAAAAAGGATAAAAATGACTTCTACAAACACTTTAAAATACAAGATGAAAAACCAAACTTATCATTACAGGAACAAAGAGCCCTTAGAGAATTAGCCCAAAATAAACATGTAATTATCAAACCTGCGGATAAAGGTAGTACTGTAGTAATATTAGGAAGAGACCAATACATAATGGAGGCAAAAAGACAATTACATGACACAAAATATTATAAACAACTAAGAAAACCTATTTATTTAAACACGGTACCCAAGGTACATAAAATTTTGGCCCAACTACATGACAAAAAATTTATTAATGAAAAACAACTGAAATATTTAAAAGGAGAGGTAGAGCCACGGCTGAGAAGATTCTACATCCTACCAAAAATTCACAAGGATCCTAAGAATTGGACTGTGCCTTTCAAAGTGCCTGCAGGGCGACCTATTGTAGCAGATTGTGGGAGTGAAACTTACCAAACAGCAGAATATTTAGATCATTTTTTGAATCCCCTGTCTATCAAACATCCCTCCTACATCAAAGATACATATCACTTCATAAGCATCATTAAAACCTTGACTGTCCCAAACAACTCTTTCTTTTTCTCTATTGATATCGAAAGTTTATATACAAACATTGACATTCAAGCAGGCATGACATCAATCAAAAACATTTTTATCAAATATCCAGATGAGAATCGACCTGATTGGGAATTGCTAAAATTACTGGAAATCAATTTGAAAAGAAATGATTTTGAATTCAATGGGGAGTATTTTTTACAAATTAAGGGGACAGCAATGGGGAAACGATTTGCTCCGTCTTATGCTAATATTTTTATGGCTGATTGGGAAGAAAAAGCACTCCGAAAATGTAAAATCAAACCTTTAGTATACTTAAGATACCTTGATGATATATTTGGAATTTGGACCAACTCTAAAGAGGAATTTGTGACTTTCATAAACATACTTGATAAACACGATTCATCCATTAATCTCAAATACACCTTCCACGAACATTCTATTGATTTTTTAGACACAACTGTTTACAAAGGAAACTCTTTTGAACAAACCGGTAAATTGGAAGTCAAAGTTTTTTTCAAAGACACAGACACACATTCTTTATTATTCAAAACCAGCTTTCACCCACAACATACACACAGGGGATTAGTAAAGTCACAATTACTCCGATTTAAACGCATTTGTACCCAGGAAGAAGATTTTCGGGGTGCAGTGAAAGTATTATTCTCTGCCCTGAGACATAGGGGATATTCCAGATCATTTCTAAGACGTTGTTTCAAAACTCTAAAGGATACCGGACAAAAACACACAAATATTGAAGAAATAATCCCACTTATTACAATCTTTTCTACAGGAAGTAAAACACTAAATCATAAAATAAAAACCAACTTCAAACAAATTATTACGAACCAAGGACTGTTGAAAAAACATCGAGTAATCTCAGCATTTAAACGCAATAAAAATCTAAAAGATTATTTGGTGAAAGCAAAAGTACAACCTTTACAACAAAGCCAAAAATGTGCATACCTTCAAGACCATTTTGTTAGATTACAATATATTCAGAATAAAGTCAACAAAAACATTTTCAAAATTTCCCAAACCTTTACTTTGAAATCAAAAAATTGTGTTTATGTAATTTTTTGTGCAAAGTGCAAAATTCAATATGTTGGAGAAACTAAAAATTCACTTTCCACACGAATGGCTCAACACAAATACAATATTATAAATAATAAGGACACAGACACTAATTTAGTCAAACATTTTATTTTACACGGGTGGCATAGTGTAATGATTGCAGGTATACAAAACAATTCAATTTGGACTGACAAACAAAGAAAGTCAAAAGAGAGACAATGGATATATTTACTGAACACAAACGAACCCAATGGTTTAAACATGAAAAGAAATTATCCATTAACATAAAGTCCCATTCTGCAATTTAAACGATTCCCCCCTTAATTTAGTCGAGCCCCTAATTAGAAATTGAATCACTTACCTTGTAAATTACTTACCTTGAATATGTGACTTACCTTGATTGGATCCTCTAAACCTGGCCCTTTAATCAAATTCTAACCCTAACCTGGCCCTTTAATCGAATTCTAACCCTAACCTGGCCCTTCAATCAAATTCTAACCCTAACCTGGCCCTTTAATCTAATTCTAACCCTAACCAAAGTAATTAGCCCTAACACTAACCAAATTGAGTATGTAGCCCTAACCCTAATCAAATTGTTGAAATAGTAAATCAAATTTAGAATTTAGCCCTAACCCTAAGCACATTGTTGAAATATTAAACCAAATTTATAATTTAACCCTAACCTAATCATTACAACATCGTATCATTGCATAAATGTATTTTTCTTAAATCATAATTTGAAAAGGGGTTATTTTATATAAATTCCTTATACGCAATACAAAAGTAAGATCCAAAACTAAAAACTATATATAAATGCATAGGGCTATAAAAATTGGCATAAGAAACATTTTTTTAAAAATAATCTAAAATCATTATGAATTCTCACTAAAAGTAATAAATACTAAGTAAATTTACGTTTTAAATTGTAAAAACTATATTTGGCAAATGATTCATGCATTAAATAACTTAAAAAACAAATTTAAAATAAAAGGTATAAATAAAAAGAAACTGGAAAAAAGAAAATGGGAAAATACAAGGGGGTGGAGCCAGGAGGCTATATATTGGGACAGGCTGAACAGAGCTCATTTCTGCTCTGCTCTTCGTAGGGACAACATCTCCACAAGTGCCAGCCAATTTAGCCACAGTGATCTGCGTGCTGTACAGGCCTGAAGAAGACCTTATTAGAGGTCGAAACGTTGCCGCTGTAGCACGCATCTTTTGCTTTTTTGCTCTTTTTCTTTTAAACACGTGTTTCTTTTTGAACACTTGTCTCTTTTTCTTTTTTCTTTTTTAAAAAAACATTTCTTTTCGAATTTAATTATTTTATTTCACAAAAAACTTAAAAAAGAAAACAAAAAAAACACTTAAATAACATAAAAACAAACAAAAAGAACATTTTCAAACACGCCTTATTAAATTATAATAACAAAGGCGAACCGGACAATAAAAAAATAAAAAATCTAATCAAATGGACGGGGAGTGGACACTTGTCCGTTCACGGAGGGGGAGGAAGCCAACCTTCCCAAAAAATCACAGGGGTCATAGCAGCGATACTCGCTTTGGGATGGACCGCGCACCGCCCAACTTCCGCGGAAGGGGGGCTACAACCCTTCGCCCTAACCAGCCTGTGCCTCCCTTTACTGGGTATCGCTATCGCGACCAGCAACCTCGCCCCTATCAACCTCGCTCCTATGCATCAGTGGTCCGTGATGGCCCAAGGGGAAACCGAAATGCTGTTCATTTTGGCAGACTTCGGAGACAGGACATTCATAGACCAGAACAAACTGACCCACAGTTTGGACAGCTGGTCCGTCAGATGCATAGGGTCATTAAAACAGTCCATCATTTGCAAAATGTTGCTCCTAAGCCAGGAAAACCGGAGCCAAGGATGATCTCCCGTATGGTAGAGGTTCTGTCTTCCATGATTAAACCTGCAGCTCCAACAGATGACACAATGGATTTAATCACAGGCAATGCTAAGAACTGGGGTTATAATACCTTGGTCATCTTGGAGGAACACTACAAGGCCAGTCTGAAGCTCTTGATGCAGGACTTGAAAAAAGATCTGGTTCCAAACTGGAAGGCAGCCTTTGAAGTGGCCACAAGGTGGGCCTACAGAAACCTGCCTCGTATGTCCCCTGGTGTAGTGGACCATGTCGAGGCACTTATTACTTCTGCTGTGGATGACAGTAGACAGGAAATAGGAGCTGTGCCAGAGCAAAGAACATTTGCTACACAAATGGAACCACCAGAACAGGAAAGAAGGGGAGAGAGAGAGAAAAGCAGGGGTACTGTTACGGGGAAGAAAGCATGTACACGAGCAGTGGCTACAATGACAAAACGTGTTATACAGGAGGATGACTTTGAAATTCAATCCCTCCCTGAGGAAATTCCATCGCCTGATCGGAGAGTACGTGGGAATAGAAGGCAGGAAGATTATGACAGCAACGCTGTCATCATGGAAGTCTCCAACCTGCAGGATGTGTCAGAAACCAGCAGTAGTCCACTCGATCAGAGACCTCCCCGAGTAAGAGTAGTTAGGGAACCATCAAACGTGTCAGAGGAAGAGTCACTTACTTCTGACCACGAAGAAGTGGATAGCGTACACCGGGCACCTCCACGAAGAAGAAGCACATCTCCAAATGTGCACAGAGTGTCAGCCTTAGTCCACGCTGCTTATGATGACTCTCATGATGATTCCCAAGGGGGGAATTCAGAGGATCTCTTCTCCACACCCAGACCCCACCGCTATCATGTTACGAGGCATCCAAACTCAGATCGTAAATTGATTGACTGGGATTTGAATGTGCAGAAAAAGTGGCTTATTATAGGAGACTCTAATTTATCCAGGATTCAGGGACACCATGTCCGGGACCTACAAATTGAGAGTTATCCGGGAGCCAACTTTCGTCATGCCCAGGCACTGATGGCAAAATCAACTAGCCATGTGGTTGTGGAGAAAGTGGTACTGTCTTTTGGCTTAAACCATAGAGGACAAAAGGCTAAACAGACCACAATTAAACAAGCACAGGCAGCGTTGAGAACTGCTAAAAAACAGTTCCCTTATGCAGAGATTTGGATACCAGTGATAAACTTTTCCGAGGACCTACGTCACGCAGAACGAAAAACTCTGCAACAACTCAACCAGCACATCAGACGGAACTTCCCTCACATCCCCCCTCTTCCGGAAACTGACTTTGAAACGGAGCCGGACGATGTGCATTGGACTCGAACGACAGCTAGAGCAATGCTTAAACACTGGACAAGTTATTTAAACTTGACAGCCCCTTAAGTCTTTTTGAAGAGGGGACAAAAGGTGCAACACCACTTTTCCTTCAGAATGTTCTGGTCTTGGCGGAGAATTTCACTCTAACCCAGACTCAATGGAACCTTCTGAATAGAGGACTAACCTTTGTTCCCACCATTACCAAAAGTAAATTTGACACAACCCAACTTCAATATGATCTTCAAAACTATCATAGGAAACTAAAATTAGTAGCCTATTTTTCGGATAAACATGATAATAACCAACAACAACAACAAAAATTTATGCCCATTTCTATTTGGACCCCTGACAATGACAAATTGCCTCCAGAAATCAAAGCTTTAATTAAAAAGGATAAAAATGACTTCTACAAACACTTTAAAATACAAGATGAAAAACCAAACTTATCATTACAGGAACAAAGAGCCCTTAGAGAATTAGCCCAAAATAAACATGTAATTATCAAACCTGCGGATAAAGGTAGTACTGTAGTAATATTAGGAAGAGACCAATACATAATGGAGGCAAAAAGACAATTACATGACACAAAATATTATAAACAACTAAGAAAACCTATTTATTTAAACACGGTACCCAAGGTACATAAAATTTTGGCCCAACTACATGACAAAAAATTTATTAATGAAAAACAACTGAAATATTTAAAAGGAGAGGTAGAGCCACGGCTGAGAAGATTCTACATCCTACCAAAAATTCACAAGGATCCTAAGAATTGGACTGTGCCTTTCAAAGTGCCTGCAGGGCGACCTATTGTAGCAGATTGTGGGAGTGAAACTTACCAAACAGCAGAATATTTAGATCATTTTTTGAATCCCCTGTCTATCAAACATCCCTCCTACATCAAAGATACATATCACTTCATAAGCATCATTAAAACCTTGACTGTCCCAAACAACTCTTTCTTTTTCTCTATTGATATCGAAAGTTTATATACAAACATTGACATTCAAGCAGGCATGACATCAATCAAAAACATTTTTATCAAATATCCAGATGAGAATCGACCTGATTGGGAATTGCTAAAATTACTGGAAATCAATTTGAAAAGAAATGATTTTGAATTCAATGGGGAGTATTTTTTACAAATTAAGGGGACAGCAATGGGGAAACGATTTGCTCCGTCTTATGCTAATATTTTTATGGCTGATTGGGAAGAAAAAGCACTCCGAAAATGTAAAATCAAACCTTTAGTATACTTAAGATACCTTGATGATATATTTGGAATTTGGACCAACTCTAAAGAGGAATTTGTGACTTTCATAAACATACTTGATAAACACGATTCATCCATTAATCTCAAATACACCTTCCACGAACATTCTATTGATTTTTTAGACACAACTGTTTACAAAGGAAACTCTTTTGAACAAACCGGTAAATTGGAAGTCAAAGTTTTTTTCAAAGACACAGACACACATTCTTTATTATTCAAAACCAGCTTTCACCCACAACATACACACAGGGGATTAGTAAAGTCACAATTACTCCGATTTAAACGCATTTGTACCCAGGAAGAAGATTTTCGGGGTGCAGTGAAAGTATTATTCTCTGCCCTGAGACATAGGGGATATTCCAGATCATTTCTAAGACGTTGTTTCAAAACTCTAAAGGATACCGGACAAAAACACACAAATATTGAAGAAATAATCCCACTTATTACAATCTTTTCTACAGGAAGTAAAACACTAAATCATAAAATAAAAACCAACTTCAAACAAATTATTACGAACCAAGGACTGTTGAAAAAACATCGAGTAATCTCAGCATTTAAACGCAATAAAAATCTAAAAGATTATTTGGTGAAAGCAAAAGTACAACCTTTACAACAAAGCCAAAAATGTGCATACCTTCAAGACCATTTTGTTAGATTACAATATATTCAGAATAAAGTCAACAAAAACATTTTCAAAATTTCCCAAACCTTTACTTTGAAATCAAAAAATTGTGTTTATGTAATTTTTTGTGCAAAGTGCAAAATTCAATATGTTGGAGAAACTAAAAATTCACTTTCCACACGAATGGCTCAACACAAATACAATATTATAAATAATAAGGACACAGACACTAATTTAGTCAAACATTTTATTTTACACGGGTGGCATAGTGTAATGATTGCAGGTATACAAAACAATTCAATTTGGACTGACAAACAAAGAAAGTCAAAAGAGAGACAATGGATATATTTACTGAACACAAACGAACCCAATGGTTTAAACATGAAAAGAAATTATCCATTAACATAAAGTCCCATTCTGCAATTTAAACGATTCCCCCCTTAATTTAGTCGAGCCCCTAATTAGAAATTGAATCACTTACCTTGTAAATTACTTACCTTGAATATGTGACTTACCTTGATTGGATCCTCTAAACCTGGCCCTTTAATCAAATTCTAACCCTAACCTGGCCCTTTAATCGAATTCTAACCCTAACCTGGCCCTTCAATCAAATTCTAACCCTAACCTGGCCCTTTAATCTAATTCTAACCCTAACCAAAGTAATTAGCCCTAACACTAACCAAATTGAGTATGTAGCCCTAACCCTAATCAAATTGTTGAAATAGTAAATCAAATTTAGAATTTAGCCCTAACCCTAAGCACATTGTTGAAATATTAAACCAAATTTATAATTTAACCCTAACCTAATCATTACAACATCGTATCATTGCATAAATGTATTTTTCTTAAATCATAATTTGAAAAGGGGTTATTTTATATAAATTCCTTATACGCAATACAAAAGTAAGATCCAAAACTAAAAACTATATATAAATGCATAGGGCTATAAAAATTGGCATAAGAAACATTTTTTTAAAAATAATCTAAAATCATTATGAATTCTCACTAAAAGTAATAAATACTAAGTAAATTTACGTTTTAAATTGTAAAAACTATATTTGGCAAATGATTCATGCATTAAATAACTTAAAAAACAAATTTAAAATAAAAGGTATAAATAAAAAGAAACTGGAAAAAAGAAAATGGGAAAATACAAGGGGGTGGAGCCAGGAGGCTATATATTGGGACAGGCTGAACAGAGCTCATTTCTGCTCTGCTCTTCGTAGGGACAACATCTCCACAAGTGCCAGCCAATTTAGCCACAGTGATCTGCGTGCTGTACAGGCCTGAAGAAGACCTTATTAGAGGTCGAAACGTTGCCGCTGTAGCACGCATCTTTTGCTTTTTTGCTCTTTTTCTTTTAAACACGTGTTTCTTTTTGAACACTTGTCTCTTTTTCTTTTTTCTTTTTTAAAAAAACATTTCTTTTCGAATTTAATTATTTTATTTCACAAAAAACTTAAAAAAGAAAACAAAAAAAACACTTAAATAACATAAAAACAAACAAAAAGAACATTTTCAAACACGCCTTATTAAATTATAATAACAAAGGCGAACCGGACAATAAAAAAATAAAAAATCTAATCAAATGGACGGGGAGTGGACACTTGTCCGTTCACGGAGGGGGAGGAAGCCAACCTTCCCAAAAAATCACAGGGGTCATAGCAGCGATACTCGCTTTGGGATGGACCGCGCACCGCCCAACTTCCGCGGAAGGGGGGCTACAACCCTTCGCCCTAACCAGCCTGTGCCTCCCTTTACTGGGTATCGCTATCGCGACCAGCAACCTCGCCCCTATCAACCTCGCTCCTATGCATCAGTGGTCCGTGATGGCCCAAGGGGAAACCGAAATGCTGTTCATTTTGGCAGACTTCGGAGACAGGACATTCATAGACCAGAACAAACTGACCCACAGTTTGGACAGCTGGTCCGTCAGATGCATAGGGTCATTAAAACAGTCCATCATTTGCAAAATGTTGCTCCTAAGCCAGGAAAACCGGAGCCAAGGATGATCTCCCGTATGGTAGAGGTTCTGTCTTCCATGATTAAACCTGCAGCTCCAACAGATGACACAATGGATTTAATCACAGGCAATGCTAAGAACTGGGGTTATAATACCTTGGTCATCTTGGAGGAACACTACAAGGCCAGTCTGAAGCTCTTGATGCAGGACTTGAAAAAAGATCTGGTTCCAAACTGGAAGGCAGCCTTTGAAGTGGCCACAAGGTGGGCCTACAGAAACCTGCCTCGTATGTCCCCTGGTGTAGTGGACCATGTCGAGGCACTTATTACTTCTGCTGTGGATGACAGTAGACAGGAAATAGGAGCTGTGCCAGAGCAAAGAACATTTGCTACACAAATGGAACCACCAGAACAGGAAAGAAGGGGAGAGAGAGAGAAAAGCAGGGGTACTGTTACGGGGAAGAAAGCATGTACACGAGCAGTGGCTACAATGACAAAACGTGTTATACAGGAGGATGACTTTGAAATTCAATCCCTCCCTGAGGAAATTCCATCGCCTGATCGGAGAGTACGTGGGAATAGAAGGCAGGAAGATTATGACAGCAACGCTGTCATCATGGAAGTCTCCAACCTGCAGGATGTGTCAGAAACCAGCAGTAGTCCACTCGATCAGAGACCTCCCCGAGTAAGAGTAGTTAGGGAACCATCAAACGTGTCAGAGGAAGAGTCACTTACTTCTGACCACGAAGAAGTGGATAGCGTACACCGGGCACCTCCACGAAGAAGAAGCACATCTCCAAATGTGCACAGAGTGTCAGCCTTAGTCCACGCTGCTTATGATGACTCTCATGATGATTCCCAAGGGGGGAATTCAGAGGATCTCTTCTCCACACCCAGACCCCACCGCTATCATGTTACGAGGCATCCAAACTCAGATCGTAAATTGATTGACTGGGATTTGAATGTGCAGAAAAAGTGGCTTATTATAGGAGACTCTAATTTATCCAGGATTCAGGGACACCATGTCCGGGACCTACAAATTGAGAGTTATCCGGGAGCCAACTTTCGTCATGCCCAGGCACTGATGGCAAAATCAACTAGCCATGTGGTTGTGGAGAAAGTGGTACTGTCTTTTGGCTTAAACCATAGAGGACAAAAGGCTAAACAGACCACAATTAAACAAGCACAGGCAGCGTTGAGAACTGCTAAAAAACAGTTCCCTTATGCAGAGATTTGGATACCAGTGATAAACTTTTCCGAGGACCTACGTCACGCAGAACGAAAAACTCTGCAACAACTCAACCAGCACATCAGACGGAACTTCCCTCACATCCCCCCTCTTCCGGAAACTGACTTTGAAACGGAGCCGGACGATGTGCATTGGACTCGAACGACAGCTAGAGCAATGCTTAAACACTGGACAAGTTATTTAAACTTGACAGCCCCTTAAGTCTTTTTGAAGAGGGGACAAAAGGTGCAACACCACTTTTCCTTCAGAATGTTCTGGTCTTGGCGGAGAATTTCACTCTAACCCAGACTCAATGGAACCTTCTGAATAGAGGACTAACCTTTGTTCCCACCATTACCAAAAGTAAATTTGACACAACCCAACTTCAATATGATCTTCAAAACTATCATAGGAAACTAAAATTAGTAGCCTATTTTTCGGATAAACATGATAATAACCAACAACAACAACAAAAATTTATGCCCATTTCTATTTGGACCCCTGACAATGACAAATTGCCTCCAGAAATCAAAGCTTTAATTAAAAAGGATAAAAATGACTTCTACAAACACTTTAAAATACAAGATGAAAAACCAAACTTATCATTACAGGAACAAAGAGCCCTTAGAGAATTAGCCCAAAATAAACATGTAATTATCAAACCTGCGGATAAAGGTAGTACTGTAGTAATATTAGGAAGAGACCAATACATAATGGAGGCAAAAAGACAATTACATGACACAAAATATTATAAACAACTAAGAAAACCTATTTATTTAAACACGGTACCCAAGGTACATAAAATTTTGGCCCAACTACATGACAAAAAATTTATTAATGAAAAACAACTGAAATATTTAAAAGGAGAGGTAGAGCCACGGCTGAGAAGATTCTACATCCTACCAAAAATTCACAAGGATCCTAAGAATTGGACTGTGCCTTTCAAAGTGCCTGCAGGGCGACCTATTGTAGCAGATTGTGGGAGTGAAACTTACCAAACAGCAGAATATTTAGATCATTTTTTGAATCCCCTGTCTATCAAACATCCCTCCTACATCAAAGATACATATCACTTCATAAGCATCATTAAAACCTTGACTGTCCCAAACAACTCTTTCTTTTTCTCTATTGATATCGAAAGTTTATATACAAACATTGACATTCAAGCAGGCATGACATCAATCAAAAACATTTTTATCAAATATCCAGATGAGAATCGACCTGATTGGGAATTGCTAAAATTACTGGAAATCAATTTGAAAAGAAATGATTTTGAATTCAATGGGGAGTATTTTTTACAAATTAAGGGGACAGCAATGGGGAAACGATTTGCTCCGTCTTATGCTAATATTTTTATGGCTGATTGGGAAGAAAAAGCACTCCGAAAATGTAAAATCAAACCTTTAGTATACTTAAGATACCTTGATGATATATTTGGAATTTGGACCAACTCTAAAGAGGAATTTGTGACTTTCATAAACATACTTGATAAACACGATTCATCCATTAATCTCAAATACACCTTCCACGAACATTCTATTGATTTTTTAGACACAACTGTTTACAAAGGAAACTCTTTTGAACAAACCGGTAAATTGGAAGTCAAAGTTTTTTTCAAAGACACAGACACACATTCTTTATTATTCAAAACCAGCTTTCACCCACAACATACACACAGGGGATTAGTAAAGTCACAATTACTCCGATTTAAACGCATTTGTACCCAGGAAGAAGATTTTCGGGGTGCAGTGAAAGTATTATTCTCTGCCCTGAGACATAGGGGATATTCCAGATCATTTCTAAGACGTTGTTTCAAAACTCTAAAGGATACCGGACAAAAACACACAAATATTGAAGAAATAATCCCACTTATTACAATCTTTTCTACAGGAAGTAAAACACTAAATCATAAAATAAAAACCAACTTCAAACAAATTATTACGAACCAAGGACTGTTGAAAAAACATCGAGTAATCTCAGCATTTAAACGCAATAAAAATCTAAAAGATTATTTGGTGAAAGCAAAAGTACAACCTTTACAACAAAGCCAAAAATGTG
Source organism: Oryzias latipes (assembly GCF_053564925.1). Taxonomy (NCBI): domain Eukaryota; kingdom Metazoa; phylum Chordata; class Actinopteri; order Beloniformes; family Adrianichthyidae; genus Oryzias; species Oryzias latipes. Next base: position 90,666 of record NC_136248.1, read on the forward strand.
CATACCTTCAAGACCATTTTGTTAGATTACAATATATTCAGAATAAAGTCAACAAAAACATTTTCAAAATTTCCCAAACCTTTACTTTGAAATCAAAAAATTGTGTTTATGTAATTTTTTGTGCAAAGTGCAAAATTCAATATGTTGGAGAAACTAAAAATTCACTTTCCACACGAATGGCTCAACACAAATACAATATTATAAATAATAAGGACACAGACACTAATTTAGTCAAACATTTTATTTTACACGGGTGGCATAGTGTAATGATTGCAGGTATACAAAACAATTCAATTTGGACTGACAAACAAAGAAAGTCAAAAGAGAGACAATGGATATATTTACTGAACACAAACGAACCCAATGGTTTAAACATGAAAAGAAATTATCCATTAACATAAAGTCCCATTCTGCAATTTAAACGATTCCCCCCTTAATTTAGTCGAGCCCCTAATTAGAAATTGAATCACTTACCTTGTAAATTACTTACCTTGAATATGTGACTTACCTTGATTGGATCCTCTAAACCTGGCCCTTTAATCAAATTCTAACCCTAACCTGGCCCTTTAATCGAATTCTAACCCTAACCTGGCCCTTCAATCAAATTCTAACCCTAACCTGGCCCTTTAATCTAATTCTAACCCTAACCAAAGTAATTAGCCCTAACACTAACCAAATTGAGTATGTAGCCCTAACCCTAATCAAATTGTTGAAATAGTAAATCAAATTTAGAATTTAGCCCTAACCCTAAGCACATTGTTGAAATATTAAACCAAATTTATAATTTAACCCTAACCTAATCATTACAACATCGTATCATTGCATAAATGTATTTTTCTTAAATCATAATTTGAAAAGGGGTTATTTTATATAAATTCCTTATACGCAATACAAAAGTAAGATCCAAAACTAAAAACTATATATAAATGCATAGGGCTATAAAAATTGGCATAAGAAACATTTTTTTAAAAATAATCTAAAATCATTATGAATTCTCACTAAAAGTAATAAATACTAAGTAAATTTACGTTTTAAATTGTAAAAACTATATTTGGCAAATGATTCATGCATTAAATAACTTAAAAAACAAATTTAAAATAAAAGGTATAAATAAAAAGAAACTGGAAAAAAGAAAATGGGAAAATACAAGGGGGTGGAGCCAGGAGGCTATATATTGGGACAGGCTGAACAGAGCTCATTTCTGCTCTGCTCTTCGTAGGGACAACATCTCCACAAGTGCCAGCCAATTTAGCCACAGTGATCTGCGTGCTGTACAGGCCTGAAGAAGACCTTATTAGAGGTCGAAACGTTGCCGCTGTAGCACGCATCTTTTGCTTTTTTGCTCTTTTTCTTTTAAACACGTGTTTCTTTTTGAACACTTGTCTCTTTTTCTTTTTTCTTTTTTAAAAAAACATTTCTTTTCGAATTTAATTATTTTATTTCACAAAAAACTTAAAAAAGAAAACAAAAAAAACACTTAAATAACATAAAAACAAACAAAAAGAACATTTTCAAACACGCCTTATTAAATTATAATAACAAAGGCGAACCGGACAATAAAAAAATAAAAAATCTAATCAAATGGACGGGGAGTGGACACTTGTCCGTTCACGGAGGGGGAGGAAGCCAACCTTCCCAAAAAATCACAGGGGTCATAGCAGCGATACTCGCTTTGGGATGGACCGCGCACCGCCCAACTTCCGCGGAAGGGGGGCTACAACCCTTCGCCCTAACCAGCCTGTGCCTCCCTTTACTGGGTATCGCTATCGCGACCAGCAACCTCGCCCCTATCAACCTCGCTCCTATGCATCAGTGGTCCGTGATGGCCCAAGGGGAAACCGAAATGCTGTTCATTTTGGCAGACTTCGGAGACAGGACATTCATAGACCAGAACAAACTGACCCACAGTTTGGACAGCTGGTCCGTCAGATGCATAGGGTCATTAAAACAGTCCATCATTTGCAAAATGTTGCTCCTAAGCCAGGAAAACCGGAGCCAAGGATGATCTCCCGTATGGTAGAGGTTCTGTCTTCCATGATTAAACCTGCAGCTCCAACAGATGACACAATGGATTTAATCACAGGCAATGCTAAGAACTGGGGTTATAATACCTTGGTCATCTTGGAGGAACACTACAAGGCCAGTCTGAAGCTCTTGATGCAGGACTTGAAAAAAGATCTGGTTCCAAACTGGAAGGCAGCCTTTGAAGTGGCCACAAGGTGGGCCTACAGAAACCTGCCTCGTATGTCCCCTGGTGTAGTGGACCATGTCGAGGCACTTATTACTTCTGCTGTGGATGACAGTAGACAGGAAATAGGAGCTGTGCCAGAGCAAAGAACATTTGCTACACAAATGGAACCACCAGAACAGGAAAGAAGGGGAGAGAGAGAGAAAAGCAGGGGTACTGTTACGGGGAAGAAAGCATGTACACGAGCAGTGGCTACAATGACAAAACGTGTTATACAGGAGGATGACTTTGAAATTCAATCCCTCCCTGAGGAAATTCCATCGCCTGATCGGAGAGTACGTGGGAATAGAAGGCAGGAAGATTATGACAGCAACGCTGTCATCATGGAAGTCTCCAACCTGCAGGATGTGTCAGAAACCAGCAGTAGTCCACTCGATCAGAGACCTCCCCGAGTAAGAGTAGTTAGGGAACCATCAAACGTGTCAGAGGAAGAGTCACTTACTTCTGACCACGAAGAAGTGGATAGCGTACACCGGGCACCTCCACGAAGAAGAAGCACATCTCCAAATGTGCACAGAGTGTCAGCCTTAGTCCACGCTGCTTATGATGACTCTCATGATGATTCCCAAGGGGGGAATTCAGAGGATCTCTTCTCCACACCCAGACCCCACCGCTATCATGTTACGAGGCATCCAAACTCAGATCGTAAATTGATTGACTGGGATTTGAATGTGCAGAAAAAGTGGCTTATTATAGGAGACTCTAATTTATCCAGGATTCAGGGACACCATGTCCGGGACCTACAAATTGAGAGTTATCCGGGAGCCAACTTTCGTCATGCCCAGGCACTGATGGCAAAATCAACTAGCCATGTGGTTGTGGAGAAAGTGGTACTGTCTTTTGGCTTAAACCATAGAGGACAAAAGGCTAAACAGACCACAATTAAACAAGCACAGGCAGCGTTGAGAACTGCTAAAAAACAGTTCCCTTATGCAGAGATTTGGATACCAGTGATAAACTTTTCCGAGGACCTACGTCACGCAGAACGAAAAACTCTGCAACAACTCAACCAGCACATCAGACGGAACTTCCCTCACATCCCCCCTCTTCCGGAAACTGACTTTGAAACGGAGCCGGACGATGTGCATTGGACTCGAACGACAGCTAGAGCAATGCTTAAACACTGGACAAGTTATTTAAACTTGACAGCCCCTTAAGTCTTTTTGAAGAGGGGACAAAAGGTGCAACACCACTTTTCCTTCAGAATGTTCTGGTCTTGGCGGAGAATTTCACTCTAACCCAGACTCAATGGAACCTTCTGAATAGAGGACTAACCTTTGTTCCCACCATTACCAAAAGTAAATTTGACACAACCCAACTTCAATATGATCTTCAAAACTATCATAGGAAACTAAAATTAGTAGCCTATTTTTCGGATAAACATGATAATAACCAACAACAACAACAAAAATTTATGCCCATTTCTATTTGGACCCCTGACAATGACAAATTGCCTCCAGAAATCAAAGCTTTAATTAAAAAGGATAAAAATGACTTCTACAAACACTTTAAAATACAAGATGAAAAACCAAACTTATCATTACAGGAACAAAGAGCCCTTAGAGAATTAGCCCAAAATAAACATGTAATTATCAAACCTGCGGATAAAGGTAGTACTGTAGTAATATTAGGAAGAGACCAATACATAATGGAGGCAAAAAGACAATTACATGACACAAAATATTATAAACAACTAAGAAAACCTATTTATTTAAACACGGTACCCAAGGTACATAAAATTTTGGCCCAACTACATGACAAAAAATTTATTAATGAAAAACAACTGAAATATTTAAAAGGAGAGGTAGAGCCACGGCTGAGAAGATTCTACATCCTACCAAAAATTCACAAGGATCCTAAGAATTGGACTGTGCCTTTCAAAGTGCCTGCAGGGCGACCTATTGTAGCAGATTGTGGGAGTGAAACTTACCAAACAGCAGAATATTTAGATCATTTTTTGAATCCCCTGTCTATCAAACATCCCTCCTACATCAAAGATACATATCACTTCATAAGCATCATTAAAACCTTGACTGTCCCAAACAACTCTTTCTTTTTCTCTATTGATATCGAAAGTTTATATACAAACATTGACATTCAAGCAGGCATGACATCAATCAAAAACATTTTTATCAAATATCCAGATGAGAATCGACCTGATTGGGAATTGCTAAAATTACTGGAAATCAATTTGAAAAGAAATGATTTTGAATTCAATGGGGAGTATTTTTTACAAATTAAGGGGACAGCAATGGGGAAACGATTTGCTCCGTCTTATGCTAATATTTTTATGGCTGATTGGGAAGAAAAAGCACTCCGAAAATGTAAAATCAAACCTTTAGTATACTTAAGATACCTTGATGATATATTTGGAATTTGGACCAACTCTAAAGAGGAATTTGTGACTTTCATAAACATACTTGATAAACACGATTCATCCATTAATCTCAAATACACCTTCCACGAACATTCTATTGATTTTTTAGACACAACTGTTTACAAAGGAAACTCTTTTGAACAAACCGGTAAATTGGAAGTCAAAGTTTTTTTCAAAGACACAGACACACATTCTTTATTATTCAAAACCAGCTTTCACCCACAACATACACACAGGGGATTAGTAAAGTCACAATTACTCCGATTTAAACGCATTTGTACCCAGGAAGAAGATTTTCGGGGTGCAGTGAAAGTATTATTCTCTGCCCTGAGACATAGGGGATATTCCAGATCATTTCTAAGACGTTGTTTCAAAACTCTAAAGGATACCGGACAAAAACACACAAATATTGAAGAAATAATCCCACTTATTACAATCTTTTCTACAGGAAGTAAAACACTAAATCATAAAATAAAAACCAACTTCAAACAAATTATTACGAACCAAGGACTGTTGAAAAAACATCGAGTAATCTCAGCATTTAAACGCAATAAAAATCTAAAAGATTATTTGGTGAAAGCAAAAGTACAACCTTTACAACAAAGCCAAAAATGTGCATACCTTCAAGACCATTTTGTTAGATTACAATATATTCAGAATAAAGTCAACAAAAACATTTTCAAAATTTCCCAAACCTTTACTTTGAAATCAAAAAATTGTGTTTATGTAATTTTTTGTGCAAAGTGCAAAATTCAATATGTTGGAGAAACTAAAAATTCACTTTCCACACGAATGGCTCAACACAAATACAATATTATAAATAATAAGGACACAGACACTAATTTAGTCAAACATTTTATTTTACACGGGTGGCATAGTGTAATGATTGCAGGTATACAAAACAATTCAATTTGGACTGACAAACAAAGAAAGTCAAAAGAGAGACAATGGATATATTTACTGAACACAAACGAACCCAATGGTTTAAACATGAAAAGAAATTATCCATTAACATAAAGTCCCATTCTGCAATTTAAACGATTCCCCCCTTAATTTAGTCGAGCCCCTAATTAGAAATTGAATCACTTACCTTGTAAATTACTTACCTTGAATATGTGACTTACCTTGATTGGATCCTCTAAACCTGGCCCTTTAATCAAATTCTAACCCTAACCTGGCCCTTTAATCGAATTCTAACCCTAACCTGGCCCTTCAATCAAATTCTAACCCTAACCTGGCCCTTTAATCTAATTCTAACCCTAACCAAAGTAATTAGCCCTAACACTAACCAAATTGAGTATGTAGCCCTAACCCTAATCAAATTGTTGAAATAGTAAATCAAATTTAGAATTTAGCCCTAACCCTAAGCACATTGTTGAAATATTAAACCAAATTTATAATTTAACCCTAACCTAATCATTACAACATCGTATCATTGCATAAATGTATTTTTCTTAAATCATAATTTGAAAAGGGGTTATTTTATATAAATTCCTTATACGCAATACAAAAGTAAGATCCAAAACTAAAAACTATATATAAATGCATAGGGCTATAAAAATTGGCATAAGAAACATTTTTTTAAAAATAATCTAAAATCATTATGAATTCTCACTAAAAGTAATAAATACTAAGTAAATTTACGTTTTAAATTGTAAAAACTATATTTGGCAAATGATTCATGCATTAAATAACTTAAAAAACAAATTTAAAATAAAAGGTATAAATAAAAAGAAACTGGAAAAAAGAAAATGGGAAAATACAAGGGGGTGGAGCCAGGAGGCTATATATTGGGACAGGCTGAACAGAGCTCATTTCTGCTCTGCTCTTCGTAGGGACAACATCTCCACAAGTGCCAGCCAATTTAGCCACAGTGATCTGCGTGCTGTACAGGCCTGAAGAAGACCTTATTAGAGGTCGAAACGTTGCCGCTGTAGCACGCATCTTTTGCTTTTTTGCTCTTTTTCTTTTAAACACGTGTTTCTTTTTGAACACTTGTCTCTTTTTCTTTTTTCTTTTTTAAAAAAACATTTCTTTTCGAATTTAATTATTTTATTTCACAAAAAACTTAAAAAAGAAAACAAAAAAAACACTTAAATAACATAAAAACAAACAAAAAGAACATTTTCAAACACGCCTTATTAAATTATAATAACAAAGGCGAACCGGACAATAAAAAAATAAAAAATCTAATCAAATGGACGGGGAGTGGACACTTGTCCGTTCACGGAGGGGGAGGAAGCCAACCTTCCCAAAAAATCACAGGGGTCATAGCAGCGATACTCGCTTTGGGATGGACCGCGCACCGCCCAACTTCCGCGGAAGGGGGGCTACAACCCTTCGCCCTAACCAGCCTGTGCCTCCCTTTACTGGGTATCGCTATCGCGACCAGCAACCTCGCCCCTATCAACCTCGCTCCTATGCATCAGTGGTCCGTGATGGCCCAAGGGGAAACCGAAATGCTGTTCATTTTGGCAGACTTCGGAGACAGGACATTCATAGACCAGAACAAACTGACCCACAGTTTGGACAGCTGGTCCGTCAGATGCATAGGGTCATTAAAACAGTCCATCATTTGCAAAATGTTGCTCCTAAGCCAGGAAAACCGGAGCCAAGGATGATCTCCCGTATGGTAGAGGTTCTGTCTTCCATGATTAAACCTGCAGCTCCAACAGATGACACAATGGATTTAATCACAGGCAATGCTAAGAACTGGGGTTATAATACCTTGGTCATCTTGGAGGAACACTACAAGGCCAGTCTGAAGCTCTTGATGCAGGACTTGAAAAAAGATCTGGTTCCAAACTGGAAGGCAGCCTTTGAAGTGGCCACAAGGTGGGCCTACAGAAACCTGCCTCGTATGTCCCCTGGTGTAGTGGACCATGTCGAGGCACTTATTACTTCTGCTGTGGATGACAGTAGACAGGAAATAGGAGCTGTGCCAGAGCAAAGAACATTTGCTACACAAATGGAACCACCAGAACAGGAAAGAAGGGGAGAGAGAGAGAAAAGCAGGGGTACTGTTACGGGGAAGAAAGCATGTACACGAGCAGTGGCTACAATGACAAAACGTGTTATACAGGAGGATGACTTTGAAATTCAATCCCTCCCTGAGGAAATTCCATCGCCTGATCGGAGAGTACGTGGGAATAGAAGGCAGGAAGATTATGACAGCAACGCTGTCATCATGGAAGTCTCCAACCTGCAGGATGTGTCAGAAACCAGCAGTAGTCCACTCGATCAGAGACCTCCCCGAGTAAGAGTAGTTAGGGAACCATCAAACGTGTCAGAGGAAGAGTCACTTACTTCTGACCACGAAGAAGTGGATAGCGTACACCGGGCACCTCCACGAAGAAGAAGCACATCTCCAAATGTGCACAGAGTGTCAGCCTTAGTCCACGCTGCTTATGATGACTCTCATGATGATTCCCAAGGGGGGAATTCAGAGGATCTCTTCTCCACACCCAGACCCCACCGCTATCATGTTACGAGGCATCCAAACTCAGATCGTAAATTGATTGACTGGGATTTGAATGTGCAGAAAAAGTGGCTTATTATAGGAGACTCTAATTTATCCAGGATTCAGGGACACCATGTCCGGGACCTACAAATTGAGAGTTATCCGGGAGCCAACTTTCGTCATGCCCAGGCACTGATGGCAAAATCAACTAGCCATGTGGTTGTGGAGAAAGTGGTACTGTCTTTTGGCTTAAACCATAGAGGACAAAAGGCTAAACAGACCACAATTAAACAAGCACAGGCAGCGTTGAGAACTGCTAAAAAACAGTTCCCTTATGCAGAGATTTGGATACCAGTGATAAACTTTTCCGAGGACCTACGTCACGCAGAACGAAAAACTCTGCAACAACTCAACCAGCACATCAGACGGAACTTCCCTCACATCCCCCCTCTTCCGGAAACTGACTTTGAAACGGAGCCGGACGATGTGCATTGGACTCGAACGACAGCTAGAGCAATGCTTAAACACTGGACAAGTTATTTAAACTTGACAGCCCCTTAAGTCTTTTTGAAGAGGGGACAAAAGGTGCAACACCACTTTTCCTTCAGAATGTTCTGGTCTTGGCGGAGAATTTCACTCTAACCCAGACTCAATGGAACCTTCTGAATAGAGGACTAACCTTTGTTCCCACCATTACCAAAAGTAAATTTGACACAACCCAACTTCAATATGATCTTCAAAACTATCATAGGAAACTAAAATTAGTAGCCTATTTTTCGGATAAACATGATAATAACCAACAACAACAACAAAAATTTATGCCCATTTCTATTTGGACCCCTGACAATGACAAATTGCCTCCAGAAATCAAAGCTTTAATTAAAAAGGATAAAAATGACTTCTACAAACACTTTAAAATACAAGATGAAAAACCAAACTTATCATTACAGGAACAAAGAGCCCTTAGAGAATTAGCCCAAAATAAACATGTAATTATCAAACCTGCGGATAAAGGTAGTACTGTAGTAATATTAGGAAGAGACCAATACATAATGGAGGCAAAAAGACAATTACATGACACAAAATATTATAAACAACTAAGAAAACCTATTTATTTAAACACGGTACCCAAGGTACATAAAATTTTGGCCCAACTACATGACAAAAAATTTATTAATGAAAAACAACTGAAATATTTAAAAGGAGAGGTAGAGCCACGGCTGAGAAGATTCTACATCCTACCAAAAATTCACAAGGATCCTAAGAATTGGACTGTGCCTTTCAAAGTGCCTGCAGGGCGACCTATTGTAGCAGATTGTGGGAGTGAAACTTACCAAACAGCAGAATATTTAGATCATTTTTTGAATCCCCTGTCTATCAAACATCCCTCCTACATCAAAGATACATATCACTTCATAAGCATCATTAAAACCTTGACTGTCCCAAACAACTCTTTCTTTTTCTCTATTGATATCGAAAGTTTATATACAAACATTGACATTCAAGCAGGCATGACATCAATCAAAAACATTTTTATCAAATATCCAGATGAGAATCGACCTGATTGGGAATTGCTAAAATTACTGGAAATCAATTTGAAAAGAAATGATTTTGAATTCAATGGGGAGTATTTTTTACAAATTAAGGGGACAGCAATGGGGAAACGATTTGCTCCGTCTTATGCTAATATTTTTATGGCTGATTGGGAAGAAAAAGCACTCCGAAAATGTAAAATCAAACCTTTAGTATACTTAAGATACCTTGATGATATATTTGGAATTTGGACCAACTCTAAAGAGGAATTTGTGACTTTCATAAACATACTTGATAAACACGATTCATCCATTAATCTCAAATACACCTTCCACGAACATTCTATTGATTTTTTAGACACAACTGTTTACAAAGGAAACTCTTTTGAACAAACCGGTAAATTGGAAGTCAAAGTTTTTTTCAAAGACACAGACACACATTCTTTATTATTCAAAACCAGCTTTCACCCACAACATACACACAGGGGATTAGTAAAGTCACAATTACTCCGATTTAAACGCATTTGTACCCAGGAAGAAGATTTTCGGGGTGCAGTGAAAGTATTATTCTCTGCCCTGAGACATAGGGGATATTCCAGATCATTTCTAAGACGTTGTTTCAAAACTCTAAAGGATACCGGACAAAAACACACAAATATTGAAGAAATAATCCCACTTATTACAATCTTTTCTACAGGAAGTAAAACACTAAATCATAAAATAAAAACCAACTTCAAACAAATTATTACGAACCAAGGACTGTTGAAAAAACATCGAGTAATCTCAGCATTTAAACGCAATAAAAATCTAAAAGATTATTTGGTGAAAGCAAAAGTACAACCTTTACAACAAAGCCAAAAATGTGCATACCTTCAAGACCATTTTGTTAGATTACAATATATTCAGAATAAAGTCAACAAAAACATTTTCAAAATTTCCCAAACCTTTACTTTGAAATCAAAAAATTGTGTTTATGTAATTTTTTGTGCAAAGTGCAAAATTCAATATGTTGGAGAAACTAAAAATTCACTTTCCACACGAATGGCTCAACACAAATACAATATTATAAATAATAAGGACACAGACACTAATTTAGTCAAACATTTTATTTTACACGGGTGGCATAGTGTAATGATTGCAGGTATACAAAACAATTCAATTTGGACTGACAAACAAAGAAAGTCAAAAGAGAGACAATGGATATATTTACTGAACACAAACGAACCCAATGGTTTAAACATGAAAAGAAATTATCCATTAACATAAAGTCCCATTCTGCAATTTAAACGATTCCCCCCTTAATTTAGTCGAGCCCCTAATTAGAAATTGAATCACTTACCTTGTAAATTACTTACCTTGAATATGTGACTTACCTTGATTGGATCCTCTAAACCTGGCCCTTTAATCAAATTCTAACCCTAACCTGGCCCTTTAATCGAATTCTAACCCTAACCTGGCCCTTCAATCAAATTCTAACCCTAACCTGGCCCTTTAATCTAATTCTAACCCTAACCAAAGTAATTAGCCCTAACACTAACCAAATTGAGTATGTAGCCCTAACCCTAATCAAATTGTTGAAATAGTAAATCAAATTTAGAATTTAGCCCTAACCCTAAGCACATTGTTGAAATATTAAACCAAATTTATAATTTAACCCTAACCTAATCATTACAACATCGTATCATTGCATAAATGTATTTTTCTTAAATCATAATTTGAAAAGGGGTTATTTTATATAAATTCCTTATACGCAATACAAAAGTAAGATCCAAAACTAAAAACTATATATAAATGCATAGGGCTATAAAAATTGGCATAAGAAACATTTTTTTAAAAATAATCTAAAATCATTATGAATTCTCACTAAAAGTAATAAATACTAAGTAAATTTACGTTTTAAATTGTAAAAACTATATTTGGCAAATGATTCATGCATTAAATAACTTAAAAAACAAATTTAAAATAAAAGGTATAAATAAAAAGAAACTGGAAAAAAGAAAATGGGAAAATACAAGGGGGTGGAGCCAGGAGGCTATATATTGGGACAGGCTGAACAGAGCTCATTTCTGCTCTGCTCTTCGTAGGGACAACATCTCCACAAGTGCCAGCCAATTTAGCCACAGTGATCTGCGTGCTGTACAGGCCTGAAGAAGACCTTATTAGAGGTCGAAACGTTGCCGCTGTAGCACGCATCTTTTGCTTTTTTGCTCTTTTTCTTTTAAACACGTGTTTCTTTTTGAACACTTGTCTCTTTTTCTTTTTTCTTTTTTAAAAAAACATTTCTTTTCGAATTTAATTATTTTATTTCACAAAAAACTTAAAAAAGAAAACAAAAAAAACACTTAAATAACATAAAAACAAACAAAAAGAACATTTTCAAACACGCCTTATTAAATTATAATAACAAAGGCGAACCGGACAATAAAAAAATAAAAAATCTAATCAAATGGACGGGGAGTGGACACTTGTCCGTTCACGGAGGGGGAGGAAGCCAACCTTCCCAAAAAATCACAGGGGTCATAGCAGCGATACTCGCTTTGGGATGGACCGCGCACCGCCCAACTTCCGCGGAAGGGGGGCTACAACCCTTCGCCCTAACCAGCCTGTGCCTCCCTTTACTGGGTATCGCTATCGCGACCAGCAACCTCGCCCCTATCAACCTCGCTCCTATGCATCAGTGGTCCGTGATGGCCCAAGGGGAAACCGAAATGCTGTTCATTTTGGCAGACTTCGGAGACAGGACATTCATAGACCAGAACAAACTGACCCACAGTTTGGACAGCTGGTCCGTCAGATGCATAGGGTCATTAAAACAGTCCATCATTTGCAAAATGTTGCTCCTAAGCCAGGAAAACCGGAGCCAAGGATGATCTCCCGTATGGTAGAGGTTCTGTCTTCCATGATTAAACCTGCAGCTCCAACAGATGACACAATGGATTTAATCACAGGCAATGCTAAGAACTGGGGTTATAATACCTTGGTCATCTTGGAGGAACACTACAAGGCCAGTCTGAAGCTCTTGATGCAGGACTTGAAAAAAGATCTGGTTCCAAACTGGAAGGCAGCCTTTGAAGTGGCCACAAGGTGGGCCTACAGAAACCTGCCTCGTATGTCCCCTGGTGTAGTGGACCATGTCGAGGCACTTATTACTTCTGCTGTGGATGACAGTAGACAGGAAATAGGAGCTGTGCCAGAGCAAAGAACATTTGCTACACAAATGGAACCACCAGAACAGGAAAGAAGGGGAGAGAGAGAGAAAAGCAGGGGTACTGTTACGGGGAAGAAAGCATGTACACGAGCAGTGGCTACAATGACAAAACGTGTTATACAGGAGGATGACTTTGAAATTCAATCCCTCCCTGAGGAAATTCCATCGCCTGATCGGAGAGTACGTGGGAATAGAAGGCAGGAAGATTATGACAGCAACGCTGTCATCATGGAAGTCTCCAACCTGCAGGATGTGTCAGAAACCAGCAGTAGTCCACTCGATCAGAGACCTCCCCGAGTAAGAGTAGTTAGGGAACCATCAAACGTGTCAGAGGAAGAGTCACTTACTTCTGACCACGAAGAAGTGGATAGCGTACACCGGGCACCTCCACGAAGAAGAAGCACATCTCCAAATGTGCACAGAGTGTCAGCCTTAGTCCACGCTGCTTATGATGACTCTCATGATGATTCCCAAGGGGGGAATTCAGAGGATCTCTTCTCCACACCCAGACCCCACCGCTATCATGTTACGAGGCATCCAAACTCAGATCGTAAATTGATTGACTGGGATTTGAATGTGCAGAAAAAGTGGCTTATTATAGGAGACTCTAATTTATCCAGGATTCAGGGACACCATGTCCGGGACCTACAAATTGAGAGTTATCCGGGAGCCAACTTTCGTCATGCCCAGGCACTGATGGCAAAATCAACTAGCCATGTGGTTGTGGAGAAAGTGGTACTGTCTTTTGGCTTAAACCATAGAGGACAAAAGGCTAAACAGACCACAATTAAACAAGCACAGGCAGCGTTGAGAACTGCTAAAAAACAGTTCCCTTATGCAGAGATTTGGATACCAGTGATAAACTTTTCCGAGGACCTACGTCACGCAGAACGAAAAACTCTGCAACAACTCAACCAGCACATCAGACGGAACTTCCCTCACATCCCCCCTCTTCCGGAAACTGACTTTGAAACGGAGCCGGACGATGTGCATTGGACTCGAACGACAGCTAGAGCAATGCTTAAACACTGGACAAGTTATTTAAACTTGACAGCCCCTTAAGTCTTTTTGAAGAGGGGACAAAAGGTGCAACACCACTTTTCCTTCAGAATGTTCTGGTCTTGGCGGAGAATTTCACTCTAACCCAGACTCAATGGAACCTTCTGAATAGAGGACTAACCTTTGTTCCCACCATTACCAAAAGTAAATTTGACACAACCCAACTTCAATATGATCTTCAAAACTATCATAGGAAACTAAAATTAGTAGCCTATTTTTCGGATAAACATGATAATAACCAACAACAACAACAAAAATTTATGCCCATTTCTATTTGGACCCCTGACAATGACAAATTGCCTCCAGAAATCAAAGCTTTAATTAAAAAGGATAAAAATGACTTCTACAAACACTTTAAAATACAAGATGAAAAACCAAACTTATCATTACAGGAACAAAGAGCCCTTAGAGAATTAGCCCAAAATAAACATGTAATTATCAAACCTGCGGATAAAGGTAGTACTGTAGTAATATTAGGAAGAGACCAATACATAATGGAGGCAAAAAGACAATTACATGACACAAAATATTATAAACAACTAAGAAAACCTATTTATTTAAACACGGTACCCAAGGTACATAAAATTTTGGCCCAACTACATGACAAAAAATTTATTAATGAAAAACAACTGAAATATTTAAAAGGAGAGGTAGAGCCACGGCTGAGAAGATTCTACATCCTACCAAAAATTCACAAGGATCCTAAGAATTGGACTGTGCCTTTCAAAGTGCCTGCAGGGCGACCTATTGTAGCAGATTGTGGGAGTGAAACTTACCAAACAGCAGAATATTTAGATCATTTTTTGAATCCCCTGTCTATCAAACATCCCTCCTACATCAAAGATACATATCACTTCATAAGCATCATTAAAACCTTGACTGTCCCAAACAACTCTTTCTTTTTCTCTATTGATATCGAAAGTTTATATACAAACATTGACATTCAAGCAGGCATGACATCAATCAAAAACATTTTTATCAAATATCCAGATGAGAATCGACCTGATTGGGAATTGCTAAAATTACTGGAAATCAATTTGAAAAGAAATGATTTTGAATTCAATGGGGAGTATTTTTTACAAATTAAGGGGACAGCAATGGGGAAACGATTTGCTCCGTCTTATGCTAATATTTTTATGGCTGATTGGGAAGAAAAAGCACTCCGAAAATGTAAAATCAAACCTTTAGTATACTTAAGATACCTTGATGATATATTTGGAATTTGGACCAACTCTAAAGAGGAATTTGTGACTTTCATAAACATACTTGATAAACACGATTCATCCATTAATCTCAAATACACCTTCCACGAACATTCTATTGATTTTTTAGACACAACTGTTTACAAAGGAAACTCTTTTGAACAAACCGGTAAATTGGAAGTCAAAGTTTTTTTCAAAGACACAGACACACATTCTTTATTATTCAAAACCAGCTTTCACCCACAACATACACACAGGGGATTAGTAAAGTCACAATTACTCCGATTTAAACGCATTTGTACCCAGGAAGAAGATTTTCGGGGTGCAGTGAAAGTATTATTCTCTGCCCTGAGACATAGGGGATATTCCAGATCATTTCTAAGACGTTGTTTCAAAACTCTAAAGGATACCGGACAAAAACACACAAATATTGAAGAAATAATCCCACTTATTACAATCTTTTCTACAGGAAGTAAAACACTAAATCATAAAATAAAAACCAACTTCAAACAAATTATTACGAACCAAGGACTGTTGAAAAAACATCGAGTAATCTCAGCATTTAAACGCAATAAAAATCTAAAAGATTATTTGGTGAAAGCAAAAGTACAACCTTTACAACAAAGCCAAAAATGTGCATACCTTCAAGACCATTTTGTTAGATTACAATATATTCAGAATAAAGTCAACAAAAACATTTTCAAAATTTCCCAAACCTTTACTTTGAAATCAAAAAATTGTGTTTATGTAATTTTTTGTGCAAAGTGCAAAATTCAATATGTTGGAGAAACTAAAAATTCACTTTCCACACGAATGGCTCAACACAAATACAATATTATAAATAATAAGGACACAGACACTAATTTAGTCAAACATTTTATTTTACACGGGTGGCATAGTGTAATGATTGCAGGTATACAAAACAATTCAATTTGGACTGACAAACAAAGAAAGTCAAAAGAGAGACAATGGATATATTTACTGAACACAAACGAACCCAATGGTTTAAACATGAAAAGAAATTATCCATTAACATAAAGTCCCATTCTGCAATTTAAACGATTCCCCCCTTAATTTAGTCGAGCCCCTAATTAGAAATTGAATCACTTACCTTGTAAATTACTTACCTTGAATATGTGACTTACCTTGATTGGATCCTCTAAACCTGGCCCTTTAATCAAATTCTAACCCTAACCTGGCCCTTTAATCGAATTCTAACCCTAACCTGGCCCTTCAATCAAATTCTAACCCTAACCTGGCCCTTTAATCTAATTCTAACCCTAACCAAAGTAATTAGCCCTAACACTAACCAAATTGAGTATGTAGCCCTAACCCTAATCAAATTGTTGAAATAGTAAATCAAATTTAGAATTTAGCCCTAACCCTAAGCACATTGTTGAAATATTAAACCAAATTTATAATTTAACCCTAACCTAATCATTACAACATCGTATCATTGCATAAATGTATTTTTCTTAAATCATAATTTGAAAAGGGGTTATTTTATATAAATTCCTTATACGCAATACAAAAGTAAGATCCAAAACTAAAAACTATATATAAATGCATAGGGCTATAAAAATTGGCATAAGAAACATTTTTTTAAAAATAATCTAAAATCATTATGAATTCTCACTAAAAGTAATAAATACTAAGTAAATTTACGTTTTAAATTGTAAAAACTATATTTGGCAAATGATTCATGCATTAAATAACTTAAAAAACAAATTTAAAATAAAAGGTATAAATAAAAAGAAACTGGAAAAAAGAAAATGGGAAAATACAAGGGGGTGGAGCCAGGAGGCTATATATTGGGACAGGCTGAACAGAGCTCATTTCTGCTCTGCTCTTCGTAGGGACAACATCTCCACAAGTGCCAGCCAATTTAGCCACAGTGATCTGCGTGCTGTACAGGCCTGAAGAAGACCTTATTAGAGGTCGAAACGTTGCCGCTGTAGCACGCATCTTTTGCTTTTTTGCTCTTTTTCTTTTAAACACGTGTTTCTTTTTGAACACTTGTCTCTTTTTCTTTTTTCTTTTTTAAAAAAACATTTCTTTTCGAATTTAATTATTTTATTTCACAAAAAACTTAAAAAAGAAAACAAAAAAAACACTTAAATAACATAAAAACAAACAAAAAGAACATTTTCAAACACGCCTTATTAAATTATAATAACAAAGGCGAACCGGACAATAAAAAAATAAAAAATCTAATCAAATGGACGGGGAGTGGACACTTGTCCGTTCACGGAGGGGGAGGAAGCCAACCTTCCCAAAAAATCACAGGGGTCATAGCAGCGATACTCGCTTTGGGATGGACCGCGCACCGCCCAACTTCCGCGGAAGGGGGGCTACAACCCTTCGCCCTAACCAGCCTGTGCCTCCCTTTACTGGGTATCGCTATCGCGACCAGCAACCTCGCCCCTATCAACCTCGCTCCTATGCATCAGTGGTCCGTGATGGCCCAAGGGGAAACCGAAATGCTGTTCATTTTGGCAGACTTCGGAGACAGGACATTCATAGACCAGAACAAACTGACCCACAGTTTGGACAGCTGGTCCGTCAGATGCATAGGGTCATTAAAACAGTCCATCATTTGCAAAATGTTGCTCCTAAGCCAGGAAAACCGGAGCCAAGGATGATCTCCCGTATGGTAGAGGTTCTGTCTTCCATGATTAAACCTGCAGCTCCAACAGATGACACAATGGATTTAATCACAGGCAATGCTAAGAACTGGGGTTATAATACCTTGGTCATCTTGGAGGAACACTACAAGGCCAGTCTGAAGCTCTTGATGCAGGACTTGAAAAAAGATCTGGTTCCAAACTGGAAGGCAGCCTTTGAAGTGGCCACAAGGTGGGCCTACAGAAACCTGCCTCGTATGTCCCCTGGTGTAGTGGACCATGTCGAGGCACTTATTACTTCTGCTGTGGATGACAGTAGACAGGAAATAGGAGCTGTGCCAGAGCAAAGAACATTTGCTACACAAATGGAACCACCAGAACAGGAAAGAAGGGGAGAGAGAGAGAAAAGCAGGGGTACTGTTACGGGGAAGAAAGCATGTACACGAGCAGTGGCTACAATGACAAAACGTGTTATACAGGAGGATGACTTTGAAATTCAATCCCTCCCTGAGGAAATTCCATCGCCTGATCGGAGAGTACGTGGGAATAGAAGGCAGGAAGATTATGACAGCAACGCTGTCATCATGGAAGTCTCCAACCTGCAGGATGTGTCAGAAACCAGCAGTAGTCCACTCGATCAGAGACCTCCCCGAGTAAGAGTAGTTAGGGAACCATCAAACGTGTCAGAGGAAGAGTCACTTACTTCTGACCACGAAGAAGTGGATAGCGTACACCGGGCACCTCCACGAAGAAGAAGCACATCTCCAAATGTGCACAGAGTGTCAGCCTTAGTCCACGCTGCTTATGATGACTCTCATGATGATTCCCAAGGGGGGAATTCAGAGGATCTCTTCTCCACACCCAGACCCCACCGCTATCATGTTACGAGGCATCCAAACTCAGATCGTAAATTGATTGACTGGGATTTGAATGTGCAGAAAAAGTGGCTTATTATAGGAGACTCTAATTTATCCAGGATTCAGGGACACCATGTCCGGGACCTACAAATTGAGAGTTATCCGGGAGCCAACTTTCGTCATGCCCAGGCACTGATGGCAAAATCAACTAGCCATGTGGTTGTGGAGAAAGTGGTACTGTCTTTTGGCTTAAACCATAGAGGACAAAAGGCTAAACAGACCACAATTAAACAAGCACAGGCAGCGTTGAGAACTGCTAAAAAACAGTTCCCTTATGCAGAGATTTGGATACCAGTGATAAACTTTTCCGAGGACCTACGTCACGCAGAACGAAAAACTCTGCAACAACTCAACCAGCACATCAGACGGAACTTCCCTCACATCCCCCCTCTTCCGGAAACTGACTTTGAAACGGAGCCGGACGATGTGCATTGGACTCGAACGACAGCTAGAGCAATGCTTAAACACTGGACAAGTTATTTAAACTTGACAGCCCCTTAAGTCTTTTTGAAGAGGGGACAAAAGGTGCAACACCACTTTTCCTTCAGAATGTTCTGGTCTTGGCGGAGAATTTCACTCTAACCCAGACTCAATGGAACCTTCTGAATAGAGGACTAACCTTTGTTCCCACCATTACCAAAAGTAAATTTGACACAACCCAACTTCAATATGATCTTCAAAACTATCATAGGAAACTAAAATTAGTAGCCTATTTTTCGGATAAACATGATAATAACCAACAACAACAACAAAAATTTATGCCCATTTCTATTTGGACCCCTGACAATGACAAATTGCCTCCAGAAATCAAAGCTTTAATTAAAAAGGATAAAAATGACTTCTACAAACACTTTAAAATACAAGATGAAAAACCAAACTTATCATTACAGGAACAAAGAGCCCTTAGAGAATTAGCCCAAAATAAACATGTAATTATCAAACCTGCGGATAAAGGTAGTACTGTAGTAATATTAGGAAGAGACCAATACATAATGGAGGCAAAAAGACAATTACATGACACAAAATATTATAAACAACTAAGAAAACCTATTTATTTAAACACGGTACCCAAGGTACATAAAATTTTGGCCCAACTACATGACAAAAAATTTATTAATGAAAAACAACTGAAATATTTAAAAGGAGAGGTAGAGCCACGGCTGAGAAGATTCTACATCCTACCAAAAATTCACAAGGATCCTAAGAATTGGACTGTGCCTTTCAAAGTGCCTGCAGGGCGACCTATTGTAGCAGATTGTGGGAGTGAAACTTACCAAACAGCAGAATATTTAGATCATTTTTTGAATCCCCTGTCTATCAAACATCCCTCCTACATCAAAGATACATATCACTTCATAAGCATCATTAAAACCTTGACTGTCCCAAACAACTCTTTCTTTTTCTCTATTGATATCGAAAGTTTATATACAAACATTGACATTCAAGCAGGCATGACATCAATCAAAAACATTTTTATCAAATATCCAGATGAGAATCGACCTGATTGGGAATTGCTAAAATTACTGGAAATCAATTTGAAAAGAAATGATTTTGAATTCAATGGGGAGTATTTTTTACAAATTAAGGGGACAGCAATGGGGAAACGATTTGCTCCGTCTTATGCTAATATTTTTATGGCTGATTGGGAAGAAAAAGCACTCCGAAAATGTAAAATCAAACCTTTAGTATACTTAAGATACCTTGATGATATATTTGGAATTTGGACCAACTCTAAAGAGGAATTTGTGACTTTCATAAACATACTTGATAAACACGATTCATCCATTAATCTCAAATACACCTTCCACGAACATTCTATTGATTTTTTAGACACAACTGTTTACAAAGGAAACTCTTTTGAACAAACCGGTAAATTGGAAGTCAAAGTTTTTTTCAAAGACACAGACACACATTCTTTATTATTCAAAACCAGCTTTCACCCACAACATACACACAGGGGATTAGTAAAGTCACAATTACTCCGATTTAAACGCATTTGTACCCAGGAAGAAGATTTTCGGGGTGCAGTGAAAGTATTATTCTCTGCCCTGAGACATAGGGGATATTCCAGATCATTTCTAAGACGTTGTTTCAAAACTCTAAAGGATACCGGACAAAAACACACAAATATTGAAGAAATAATCCCACTTATTACAATCTTTTCTACAGGAAGTAAAACACTAAATCATAAAATAAAAACCAACTTCAAACAAATTATTACGAACCAAGGACTGTTGAAAAAACATCGAGTAATCTCAGCATTTAAACGCAATAAAAATCTAAAAGATTATTTGGTGAAAGCAAAAGTACAACCTTTACAACAAAGCCAAAAATGTGCATACCTTCAAGACCATTTTGTTAGATTACAATATATTCAGAATAAAGTCAACAAAAACATTTTCAAAATTTCCCAAACCTTTACTTTGAAATCAAAAAATTGTGTTTATGTAATTTTTTGTGCAAAGTGCAAAATTCAATATGTTGGAGAAACTAAAAATTCACTTTCCACACGAATGGCTCAACACAAATACAATATTATAAATAATAAGGACACAGACACTAATTTAGTCAAACATTTTATTTTACACGGGTGGCATAGTGTAATGATTGCAGGTATACAAAACAATTCAATTTGGACTGACAAACAAAGAAAGTCAAAAGAGAGACAATGGATATATTTACTGAACACAAACGAACCCAATGGTTTAAACATGAAAAGAAATTATCCATTAACATAAAGTCCCATTCTGCAATTTAAACGATTCCCCCCTTAATTTAGTCGAGCCCCTAATTAGAAATTGAATCACTTACCTTGTAAATTACTTACCTTGAATATGTGACTTACCTTGATTGGATCCTCTAAACCTGGCCCTTTAATCAAATTCTAACCCTAACCTGGCCCTTTAATCGAATTCTAACCCTAACCTGGCCCTTCAATCAAATTCTAACCCTAACCTGGCCCTTTAATCTAATTCTAACCCTAACCAAAGTAATTAGCCCTAACACTAACCAAATTGAGTATGTAGCCCTAACCCTAATCAAATTGTTGAAATAGTAAATCAAATTTAGAATTTAGCCCTAACCCTAAGCACATTGTTGAAATATTAAACCAAATTTATAATTTAACCCTAACCTAATCATTACAACATCGTATCATTGCATAAATGTATTTTTCTTAAATCATAATTTGAAAAGGGGTTATTTTATATAAATTCCTTATACGCAATACAAAAGTAAGATCCAAAACTAAAAACTATATATAAATGCATAGGGCTATAAAAATTGGCATAAGAAACATTTTTTTAAAAATAATCTAAAATCATTATGAATTCTCACTAAAAGTAATAAATACTAAGTAAATTTACGTTTTAAATTGTAAAAACTATATTTGGCAAATGATTCATGCATTAAATAACTTAAAAAACAAATTTAAAATAAAAGGTATAAATAAAAAGAAACTGGAAAAAAGAAAATGGGAAAATACAAGGGGGTGGAGCCAGGAGGCTATATATTGGGACAGGCTGAACAGAGCTCATTTCTGCTCTGCTCTTCGTAGGGACAACATCTCCACAAGTGCCAGCCAATTTAGCCACAGTGATCTGCGTGCTGTACAGGCCTGAAGAAGACCTTATTAGAGGTCGAAACGTTGCCGCTGTAGCACGCATCTTTTGCTTTTTTGCTCTTTTTCTTTTAAACACGTGTTTCTTTTTGAACACTTGTCTCTTTTTCTTTTTTCTTTTTTAAAAAAACATTTCTTTTCGAATTTAATTATTTTATTTCACAAAAAACTTAAAAAAGAAAACAAAAAAAACACTTAAATAACATAAAAACAAACAAAAAGAACATTTTCAAACACGCCTTATTAAATTATAATAACAAAGGCGAACCGGACAATAAAAAAATAAAAAATCTAATCAAATGGACGGGGAGTGGACACTTGTCCGTTCACGGAGGGGGAGGAAGCCAACCTTCCCAAAAAATCACAGGGGTCATAGCAGCGATACTCGCTTTGGGATGGACCGCGCACCGCCCAACTTCCGCGGAAGGGGGGCTACAACCCTTCGCCCTAACCAGCCTGTGCCTCCCTTTACTGGGTATCGCTATCGCGACCAGCAACCTCGCCCCTATCAACCTCGCTCCTATGCATCAGTGGTCCGTGATGGCCCAAGGGGAAACCGAAATGCTGTTCATTTTGGCAGACTTCGGAGACAGGACATTCATAGACCAGAACAAACTGACCCACAGTTTGGACAGCTGGTCCGTCAGATGCATAGGGTCATTAAAACAGTCCATCATTTGCAAAATGTTGCTCCTAAGCCAGGAAAACCGGAGCCAAGGATGATCTCCCGTATGGTAGAGGTTCTGTCTTCCATGATTAAACCTGCAGCTCCAACAGATGACACAATGGATTTAATCACAGGCAATGCTAAGAACTGGGGTTATAATACCTTGGTCATCTTGGAGGAACACTACAAGGCCAGTCTGAAGCTCTTGATGCAGGACTTGAAAAAAGATCTGGTTCCAAACTGGAAGGCAGCCTTTGAAGTGGCCACAAGGTGGGCCTACAGAAACCTGCCTCGTATGTCCCCTGGTGTAGTGGACCATGTCGAGGCACTTATTACTTCTGCTGTGGATGACAGTAGACAGGAAATAGGAGCTGTGCCAGAGCAAAGAACATTTGCTACACAAATGGAACCACCAGAACAGGAAAGAAGGGGAGAGAGAGAGAAAAGCAGGGGTACTGTTACGGGGAAGAAAGCATGTACACGAGCAGTGGCTACAATGACAAAACGTGTTATACAGGAGGATGACTTTGAAATTCAATCCCTCCCTGAGGAAATTCCATCGCCTGATCGGAGAGTACGTGGGAATAGAAGGCAGGAAGATTATGACAGCAACGCTGTCATCATGGAAGTCTCCAACCTGCAGGATGTGTCAGAAACCAGCAGTAGTCCACTCGATCAGAGACCTCCCCGAGTAAGAGTAGTTAGGGAACCATCAAACGTGTCAGAGGAAGAGTCACTTACTTCTGACCACGAAGAAGTGGATAGCGTACACCGGGCACCTCCACGAAGAAGAAGCACATCTCCAAATGTGCACAGAGTGTCAGCCTTAGTCCACGCTGCTTATGATGACTCTCATGATGATTCCCAAGGGGGGAATTCAGAGGATCTCTTCTCCACACCCAGACCCCACCGCTATCATGTTACGAGGCATCCAAACTCAGATCGTAAATTGATTGACTGGGATTTGAATGTGCAGAAAAAGTGGCTTATTATAGGAGACTCTAATTTATCCAGGATTCAGGGACACCATGTCCGGGACCTACAAATTGAGAGTTATCCGGGAGCCAACTTTCGTCATGCCCAGGCACTGATGGCAAAATCAACTAGCCATGTGGTTGTGGAGAAAGTGGTACTGTCTTTTGGCTTAAACCATAGAGGACAAAAGGCTAAACAGACCACAATTAAACAAGCACAGGCAGCGTTGAGAACTGCTAAAAAACAGTTCCCTTATGCAGAGATTTGGATACCAGTGATAAACTTTTCCGAGGACCTACGTCACGCAGAACGAAAAACTCTGCAACAACTCAACCAGCACATCAGACGGAACTTCCCTCACATCCCCCCTCTTCCGGAAACTGACTTTGAAACGGAGCCGGACGATGTGCATTGGACTCGAACGACAGCTAGAGCAATGCTTAAACACTGGACAAGTTATTTAAACTTGACAGCCCCTTAAGTCTTTTTGAAGAGGGGACAAAAGGTGCAACACCACTTTTCCTTCAGAATGTTCTGGTCTTGGCGGAGAATTTCACTCTAACCCAGACTCAATGGAACCTTCTGAATAGAGGACTAACCTTTGTTCCCACCATTACCAAAAGTAAATTTGACACAACCCAACTTCAATATGATCTTCAAAACTATCATAGGAAACTAAAATTAGTAGCCTATTTTTCGGATAAACATGATAATAACCAACAACAACAACAAAAATTTATGCCCATTTCTATTTGGACCCCTGACAATGACAAATTGCCTCCAGAAATCAAAGCTTTAATTAAAAAGGATAAAAATGACTTCTACAAACACTTTAAAATACAAGATGAAAAACCAAACTTATCATTACAGGAACAAAGAGCCCTTAGAGAATTAGCCCAAAATAAACATGTAATTATCAAACCTGCGGATAAAGGTAGTACTGTAGTAATATTAGGAAGAGACCAATACATAATGGAGGCAAAAAGACAATTACATGACACAAAATATTATAAACAACTAAGAAAACCTATTTATTTAAACACGGTACCCAAGGTACATAAAATTTTGGCCCAACTACATGACAAAAAATTTATTAATGAAAAACAACTGAAATATTTAAAAGGAGAGGTAGAGCCACGGCTGAGAAGATTCTACATCCTACCAAAAATTCACAAGGATCCTAAGAATTGGACTGTGCCTTTCAAAGTGCCTGCAGGGCGACCTATTGTAGCAGATTGTGGGAGTGAAACTTACCAAACAGCAGAATATTTAGATCATTTTTTGAATCCCCTGTCTATCAAACATCCCTCCTACATCAAAGATACATATCACTTCATAAGCATCATTAAAACCTTGACTGTCCCAAACAACTCTTTCTTTTTCTCTATTGATATCGAAAGTTTATATACAAACATTGACATTCAAGCAGGCATGACATCAATCAAAAACATTTTTATCAAATATCCAGATGAGAATCGACCTGATTGGGAATTGCTAAAATTACTGGAAATCAATTTGAAAAGAAATGATTTTGAATTCAATGGGGAGTATTTTTTACAAATTAAGGGGACAGCAATGGGGAAACGATTTGCTCCGTCTTATGCTAATATTTTTATGGCTGATTGGGAAGAAAAAGCACTCCGAAAATGTAAAATCAAACCTTTAGTATACTTAAGATACCTTGATGATATATTTGGAATTTGGACCAACTCTAAAGAGGAATTTGTGACTTTCATAAACATACTTGATAAACACGATTCATCCATTAATCTCAAATACACCTTCCACGAACATTCTATTGATTTTTTAGACACAACTGTTTACAAAGGAAACTCTTTTGAACAAACCGGTAAATTGGAAGTCAAAGTTTTTTTCAAAGACACAGACACACATTCTTTATTATTCAAAACCAGCTTTCACCCACAACATACACACAGGGGATTAGTAAAGTCACAATTACTCCGATTTAAACGCATTTGTACCCAGGAAGAAGATTTTCGGGGTGCAGTGAAAGTATTATTCTCTGCCCTGAGACATAGGGGATATTCCAGATCATTTCTAAGACGTTGTTTCAAAACTCTAAAGGATACCGGACAAAAACACACAAATATTGAAGAAATAATCCCACTTATTACAATCTTTTCTACAGGAAGTAAAACACTAAATCATAAAATAAAAACCAACTTCAAACAAATTATTACGAACCAAGGACTGTTGAAAAAACATCGAGTAATCTCAGCATTTAAACGCAATAAAAATCTAAAAGATTATTTGGTGAAAGCAAAAGTACAACCTTTACAACAAAGCCAAAAATGTGCATACCTTCAAGACCATTTTGTTAGATTACAATATATTCAGAATAAAGTCAACAAAAACATTTTCAAAATTTCCCAAACCTTTACTTTGAAATCAAAAAATTGTGTTTATGTAATTTTTTGTGCAAAGTGCAAAATTCAATATGTTGGAGAAACTAAAAATTCACTTTCCACACGAATGGCTCAACACAAATACAATATTATAAATAATAAGGACACAGACACTAATTTAGTCAAACATTTTATTTTACACGGGTGGCATAGTGTAATGATTGCAGGTATACAAAACAATTCAATTTGGACTGACAAACAAAGAAAGTCAAAAGAGAGACAATGGATATATTTACTGAACACAAACGAACCCAATGGTTTAAACATGAAAAGAAATTATCCATTAACATAAAGTCCCATTCTGCAATTTAAACGATTCCCCCCTTAATTTAGTCGAGCCCCTAATTAGAAATTGAATCACTTACCTTGTAAATTACTTACCTTGAATATGTGACTTACCTTGATTGGATCCTCTAAACCTGGCCCTTTAATCAAATTCTAACCCTAACCTGGCCCTTTAATCGAATTCTAACCCTAACCTGGCCCTTCAATCAAATTCTAACCCTAACCTGGCCCTTTAATCTAATTCTAACCCTAACCAAAGTAATTAGCCCTAACACTAACCAAATTGAGTATGTAGCCCTAACCCTAATCAAATTGTTGAAATAGTAAATCAAATTTAGAATTTAGCCCTAACCCTAAGCACATTGTTGAAATATTAAACCAAATTTATAATTTAACCCTAACCTAATCATTACAACATCGTATCATTGCATAAATGTATTTTTCTTAAATCATAATTTGAAAAGGGGTTATTTTATATAAATTCCTTATACGCAATACAAAAGTAAGATCCAAAACTAAAAACTATATATAAATGCATAGGGCTATAAAAATTGGCATAAGAAACATTTTTTTAAAAATAATCTAAAATCATTATGAATTCTCACTAAAAGTAATAAATACTAAGTAAATTTACGTTTTAAATTGTAAAAACTATATTTGGCAAATGATTCATGCATTAAATAACTTAAAAAACAAATTTAAAATAAAAGGTATAAATAAAAAGAAACTGGAAAAAAGAAAATGGGAAAATACAAGGGGGTGGAGCCAGGAGGCTATATATTGGGACAGGCTGAACAGAGCTCATTTCTGCTCTGCTCTTCGTAGGGACAACATCTCCACAAGTGCCAGCCAATTTAGCCACAGTGATCTGCGTGCTGTACAGGCCTGAAGAAGACCTTATTAGAGGTCGAAACGTTGCCGCTGTAGCACGCATCTTTTGCTTTTTTGCTCTTTTTCTTTTAAACACGTGTTTCTTTTTGAACACTTGTCTCTTTTTCTTTTTTCTTTTTTAAAAAAACATTTCTTTTCGAATTTAATTATTTTATTTCACAAAAAACTTAAAAAAGAAAACAAAAAAAACACTTAAATAACATAAAAACAAACAAAAAGAACATTTTCAAACACGCCTTATTAAATTATAATAACAAAGGCGAACCGGACAATAAAAAAATAAAAAATCTAATCAAATGGACGGGGAGTGGACACTTGTCCGTTCACGGAGGGGGAGGAAGCCAACCTTCCCAAAAAATCACAGGGGTCATAGCAGCGATACTCGCTTTGGGATGGACCGCGCACCGCCCAACTTCCGCGGAAGGGGGGCTACAACCCTTCGCCCTAACCAGCCTGTGCCTCCCTTTACTGGGTATCGCTATCGCGACCAGCAACCTCGCCCCTATCAACCTCGCTCCTATGCATCAGTGGTCCGTGATGGCCCAAGGGGAAACCGAAATGCTGTTCATTTTGGCAGACTTCGGAGACAGGACATTCATAGACCAGAACAAACTGACCCACAGTTTGGACAGCTGGTCCGTCAGATGCATAGGGTCATTAAAACAGTCCATCATTTGCAAAATGTTGCTCCTAAGCCAGGAAAACCGGAGCCAAGGATGATCTCCCGTATGGTAGAGGTTCTGTCTTCCATGATTAAACCTGCAGCTCCAACAGATGACACAATGGATTTAATCACAGGCAATGCTAAGAACTGGGGTTATAATACCTTGGTCATCTTGGAGGAACACTACAAGGCCAGTCTGAAGCTCTTGATGCAGGACTTGAAAAAAGATCTGGTTCCAAACTGGAAGGCAGCCTTTGAAGTGGCCACAAGGTGGGCCTACAGAAACCTGCCTCGTATGTCCCCTGGTGTAGTGGACCATGTCGAGGCACTTATTACTTCTGCTGTGGATGACAGTAGACAGGAAATAGGAGCTGTGCCAGAGCAAAGAACATTTGCTACACAAATGGAACCACCAGAACAGGAAAGAAGGGGAGAGAGAGAGAAAAGCAGGGGTACTGTTACGGGGAAGAAAGCATGTACACGAGCAGTGGCTACAATGACAAAACGTGTTATACAGGAGGATGACTTTGAAATTCAATCCCTCCCTGAGGAAATTCCATCGCCTGATCGGAGAGTACGTGGGAATAGAAGGCAGGAAGATTATGACAGCAACGCTGTCATCATGGAAGTCTCCAACCTGCAGGATGTGTCAGAAACCAGCAGTAGTCCACTCGATCAGAGACCTCCCCGAGTAAGAGTAGTTAGGGAACCATCAAACGTGTCAGAGGAAGAGTCACTTACTTCTGACCACGAAGAAGTGGATAGCGTACACCGGGCACCTCCACGAAGAAGAAGCACATCTCCAAATGTGCACAGAGTGTCAGCCTTAGTCCACGCTGCTTATGATGACTCTCATGATGATTCCCAAGGGGGGAATTCAGAGGATCTCTTCTCCACACCCAGACCCCACCGCTATCATGTTACGAGGCATCCAAACTCAGATCGTAAATTGATTGACTGGGATTTGAATGTGCAGAAAAAGTGGCTTATTATAGGAGACTCTAATTTATCCAGGATTCAGGGACACCATGTCCGGGACCTACAAATTGAGAGTTATCCGGGAGCCAACTTTCGTCATGCCCAGGCACTGATGGCAAAATCAACTAGCCATGTGGTTGTGGAGAAAGTGGTACTGTCTTTTGGCTTAAACCATAGAGGACAAAAGGCTAAACAGACCACAATTAAACAAGCACAGGCAGCGTTGAGAACTGCTAAAAAACAGTTCCCTTATGCAGAGATTTGGATACCAGTGATAAACTTTTCCGAGGACCTACGTCACGCAGAACGAAAAACTCTGCAACAACTCAACCAGCACATCAGACGGAACTTCCCTCACATCCCCCCTCTTCCGGAAACTGACTTTGAAACGGAGCCGGACGATGTGCATTGGACTCGAACGACAGCTAGAGCAATGCTTAAACACTGGACAAGTTATTTAAACTTGACAGCCCCTTAAGTCTTTTTGAAGAGGGGACAAAAGGTGCAACACCACTTTTCCTTCAGAATGTTCTGGTCTTGGCGGAGAATTTCACTCTAACCCAGACTCAATGGAACCTTCTGAATAGAGGACTAACCTTTGTTCCCACCATTACCAAAAGTAAATTTGACACAACCCAACTTCAATATGATCTTCAAAACTATCATAGGAAACTAAAATTAGTAGCCTATTTTTCGGATAAACATGATAATAACCAACAACAACAACAAAAATTTATGCCCATTTCTATTTGGACCCCTGACAATGACAAATTGCCTCCAGAAATCAAAGCTTTAATTAAAAAGGATAAAAATGACTTCTACAAACACTTTAAAATACAAGATGAAAAACCAAACTTATCATTACAGGAACAAAGAGCCCTTAGAGAATTAGCCCAAAATAAACATGTAATTATCAAACCTGCGGATAAAGGTAGTACTGTAGTAATATTAGGAAGAGACCAATACATAATGGAGGCAAAAAGACAATTACATGACACAAAATATTATAAACAACTAAGAAAACCTATTTATTTAAACACGGTACCCAAGGTACATAAAAT
Source organism: Oryzias latipes (assembly GCF_053564925.1). Classification (NCBI taxonomy): domain Eukaryota; kingdom Metazoa; phylum Chordata; class Actinopteri; order Beloniformes; family Adrianichthyidae; genus Oryzias; species Oryzias latipes. Next base: position 120,859 of record NC_136248.1, read on the forward strand.
TTTGGCCCAACTACATGACAAAAAATTTATTAATGAAAAACAACTGAAATATTTAAAAGGAGAGGTAGAGCCACGGCTGAGAAGATTCTACATCCTACCAAAAATTCACAAGGATCCTAAGAATTGGACTGTGCCTTTCAAAGTGCCTGCAGGGCGACCTATTGTAGCAGATTGTGGGAGTGAAACTTACCAAACAGCAGAATATTTAGATCATTTTTTGAATCCCCTGTCTATCAAACATCCCTCCTACATCAAAGATACATATCACTTCATAAGCATCATTAAAACCTTGACTGTCCCAAACAACTCTTTCTTTTTCTCTATTGATATCGAAAGTTTATATACAAACATTGACATTCAAGCAGGCATGACATCAATCAAAAACATTTTTATCAAATATCCAGATGAGAATCGACCTGATTGGGAATTGCTAAAATTACTGGAAATCAATTTGAAAAGAAATGATTTTGAATTCAATGGGGAGTATTTTTTACAAATTAAGGGGACAGCAATGGGGAAACGATTTGCTCCGTCTTATGCTAATATTTTTATGGCTGATTGGGAAGAAAAAGCACTCCGAAAATGTAAAATCAAACCTTTAGTATACTTAAGATACCTTGATGATATATTTGGAATTTGGACCAACTCTAAAGAGGAATTTGTGACTTTCATAAACATACTTGATAAACACGATTCATCCATTAATCTCAAATACACCTTCCACGAACATTCTATTGATTTTTTAGACACAACTGTTTACAAAGGAAACTCTTTTGAACAAACCGGTAAATTGGAAGTCAAAGTTTTTTTCAAAGACACAGACACACATTCTTTATTATTCAAAACCAGCTTTCACCCACAACATACACACAGGGGATTAGTAAAGTCACAATTACTCCGATTTAAACGCATTTGTACCCAGGAAGAAGATTTTCGGGGTGCAGTGAAAGTATTATTCTCTGCCCTGAGACATAGGGGATATTCCAGATCATTTCTAAGACGTTGTTTCAAAACTCTAAAGGATACCGGACAAAAACACACAAATATTGAAGAAATAATCCCACTTATTACAATCTTTTCTACAGGAAGTAAAACACTAAATCATAAAATAAAAACCAACTTCAAACAAATTATTACGAACCAAGGACTGTTGAAAAAACATCGAGTAATCTCAGCATTTAAACGCAATAAAAATCTAAAAGATTATTTGGTGAAAGCAAAAGTACAACCTTTACAACAAAGCCAAAAATGTGCATACCTTCAAGACCATTTTGTTAGATTACAATATATTCAGAATAAAGTCAACAAAAACATTTTCAAAATTTCCCAAACCTTTACTTTGAAATCAAAAAATTGTGTTTATGTAATTTTTTGTGCAAAGTGCAAAATTCAATATGTTGGAGAAACTAAAAATTCACTTTCCACACGAATGGCTCAACACAAATACAATATTATAAATAATAAGGACACAGACACTAATTTAGTCAAACATTTTATTTTACACGGGTGGCATAGTGTAATGATTGCAGGTATACAAAACAATTCAATTTGGACTGACAAACAAAGAAAGTCAAAAGAGAGACAATGGATATATTTACTGAACACAAACGAACCCAATGGTTTAAACATGAAAAGAAATTATCCATTAACATAAAGTCCCATTCTGCAATTTAAACGATTCCCCCCTTAATTTAGTCGAGCCCCTAATTAGAAATTGAATCACTTACCTTGTAAATTACTTACCTTGAATATGTGACTTACCTTGATTGGATCCTCTAAACCTGGCCCTTTAATCAAATTCTAACCCTAACCTGGCCCTTTAATCGAATTCTAACCCTAACCTGGCCCTTCAATCAAATTCTAACCCTAACCTGGCCCTTTAATCTAATTCTAACCCTAACCAAAGTAATTAGCCCTAACACTAACCAAATTGAGTATGTAGCCCTAACCCTAATCAAATTGTTGAAATAGTAAATCAAATTTAGAATTTAGCCCTAACCCTAAGCACATTGTTGAAATATTAAACCAAATTTATAATTTAACCCTAACCTAATCATTACAACATCGTATCATTGCATAAATGTATTTTTCTTAAATCATAATTTGAAAAGGGGTTATTTTATATAAATTCCTTATACGCAATACAAAAGTAAGATCCAAAACTAAAAACTATATATAAATGCATAGGGCTATAAAAATTGGCATAAGAAACATTTTTTTAAAAATAATCTAAAATCATTATGAATTCTCACTAAAAGTAATAAATACTAAGTAAATTTACGTTTTAAATTGTAAAAACTATATTTGGCAAATGATTCATGCATTAAATAACTTAAAAAACAAATTTAAAATAAAAGGTATAAATAAAAAGAAACTGGAAAAAAGAAAATGGGAAAATACAAGGGGGTGGAGCCAGGAGGCTATATATTGGGACAGGCTGAACAGAGCTCATTTCTGCTCTGCTCTTCGTAGGGACAACATCTCCACAAGTGCCAGCCAATTTAGCCACAGTGATCTGCGTGCTGTACAGGCCTGAAGAAGACCTTATTAGAGGTCGAAACGTTGCCGCTGTAGCACGCATCTTTTGCTTTTTTGCTCTTTTTCTTTTAAACACGTGTTTCTTTTTGAACACTTGTCTCTTTTTCTTTTTTCTTTTTTAAAAAAACATTTCTTTTCGAATTTAATTATTTTATTTCACAAAAAACTTAAAAAAGAAAACAAAAAAAACACTTAAATAACATAAAAACAAACAAAAAGAACATTTTCAAACACGCCTTATTAAATTATAATAACAAAGGCGAACCGGACAATAAAAAAATAAAAAATCTAATCAAATGGACGGGGAGTGGACACTTGTCCGTTCACGGAGGGGGAGGAAGCCAACCTTCCCAAAAAATCACAGGGGTCATAGCAGCGATACTCGCTTTGGGATGGACCGCGCACCGCCCAACTTCCGCGGAAGGGGGGCTACAACCCTTCGCCCTAACCAGCCTGTGCCTCCCTTTACTGGGTATCGCTATCGCGACCAGCAACCTCGCCCCTATCAACCTCGCTCCTATGCATCAGTGGTCCGTGATGGCCCAAGGGGAAACCGAAATGCTGTTCATTTTGGCAGACTTCGGAGACAGGACATTCATAGACCAGAACAAACTGACCCACAGTTTGGACAGCTGGTCCGTCAGATGCATAGGGTCATTAAAACAGTCCATCATTTGCAAAATGTTGCTCCTAAGCCAGGAAAACCGGAGCCAAGGATGATCTCCCGTATGGTAGAGGTTCTGTCTTCCATGATTAAACCTGCAGCTCCAACAGATGACACAATGGATTTAATCACAGGCAATGCTAAGAACTGGGGTTATAATACCTTGGTCATCTTGGAGGAACACTACAAGGCCAGTCTGAAGCTCTTGATGCAGGACTTGAAAAAAGATCTGGTTCCAAACTGGAAGGCAGCCTTTGAAGTGGCCACAAGGTGGGCCTACAGAAACCTGCCTCGTATGTCCCCTGGTGTAGTGGACCATGTCGAGGCACTTATTACTTCTGCTGTGGATGACAGTAGACAGGAAATAGGAGCTGTGCCAGAGCAAAGAACATTTGCTACACAAATGGAACCACCAGAACAGGAAAGAAGGGGAGAGAGAGAGAAAAGCAGGGGTACTGTTACGGGGAAGAAAGCATGTACACGAGCAGTGGCTACAATGACAAAACGTGTTATACAGGAGGATGACTTTGAAATTCAATCCCTCCCTGAGGAAATTCCATCGCCTGATCGGAGAGTACGTGGGAATAGAAGGCAGGAAGATTATGACAGCAACGCTGTCATCATGGAAGTCTCCAACCTGCAGGATGTGTCAGAAACCAGCAGTAGTCCACTCGATCAGAGACCTCCCCGAGTAAGAGTAGTTAGGGAACCATCAAACGTGTCAGAGGAAGAGTCACTTACTTCTGACCACGAAGAAGTGGATAGCGTACACCGGGCACCTCCACGAAGAAGAAGCACATCTCCAAATGTGCACAGAGTGTCAGCCTTAGTCCACGCTGCTTATGATGACTCTCATGATGATTCCCAAGGGGGGAATTCAGAGGATCTCTTCTCCACACCCAGACCCCACCGCTATCATGTTACGAGGCATCCAAACTCAGATCGTAAATTGATTGACTGGGATTTGAATGTGCAGAAAAAGTGGCTTATTATAGGAGACTCTAATTTATCCAGGATTCAGGGACACCATGTCCGGGACCTACAAATTGAGAGTTATCCGGGAGCCAACTTTCGTCATGCCCAGGCACTGATGGCAAAATCAACTAGCCATGTGGTTGTGGAGAAAGTGGTACTGTCTTTTGGCTTAAACCATAGAGGACAAAAGGCTAAACAGACCACAATTAAACAAGCACAGGCAGCGTTGAGAACTGCTAAAAAACAGTTCCCTTATGCAGAGATTTGGATACCAGTGATAAACTTTTCCGAGGACCTACGTCACGCAGAACGAAAAACTCTGCAACAACTCAACCAGCACATCAGACGGAACTTCCCTCACATCCCCCCTCTTCCGGAAACTGACTTTGAAACGGAGCCGGACGATGTGCATTGGACTCGAACGACAGCTAGAGCAATGCTTAAACACTGGACAAGTTATTTAAACTTGACAGCCCCTTAAGTCTTTTTGAAGAGGGGACAAAAGGTGCAACACCACTTTTCCTTCAGAATGTTCTGGTCTTGGCGGAGAATTTCACTCTAACCCAGACTCAATGGAACCTTCTGAATAGAGGACTAACCTTTGTTCCCACCATTACCAAAAGTAAATTTGACACAACCCAACTTCAATATGATCTTCAAAACTATCATAGGAAACTAAAATTAGTAGCCTATTTTTCGGATAAACATGATAATAACCAACAACAACAACAAAAATTTATGCCCATTTCTATTTGGACCCCTGACAATGACAAATTGCCTCCAGAAATCAAAGCTTTAATTAAAAAGGATAAAAATGACTTCTACAAACACTTTAAAATACAAGATGAAAAACCAAACTTATCATTACAGGAACAAAGAGCCCTTAGAGAATTAGCCCAAAATAAACATGTAATTATCAAACCTGCGGATAAAGGTAGTACTGTAGTAATATTAGGAAGAGACCAATACATAATGGAGGCAAAAAGACAATTACATGACACAAAATATTATAAACAACTAAGAAAACCTATTTATTTAAACACGGTACCCAAGGTACATAAAATTTTGGCCCAACTACATGACAAAAAATTTATTAATGAAAAACAACTGAAATATTTAAAAGGAGAGGTAGAGCCACGGCTGAGAAGATTCTACATCCTACCAAAAATTCACAAGGATCCTAAGAATTGGACTGTGCCTTTCAAAGTGCCTGCAGGGCGACCTATTGTAGCAGATTGTGGGAGTGAAACTTACCAAACAGCAGAATATTTAGATCATTTTTTGAATCCCCTGTCTATCAAACATCCCTCCTACATCAAAGATACATATCACTTCATAAGCATCATTAAAACCTTGACTGTCCCAAACAACTCTTTCTTTTTCTCTATTGATATCGAAAGTTTATATACAAACATTGACATTCAAGCAGGCATGACATCAATCAAAAACATTTTTATCAAATATCCAGATGAGAATCGACCTGATTGGGAATTGCTAAAATTACTGGAAATCAATTTGAAAAGAAATGATTTTGAATTCAATGGGGAGTATTTTTTACAAATTAAGGGGACAGCAATGGGGAAACGATTTGCTCCGTCTTATGCTAATATTTTTATGGCTGATTGGGAAGAAAAAGCACTCCGAAAATGTAAAATCAAACCTTTAGTATACTTAAGATACCTTGATGATATATTTGGAATTTGGACCAACTCTAAAGAGGAATTTGTGACTTTCATAAACATACTTGATAAACACGATTCATCCATTAATCTCAAATACACCTTCCACGAACATTCTATTGATTTTTTAGACACAACTGTTTACAAAGGAAACTCTTTTGAACAAACCGGTAAATTGGAAGTCAAAGTTTTTTTCAAAGACACAGACACACATTCTTTATTATTCAAAACCAGCTTTCACCCACAACATACACACAGGGGATTAGTAAAGTCACAATTACTCCGATTTAAACGCATTTGTACCCAGGAAGAAGATTTTCGGGGTGCAGTGAAAGTATTATTCTCTGCCCTGAGACATAGGGGATATTCCAGATCATTTCTAAGACGTTGTTTCAAAACTCTAAAGGATACCGGACAAAAACACACAAATATTGAAGAAATAATCCCACTTATTACAATCTTTTCTACAGGAAGTAAAACACTAAATCATAAAATAAAAACCAACTTCAAACAAATTATTACGAACCAAGGACTGTTGAAAAAACATCGAGTAATCTCAGCATTTAAACGCAATAAAAATCTAAAAGATTATTTGGTGAAAGCAAAAGTACAACCTTTACAACAAAGCCAAAAATGTGCATACCTTCAAGACCATTTTGTTAGATTACAATATATTCAGAATAAAGTCAACAAAAACATTTTCAAAATTTCCCAAACCTTTACTTTGAAATCAAAAAATTGTGTTTATGTAATTTTTTGTGCAAAGTGCAAAATTCAATATGTTGGAGAAACTAAAAATTCACTTTCCACACGAATGGCTCAACACAAATACAATATTATAAATAATAAGGACACAGACACTAATTTAGTCAAACATTTTATTTTACACGGGTGGCATAGTGTAATGATTGCAGGTATACAAAACAATTCAATTTGGACTGACAAACAAAGAAAGTCAAAAGAGAGACAATGGATATATTTACTGAACACAAACGAACCCAATGGTTTAAACATGAAAAGAAATTATCCATTAACATAAAGTCCCATTCTGCAATTTAAACGATTCCCCCCTTAATTTAGTCGAGCCCCTAATTAGAAATTGAATCACTTACCTTGTAAATTACTTACCTTGAATATGTGACTTACCTTGATTGGATCCTCTAAACCTGGCCCTTTAATCAAATTCTAACCCTAACCTGGCCCTTTAATCGAATTCTAACCCTAACCTGGCCCTTCAATCAAATTCTAACCCTAACCTGGCCCTTTAATCTAATTCTAACCCTAACCAAAGTAATTAGCCCTAACACTAACCAAATTGAGTATGTAGCCCTAACCCTAATCAAATTGTTGAAATAGTAAATCAAATTTAGAATTTAGCCCTAACCCTAAGCACATTGTTGAAATATTAAACCAAATTTATAATTTAACCCTAACCTAATCATTACAACATCGTATCATTGCATAAATGTATTTTTCTTAAATCATAATTTGAAAAGGGGTTATTTTATATAAATTCCTTATACGCAATACAAAAGTAAGATCCAAAACTAAAAACTATATATAAATGCATAGGGCTATAAAAATTGGCATAAGAAACATTTTTTTAAAAATAATCTAAAATCATTATGAATTCTCACTAAAAGTAATAAATACTAAGTAAATTTACGTTTTAAATTGTAAAAACTATATTTGGCAAATGATTCATGCATTAAATAACTTAAAAAACAAATTTAAAATAAAAGGTATAAATAAAAAGAAACTGGAAAAAAGAAAATGGGAAAATACAAGGGGGTGGAGCCAGGAGGCTATATATTGGGACAGGCTGAACAGAGCTCATTTCTGCTCTGCTCTTCGTAGGGACAACATCTCCACAAGTGCCAGCCAATTTAGCCACAGTGATCTGCGTGCTGTACAGGCCTGAAGAAGACCTTATTAGAGGTCGAAACGTTGCCGCTGTAGCACGCATCTTTTGCTTTTTTGCTCTTTTTCTTTTAAACACGTGTTTCTTTTTGAACACTTGTCTCTTTTTTTTTTTTTTTTTTTTTTTTTTTTTTTTTTTTTTTTTTTTTTTTTTTTAAAAAACATTTCTTTTCGAATTTAATTATTTTATTTCACAAAAAACTTAAAAAAGAAAACAAAAAAAACACTTAAATAACATAAAAACAAACAAAAAGAACATTTTCAAACACGCCTTATTAAATTATAATAACAAAGGCGAACCGGACAATAAAAAAATAAAAAATCTAATCAAATGGACGGGGAGTGGACACTTGTCCGTTCACGGAGGGGGAGGAAGCCAACCTTCCCAAAAAATCACAGGGGTCATAGCAGCGATACTCGCTTTGGGATGGACCGCGCACCGCCCAACTTCCGCGGAAGGGGGGCTACAACCCTTCGCCCTAACCCTAACCCTAACCCTAACCCTAACCCTAACCCTAACCCTAACCCTAACCCTAACCCTAACCCTAACCCTAACCCTGATTTTTTAGACACAACTGTTTACAAAGGAAACTCTTTTGAACAAACTGGTAAATTGGAAGTCAAAGTTTTTTTCAAAGACACAGACACACATTCTTTATTATTCAAAACCAGCTTTCACCCACAACATACACACAGGGGATTAGTAAAGTCACAACTACTCCGATTTAAACGCATCTGCACCCAGGAAGAAGATTTTCGGGGTGCAGTGAAAGTATTATTCTCTGCCCTGAGACATAGGGGATATTCCAGATCATTTCTAAGACGTTGTTTCAAAACTCTAAAGGATACCGGACAAAAAAACACAAATATGGAAGAAATAATCCCACTTATTACAAATTTTTCTACAGGAAGTAAAACACTACATCATAAAATAAAAACCAACTTCAAAGAAATTATTACGAACCAAGGACTGTTGAAAAAACACAGAGTAATCTCAGCATTTAAACGCAATAAAAATCTAAAAGATTATTTGGTGAAAGCAAAAGTACAACCTTTACAACAAAGCCAGAAATGTGCATACCTTCAAGACCATTTTGTTAGATTACAATACATTCAGAATAAAGTCAACAAAAACATTTTCAAAATTTCCCAAACCTTTACTTTGAAATCAAAAAACTGTGTTTATGTAATTTTTTGTGCAAAGTGCAAAATTAAATATGTTGGAGAAACTAAAAACTCACTTTCCACAAGAATGGCTCAACACAAATACAATATTATAAATAAAAAGGACACAGACACTAATTTGGTCAAACATTTTATTTTACACGGGTGGCATAGTGTAAAGGTTGCAGGTATACAAAACAATTCAATTTGGACTGACAAAGAAAGAAAGTCAAAAGAGAGACAATGGATATATTTACTGAACACAAACGAACCAAATGGTTTAAACATGAAAAGAAATTATCCATTACCATAAAGTCCCATTCTGCAGTTTAAACGATTCCCCCCCTTAATTTAGTCGAGCCCTAACCCTAATTAGAAATTGAATTACTTACCTTGTAAATTACTTACCTTCAATACAGACTTACCTTGATTGGATCCTCTAAACCTGGCCCTTTAATCAAATTCTAACCCTAACCTGGCCCTTTAATCGAAATCTAACACTAACCTGGCCCTTTAATCAAATTCTAACCCTAACCAAAGTATTTAGCCCTAACCCTAACCAAATTGAGTATGTAGCCCTAACCCTAATCAAATGGTTGAAATATTAAATCAAATTTAGAATTTAGCCCCAACCCTAACCAAACTGTTGAAATATTAAACCAAATTAAGAATTTAGCCCTAACCTAATCATAAAAACATCATATCATTGCATAAATGTATTCTTGTTAAAAACATAATTTGAAAATGTGCTATATAAATTCATTATACGCAATACAAAAGTAAGTTCCAAAAATAAAACACATATAAATGCATAGGGCTATGAAAATTGGCATAAGAAACATTTTTTTAAAAATAGTGAAAATTCATAATGATTTTAATTAAAAGTAATGAATACTAAGTAAATTTACGTTTTAAATAGTTAAAATTGAATTTGGCAATTGATTCATGCATTAAATAACTTAAAAAACAACTTTAAAATAAAGGGTATAAATAAAAAGAAACTGGAAAAAAGAAAATGGGAAAATACAAGGGGGTGGAGCCAGGAGGCTATATATTGGGACAGGCTGAACAGAGCTCATTTCTGCTCTGCTCTTCGTAGGGACAACATCTCCACAAGTGCCAGCCAATTTAGCCACAGTGATTTGCGTGCTGTATAGGCCTGAAGAAGACCTTATTAGAGGTCGAAACGTTGCCGCTGTAGCACGCATTTTTTTGCTTTTTCGCTCTTTTGCTTTTGAACACGTGTTTCTTTTGAACACTTGTGTCCTTTTTCTTTTTCTTGTGTTAAAAAAAACATTTCTTTTTGAATTTGATTATTTTTTTTCACAAAAAACTTAAAAAAAACAAAAAAACATTTAAATAACATTAAAACAAACAAAAAGAACATTTTCACACACGCCTTATTAAATTAGAATAACAAAGGCGAACAGGACAATAAAAAAACAAAAAAAAAAAAATCTAATCAAATGGACGGGGAGTGGACACTTGTCCGTCCGCGGAGGGGGAGGAAACAAACCTTCCCAAAATATCAGAGGGGTCATAGCAGCGATACCCACTTTGGGATGGACCGTGTACCGCCCAACTTCCGCGGAAGGGGGGCTACAACCATTCGCCCTAACCCTAACCCTAACCCTAACCCTAACCCTAACCCTAACCCTAACCCCTAACCCTAACCCTAACCCTAACCCTAACCCTAACCCTAACCCTAACCCTAACCCCTAACCCCTAACCCTAACCCCTAACCCTAACCCCTAACCCTAACCCTAACCCTAACCCTAACCCTAACCCCTAACCCCTAACCCCTAACCCTAACCCTAACCCTAACCCTAACCCAACCCCTAACCCTAACCCTAACCCTAACCCTAACCCTAACCCTAACCCTAACCCTAACCCCTAACCCTAACCCTAACCCTAACCCTAACCCCTAACCCTAACCCTAACCCTAACCCTAACCCTAACCCTAACCCTTTTCAGTCGACTTCCCCTAACCCTAACCCTAACCCTAACCCTAACCCCTAACCCTAACCCTAACCCTAACCCAGCAGCACAACACATTGTTGGAGAGACTTCCACATGCAGACAACCTCCCACAGCCACGCAGTTTCACACGCTTCAGCATTTCTCCTTCATTCTGCCGTGAGGATGCTGAAACTCTGGAGTCCTTGGTTAAAATAATTCTCCCCCATCAACCTGCTTCAGAGGGTGGGAAAAGACTGAATTAGTGATCTAAAATTTAGAATCCTTTGTCTTTGTTTCAGGACAGCTCCAGGTCATATAAAGAGCAAACCAGAGTTTTTCCCTCCTTGTCCACCAGAGTGTACTAACGAGTAACAAATTCTAATATTAATGTTTTGACATGTCATTTTTGGACTTACCATGGCTTTTTGTCTTTCCTTTTAATCATTCCCCCTCAGGTACCCCTAATCTCTCCAGATGATTACATCTTTTAACCCTAACCCAGTTTATTTTGATCTCTAACCCTAACCAAAGAATTTTTTGCCTCAATTCTAACCCTAATATTCATAAAACTTTGAACTCATCCGTTTCAATTTAGGGGTGGAAGGCGATGCTGTGTTTTTAACCCTTCCTTACCTGCAGCGATTTCCAGACAGGTTTCCTCAGCACAAGGGAACCCTGAAACACAAGGGCATAAACCCTTTCCAGAGGAGATGAGGGTGGAGCCATGGTCGAGACAGAGATGGCCCGTGCATCAGGACCCCATGCTCGGCATGGGGTTCTTAATTTTCTCACTCCTAATCAGCCAGAGCCCTCTGATTCTTTGCCAGGCTTCTTCCTTTTCTCCTCCATCATCTAACTCCAGTTGGAAGGACACATGCTGCAAATATACAATCAGTTCAATTTTGATTTAAAAGAAGAAAAAAGTATTGGTTTAAAAGCATTTTGTAATGTCTGATTGGTAACCTTACAATATATGTTCATGTTTTATTGTTCAAATAGTTTAAACATGACTCCTTTTATGTGTAAATAGTTAAAAGTGATTTTTTTTACATGCAAGTACAAAATGACAACAGTCATTGAATGTAACCCTCCGAGTTGGAATATTCCCATACTCCGCCGGGCCAGTGGAGGGCGCACTCTGCCCAGAGACAAGCAGCGATTGGTCACTGAAGGACCCAGGTGCATTTTGGGTATTGATCCGTGTTGTTGACGGTGACTTGACTTTGATCTCCAGACAGAGCGGACCTCACTCGGAGCGCAGCTGCAATTGCAGGTTTTCATACTCTATTCGAATTTATTCAAAGCCATTGCCTGATGAAGACTCTTTACTGTTCGAAACGTTGCAACTTCGGCTTGTATATAGTTCTATTTTAAACCTGAACGCTCCATTAATAAACCGAAATTCATCGGTGAAAACACGACTCGTCCTCCATTTTGTATTAGCTTTAGCTTCTTAGTAGCCACGTCTGATAGAGCCTTATTGAGCTAATATGGCACCGAGGCCACATGAAGGCGACTGGATACAAGTCCAATCCAGGAGATGCAGAAGAAGAGGCCGTGTGTTCGAGCGAGACTACAGCAGCACGTCATCCAGTCATCCACACCACATCAAGGGGCGCTCCTACGCTGACGCAGCCAGGGGGGACCCGCAGCAGCAGAGAGAGCCCAGCCCTTTTGAGCGACAACACGCACGACGCCGCAGTACACCGCCAGCATCCTATTACTGGCGTGTTTACCCTGACGATGAGGAGAATCTGCGTGCTCAGGGACCCCAAAGGATCGCCAGATACCCAAACCAAGATGGCGGCCACTGGGTCACAACACGGGGAGCGGAAACCAGAGCCCCCCCACATAGAGTGCAGTCGGACGACCCAGACTTTACACAGAAGGTGCGTGTCATTAATAAACTCATAAAAGCAGTGCACCACCTTAATAATGTATCCAAAGAGGCTTATCCTCCATCCTTATGCAGAATAAGTCAAAATCTAACTGCAATCATCAAACCCTCCTCTCCCAATTTACAAACATTGAGTCTCATAGAGGGTAATGCTGAAAACTGGGCCTACACCACCATCCTGATTCTGAGGGAACACTATCAGAATAACATAGACTTGGAGCTGAACAGACTGTCCCAGCTCTCCACAGGAGGTTGGAGAGGACCCTTTGAGATCGCCACATGCTGGGCTAAGAGACACCTGGGCACGCGTTTGAAGCAAGAAACCCTGGACCGCTGCCAGAGAATGCTCACCACCAGGTTAAAAGAACCGGTCCCCCCCTCTCCTCCTCACTCTGTTGCAGAACTCACAGAGGAACCAGAGGAACACCCAAGCTTCGAGCTGGCTCCATCATCTCCACCAGCAGCAATCCAGCCTCTCTCTATAAGACCACACAGCGCAGCAGAAGCACATAAACGGTCCCCCAAGAAGACAAAGAAGAAACACACAGAAGGGGACAGCTCTCTACTGACTCCTCCTCCATCACGAGAGAAGCCCACTCCTGCAGCAGAACCATCTTCCATCCTGGGGCTGCAGCCAGCAGATGCTCAGCGTGTGTCACAGGAGCAAAGCAGCGAAGCTCCTCACTCCACCCCAGCGAGACGTGCAGCACATTCTACAGCAGCTGTGCAGGTATGCAGACCAATGCGACATGCCACCACCACCCACAAACTCCTAGACTGGCATCTTCACATACGTCAGGAGGTTGTCATTATGGGGGATTCCAACATTGGCAGACTTCCAGCTTTTAAGTCTGGCCACATCCAGGTGGACAGCTTTCCTGAAGCCACATGGCGTGATGCGGAATTCCTTCTGAAGAACGCCACCTGCCACACCTCACCAAGGACCCTTTTACTGTCCTTTGGCATCCACCAGAGGACTCATGAGGACAAGGATGTCCCTGTGACTGAAATGTTTCAAACATTCAAAGTGGCAGAACAACTGTTTCCAGATGCCACAATTGTAATCCCTATGATCGGATACTCACCTCGTCTACCACAGCAACAAAAAGCAGTCCTTGACTATATGAACGAACACATTGGAGAACTGTTTAATCACATCTACTTTTCAGATGACTCCATTGAGACAGAGCAGGACAATGTGCACTGGACTGCCGACACAGCCGTGAGGATGCTGAAACTCTGGAGTCCTTGGTTAAAATAATTCTCCCCCATCAACCTGCTTCAGAGGGTGGGAAAAGACTGAATTAGTGATCTAAAATTTAGAATCCTTTGTCTTTGTTTCAGGACAGCTCCAGGTCATATAAAGAGCAAACCAGAGTTTTTCCCTCCTTGTCCACCAGAGTGTACTAACGAGTAACAAATTCTAATATTAATGTTTTGACATGTCATTTTTGGACTTACCATGGCTTTTTGTCTTTCCTTTTAATCATTCCCCCTCAGGTACCCCTAATCTCTCCAGATGATTACATCTTTTAACCCTAACCCAGTTTATTTTGATCTCTAACCCTAACCAAAGAATTTTTTGCCTCAATTCTAACCCTAATATTCATAAAACTTTGAACTCATCCGTTTCAATTTAGGGGTGGAAGGCGATGCTGTGTTTTTAACCCTTCCTTACCTGCAGCGATTTCCAGACAGGTTTCCTCAGCACAAGGGAACCCTGAAACACAAGGGCATAAACCCTTTCCAGAGGAGATGAGGGTGGAGCCATGGTCGAGACAGAGATGGCCCGTGCATCAGGACCCCATGCTCGGCATGGGGTTCTTAATTTTCTCACTCCTAATCAGCCAGAGCCCTCTGATTCTTTGCCAGGCTTCTTCCTTTTCTCCTCCATCATCTAACTCCAGTTGGAAGGACACATGCTGCAAATATACAATCAGTTCAATTTTGATTTAAAAGAAGAAAAAAGTATTGGTTTAAAAGCATTTTGTAATGTCTGATTGGTAACCTTACAATATATGTTCATGTTTTATTGTTCAAATAGTTTAAACATGACTCCTTTTATGTGTAAATAGTTAAAAGTGATTTTTTTTACATGCAAGTACAAAATGACAACAGTCATTGAATGTAACCCTCCGAGTTGGAATATTCCCATACTCCGCCGGGCCAGTGGAGGGCGCACTCTGCCCAGAGACAAGCAGCGATTGGTCACTGAAGGACCCAGGTGCATTTTGGGTATTGATCCGTGTTGTTGACGGTGACTTGACTTTGATCTCCAGACAGAGCGGACCTCACTCGGAGCGCAGCTGCAATTGCAGGTTTTCATACTCTATTCGAATTTATTCAAAGCCATTGCCTGATGAAGACTCTTTACTGTTCGAAACGTTGCAACTTCGGCTTGTATATAGTTCTATTTTAAACCTGAACGCTCCATTAATAAACCGAAATTCATCGGTGAAAACACGACTCGTCCTCCATTTTGTATTAGCTTTAGCTTCTTAGTAGCCACGTCTGATAGAGCCTTATTGAGCTAATATGGCACCGAGGCCACATGAAGGCGACTGGATACAAGTCCAATCCAGGAGATGCAGAAGAAGAGGCCGTGTGTTCGAGCGAGACTACAGCAGCACGTCATCCAGTCATCCACACCACATCAAGGGGCGCTCCTACGCTGACGCAGCCAGGGGGGACCCGCAGCAGCAGAGAGAGCCCAGCCCTTTTGAGCGACAACACGCACGACGCCGCAGTACACCGCCAGCATCCTATTACTGGCGTGTTTACCCTGACGATGAGGAGAATCTGCGTGCTCAGGGACCCCAAAGGATCGCCAGATACCCAAACCAAGATGGCGGCCACTGGGTCACAACACGGGGAGCGGAAACCAGAGCCCCCCCACATAGAGTGCAGTCGGACGACCCAGACTTTACACAGAAGGTGCGTGTCATTAATAAACTCATAAAAGCAGTGCACCACCTTAATAATGTATCCAAAGAGGCTTATCCTCCATCCTTATGCAGAATAAGTCAAAATCTAACTGCAATCATCAAACCCTCCTCTCCCAATTTACAAACATTGAGTCTCATAGAGGGTAATGCTGAAAACTGGGCCTACACCACCATCCTGATTCTGAGGGAACACTATCAGAATAACATAGACTTGGAGCTGAACAGACTGTCCCAGCTCTCCACAGGAGGTTGGAGAGGACCCTTTGAGATCGCCACATGCTGGGCTAAGAGACACCTGGGCACGCGTTTGAAGCAAGAAACCCTGGACCGCTGCCAGAGAATGCTCACCACCAGGTTAAAAGAACCGGTCCCCCCCTCTCCTCCTCACTCTGTTGCAGAACTCACAGAGGAACCAGAGGAACACCCAAGCTTCGAGCTGGCTCCATCATCTCCACCAGCAGCAATCCAGCCTCTCTCTATAAGACCACACAGCGCAGCAGAAGCACATAAACGGTCCCCCAAGAAGACAAAGAAGAAACACACAGAAGGGGACAGCTCTCTACTGACTCCTCCTCCATCACGAGAGAAGCCCACTCCTGCAGCAGAACCATCTTCCATCCTGGGGCTGCAGCCAGCAGATGCTCAGCGTGTGTCACAGGAGCAAAGCAGCGAAGCTCCTCACTCCACCCCAGCGAGACGTGCAGCACATTCTACAGCAGCTGTGCAGGTATGCAGACCAATGCGACATGCCACCACCACCCACAAACTCCTAGACTGGCATCTTCACATACGTCAGGAGGTTGTCATTATGGGGGATTCCAACATTGGCAGACTTCCAGCTTTTAAGTCTGGCCACATCCAGGTGGACAGCTTTCCTGAAGCCACATGGCGTGATGCGGAATTCCTTCTGAAGAACGCCACCTGCCACACCTCACCAAGGACCCTTTTACTGTCCTTTGGCATCCACCAGAGGACTCATGAGGACAAGGATGTCCCTGTGACTGAAATGTTTCAAACATTCAAAGTGGCAGAACAACTGTTTCCAGATGCCACAATTGTAATCCCTATGATCGGATACTCACCTCGTCTACCACAGCAACAAAAAGCAGTCCTTGACTATATGAACGAACACATTGGAGAACTGTTTAATCACATCTACTTTTCAGATGACTCCATTGAGACAGAGCAGGACAATGTGCACTGGACTGCCGACACAGCCGTGAGGATGCTGAAACTCTGGAGTCCTTGGTTAAAATAATTCTCCCCCATCAACCTGCTTCAGAGGGTGGGAAAAGACTGAATTAGTGATCTAAAATTTAGAATCCTTTGTCTTTGTTTCAGGACAGCTCCAGGTCATATAAAGAGCAAACCAGAGTTTTTCCCTCCTTGTCCACCAGAGTGTACTAACGAGTAACAAATTCTAATATTAATGTTTTGACATGTCATTTTTGGACTTACCATGGCTTTTTGTCTTTCCTTTTAATCATTCCCCCTCAGGTACCCCTAATCTCTCCAGATGATTACATCTTTTAACCCTAACCCAGTTTATTTTGATCTCTAACCCTAACCAAAGAATTTTTTGCCTCAATTCTAACCCTAATATTCATAAAACTTTGAACTCATCCGTTTCAATTTAGGGGTGGAAGGCGATGCTGTGTTTTTAACCCTTCCTTACCTGCAGCGATTTCCAGACAGGTTTCCTCAGCACAAGGGAACCCTGAAACACAAGGGCATAAACCCTTTCCAGAGGAGATGAGGGTGGAGCCATGGTCGAGACAGAGATGGCCCGTGCATCAGGACCCCATGCTCGGCATGGGGTTCTTAATTTTCTCACTCCTAATCAGCCAGAGCCCTCTGATTCTTTGCCAGGCTTCTTCCTTTTCTCCTCCATCATCTAACTCCAGTTGGAAGGACACATGCTGCAAATATACAATCAGTTCAATTTTGATTTAAAAGAAGAAAAAAGTATTGGTTTAAAAGCATTTTGTAATGTCTGATTGGTAACCTTACAATATATGTTCATGTTTTATTGTTCAAATAGTTTAAACATGACTCCTTTTATGTGTAAATAGTTAAAAGTGATTTTTTTACATGCAAGTACAAAATGACAACAGTCATTGAATGTAACCCTCCGAGTTGGAATATTCCCATACTCCGCCGGGCCAGTGGAGGGCGCACTCTGCCCAGAGACAAGCAGCGATTGGTCACTGAAGGACCCAGGTGCATTTTGGGTATTGATCCGTGTTGTTGACGGTGACTTGACTTTGATCTCCAGACAGAGCGGACCTCACTCGGAGCGCAGCTGCAATTGCAGGTTTTCATACTCTATTCGAATTTATTCAAAGCCATTGCCTGATGAAGACTCTTTACTGTTCGAAACGTTGCAACTTCGGCTTGTATATAGTTCTATTTTAAACCTGAACGCTCCATTAATAAACCGAAATTCATCGGTGAAAACACGACTCGTCCTCCATTTTGTATTAGCTTTAGCTTCTTAGTAGCCACGTCTGATAGAGCCTTATTGAGCTAATATGGCACCGAGGCCACATGAAGGCGACTGGATACAAGTCCAATCCAGGAGATGCAGAAGAAGAGGCCGTGTGTTCGAGCGAGACTACAGCAGCACGTCATCCAGTCATCCACACCACATCAAGGGGCGCTCCTACGCTGACGCAGCCAGGGGGGACCCGCAGCAGCAGAGAGAGCCCAGCCCTTTTGAGCGACAACACGCACGACGCCGCAGTACACCGCCAGCATCCTATTACTGGCGTGTTTACCCTGACGATGAGGAGAATCTGCGTGCTCAGGGACCCCAAAGGATCGCCAGATACCCAAACCAAGATGGCGGCCACTGGGTCACAACACGGGGAGCGGAAACCAGAGCCCCCCCACATAGAGTGCAGTCGGACGACCCAGACTTTACACAGAAGGTGCGTGTCATTAATAAACTCATAAAAGCAGTGCACCACCTTAATAATGTATCCAAAGAGGCTTATCCTCCATCCTTATGCAGAATAAGTCAAAATCTAACTGCAATCATCAAACCCTCCTCTCCCAATTTACAAACATTGAGTCTCATAGAGGGTAATGCTGAAAACTGGGCCTACACCACCATCCTGATTCTGAGGGAACACTATCAGAATAACATAGACTTGGAGCTGAACAGACTGTCCCAGCTCTCCACAGGAGGTTGGAGAGGACCCTTTGAGATCGCCACATGCTGGGCTAAGAGACACCTGGGCACGCGTTTGAAGCAAGAAACCCTGGACCGCTGCCAGAGAATGCTCACC
Organism: Oryzias latipes; assembly: GCF_053564925.1. Classification (NCBI taxonomy): domain Eukaryota; kingdom Metazoa; phylum Chordata; class Actinopteri; order Beloniformes; family Adrianichthyidae; genus Oryzias; species Oryzias latipes. Next base: position 139,890 of record NC_136248.1, read on the forward strand.
ACCAGGTTAAAAGAACCGGTCCCCCCCTCTCCTCCTCACTCTGTTGCAGAACTCACAGAGGAACCAGAGGAACACCCAAGCTTCGAGCTGGCTCCATCATCTCCACCAGCAGCAATCCAGCCTCTCTCTATAAGACCACACAGCGCAGCAGAAGCACATAAACGGTCCCCCAAGAAGACAAAGAAGAAACACACAGAAGGGGACAGCTCTCTACTGACTCCTCCTCCATCACGAGAGAAGCCCACTCCTGCAGCAGAACCATCTTCCATCCTGGGGCTGCAGCCAGCAGATGCTCAGCGTGTGTCACAGGAGCAAAGCAGCGAAGCTCCTCACTCCACCCCAGCGAGACGTGCAGCACATTCTACAGCAGCTGTGCAGGTATGCAGACCAATGCGACATGCCACCACCACCCACAAACTCCTAGACTGGCATCTTCACATACGTCAGGAGGTTGTCATTATGGGGGATTCCAACATTGGCAGACTTCCAGCTTTTAAGTCTGGCCACATCCAGGTGGACAGCTTTCCTGAAGCCACATGGCGTGATGCGGAATTCCTTCTGAAGAACGCCACCTGCCACACCTCACCAAGGACCCTTTTACTGTCCTTTGGCATCCACCAGAGGACTCATGAGGACAAGGATGTCCCTGTGACTGAAATGTTTCAAACATTCAAAGTGGCAGAACAACTGTTTCCAGATGCCACAATTGTAATCCCTATGATCGGATACTCACCTCGTCTACCACAGCAACAAAAAGCAGTCCTTGACTATATGAACGAACACATTGGAGAACTGTTTAATCACATCTACTTTTCAGATGACTCCATTGAGACAGAGCAGGACAATGTGCACTGGACTGCCGACACAGCCGTGAGGATGCTGAAACTCTGGAGTCCTTGGTTAAAATAATTCTCCCCCATCAACCTGCTTCAGAGGGTGGGAAAAGACTGAATTAGTGATCTAAAATTTAGAATCCTTTGTCTTTGTTTCAGGACAGCTCCAGGTCATATAAAGAGCAAACCAGAGTTTTTCCCTCCTTGTCCACCAGAGTGTACTAACGAGTAACAAATTCTAATATTAATGTTTTGACATGTCATTTTTGGACTTACCATGGCTTTTTGTCTTTCCTTTTAATCATTCCCCCTCAGGTACCCCTAATCTCTCCAGATGATTACATCTTTTAACCCTAACCCAGTTTATTTTGATCTCTAACCCTAACCAAAGAATTTTTTGCCTCAATTCTAACCCTAATATTCATAAAACTTTGAACTCATCCGTTTCAATTTAGGGGTGGAAGGCGATGCTGTGTTTTTAACCCTTCCTTACCTGCAGCGATTTCCAGACAGGTTTCCTCAGCACAAGGGAACCCTGAAACACAAGGGCATAAACCCTTTCCAGAGGAGATGAGGGTGGAGCCATGGTCGAGACAGAGATGGCCCGTGCATCAGGACCCCATGCTCGGCATGGGGTTCTTAATTTTCTCACTCCTAATCAGCCAGAGCCCTCTGATTCTTTGCCAGGCTTCTTCCTTTTCTCCTCCATCATCTAACTCCAGTTGGAAGGACACATGCTGCAAATATACAATCAGTTCAATTTTGATTTAAAAGAAGAAAAAAGTATTGGTTTAAAAGCATTTTGTAATGTCTGATTGGTAACCTTACAATATATGTTCATGTTTTATTGTTCAAATAGTTTAAACATGACTCCTTTTATGTGTAAATAGTTAAAAGTGATTTTTTTACATGCAAGTACAAAATGACAACAGTCATTGAATGTAACCCTCCGAGTTGGAATATTCCCATACTCCGCCGGGCCAGTGGAGGGCGCACTCTGCCCAGAGACAAGCAGCGATTGGTCACTGAAGGACCCAGGTGCATTTTGGGTATTGATCCGTGTTGTTGACGGTGACTTGACTTTGATCTCCAGACAGAGCGGACCTCACTCGGAGCGCAGCTGCAATTGCAGGTTTTCATACTCTATTCGAATTTATTCAAAGCCATTGCCTGATGAAGACTCTTTACTGTTCGAAACGTTGCAACTTCGGCTTGTATATAGTTCTATTTTAAACCTGAACGCTCCATTAATAAACCGAAATTCATCGGTGAAAACACGACTCGTCCTCCATTTTGTATTAGCTTTAGCTTCTTAGTAGCCACGTCTGATAGAGCCTTATTGAGCTAATATGGCACCGAGGCCACATGAAGGCGACTGGATACAAGTCCAATCCAGGAGATGCAGAAGAAGAGGCCGTGTGTTCGAGCGAGACTACAGCAGCACGTCATCCAGTCATCCACACCACATCAAGGGGCGCTCCTACGCTGACGCAGCCAGGGGGGACCCGCAGCAGCAGAGAGAGCCCAGCCCTTTTGAGCGACAACACGCACGACGCCGCAGTACACCGCCAGCATCCTATTACTGGCGTGTTTACCCTGACGATGAGGAGAATCTGCGTGCTCAGGGACCCCAAAGGATCGCCAGATACCCAAACCAAGATGGCGGCCACTGGGTCACAACACGGGGAGCGGAAACCAGAGCCCCCCCACATAGAGTGCAGTCGGACGACCCAGACTTTACACAGAAGGTGCGTGTCATTAATAAACTCATAAAAGCAGTGCACCACCTTAATAATGTATCCAAAGAGGCTTATCCTCCATCCTTATGCAGAATAAGTCAAAATCTAACTGCAATCATCAAACCCTCCTCTCCCAATTTACAAACATTGAGTCTCATAGAGGGTAATGCTGAAAACTGGGCCTACACCACCATCCTGATTCTGAGGGAACACTATCAGAATAACATAGACTTGGAGCTGAACAGACTGTCCCAGCTCTCCACAGGAGGTTGGAGAGGACCCTTTGAGATCGCCACCTGCTGGGCTAAGAGACACCTGGGCACGCGTTTGAAGCAAGAAACCCTGGACCGCTGCCAGAGAATGCTCACCACCAGGTTAAAAGAACCGGTCCCCCCCTCTCCTCCTCACTCTGTTGCAGAACTCACAGAGGAACCAGAGGAACACCCAAGCTTCGAGCTGGCTCCATCATCTCCACCAGCAGCAATCCAGCCTCTCTCTATAAGACCACACAGCGCAGCAGAAGCACATAAACGGTCCCCCAAGAAGACAAAGAAGAAACACACAGAAGGGGACAGCTCTCTACTGACTCCTCCTCCATCACGAGAGAAGCCCACTCCTGCAGCAGAACCATCTTCCATCCTGGGGCTGCAGCCAGCAGATGCTCAGCGTGTGTCACAGGAGCAAAGCAGCGAAGCTCCTCACTCCACCCCAGCGAGACGTGCAGCACATTCTACAGCAGCTGTGCAGGTATGCAGACCAATGCGACATGCCACCACCACCCACAAACTCCTAGACTGGCATCTTCACATACGTCAGGAGGTTGTCATTATGGGGGATTCCAACATTGGCAGACTTCCAGCTTTTAAGTCTGGCCACATCCAGGTGGACAGCTTTCCTGAAGCCACATGGCGTGATGCGGAATTCCTTCTGAAGAACGCCACCTGCCACACCTCACCAAGGACCCTTTTACTGTCCTTTGGCATCCACCAGAGGACTCATGAGGACAAGGATGTCCCTGTGACTGAAATGTTTCAAACATTCAAAGTGGCAGAACAACTGTTTCCAGATGCCACAATTGTAATCCCTATGATCGGATACTCACCTCGTCTACCACAGCAACAAAAAGCAGTCCTTGACTATATGAACGAACACATTGGAGAACTGTTTAATCACATCTACTTTTCAGATGACTCCATTGAGACAGAGCAGGACAATGTGCACTGGACTGCCGACACAGCCGTGAGGATGCTGAAACTCTGGAGTCCTTGGTTAAAATAATTCTCCCCCATCAACCTGCTTCAGAGGGTGGGAAAAGACTGAATTAGTGATCTAAAATTTAGAATCCTTTGTCTTTGTTTCAGGACAGCTCCAGGTCATATAAAGAGCAAACCAGAGTTTTTCCCTCCTTGTCCACCAGAGTGTACTAACGAGTAACAAATTCTAATATTAATGTTTTGACATGTCATTTTTGGACTTACCATGGCTTTTTGTCTTTCCTTTTAATCATTCCCCCTCAGGTACCCCTAATCTCTCCAGATGATTACATCTTTTAACCCTAACCCAGTTTATTTTGATCTCTAACCCTAACCAAAGAATTTTTTGCCTCAATTCTAACCCTAATATTCATAAAACTTTGAACTCATCCGTTTCAATTTAGGGGTGGAAGGCGATGCTGTGTTTTTAACCCTTCCTTACCTGCAGCGATTTCCAGACAGGTTTCCTCAGCACAAGGGAACCCTGAAACACAAGGGCATAAACCCTTTCCAGAGGAGATGAGGGTGGAGCCATGGTCGAGACAGAGATGGCCCGTGCATCAGGACCCCATGCTCGGCATGGGGTTCTTAATTTTCTCACTCCTAATCAGCCAGAGCCCTCTGATTCTTTGCCAGGCTTCTTCCTTTTCTCCTCCATCATCTAACTCCAGTTGGAAGGACACATGCTGCAAATATACAATCAGTTCAATTTTGATTTAAAAGAAGAAAAAAGTATTGGTTTAAAAGCATTTTGTAATGTCTGATTGGTAACCTTACAATATATGTTCATGTTTTATTGTTCAAATAGTTTAAACATGACTCCTTTTATGTGTAAATAGTTAAAAGTGATTTTTTTTACATGCAAGTACAAAATGACAACAGTCATTGAATGTAACCCTCCGAGTTGGAATATTCCCATACTCCGCCGGGCCAGTGGAGGGCGCACTCTGCCCAGAGACAAGCAGCGATTGGTCACTGAAGGACCCAGGTGCATTTTGGGTATTGATCCGTGTTGTTGACGGTGACTTGACTTTGATCTCCAGACAGAGCGGACCTCACTCGGAGCGCAGCTGCAATTGCAGGTTTTCATACTCTATTCGAATTTATTCAAAGCCATTGCCTGATGAAGACTCTTTACTGTTCGAAACGTTGCAACTTCGGCTTGTATATAGTTCTATTTTAAACCTGAACGCTCCATTAATAAACCGAAATTCATCGGTGAAAACACGACTCGTCCTCCATTTTGTATTAGCTTTAGCTTCTTAGTAGCCACGTCTGATAGAGCCTTATTGAGCTAATATGGCACCGAGGCCACATGAAGGCGACTGGATACAAGTCCAATCCAGGAGATGCAGAAGAAGAGGCCGTGTGTTCGAGCGAGACTACAGCAGCACGTCATCCAGTCATCCACACCACATCAAGGGGCGCTCCTACGCTGACGCAGCCAGGGGGGACCCGCAGCAGCAGAGAGAGCCCAGCCCTTTTGAGCGACAACACGCACGACGCCGCAGTACACCGCCAGCATCCTATTACTGGCGTGTTTACCCTGACGATGAGGAGAATCTGCGTGCTCAGGGACCCCAAAGGATCGCCAGATACCCAAACCAAGATGGCGGCCACTGGGTCACAACACGGGGAGCGGAAACCAGAGCCCCCCCACATAGAGTGCAGTCGGACGACCCAGACTTTACACAGAAGGTGCGTGTCATTAATAAACTCATAAAAGCAGTGCACCACCTTAATAATGTATCCAAAGAGGCTTATCCTCCATCCTTATGCAGAATAAGTCAAAATCTAACTGCAATCATCAAACCCTCCTCTCCCAATTTACAAACATTGAGTCTCATAGAGGGTAATGCTGAAAACTGGGCCTACACCACCATCCTGATTCTGAGGGAACACTATCAGAATAACATAGACTTGGAGCTGAACAGACTGTCCCAGCTCTCCACAGGAGGTTGGAGAGGACCCTTTGAGATCGCCACCTGCTGGGCTAAGAGACACCTGGGCACGCGTTTGAAGCAAGAAACCCTGGACCGCTGCCAGAGAATGCTCACCACCAGGTTAAAAGAACCGGTCCCCCCCTCTCCTCCTCACTCTGTTGCAGAACTCACAGAGGAACCAGAGGAACACCCAAGCTTCGAGCTGGCTCCATCATCTCCACCAGCAGCAATCCAGCCTCTCTCTATAAGACCACACAGCGCAGCAGAAGCACATAAACGGTCCCCCAAGAAGACAAAGAAGAAACACACAGAAGGGGACAGCTCTCTACTGACTCCTCCTCCATCACGAGAGAAGCCCACTCCTGCAGCAGAACCATCTTCCATCCTGGGGCTGCAGCCAGCAGATGCTCAGCGTGTGTCACAGGAGCAAAGCAGCGAAGCTCCTCACTCCACCCCAGCGAGACGTGCAGCACATTCTACAGCAGCTGTGCAGGTATGCAGACCAATGCGACATGCCACCACCACCCACAAACTCCTAGACTGGCATCTTCACATACGTCAGGAGGTTGTCATTATGGGGGATTCCAACATTGGCAGACTTCCAGCTTTTAAGTCTGGCCACATCCAGGTGGACAGCTTTCCTGAAGCCACATGGCGTGATGCGGAATTCCTTCTGAAGAACGCCACCTGCCACACCTCACCAAGGACCCTTTTACTGTCCTTTGGCATCCACCAGAGGACTCATGAGGACAAGGATGTCCCTGTGACTGAAATGTTTCAAACATTCAAAGTGGCAGAACAACTGTTTCCAGATGCCACAATTGTAATCCCTATGATCGGATACTCACCTCGTCTACCACAGCAACAAAAAGCAGTCCTTGACTATATGAACGAACACATTGGAGAACTGTTTAATCACATCTACTTTTCAGATGACTCCATTGAGACAGAGCAGGACAATGTGCACTGGACTGCCGACACAGCCGTGAGGATGCTGAAACTCTGGAGTCCTTGGTTAAAATAATTCTCCCCCATCAACCTGCTTCAGAGGGTGGGAAAAGACTGAATTAGTGATCTAAAATTTAGAATCCTTTGTCTTTGTTTCAGGACAGCTCCAGGTCATATAAAGAGCAAACCAGAGTTTTTCCCTCCTTGTCCACCAGAGTGTACTAACGAGTAACAAATTCTAATATTAATGTTTTGACATGTCATTTTTGGACTTACCATGGCTTTTTGTCTTTCCTTTTAATCATTCCCCCTCAGGTACCCCTAATCTCTCCAGATGATTACATCTTTTAACCCTAACCCAGTTTATTTTGATCTCTAACCCTAACCAAAGAATTTTTTGCCTCAATTCTAACCCTAATATTCATAAAACTTTGAACTCATCCGTTTCAATTTAGGGGTGGAAGGCGATGCTGTGTTTTTAACCCTTCCTTACCTGCAGCGATTTCCAGACAGGTTTCCTCAGCACAAGGGAACCCTGAAACACAAGGGCATAAACCCTTTCCAGAGGAGATGAGGGTGGAGCCATGGTCGAGACAGAGATGGCCCGTGCATCAGGACCCCATGCTCGGCATGGGGTTCTTAATTTTCTCACTCCTAATCAGCCAGAGCCCTCTGATTCTTTGCCAGGCTTCTTCCTTTTCTCCTCCATCATCTAACTCCAGTTGGAAGGACACATGCTGCAAATATACAATCAGTTCAATTTTGATTTAAAAGAAGAAAAAAGTATTGGTTTAAAAGCATTTTGTAATGTCTGATTGGTAACCTTACAATATATGTTCATGTTTTATTGTTCAAATAGTTTAAACATGACTCCTTTTATGTGTAAATAGTTAAAAGTGATTTTTTTTACATGCAAGTACAAAATGACAACAGTCATTGAATGTAACCCTCCGAGTTGGAATATTCCCATACTCCGCCGGGCCAGTGGAGGGCGCACTCTGCCCAGAGACAAGCAGCGATTGGTCACTGAAGGACCCAGGTGCATTTTGGGTATTGATCCGTGTTGTTGACGGTGACTTGACTTTGATCTCCAGACAGAGCGGACCTCACTCGGAGCGCAGCTGCAATTGCAGGTTTTCATACTCTATTCGAATTTATTCAAAGCCATTGCCTGATGAAGACTCTTTACTGTTCGAAACGTTGCAACTTCGGCTTGTATATAGTTCTATTTTAAACCTGAACGCTCCATTAATAAACCGAAATTCATCGGTGAAAACACGACTCGTCCTCCATTTTGTATTAGCTTTAGCTTCTTAGTAGCCACGTCTGATAGAGCCTTATTGAGCTAATATGGCACCGAGGCCACATGAAGGCGACTGGATACAAGTCCAATCCAGGAGATGCAGAAGAAGAGGCCGTGTGTTCGAGCGAGACTACAGCAGCACGTCATCCAGTCATCCACACCACATCAAGGGGCGCTCCTACGCTGACGCAGCCAGGGGGGACCCGCAGCAGCAGAGAGAGCCCAGCCCTTTTGAGCGACAACACGCACGACGCCGCAGTACACCGCCAGCATCCTATTACTGGCGTGTTTACCCTGACGATGAGGAGAATCTGCGTGCTCAGGGACCCCAAAGGATCGCCAGATACCCAAACCAAGATGGCGGCCACTGGGTCACAACACGGGGAGCGGAAACCAGAGCCCCCCCACATAGAGTGCAGTCGGACGACCCAGACTTTACACAGAAGGTGCGTGTCATTAATAAACTCATAAAAGCAGTGCACCACCTTAATAATGTATCCAAAGAGGCTTATCCTCCATCCTTATGCAGAATAAGTCAAAATCTAACTGCAATCATCAAACCCTCCTCTCCCAATTTACAAACATTGAGTCTCATAGAGGGTAATGCTGAAAACTGGGCCTACACCACCATCCTGATTCTGAGGGAACACTATCAGAATAACATAGACTTGGAGCTGAACAGACTGTCCCAGCTCTCCACAGGAGGTTGGAGAGGACCCTTTGAGATCGCCACATGCTGGGCTAAGAGACACCTGGGCACGCGTTTGAAGCAAGAAACCCTGGACCGCTGCCAGAGAATGCTCACCACCAGGTTAAAAGAACCGGTCCCCCCCTCTCCTCCTCACTCTGTTGCAGAACTCACAGAGGAACCAGAGGAACACCCAAGCTTCGAGCTGGCTCCATCATCTCCACCAGCAGCAATCCAGCCTCTCTCTATAAGACCACACAGCGCAGCAGAAGCACATAAACGGTCCCCCAAGAAGACAAAGAAGAAACACACAGAAGGGGACAGCTCTCTACTGACTCCTCCTCCATCACGAGAGAAGCCCACTCCTGCAGCAGAACCATCTTCCATCCTGGGGCTGCAGCCAGCAGATGCTCAGCGTGTGTCACAGGAGCAAAGCAGCGAAGCTCCTCACTCCACCCCAGCGAGACGTGCAGCACATTCTACAGCAGCTGTGCAGGTATGCAGACCAATGCGACATGCCACCACCACCCACAAACTCCTAGACTGGCATCTTCACATACGTCAGGAGGTTGTCATTATGGGGGATTCCAACATTGGCAGACTTCCAGCTTTTAAGTCTGGCCACATCCAGGTGGACAGCTTTCCTGAAGCCACATGGCGTGATGCGGAATTCCTTCTGAAGAACGCCACCTGCCACACCTCACCAAGGACCCTTTTACTGTCCTTTGGCATCCACCAGAGGACTCATGAGGACAAGGATGTCCCTGTGACTGAAATGTTTCAAACATTCAAAGTGGCAGAACAACTGTTTCCAGATGCCACAATTGTAATCCCTATGATCGGATACTCACCTCGTCTACCACAGCAACAAAAAGCAGTCCTTGACTATATGAACGAACACATTGGAGAACTGTTTAATCACATCTACTTTTCAGATGACTCCATTGAGACAGAGCAGGACAATGTGCACTGGACTGCCGACACAGCCGTGAGGATGCTGAAACTCTGGAGTCCTTGGTTAAAATAATTCTCCCCCATCAACCTGCTTCAGAGGGTGGGAAAAGACTGAATTAGTGATCTAAAATTTAGAATCCTTTGTCTTTGTTTCAGGACAGCTCCAGGTCATATAAAGAGCAAACCAGAGTTTTTCCCTCCTTGTCCACCAGAGTGTACTAACGAGTAACAAATTCTAATATTAATGTTTTGACATGTCATTTTTGGACTTACCATGGCTTTTTGTCTTTCCTTTTAATCATTCCCCCTCAGGTACCCCTAATCTCTCCAGATGATTACATCTTTTAACCCTAACCCAGTTTATTTTGATCTCTAACCCTAACCAAAGAATTTTTTGCCTCAATTCTAACCCTAATATTCATAAAACTTTGAACTCATCCGTTTCAATTTAGGGGTGGAAGGCGATGCTGTGTTTTTAACCCTTCCTTACCTGCAGCGATTTCCAGACAGGTTTCCTCAGCACAAGGGAACCCTGAAACACAAGGGCATAAACCCTTTCCAGAGGAGATGAGGGTGGAGCCATGGTCGAGACAGAGATGGCCCGTGCATCAGGACCCCATGCTCGGCATGGGGTTCTTAATTTTCTCACTCCTAACCCTAACCCTAACCCTAACCCTACCCTAACCCTACCCTAACCCTAACCCTAACCCTAACCCTAACCCGAAATCTAACCCTAACCCTAACCCGAAATCTAACACTAACCTGGCCCTTTAATCAAATTCTAACCCTAACCAAAGTATTTAGCCCTAACCCTAACCAAATTGAGTATGTAGCCCTAACCCTAATCAAATGGTTGAAATATTAAATCAAATTTAGAATTTAGCCCCAACCCTAACCAAACTGTTGAAATATTAAACCAAATTAAGAATTTAGCCCTAACCTAATCATAAAAACATCATATCATTGCATAAATGTATTCTTGTTAAAAACATAATTTGAAAATGTGTTATATAAATTCATTATACGCAATACAAAAGTAAGTTCCAAAAATAAAACACATATAAATGCATAGGGCTATGAAAATTGGCATAAGAAACATTTTTTTAAAAATAGTGAAAATTCATAATGATTTTAATTAAAAGTAATGAATACTAAGTAAATTTACGTTTTAAATAGTTAAAATTGAATTTGGCAATTGATTCATGCATTAAATAACTTAAAAAACAACTTTAAAATAAAGGGTATAAATAAAAAGAAACTGGAAAAAAGAAAATGGGAAAATACAAGGGGGTGGAGCCAGGAGGCTATATATTGGGACAGGCTGAACAGAGCTCATTTCTGCTCTGCTCTTCGTAGGGACAACATCTCCACAAGTGCCAGCCAATTTAGCCACAGTGATTTGCGTGCTGTATAGGCCTGAAGAAGACCTTATTAGAGGTCGAAACGTTGCCGCTGTAGCACGCATTTTTTTGCTTTTTCGCTCTTTTGCTTTTGAACACGTGTTTCTTTTGAACACTTGTGTCTTTTTTCTTTTTCTTGTGTTAAAAAAAACATTTCTTTTTGAATTTGATTATTTTGTTTCACAAAAAACTTAAAAAAAACAAAAAAACATTTAAATAACATTAAAACAAACAAAAAGAACATTTTCACACACGCCTTATTAAATTAGAATAACAAAGGCGAACAGGACAATAAAAAAACAAAAAAAATCTAATCAAATGGACGGGGAGTGGACACTTGTCCGTCCGCGGAGGGGGAGGAAACAAACCTTCCCAAAATATCAGAGGGGTCATAGCAGCGATACCCACTTTGGGATGGACCGTGTACCGCCCAACTTCCGCGGAAGGGGGGCTACAACCATTCGCCCTAACCCTAACCCTAACCCTAACCCTAACCCTAACCTAACCCTAACCCTAACCCTAACCTAACCCCTAACCCTAACCCTAACCCTAACCCTAACCCTAACCCTAACCACTGGGCAGAGGAAGAGGGCAGAAAAAATTTGGATACATAAATTAGGGACAACCATACCAGGGGGGCTTAATGATGAATAATCACTCTGTTTACATGCCCCTCCCCCCGGTTGGAGATCTCTACCTCCCCCAGCAACCCCCCCCCCCTCTTTTATTTTATTTATTGATTTATTATTATTATTATTATTTTTTTTTTTTTTTAATAACTCAACACATCCCCCTCACTATCATATACCACTTTCCCAGAGAACTCACTAAAAAAAGTTAACTCAACCAGTAAATCTCTCGGCTACAGTGGCCGACATTCAGAGTTCGATTCCCCCTGCTTCTCCTTTTTTTATCGTTTTACTCTTTTCCTCCCCCACTCGTTAAGGTTTTCCAAAATTTTATTGTTGATTGTTTTTATACTAACCTTATATTAATTTATCATTTTTAGCATGTTGTACATATTTCTTCTACTGTAAGGATGTTTGTTTTTTAGCACTTACTTTTAGCACTTATAACTTTTTGTACAGCACTTTTAATACTAACCTTGAAAGCACTTCTTTTGGAAACCTACTTCTCTTTTATCAAACACAAAAAGTATTTATGCAAGGAGATTGATTTATACTTTGATCATATTCCCTCTTTCAATTCTTTAATTTATGTTTTCCTTTTTCTTCTTTTCCTTTTTATTTATTTATTTATTCATTTTTTTTCCCTAAATTGATTTACACTTTTCACTGGTGGGACATACAATGTCATTAGCTCACACTGAACTGCCCTGCCTGCCAACCTGAAAACCAGGGTTCAACTCCAGCTCTCTCCACACCTTTCTGAAAGCAGATCCAGAACAGGTTTATTTACTATTATTATTATCTTTTATTGTTTCCTACCTTCTTTCCACTGTTTCCTTCCGTGAGCTCAGTTGGCCTGTGCTAAAAAAAGTTAACCCAACCCTAATCTAATCCCAACCCCAACCCCAATCCTAACCCTAACCCTAACCCTAACCCCTAACCCTAACCCTAACCCTAACCCTAACCCCTAACCCTAACCCTAACCCTAACCCTAACCCTAACCCTAAAGGACACATATCACTTTATAGAGATAGTTAAAGGTATTAAAATCCCAGCAGATGCTTTGCTTTTCACGATGGACATTGACAGCTTATACACTAACATAGATATCAAAGCAGGTCTACAAACAGTTAAAAATGCATTACAAAAATACCCAGACTCTAAAAGACCGGATCAGGCCATTCTACAACTATTGGAAATAAATTTAACTAGAAATGACTTTGAATTTAATGGGGAATTCTATCTTCAAATCAAAGGAACAGCAATGGGAAAGAGGTTTGCACCTGCATATGCAAACATATTCATGGCAGATTGGGAAGAAAAATCACTAAATAAATGCTCACAGAAACCATTATATTATTATCGTTATTTGGATGATATCTGGGGAATTTGGTCTTACTCAGAGACAGATTTTCAAAAATTTGTGGATGTTTTAAATAATCATGACCCTTCAATTAAAATTAAATATGATTTACAGAGTCAGGCAGTTAATTTTCTGGACACAACAGTGTACAAAGGCCCAAATTTTGCACAGACACAACAGTTAGGAATTAAGGTTTTCTTTAAAGAAACGGACACTCATGCTCTGCTTTACAAAACAAGTTTTCACCCTAAACATACATATAAAGGTGTAGTTAAATCCCAATTGTTGAGATTCCACAGGATCTGTACCAGAGCTGAGGATTTTTGGAGTTCTGTTCAAATTTTGTTCAAAGCTTTACGCAAGAGGGGTTACTCCAGAACATTTTTGAGAAAATGCCTCAAAACATTTCAACAGAGAAAACAGGAGGACAATAAGAAAATCATTCCCTTTATTACAACATTTTCATCACCTAGTACAATAATTCAGAGAACCTTTAAGAACAATTTTCAGGATATTTTACAAAATAATGGCTTACTGGAGGATCATAAACTAATTGCAGCATTCAGGAGGAATACAAATCTAAAAGATCTTCTTGTTAGAGCAAAATTAAAACCTTTGCAATCTAAAATTCAAAGATCACCTACATTTTTCTGGAGACCCAAGATGATTAGAAACAAGTCAAATCACACGCTATTTGAAATTGAACAGAACTTCACACACAAAACAAAAAACTGCATTTACCTTATTTCCTGTTCTTTGTGTAATAAACAATATGTGGGACAAACCAAAAACTCCATTAGCACAAGAATGTGGCAACATAAATATAATATTGTTCACAAGAGAGAGGTGCATACCCCATTGGTCAAACATTTTCTGGCACATGGTTTAAGATCATTAAAAATATGTGGTATTCAGAGCAACTCTGTATGGACAGATGATGAAAGGAGAAAAATGGAAAGAAGATGGATATATCTGCTCGGAACCAGAGTGCCAACAGGCTTAAATGTTGTATGACTCAGGGTTGTTGTGAACAGTGTGAGAGACATTATTATTATTTTTACTCTTGTTATGGTTTTGGTTGTTGTTGTTATTGTTATTATTCTAATCTTAACCCTACCCCTAATTCTGTTTCTAACCCTAACCGTTACCCTAATTTGAATCCTAACCCTAACCCTTAGTTAATGTTTATAAGTTCATTTAACCCTAAATATAAATAAAATAACTAATTTATAAGGAGAAGGTTGGATTCACGAGGTTGTTTCTACTCAATACAGCAGCATGCATGCAGGGGAGGGGCTTAGAGCACGCAGGGCCCATGGCTTATTACGCGCAGGGCCCATGGTTTAGGACACGCGGGGCCCATGAGTCCGACGCGTGTAAGACAGTGAATAAAGCAACCACCTTTGTCTCTCTTTTCACTTTTGCGCCTTTTCAGCCAAGTGGTAGCTACGTTTTTGTGTGCATAGAGCCTGATGAAGGCAGATTTTTGCCGAAACGCGTAGCGAGCACACTTTATTCTAATTTTGTATTGTTTATTTTTTGATTTTTTGTGAATAAAAAACACTCTTTCAAGTGGTTGTCCCGCATTTTTCTTATTTTTTATTTTTTCTTTTTCAAATTTTTCAAGTTTTCCTTTTTACTGAAAATTTTCCTTGGTGGAAAAACTGACACCTACCATGTACTTCCACGACGGAGAAGAAGATGGAGGTGCTTGGACCACAGTGCGCTACGGTAGGAGACGTTACAACAATCCCCGTGCGCTCAACCTTAATTACCGGGGCCAACCGGACCAGAGGATGGACCGTGCCTTTCCCGTCTCCGGCTGGAAGAGGGCGCCAAGGTTCCCGAATTTTGGCTGGAGTAGGGCTTCACCTCCTAATCCTAACCCTAACCCTAACCCTAACCCTAACCCTAAACCCCTAACCCTAACCCTAACCCTAACCCTAACCCCTAACCCTAACCCTAACCCCTAACCCTAACCCTAACCCTAACCCTAACCCCTAACCCTAACCCTAACCCTAACCCTAACCCTAACCCTAACAGCAATCCTGTTTTTTCCCCAAGCAGTCAGCCTCTTCAGGCTCAAGCACGGAGGAGCCCATGCAGTTGGGTCGCACCCGACTCTCCAAAGAAGAGAAAGATCGTCGTTTCCAGCAGAACCTGTGCTTTTACTGTGGCTCTCCTGGTCATCATGTCAATAACTGCCCAGTAAAAGACCAGGCTCAACACGAAAGGAGGAGACGTGTATGAGCCTTTCTGTGTCCTCCTCCTCTCATCCCAACCCAAGAACCAGAGCATCTTTTCACGTCAAGAATCAGGTACTCACAGAAACTGTTTTTATTGATTCAGGGGCTGATGGCAATTTTATGGCAGAGGCGATTGTACAAAAGTGGGGTGTTAACGTTTCTTTGTCTCAGCAACCTTTGAGTGTCAAAGCCATTGATGGACATGTGATCACTAACAGTCTTCTTGTTACAGAACCTGTTAAGATGCAGATCGACAATCACACTGAAACTGTCAGATTCCACATCCTCAAGAATATTGACCTACCCGTTATACTAGGACTGCCTTGGTTGCAACGTCATAATCCTCAGGTTGATTGGCTTACAGGACGAATCCTGACCTGGAGTACTGACTGCCACAGAAACTGCCTTGGTGCCATGGAAACCCCATCAGTCCCTAGCCAGAAAGTCATCTCTATTGAAAAATACCCTGACCTCTCTAAAATACCCACCCCTTATCACGACCTTAAGGAAGTGTTTAATAAGGTAAAAGCTACCAACCTACCTCCACATCGCCCTTACGACTGTCCCATTGACCTCTTGCCAGGTACTTCTCCCCCCCGAGGTCATTTATACTCTCTGTCGGTCCCTGAGAGAGCGGCCATGGAGACGTATATTAAGGAGTCTCTAGCTGCTGGACTCATTAGACCCTCCTCCTCCCCAGCTGGGGCAGGGTTTTTCTTTGTAAAGAAGAAGGATGGGGGTCTAAGACCTTGTATTGACTACCGAGGGCTAAATGAAATTACTGTACGCAATCGTTATCCTCTGCCACTCATGTCCTCTGCCTTTGAACTCCTTCAGGGGGCCAGGATCTTTACGAAGTTGGATCTTCGTAATGCCTACCATTTGGTGCGGATCAGGGAAGGAGATGAGTGGAAGACGGCATTCAACACACCTTCAGGTCATTATGAATACCAAGTCATGCCATTTGGCTTAACCAACGCTCCCGCAGTTTTTCAGAACCTGGTTAACGATGTGTTAGGGGACATGATCAACCGCTTTGTTTTTGTTTATCTCGACGATATCCTGATATTTTCTCGTTCAGAGGTTGAGCATATCCAACATGTGCGCAAGGTTCTCCTACGCCTACTCCAAAACCAGCTATATGTTAAGGCTGAGAAGTGCGAATTCCATGCCACCACCACTTCTTTTTTGGGTCTGGTCATCGCTGAGGGCAGAGTTAAGATGGATCCTAAGAAAGTCCAGGCAGTGTTGGAATGGCCCAAACCCGAAAACCGTAAGCAATTGCAACGTTTTCTAGGATTCGCCAATTTCTATCGGCGCTTCATCAAGAATTACAGTAAAATCGCTTCGCCTCTACATGCCTTAACATCATCCAAACAGAGCTTTTCTTGGAACCAGAGAGCAGAATCTGCCTTCAAAGATCTAAAGAACCGCTTCACATCGGCTCCTGTGCTGGTTGTTCCTGACCCCAGTAGACAGTTCATTGTGGAAGTAGATGCTTCCGACACTGGGATCGGAGCAGTTCTATCCCAACGCAGTCTGGATAACAAGGTGCACCCTTGTGCCTTCTATTCCCGCCGTCTGTCCAATGCTGAAATGAACTACCATGTCGGGGAGAAGGAGTTATTGGCTATTAAAGAAGCATTAGAAGAATGGCGGCACTGGTTGGAGGGGGCCGAAATTCCTTTTGTTGTGTTTACTGACCACAAGAACCTGGAGTATTTAAGAACTGCCAAAAGGATGAACTCACGCCAAGCTCGCTGGGCCCTTTTCTTTAACCGGTTTACCTTCTCTTTGTCCTATAGACCAGGGTCTCGAAACGTGAAGGCTGATGCACTGTCCCGAAGGGATGAATGCCCCCTGAAGAAGGCCTTTCCTGAGTTTATACTGCCTACCTCTGCTCGACTCGCTGTTCTCAGTACCGACATAGAAGAGGAGGTAAGGTCGGCTAACCAGGACTCTCAATCTCCTTCTGCCTGCCCCGTAGGACGTCTCTACGTACCTGTAGATCTCAGAGGCAGAGTTATTCAATGGTTTCACACCTCACGTATGTTTTGCCATCCTGGACAGAGAAGAACACTCTCCATCATTGGACAGCGCTTTTGGTGGCCCAACATGAGGAAGGACATCAATGAATATGTCTCTGCTTGTCCAGAATGTGCCCAGGTCAAAGTAACTACGTCCCCACCTGCTGGATTTCTGCAGCCTCTGTCCGTCCCTAGAAGGCCCTGGTCCCACATCTCCCTGGACTTCGTCACAGGACTTCCACCATCTGAGGGCAAGACAGTGATCCTTACGGTAGTAGACCGTTTTTCTAAAATGGTTCATTTTGTTGCTCTACCCAAGCTCCCCACGGCCAAGGAGACTGCTGAGGTCCTACTCAACAACGTCATTCGTCTCCATGGCCTTCCCAGAGATATTGTCTCTGACCGGGGACCCCAATTCACTGCTAAGTTCTGGGCGGAGTTCTGCCGGTTGCTTGGAGTCTCTGTGAGTCTGTCCTCTGGTTTTCACCCACAATCCAATGGCCAATCAGAACGGCTCAACCAACAGTTGGAGACCGGCCTCCGTCTTCTCTGTAGCCGCGAGCCTGCATCTTGGTCCCGCAATCTGGTCTGGGTTGAGTATGCACATAATACGCTTCCTTCGTCTGCCACAGGGTTGTCCCCCTTCCAGGTGGTGTTTGGCTACCAGCCCCCTCTCTTTGCTTCCCAGGAGGGGGAGGTTTCTGTGCCATCTGCCCATGCGTCCGTTCGCAGATGTCAGCAGGCCTGGCGCAGGGCCCGGCAGACTCTCCTACGGACCGTGGAGACCTACCGCACCACCGCAAACCGACGGAGGATTCCTGCTCCCTCCTATCAAGTGGGTCAAAGGGTTTGGCTTTCTACCACTAACCTGCCTCTTCGTGTGGAGAACAGAAAACTGGCTCCACGGTTTGTTGGTCCCTTTCCCATCTCCAAAGTGGTCAATCCGGTGGCAGTTCGCCTGCGTCTACCCAGGACTCTCCGTATACACCCTACCTTCCACACTTCCATGGTGAAACCTGTCAAGACCAGCCCTCTTGTCCCTCCTGCTGAGGCCCCGCCACCGGCTCGATTCATTGATGGGGGTCCTGCTTATACAGTGAGGCGCCTGCTTCGTTCTCGCCGCCGTGGACGTGGCCTACAGTACCTAGTAGATTGGGAGGGTTATGGTCCTGAGGAACGTTCCTGGGTTCCTGCTCGGTTCATCCTTGACCCTGATCTTGTTGCCCAGTTTCATAGTGAGCATCCTGACCAGCCTGCCCGACCGTCAGGTGCCGGTCCTTGAGGGAGGGGTACTGTCATGACTGCCGCTGCCCCTCCCTCTCAGCGGCCGCTCATCAGGCCTGATTCTCCTCACCTGTACGCCTCAGTATTTAAGCCTGCCACGTAGTCTCAGTTATTGCCGGAACGTCTAGCCTTTTGCCTGACTACCAGCCTTGTTGTTGTGATTTGAGCTGAAGTTCAAGTTATTAACCTCACGCCCTGTCTATGTTAACGCTCCAGGTCCTCAAGCCAAACAACTACTTACCTGTCACGCTTCCAGAGACCAAGCATTCTGCCTGCTCGTCAGCCGACGCTCTCACTCCGTGTCTTTCTCCACAAGACTGCTATTCCAAGTCGGATCCATCCCAAGAATCTCTCATTCCCGGCTCTGGCCTCTAAAGGACTTCTTCATTCAAGGTTTCCACGCTTCGACCCCCCCCTCTCGCTTCTCCCTAAGTGACTGTTTTTCGACTCTCCTCTCAGCCTGCTGGCGGCTCCCATCTCTTGCAACGCCCTCTGGTGCCTATTCCGAGTACTGCAAGCTCCAGCTCCCCAGTCTCCTCAGCCCAATAAATATTAAGTTACATTCCTGGGTCTGTCGTTTTTGGGTTGGTCCCCAAGATCCATCCTGACACAGGCCGACTCACCACTCACCTAGTTCAACACTTCCAAACCCACTCACCCACTTACCTCATTATATCTGGTTTGGAGAAAAATGACCGTTGGACCACTGGGCAGAGGAAGAGGGCAGAAAAAAAAAAAAAAATTTGGATACATAAATTAGGGACAACCATACCAGGGGGGCTTAATGATGAATAATCACTCTGTTTACATGCCCCTCCCCCCGGTTGGAGATCTCCCCCAGCAACTCCCCCCCCCCCTCTTTTATTTTATTTATTGATTTATTATTATTATTATTATTTTTTTTTTTAATAACTCAACACATCCCCCTCACTATCATATACCACTTTCCCAGAGAACTCACTAAAAAAAGTTAACTCAACCAGTAAATCTCTCGGCTACAGTGGCCGACATTCAGAGTTCGATTCCCCCTGCTTCTCCTTTTTTTATCGTTTTACTCTTTTCCTCCCCCACTCGTTAAGGTTTTCCAAAATTTTATTGTTGATTGTTTTTATACTAACCTTATATTAATTTATCATTTTTAGCATGTTGTACATATTTCTTCTACTGTAAGGATGTTTGTTTTTTAGCACTTACTTTTAGCACTTATAACTTTTTGTACAGCACTTTTAATACTAACCTTGAAAGCACTTCTTTTGGAAACCTACTTCTCTTTTATCAAACACAAAAAGTATTTATGCAAGGAGATTGATTTATACTTTGATCATATTCCCTCTTTCAATTTTTTAATTTATGTTTTCCTTTTTCTTCTTTTCCTTTTTATTTATTTATTTATTTATTTTTTTTTTTCCCTAAATTGATTTACACTTTTCACTGGTGGGACATACAATGTCATTAGCTCACACTGAACTGCCCTGCCTGCCAACCTGAAAACCAGGGTTCAACTCCAGCTCTCTCCACACCTTTCTGAAAGCAGATCCAGAACAGGTTTATTTACTATTATTATTATCTTTTATTGTTTCCTACCTTCTTTCCACTGTTTCCTTCCGTGAGCTCAGTTGGCCTGTGCTAAAAAAAGTTAACCCAACCCTAATCTAATCCCAACCCCAACCCCAATCCTAACCCTAACCCTAACCCTAACCCTAACCCTTAACCCTAACCCTAACCCTAACCCCTAACCCTAACCCTAACCCTAGCCTTGGCCCTAACCCTAACCCTAACCCTAACCTTTGTGCATGGTGTTTACCATGTTTTTAGCACTTTTTTATTGCTGCTCCTAAAGTTACTACAAACGTGAAAGTTTATCAGTAATACAATTTGGTTAAATTTATATTTTTTAACTATCCATTAACCTTTTTATTTATTTTATTTTATTTTATTTATTTGTTTTTTATTTTTTTATTTATTTTTTTTGTTCCCCTATTTTCCTTTTTCCCTTTCTTATACCCCCCCACACCTAGGGTTTACATAAGGACTCGTAGTGTACTGGTATTGGAAACCGCCTGTCAAGCAGGCAACCAGGGTTCAAACCCCAGCTGGGCCTGTTAAAAATGTGAAATTTTGTTGCATTTCCCTCTTTCCATTTTTTAATCTTTTTTATTTTTTCCAATACAGCAGGCCAGTGCTAAGAAAATACAATCGTATTTCTCCAAACCCCAACCCTAACCCAACCCTAACCCTAACCCTAACCCCTAACCCTAACCCTAACCCTAACAAAGCTGCTCCGAAATGTAAGCCTTTTTAACCTTTTTTTAATAAAGGTTTTAATTGTTTTTTAGTCTCTTTTGGGAGAACCTTTTTGTAACTTTTTTGCAGTTTCACTTGGAACTGTTTTTAACATTTTTTAAGTATTTTAAGTGGGTTACTTTCATGGTGGGGGCTCTGCCAGTAGAGCCTTATTTTTGTAAAACCATCAATCTTCTAAAAAATCAATGTCTGGACAAATACCTCTTCCATAACTCTCTTCCTGTCTGCTGAGGAAACCTCTCTAAACAGAGACGCATCCCCACTTTCAAGGACTTTATCCCATTAACAAATCAATGCTCCTGTGACAGACTGCCTAAAGACATTGGCAGTCACACTGAATCTTCACCAGCACCTGGTTTCAAATCCAAGCACAATAACGGAGTTATCAGGAGACGGTTGGCTTTTTGCTGGCAGCACCTATCACGCATGCACCTCAGGGCAAAGCCATCATCTGGACCTACACCAAGCCCCATCTGGCACCTTGAAAAACTACCAACAGCGGCAAAAAGGTAAGAGCCTCTCCACCGTGGCCCACCTTGACAGGCTTACATCTCGGAGCGGTACTGACTCTGAGCTTATTTTTAACCCAGCACATTTCACACAGGCCCTTTCAGTGGATTGCACCCTGGTTGACTTAATTTCTAATACCAATTTTTTGTTCCCCCAGTCGTGTCCCTCGGGGTCTCCGGATGTGTGATGAGGTTCCCCTCAAAGCATAACCATGCTTGTGGAGGAGGAAACTAGCATGATGAACGGGCATGCAGAGGTCAAACCTGACCTACACAAAACCCATTCTGATTCCTCCTCTACCATTGGGGGGACCTCTCTGCGACTTACCGGGACCCCTGGCTTCCTCCTTCCCCCTTCTAGCATCCCTAAATGGGGAGCAAAAAACCCCCAACCACCCCCCCCCCTCTCTCTCTAGCATCCCTAGACCGGGATCTAGTTTCCCCTTTCCTTTCCCTGATCCTCCCCCTTACCATCCCGATTCAGGGAGTTAAGGACCCCATCACCCACCCAGCCATAGCCACTTTACACTAGGAACCCAAGAAGGCTAATTGCCCACTTTAAAATTTATACATTCATTCATATTCCCCCTCCTCTTTTGTATGTCTTTACTTATTTATTATTTGTTTATTTACTTCCTTTTTTGTCCCACATTCCCCCCCCTAGTCATACTTACTCCCCTGAGATGCCTACCCTACCAGATAGGCTCTCACCAGTAACCCCAGTCAGGGAATATCCAATCACTTTCCTCCCTTATTCCTAGCCCCTGTTAGCCTCCCTAGCCCGGGAACTAACAACGTAAGTTCTATCCGACCCCCCCCTCTCCCTCCTAGCATCCCTAGACCGGGATCTAGCCCCCCCCCCTTTTCTTTCCCTTATCCTCCCCCTTACCAACCCTACTCAGGGAATTAAGGACCCCCAACCCCATCCACTGTTGGCTTCCTTACTCTAGGAACCCCAGAAATGTAATTGCCCCATTTATTTTTTATTATTATTTTTTCTTTCTTTTATTACTTTTTACCCTTTTTTTTTTTTTTTTTTTTTTTTTTTTTTTTTCAACCCCCCTTTCTTTCTATTTTTTCAAAGGAATTTAATTGGATTGTAGATTAGGTTCTATGGTTTTTTAGGGACAGCAATATTTTACTAACCTTTTTAATACTTGTGTTTTCTAACTTGCCTGATTTTATGTGTATTGACTTTTTAGCACTTATTTGTAGCACTTAATTTTAGCACTTATCTTTTAACGTTTCTAACCTATTAACCTCTGTGCATGATTTTTACCATGTTTTTTAGCACTTTTCTAAATTGCTGCTCCTAAATTCCCTATGACAATGAAAGTTTATTAGAATCTTAAGCAATATAATTTTATTCATTTTCTATTTCCCAATTATTCATTAAATCTTTTAACTCATTTTTTTTTTTTTTTTTTTTTTTTTTTTTAATTCCCTTCTTTTCTCCTCTGCTGTTTTATACCACCCAACACCAAGGGATTATGTAAGGACTAGTAGTGTAGTGGTGTTGGAAGTTACACTCCATGCAGAAAACCAGGGTTTGAATCTCGGCTGGGCTTGTTTAAAAGTCAAATTTTCGCTTTATCACATTCTTTAGTGATTTTGTTTAATTTTTTCAGTACAGCAGGCCAGTGCTAAGAAAAATACAATTGTATTTCATCAAACCTCAACCCTAACCCAACCCTAACCCTAACCCTAACCCTAACCCTAACCCCTAACCCTAACCCTAACCCTAACCCTAACCCCTAACCCTAACCCTAACCCTAACCCCATGGCTTATTACGCGCAGGGCCCATGGTTTAGGACACGCGGGGCCCATGAGGCCGACGCGTGTAAGACAGTGAATAAAGCAACCACCTTTGTCTCTCTTTTCACTTTTGCGCCTTTTCAGCCAAGTGGTAGCTACGTTTTTGTGTGCATAGAGCCTGATGAAGGCAGAATTTTGCCGAAACGCGTAGCGAGCACACTTTATTCTAATTTTGTA
Organism: Oryzias latipes; assembly: GCF_053564925.1. Taxonomy (NCBI): domain Eukaryota; kingdom Metazoa; phylum Chordata; class Actinopteri; order Beloniformes; family Adrianichthyidae; genus Oryzias; species Oryzias latipes. The sequence goes on from NC_136248.1 coordinate 163,306, forward strand.
TTGTTTATTTTTTGATTTTTTGTGAATAAAAAACACTCTTTTAAGTGGTTGTCCCGCATTTTTCTTATTTTTTCTTTTTCAAATTTTTCAAGTTTTCCTTTTTACTGAAAATTTTCCTTGGTGGAAAAACTGACACCTACCATGTACTTCCACGACGGAGAAGAAGATGGAGGTGCTTGGACCACAGTGCGCTACGGTAGGAGACGTTACAACAATCCCCGTGCGCTCAACCTTAATTACCGGGGCCAACCGGACCAGAGGATGGACCGTGCCTTTCCCGTCTCCGGCTGGAAGAGGGCGCCAAGGTTCCCGAATTTTGGCTGGAGTAGGGCTTCACCTCCTAATCCTAACCCTAACCCTAACCCTAACCCTAACCCTAACCCCTAACCCTAACCCTAACTTAACCCTAACCCTAACCTTAACCCCTAACCCTAACCCTAACCCTAACCCCTAACCCTAACCCTAACCCTAACCCTAACCCCATGGCTTATTACGCGCAGGGCCCATGGTTTAGGACACGCGGGGCCCATGAGGCCGACGCGTGTAAGACAGTGAATAAAGCAACCACCTTTGTCTCTCTTTTCACTTTTGCGCCTTTTCAGCCAAGTGGTAGCTACGTTTTTGTGTGCATAGAGCCTGATGAAGGCAGAATTTTGCCGAAACGCGTAGCGAGCACACTTTATTCTAATTTTGTATTGTTTATTTTTTGATTTTTTGTGAATAAAAAACACTCTTTTAAGTGGTTGTCCCGCATTTTTCTTATTTTTTCTTTTTCAAATTTTTCAAGTTTTCCTTTTTACTGAAAATTTTCCTTGGTGGAAAAACTGACACCTACCATGTACTTCCACAACGGAGAAGAAGATGGAGGTGCTTGGACCAAGGTGCGCTACGGTAGGAGACGTTACAACAATCCCCGTGCGCTCAACCTTAATTACCGGGGCCAACCGGACCAGAGGATGGACCGTGCCTTTCCCGTCTCCGGCTGGAAGAGGGCGCCAAGGTTCTCGAATTTTGGCTGGAGTAGGGCTTCACCTCCTAATCCTAACCCTAACCCTAACCCTAACCCCTAACCCCTAACCCTAACCCTAACCCTCCCCTGACCACACTCAACCCTCTGTGAAGCCTTCCCTACCAGGTGGGCTTCCACCACTTAGCCTAACCGGGGAACAACAAAATATATTCCCCCACATCCCCATTCCCTTGTTAGCATCCCTAACCAGGGGTCTAACGACCTAAACCCAACCACCACCCCCCCTTCTATTTTCCCCGCCCCCCTTAACTAGCATCCCTAAACCGGGAACTAGTTCCCCCCTCTTTCCCTGAACCCCCCCCCCCGCCCCTTTTAGCATCCCCATTAAGGAGCTAAAGACCCCCACCCTCCAACAGCTACCTCATTCAAGGAGCCAGAGAAAACTAATTGCCCCCCCTTAATTTATGTTTATTTATATTCTTATTTGTCCTCAAGCCCTTCCCCTCCCTTATTTTTATTTTATTAACTGATTCATTCTTTCAATTGGAATTTTCATTGTAGGATCTGTAGGTTTTCTTGGGAACAGCAACATTCGACTAACCCATTTTAATATGTTATACTTGTGTTTTTATTCTGTCTGTTAATATATGTATTGTTTTCTAGCACTTATTGTAAGCACTTATTTTTAGCACTTATTTTTAGCACTTATCTTAACCAACTAACACTTTTGCATGCTTTTTATTTCACCATGTTTTTAGCACTTTTAAAGATTGCTGTTCCTAATCGGCCTACAGTATTTTACATTAACTAGAATTTTTAAATAATTTCTGTATTTTTAAGTATTTATTTATCCAACATTTTTTTAATTATTATTATTATTATCATTCCCTTTTTTTTTTTTTTTTTTTTTTTTTTTTAAATTTACTTTTTTTTCCTTCCCTTTCTTAGTCCCCTACCAACCCACGTGGTTCAGTGAAGACTGTAGCCCAATGGTAAAGGCATTTGTCTCCCATACAGGCGACCAGGGTTCAAATCCGGGCTCGGCTCATTTCAACTTTGAGTTTTTATTATTATTTTCTCTTTCAAGTCCTCATTATTTATTTATTTTTTCAGTACAGCTGGCCAGTGCAACTAAAGTACAAACGTACCATTTCAAACCCCAACCCTAACCCAACCCTAACCCTAACCCTAACCCTACCCTAACCCTAACCCTAACCCCTAACCCCTAACCCTAACCCTAACCATTAACTGTTTGGACCTCATCTTGGTGAGGGGGGGTGTGCTCCCACTCCTAAAAACTATAAGTGAGAATATACTTCAAAGAGCCATAAAGCTACGGACAATTTCGGAAGAGCATGGATCCACAGCCATTCAGGAGCAATACAAAGGCTAACTCCGCCCACCTGCTCTATTTAAGCGGACCTGCTTCTTCCAACTCACTCACTCACCTTGCAGCCCTGTCATACGAAGGCACAATAAAACAGAAGGCAATCAGACCAGGACTTATGGACAAAGGATTTTTATTCCATCCAAGCTCTCATGTACAGGGGATATACAAACAAAATTTGCTCAGTTCAGCACCTGAAGAAGGACCAGGAAGTCCGAAATATCGTGCACAAGCTCTGGGCGACAAGTGATGCCAAGTGGAGCCCTAAAAGGAAAAATATCCTGCAAAGAAAAGGCTACTTACCTGAGGAAACAAAAGAAATGTTCCTGCAAAGAAGAAAGAAGAGGAGACAAAATTGAACATACAAGTTGTCCAGGGACGTGAGAGCCCAATTTTTGAATATGTAAGTCCTTTCATCCTAATTTTTGAGTGTGGGGCAAAGAATTCTGGTTTTCTGGACGGGGGGATGGCCTATGCATTTGAGTTTCACTGCCTTTGGCAGTGAGATTCTAATTTTCTAAACCTAACCCTAACCCTAACCCTAACCCTACTCCTTAAAACTATATGTGAGGCCACAAGTCAAAAAAACAAAAAAGTTACGGAAAATTTCGGAGGAGCAGAGAGTCAACAGCCACATGACAGGATCACAAAGGCAATCTCCGCCCACCTGCTCCATATAAGCTGGTCCTCTGCCTCTCACGAACCCACTCACCTTCAAACCTGCCATGCAGAGACACAAGAAAGCAGAAGGCATTCAAGCCAGGACCAAGCTCTTATATACGACGGACAAACAAACAAATTTCGCTCAGTTCTGCACCTGATGAAGGACCAAAACGTCCGAAATATTGCGCATATGCTCTGAGCGACAAAGGATGACAAGAGGAACCTGTAAGGAAAAAGGAAAAATGTCCTGCAGAAGAAACCTACTTACCTGAATAAGCAAAGGAAAATGAAGAGGAACCACAATTGAACATTCAAGTTTTCCAAGGATATAGGAGCCTAATTTTTGACCATGTAAGTCCACTTTTCCTAATTTTTGAGTGTGGGGCGGATGACTCTGGTCTTCTGGACGAAAGGAAGGCCAATGCCTTCGAAATTCACCGCCTTTGGTGGTGAATTTCTAATCTTTAACCCCTGACTAGCTCGCGCCCCTTTGTCGGTCTGGTGCCGGAGTTTGAAGCCCCACTTCCTACCATGCTGCAGAAGAAAACACGTTCTCTCAGACATGATGTGCTGGACTATACATGCCTCCCAAGTCACCTTATCCTAAGCCTAACCTCAGTGAAGAGACAAGCCCTTTCTGAGAGGATTTCTGGAGGATAAATGGCTGAAGAGGAACAAGAAGAATTGTTTGTGCAAGCTGGATGGATTCTTTATCTGCTTGGACCTCACGCGTGCGTGAGGGGGGGTAAGCTCCTACTCCTTAAAACTATATGTGAGGCCACAAGTCAAAAAAACAAAAAAGTTACGGAAAATTTCGGAGGAGCAGAGAGTCAACAGCCACATGACAGGATCACAAAGGCAATCTCCGCCCACCTGCTCCATATAAGCTGGTCCTCTGCCTCTCACGAACCCACTCACCTTCAAACCTGCCATGCAGAGACACAAGAAAGCAGAAGGCATTCAAGCCAGGACCAAGCTCTTATATACGACGGACAAACAAACAAATTTCGCTCAGTTCTGCACCTGATGAAGGACCAAAACGTCCGAAATATTGCGCATATGCTCTGAGCGACAAAGGATGACAAGAGGAACCTGTAAGGAAAAAGGAAAAATGTCCTGCAGAAGAAACCTACTTACCTGAATAAGCAAAGGAAAATGAAGAGGAACCACAATTGAACATTCAAGTTTTCCAAGGATATAGGAGCCTAATTTTTGACCATGTAAGTCCACTTTTCCTAATTTTTGAGTGTGGGGCGGATGACTCTGGTCTTCTGGACGAAAGGAAGGCCAATGCCTTCGAAATTCACCGCCTTTGGTGGTGAATTTCTAATCTTTAACCCCTGACTAGCTCGCGCCCCTTTGTCGGTCTGGTGCCGGAGTTTGAAGCCCCACTTCCTACCATGCTGCAGAAGAAAACACGTTCTCTCAGACATGATGTGCTGGACTATACATGCCTCCCAAGTCACCTTATCCTAAGCCTAACCTCAGTGAAGAGACAAGCCCTTTCTGAGAGGATTTCTGGAGGATAAATGGCTGAAGAGGAACAAGAAGAATTGTTTGTGCAAGCTGGATGGATTCTTTATCTGCTTGGACCTCACGCGTGCGTGAGGGGGGGTAAGCTCCTACTCCTTAAAACTATATGTGAGGCCACAAGTCAAAAAAACAAAAAAGTTACGGAAAATTTCGGAGGAGCAGAGAGTCAACAGCCACATGACAGGATCACAAAGGCAATCTCCGCCCACCTGCTCCATATAAGCTGGTCCTCTGCCTCTCACGAACCCACTCACCTTCAAACCTGCCATGCAGAGACACAAGAAAGCAGAAGGCATTCAAGCCAGGACCAAGCTCTTATATACGACGGACAAACAAACAAATTTCGCTCAGTTCTGCACCTGATGAAGGACCAAAACGTCCGAAATATTGCGCATATGCTCTGAGCGACAAAGGATGACAAGAGGAACCTGTAAGGAAAAAGGAAAAATGTCCTGCAGAAGAAACCTACTTACCTGAATAAGCAAAGGAAAATGAAGAGGAACCACAATTGAACATTCAAGTTTTCCAAGGATATAGGAGCCTAATTTTTGACCATGTAAGTCCACTTTTCCTAATTTTTGAGTGTGGGGCGGATGACTCTGGTCTTCTGGACGAAAGGAAGGCCAATGCCTTCGAAATTCACCGCCTTTGGTGGTGAATTTCTAATCTTTAACCCCTAACCCTAACCCCTAACCCTAACCCCTAACCCTAACCCCTAACCCCAACCCCAACCCCAACCCCAACCCTAACCCTAACCCAAAAAAAAACTAAATTCAAGTATTCTATATGGTCTGGAGAGGAGAGCGAGATCTGAGTGGAGACAGAAATGGTCTGTACATATGGGGGTTCCAGGTTTACAACGTGGAGCTCTCGCCCCAACCCTAACACCTAACTCGACTGAACCTTCTGCTTCTCCGCAGGGTCTCTGTCTCTCTTCTCTCCCCCCAAATCCCTTCCTTCTATTTTAAAAGATGAATATTGCCATGTTTTTTATTTTCATGACTGCAATTTAAAACTAACATCTATAGTTCAAAAGCATTAATATAAATGCCACCTTAACAGCCTGGTGGGAATTTCTCAAAATATCAAAATCATCAATTCAACCGTGCAAAATGACACCCATCTGGAACAACCCGGACATCCTTATTAACAAAAAAATGATTCACTTCCCAGCTTGGCAAGCAGGGGGCATAAAAGAACTAGAGCACGTAATTATTGATAGAAGATTCATAACCCCCCAGGAACTTCAAGACAAACATGGAATAAATAACTTCTTGGAATATCAGCAACTTAAATCAAGTATTACTAAAAAGTATAAAATTAAAGACGACGATTTAAAGCTACCAGATGTAGTCACAACTCTGATTAATTTTTCAATGAATAGAACTCTCTCTCCAAAATATACAAACTTTTATGTAATTTAGATAACAATATTGCCCTTCCAACAAAAAAATGGGATGCAGATTTGAGCATCAGCACAGATGAAAGCTTCTGGTCAGAACTTTGTCTAAACACCTTTAAACTGACAAAAAGTCCAAATCTGCAGCTAATCCATCTCAAAACTCTTCACAGAATTTACTACACTGGACAGAGGATGTTCAAGATGGGTCTCAGTAACTCAGACATTTGCGAGCACTGTGATAATAATCTACCCGACAGCTACATGCATGCACTGTGGTTCTGCACTCCTGTCCAGGCTCTCTGGCAGCAGGTATGTGCCGATTTATCAGTCTGGCTTAAGGTTTCAATCACTGCCTCACCGTCACTTTGTGTGCTTGGTGACATGAGTGCCATCGATATAGAAGAAGGATTAGCATCTATCATTTTCATAACTCTTTGTATTGCCAAAAAAACTATTTTAATAAATTGGAAAAACAAGAAAAATATAAACATAAGTCAACACAGAAATCTGCTGTTTGATCATATCAGCTTGGAAAAAATGTCAGCCCAAAGCTCAAGTAACTTTGAAAGAATTCAGTCTCTCTGGTCTCCTGTGGTTGACTCCATGACTTAGGGGGTGGGGGGCTTGGTCGTCGCTGCTCCTTGCCCTTCTGCCGTGGTTTGGGGTGGGGGTCGGGGCTTCCGGTGCCTGGCGGGGGCGGTGGGGGGCTCCGTTGGTCGGGGGGTCGGGTCCGGTGCCTGGGTGGGGCGGGCTGGGGCGCTGCGTGGTCCTCTGGGCTTGGGTGTGGGGGTGCGTGGTGGGGGGGTGGGGTGGTGGTCTGGCTTGGCTTGGGGGGGTGGTCCCTTTGCCTGTGCTGGGGGGGGTTGGCGGGGGCCCTGCTCGGGTGGGGGGGGCCCAGCGGCGCCGGATGGGCTGCCCCTCTGCACCTGGGGCTGGGATCGGCCCTTCCCTGGCTCTGGGACGGGACGGGACAACCCTCTCGGGGCCCCCGGTCGCTCTGGGTGTCACCCGCTTCGGGTGCGGGGTCTGGGGTGGGGTGGGGTGGGGGGCTTGTCGGCCCTGTCCTGTGGGGGGGCGTTCTGGGGGGGATGGGGGGCCCATTATTAGTACGGGTCGGGGGGGCTAGCGGGTCGGGGTCTCCGCTGAGGCAATCAGTGGTTGCCTCGGCCGGTTGGGCCTCCTCGGTCCCGTCGAGGCCTGACCAGAGCTCTTCTAGGGCCGGCGTCTGGGGGTGGGGGCCTGGGCTTGCTCCGGGGGGGGGCCACGCTTTCTGGCTCCTCTCTCTCTGTGTGGGGTGGGTGGTGCCGGGCCTGGGGTGTCGGCGCCTCCGGGGGTGGGCCCCTGGGCTGGGTGGCCCTGGCCCCTTTGCTGGGGGTGGGCTGGGGGACGGCTGTTTGACCACCGGGGGACAGTCTACCAGCTGTCCCCAACTTACCCCCTTCCTTATATAACCTCATATTAGGGTGAGGGGGTGGGGGGTCTAGCCTGCGATGCGCCTTGGGGGGGGCTACTTGGGAGTGGCCCCCCTCCTATGGTTGCCGTATGGAGTGGGCCCCCCCTCTTTCGGTTTTATTTGCACCTTAGACATGTAGGGTCCTTGGTAGGGGGGGTGCTTGGACATCACTGCAAACAAGCAGCAGATGTCCTCCTGGCACCCTACCCGCCAATTTTAACTGCACCTTAGACATTTAGGGCCCCTTGGTGTGGAGGGTGAGGGGACATCACTGTGAGTAATCAGGAGATGTCCCCTTAGTGCCCTACTCGCCAATTTTAACTGCACCCCCCTTAGTACACACACCCCTCCCCCTTCAATATATACATTCAAACATAAACACACACACATGCACACAAACACCCTCTCAAACACCCATACACGCACACACATTTTACAAGGAAGGTGGGACCTGGGTCCATCTGTCCCCTACCCCTTCCCTGGTGGGGGGTGCGGGCCCCTTGGCGATGGCGGCCGTGTCCCTTGGGTGCCGGCTCCCTGGGCCCGGCGGTGCTCTCTCCGCACGGTGGGGGGGTTCATATTACACCTGAGCCGGGGGTGTTCGTGTCCCTGGGGGGTGGGTCCTGGTCCTTGCCCCTGGGCGCTGGGCCCCGCCAAACTTCCAACATGGCCGAGCCTGGTCGGGCCATATTTATAACATCCCTTGTGGGCCGCCCTTTTTTCCCCGGGGTTCCCCCCTCCTGGGCGGGGGCGGCGGGCCCCTGCCTTGCTCCTACCTGGACCAACCGTGGGCCGGGTGGGTGGCTGCCTGGAGTGCGGAGCGGGTCTCCCTTGGGGGGTCCTGGCTCGTACCTGGGGTCGGGGCGGGGGGATGCCCGGAACTCCTGGGTGGTGGTCAGAACACTTCGCTCGCAAAATGCAGGACTGCTTGTGGTTCCTAGAATTGGTAAAAGTACGGTTGGAGGTAGAGCGTTTAGCCACCAAGCCCCTGTCTTATGGAATAAACTCCCAGCTCATATAAGAGAGGCCGACTCAGTTTCTACATTCAAAGCTAGACTGAAAACATTCCTCTTTGGACAGGCTTATTGTCAGACTAGTTAGTATTCAGAGATTATTTAACTTAATGTTAGTTTGTTTAAATTAAACTTAATAATTAATATTTCTTTTAAAAGGCTGCTAGAAGTTGAAGCTGGGGTAACTATGGTACACTGGGGTTCTGTCCTCTTTCCTTTTTTACTTCTACCCTTCTCTCTACTCTATTCTTGATCATAATTTATCATTTAGTTCTCCATGCCTCTGTTTGGTGCAGTGCGATTCATGTATTGTCCCTCTTTTCCTCTCCCCTCCTGGGGAGTGGGAGTGCTTCCAGACTCCAGTTGGCTCATCCGTGCTCCAGTTCCTGACCGTTTACCTCGCCTTTGCTCCTGCTCCTACACCTGGCTGTGGATCCTGCCTCTGGCTCATCTCTGGCTCGTCTCTGCTCTGTACCTGACCGAGTACCTCGTCTCTGCTCCTGCTCCTACACCTTTCTGTGGTTCCTGTCTCCGGCTCGACTCGCGCCTTTGACTGTCCCGATAACCACGGCTGGATGAAGCTCGTCTGCTGGACTTTTATATATGTAGTTGTAGATTTAGATAAGTTAATTCTTCTCTAAGATTTCTGGTAAATCGCCTGTCCGTCCTGGGGGAGGATCCCTCCTTCATGTGGGCACCCCTGAGGTTTCTTCGTTTTTTCCGGAATCCGGTTTTTTTGGGAGTTTTTCCTTACCGCGAAGGGGGGTCTAAGGGCAGGGATGCCAGTATAGCTTAGTCAGTTTGTTAGTTCATTTTAGTATTTTTCTATTGAACTCTTTGTATTCGTGATCCTTTTGATTTCATGTTTTACTTCGAAGCCCATCGAGACGACTGTTGTTGTGATTTTGGGCTATACAAATAAAATTGAATTGAATTGAATTGAATTGGTGGGGTGGTCGTCTGGGGCTGTGGGCGTCCCTCTCCGGTGGGGCCCTGCGTTGGGCTCTTCCGGCGCGGCGGGGGGCTGCTTTCCTGGCTGGGCTGGGGCGGCGCTCTCTTTCCCTCTGCGCCTCCCTGCTCTCTGGCTCTGGGGGCCTCGCGGCGGTCCGGCTGGCCCTGGCCTGGGTGGCGGTCTTGGTCGCCCGGGGGGCGGTTGTTCCCTGCCTGTTCCCGTGTGGCGTTGGGGGAATTCCGGCTGCCGCTGCTGCTGCGGCGGGGGTATGGGTGTGGGGGTGGCTGGGCGCTCCTCCTCCTTCTTTTCACATTCCACCATCCATTTTAGAAGAACATAAACACTCACCTGAGCACAGGTGTTAGCTCACCTTTGCACTAATAGTTTGCATGATTGAATGAATGAAAGATTTCACACTAGTTGGTTTAAAGGCATAGGTATGCGTTCGTGAACACTATCTGTTTTTTGTGCATGTTGACATGTGGACATTTTTGCGGCTAGCAGGTGTGTTGATAATATTTGAGTGTGTGTGAACAGGCCCCGCCCTTTTTGTACTACATTTGAACCGTACCGTAACGATAAACAACCAGTAAACCTGTCTGCTCTATGCTGCTTCATGGTCTTACCCCCCTTCCCCTCCTATTATCACCCTCCTACCCCCCCCTCTCTCTAACGTCCCTCTCTCTTCTTCCCCTCTTTCCTTTTCCGTCCGGTCCAACACCAAAGATTTTCAAACATGATTGAAATTAATAAATTTTGGCCTCAATTACAAAATGGGTTTATTCAGACATACCTTTGGTTTGTCTGAAGATGAATAACCCCTCTTGTTAAAATAAAATATGTCCAACACAAGAGGCCCTCAGCTCTCATCTGTTTGCCTAGCTGTTGGACAGGACAAGTTAAAAAAAAAAAAAAAAAAAAAAAAAAAAACTAACATCTATCACATCTTTTTCTTTTAAAGGGATTACTCTCACCTTTGCCACTGCAGCCTTAATTATATTGGATAAAAAACAATACTCTAGTTCATTTTTTGGTTATCACTGTGACATTAAGAATAATATACAATAAATGCATAGCTGAAGGCTTTTTTTACACAGAACACAGTGATTGATCCTGTGCAGAATTTCCATAGCGTTGTAATTTATTATATTCACTTACTATATTTTAATTTTTTTTGCATTTAATTCTTGAAAATGTAATGTTTAAATATATTGTTCATTTATTTACAATACGCTTTAAAATGTTGAGATTTAATTTTTATATAAAAAAGTTTAATTTTATATGAAAATACAAATGTTCGTATGCATTTGAATGCAACGCTCCGAGCCTTCATGACCCAGCGACCAGTGAAGGCAACATTCTGCCCAGCAACGCCTCCGGATTGGATGAGCAGCCCAGGTGCAGGATGGGACATGGTCCGCCATCTTACAAACAGTTGCTTCCAACACTGTGAGGAAGCGCACGCTCAGAGCTGTTCTTCGTGTGTATGCCTACATACATGTTTATTGTTGATAAGCCAGCCTGAAGAAGATTTATTTTGATCGAAACGTTGCAACCTTGGCTTGTATTATTTTTTTATTAAACCGCAGTTGATCGGTAAATCACGTTTCCTAGTTTATTATTAGCATAGCCTCCCAGTATTAGCATAGCTTCTTAGCCACGTGTGACGGAGGTACCTTCTGCAACGGGCCGACTTACACCAGGACCACAGTAAGCCATGCCACCGCGTCCACACGACGACGGATGGATACTGGTGCAGTCCAGAGGAGGCAGACGGAGGGAACGGGCCTATGAACACGACAGGCCACAGAACAGACGTGCAGCTGCGGATTTTTCCAGCTACCCACGCCGAGACGGACGCCGATCCTATGCGGACGTCACCAGAGAGGGAGCCCATTTTCTGGAGCCGACTTTCTACGGCAGACAGCAGGTGAGACATCGCCCTGCACCGCAGCCGTTCTATAGCGGGCCGCGCTACTCATTTCAAGATGGCGCTCGGCGTGCGCCAAGACCTAGGCCACGCGGTCCCTCCAACCAAAATGGCCGCTACGTCTTTGTACCAGCAGGTGCTCGGAATGAAGCCCCCCCCCACAGGGTACAGTCTAATGACCCTGATTTCACAGAGAAGGTGCGTGTAATGAACAGACTGATTAAAGCTGTACACCACCTCACCAATGTGTCCAGAGAGGCTCATCCTCCCTCCCTGGACAAAATAACAAACAATCTAGCTACAATTATCAAACCAGCATCCCCAAATCTACAAACACAGACTTTGATTGACGGCAATGCTAGAAATTGGGCCTTCACTACCGTTCTCATCCTCAGAGAGCATTATCAAAAGAACATTGACTCTGAAGTGCAAAAGCTCACCCAGTTTCCTTCACCGGACTGGAGAGGCCCCTTTGAAATAGCCACAACGTGGGCGAAACGTAATTTAGGCAGACGCCTGAGACAGGATACAATAGACCGTGCTCAGGCGGTCATCATTGCCAGGACGACAGAAACAGCACCTCCTGCTCCTCTTCCTGCTGCTGCTGCCGTTTCTTCTCTTCCAACGCAGACAGTTGATAAGACAGCAGAAGAGGACCCACATGCGGTGATTGAGCTGGCTCCATCATCACCTCCAGTGAACCAGCCTCCCTCCACGAGACCACGGAGCCCAGCTGCAGCACGGCCACCCCCTTCACCACAAAGCAGCAGTCATCAGATCACCACGATCGCCCAAATCCACGCAGCGCCTCCACCTGCACCAATTTCCCGGGTTTCAGTGGAGACTATGACAGAACCCCAGCAGGAGGACTGGTCACCTATATTTGACCTTGAGGAGGCAAGTGAAATAGAACTTTCTCCTCCCACATCCCCATCTCGTCTTTCTCCTGTAATCCCTCTTCCAGCACGCATAAATCGCTCTCAAATAAGCTCTACAGCAGAAAGTGTCGTACGAGTTCTCGACATGCAGAAGGCTGGCTCTGAATCCGAACAGGAAATCATTCTGGAGCCAGAACCAGCAGATGAGCAGATCACAGTGCTGAGCCAGAAAAAAGGAAGCCAATGCCACCCCCACAGAGAAGGAAGTCCCCCTCCTCCTCCCATCCAAACCAGCACCATGGAGAGCAGAGGGTACCACACACTCACCCCTGCCACTCTCTCCAAGCTGAGATCCAGCGTGCAGTCTCGCCTAGCCATCGAGCGAGCAGAGCAGACGACAACTTCTGCAGCAGAAATGCAGGTGTGTGCTCCAACACGACACGACAACACACCCCGCAAATTTACAGAGTGGCACCTGCACATACAACAGAAGAAGGTCATCATAGGAGACTCAAACATCAGCCGCCTCCCACCTTTCAAAGGTGGAAATGTACAATTGGACAGTTTTCCTGGCGCCAGATGGCATCATGCAGAATTTCTCCTGAAGACGGCCACCTTCCAGACGGAACCAGAGGTTCTCCTGCTATCCTTCGGTCTCAACAACAGATCCCAGAGGGATAAAAAAGCTCCAGTCAAAGAGATGATCAAAGCCCTGACGGTGGCAGGACAGAGATTCCCAGACGCCACGATCCTCGTCCCTCACGTCAGTTTTTCACCTCACCTTTCACCAGATGAAAAAGCCGTCCTGATCCATCTGAATCAACACATCCAAGAACTGACAGACTACATCCCCCCACTCAGTGGCTTCTTTGAGACCCAAACTGACAGCATCCACTGGACGGCAGCTACCGCGAAGACGATGCTGGAACACTGGGCTTCATGGTTAAACTGAAGCTCCCTTTAAGCCTCTCACAGAGGGAGGGGAAAGATGGAGTCATGAATCTATGTGATAACTTTGTTCTTTCTCTTACACAGCTTTCCCTGCTGAGCAGAGGTCTTACTTTCATCCCTTCCAAATGTAACAGTAAGAATTTGACCTTTCAATCCAGACATGATTTACAGGAGTACCATCGCAGAATTAAGTTAACTGTTCACTATAAGGACAAAAGCAGCATCCAACCTCAGCCATTCATATTGAAATCTGACTGGACACCCCCATCTGCTACTCTCCCACCACAAATTAACCGTTTAATAGACCAGGATATTTCATACTTTGAGAATGATTTTAAAATCATTCACAACACTCCAAATTTGAGTGGTGAGGAAACCAAGGCTCTAAAAGAATTAGCCCAAAATAATGATATAGTGATTAAACCAGCCGATAAGGGCAGTCTAACAGTAATTATGGATAAAAAAGATTATTTATATGAAGGTTACAGACAGTTAAATGATGTAACTTATTATCATAAACTCAATAAACCCATTTATTTAGATACAATCCCCCTAGTAGATACAATTATTAATAATTTATTGAAAAAGAAATTTATTAATAAAAAACAAAAAACTTACCTGCAGGGCAAATCGCAACCGAGGCCCAGACGTTTTTATATGTTACCCAAAATCCATAAAGATCCCCAAAAATGGACCGTTCCATCTAAAATTCCTCCTGGCAGACCCATTGTTTCAGACTGTGAGAGTGAAACCTATTATACAGCAGAATATTTGGACTTTTTTCTAAATCCGTTATCTAATAAACATGACAGTTACCTTAAAGATACATATGACTTTAAAAAATTACTTTATACATAATTACTCCTAACTCCAAACCTTGTATTACCCAGAGGGGAGAGCGAGATCTGAGTGGGGACAGAAATGGTCCGTGCATGAGGACTCCAGGCGTACAGCGTGTAGCCCTCACCCCAACTCTAACACCTAACCCTAACCCCTAACCCTAACATCTAACCGTAACCCTAACCCTAACACCTGCCATGCACTTTTACGACGGAGAAGAAGATCGAGGTGCTTGGACCAAGGTGCGCTAACGGAGAAGACGCTACAACAATCCCAGTGCGCTGAACTTTAATTACCGGGGCCGACCGGACCAGAGGATGGACCGTGCCTTTCCCGTCTCCGGCTGGAAGAGGGCGCCAAGGTTCCCAAATTTTGGCTGGAGTAGGGCTTCAACTTCAACTCCTAACCCTAACCCCTAATCCCTAACCCTAACCCCATACCTAAACTAATGATACTCCTGCAAGAATTTAACTTCCTTGCTGGGTACAAATTAAATAGTTCTAAAACCCAAATTCTGCCTTTCAATCACTCCCCATCAACAGAAATTGCATCTAGCTACAATATTAAGTGGGACAATAAAAGAATGAAGTACCTTGGAATCTTCTTACCTAAAAATCTGTCACTCCTATACGAAGAAAACTATAATACAATCAACTTAAACATCAACCTAGATATTAAGAGGTGGTCAACTTAACCTCTTGACTTAACAAATAGGATAAATGTGGTGAAAATGAACATCTTACCAAGGCTACTCTTCCTATTCCAGTCACTTCCAATAGTAATACCACCCAAGCAGTTCATAGGTCCCTGCCTGGTCCCTGTACCCAAGAAGACCTCTCCATCTCACCCCGGGGATTAAGGTCCAGTTGCCCTCACTTCTCATGGGATGAAGGTGCTGGAGAGGCTGGTGTTGGCTCAAGTGAGACCGTTGGTGAGCTCTTCTCTGGACCCCCTGCAGTTTGCCTACCAGCCGCGCCTGGGGGTGGATGATGCTGTCATCCATCTGCTGCAGCGAACTCACTCACACCTGGATGGTGGTGGAGGCATGGTGAGAATCACCTTCTTTGACTTCTCCAGTGCCTTTAACACCATCCGGCCTTCTTTGCTGGGGGATAAGCTGAGGCTGATGGGTGCCGGTGCGTCCACCATCTCCTGGATCACTGACTACCTGACAGACAGGCCACAGTTTGTCCGACTGGGCGGTGTCCTGTCTGATGTGGTGCTGAGTGGTGTGGGAGCCCCACAGGGCACTGTGCTCTCTCCATTTCTGTTCACCTTATACACCTCAGGTTTTCAGCACAACTCTGAGTCATGTCACCTAGAGAAATTCTCTGATGACTCTGTTGTTGTGGGGTGTATAAGCGGTGGACGGGTGGAAAAGTACAGGAGGCTGGTGGACGTATTTGTGGAGTGGGCTGGAGAGAATCACCTGCTGCTCAATGTGGACAAGACCAGGGAGATGGTGATCGACTTCCGGAGGAAAAGGACAATCTGACAACCCCTCTACATCCTGGGCAAGGATGTGGAAGTGGTGGAGGATTATAAATACCTGGGTGTGACTATCGACAGCAGACTGAGCTGGAGGAGCCACAGCACTGCTGTGTACAAGAAGGCCTGCAGCAGACTCTACTTCCTAAAGAAGCTGAGGTTTTTCAATGTGTGCAGCAAGATGCTTGGGATCTTCTACCAGTCTTTGGTAGCCAGCACGTCATTCTCATCTGTGGTCTGCTGGGGAAGCAGTATTGCAGTCAGTGACACCAACAGACTGAACAAGCTGATCAGGAAGGCGGGTTCTGTCATTGGCTGCAAACAGGCCACATTTGAAACAGTGATGGAGAGGAGGTCACTGAACAGACTCCTTTCAATCATGGACAACCCAGAGCATCGTCTCCACCCTGTTCTGGACAAACAGCGGAGCTCCTTCTCTAGGAGGCTCAAACAGCTCCGCTCCAAAACTGCCCGGTACCAAAAATCATTCATACCCAATGCAATAACCCTGTACAACAACTCACTATGCAAAAGATAACCTTTGCACATTCTTATTATCTATTTATTTATTTTTTCTATTTTGCACATTTCTTTTGCACCTCTTTTTACCTGCACTGTTCTGTAAGTAGCTTTTTAAATTATACTTCTACTTTGATGTTTGCATTTATGCTACAATTTCTTTGTTCTTGTTTTTTTATTTCATTCTGAGTCTTTTTTTCCCTCTGCTGTCAGTTGCTATGGTGACAAACAAATTTCCCACGTGTGGGATCAATAAAGTATTTCTGATTCTGATTCTGATAGAATGGGACCGGACAACAGTGTCAAAGATTGCAGAAAAACTGGTAGCTAAACAAATTATAAATCACCTCGACACCACACTCTATTCTCTCCATCCTATGCAGTTTGGCTTTAGAGCAAATTACTCCACGGAGACCGCTACCTGCTTTTTCACTGAAACTATCAGGATTTTGCTGGACCGAACGGGGGTTGTTGGTGCTGTTTTCCTGGATCTTAAGAAAGCTTTTGACACTGTTAATCACAAAATCTTACTGTCAAAATTATGCAATTTTAACTTTTCTTCTGATGCACTGCAATGGATGGACTCTTACCTCACTGACCGCTCCCAACTTCTCAAAGTGCAGTCATTTAAATCTGCAGTTCTCAGTCTGCCAACTGGTATTCCCCAAGGATCAATTTTGGGACCTTTGCTATTTTCACTGTACATTAATGACCTTCCATCCAGTTGTCCTGATGTTTCTGTGCAGATGTATGCTGATGACACTGTAGTTTATGTTCATGGCAGTAATTCCTTGCAGGTGGCTAAGAAGCTCACCAATGCCATGGTTAACATCACAGCTTGGTTGAAGTACTCTTGTTTGCAGTTAAACACATCTAAAACAGTTGCAATGTTTTTCACCAAGTCCAATAATAATCTCACTGCTTGACCAAATGTTTTTGTTTCAGGAGAAAGGGTACAGATTGTGTCAGAATACAAATATCTGGGTGTCATAATGGATTCAAAAGCGTCTTTCAAATCACACATCAAAAGGGTCTGCAACAGAATCAAATTCAACCTCAGTAATTTTAGACACATTCGCCATCAGATGTCCACACAGGCTGCAAAAATGTACATGCACTCCATGATTTTCTCTCATATCACTTACTGTTTGCCTGTCTGGCTACAGGCTTGCAATACATCTTTTAAACCTCTCCAAACATTATACAAACAGTTAAAACTTTGGATAAAAAACCCAACACATTTCACAAGTGTCCAATATTACAAAAACATGGATTACTTATGTTAGGAAAACATGGTCAAATTTTCAAATCTCTGTCTCATGTACAAAATCATTCAGGGCTCATCATCCCCTCCTCTTCACCAGTTTGTTAAAATCCAGACAGCAGATCACAGCAGAACTTGGAGTGCAGTCAGAGGAGATTGTATCATTCCCTTCAGAAAAAGTGTTTTTGGTCAGACTGCTTTTTCTGTTAGAGCTGCTAATAAGTGGAACTTCACACCTGTAACTATCAGAAATCAAAACACATATTTATTCAAGACACAATTAAAGAAATGGCTCATTGACAAACAGAGCTGTCAACACTGACTAAACCTCTCATCGATCCTCGCTACTGTCTTGTCTTTTATGTGCGCGAATGTTCTTAAATTTGTCTGATTTTGGTTTGTTTTATCACCAATTTGTATTTTAGGTTAACTGCTAATTTTATTGAATGCATTGTTTAATATATGTATGTAATGCTATGTAAATATTTTATTTTATTGTGATCTTTTAGGGTGATTTTAACATCTACTCAGGGACTGCAGATGAAAAATAGCCCTTTGGCTAACTCTGGCAGAAATGTTTATCAATATGCGCTGTCCCCTATATTAAATAAAAAAAAAAAAACATCACTGACAGTTTGGCTGCTGGACTTATCCGCCCATCCTCTTCCCCTGTTGGAGCAGGGTTTTTCTTTGTAGATAAGAAGGATGGGTCCCTTCGCCCAAGTATTGATTACACAGGTATGAATAATATAACTGTCAAAAACAAGTATCCTCTTCCACTCACGGACTCTGCTTTCAGTTCCCTCCAGACTAGAACCGTCTTCACCAAGCTCGACATCCGAAACGCGTATCATTTAGTGAGAATAAAGGAGGGTGACGAGTGGAAGACGGCTTTCAATACTCCTCTGGGACATTTTGAGTATTTAGTGATGCCTTTTGGACTGACTAATGCTCCAGCTGTTTTTCAAAGTCTCATCAATGACGTTCTGCGTGACGTGTTGAATAGATTTATCTTGATATTTTGATTTTTTTCACGGACTCTTGAGGAGCAAGTTCAACATGTCAGGCTTGTGTTACAGCTGCTGTTAGCAAACAGGCTCAATGCTAAAGGTGAGAAATGTGACTTCATGTAAGGGTGGGGTCATCTAAGATGGGACAAGGGTTAAAGGAATGGCGTCATTGGTTGGAAGGAACGTCTCAACCTTTCAGTGTATGGACGGATCACGAGAACTTGTCTTGTGCCCCTGGAAAGGCTTCCCATCGAGCGCCAGCTGGTCTTCTGCGACCACTCCCAGTTCCTCATCGACCCTGGTGCCACATTGCTGTGGATTTCATTACTGGTCTCCCACCTTCTGAAGTTAACACAACAGTCATAACCCTTGTGTTATCCTAGGCAATTTGACATTGGGAGTTGGGTCATCTAGACCCACAAGACAGTGCACTGAACCTTTTTTCTTCAATGATTTATGATCTTCACTGGTGTCTATGGATTACATGAAATCCTCTTCACCTTTATCCACCTTTTTCATGGTAGGGATAACAAGTAAATGTAAAGGTGGGGTCATAGGATAGCACAAGGGTTAACCATAGTCGACCGTTTTTCAAAGTCCGTCCATTTTGTGCCACTTTCCAAGCTCCCATCTGACTTTGAGACAGCCAACCTTCTGGTTGGTGGAGGTGAATCGAGTGGAGAAGAGCGAAGCTTGGCAAAGTCAGGAGGGGCGGCCGTTTTTCAACCGCCTGGTCCTCTCAGGGTGGCCTGGCTTGGGGGATCCTGTCAGCTGTAGTGATGGTCGGGTGTGCGGCGGTGGGGTATCGATCGGCCGGAGGGGGCTACTGTGTGGCGATTGGGCGTGAGGGGTAGGGGTAAATTGTGAGTGTGTGTGCGAGAGTGCATGGGTGGGACAGACCTGGGGGCAGGCTCGTCGTGATCCGCTGGGGCTCACCCTCTCCATTGCAGAGTGGGGAAGGCATTAGGGGGGATATGGGAGGAGGGGTCGAGGTACATGGCGAGTGAGGGGGGTCGTAGAGGGTAGAGTAGTGGGGTGGGGGTGAAGCTGTAGTTGCGCGGTGATCTCTGGGCTGCTTGGGTCGGGTGCTGGGGCTTGCTTGCGGAGACGGGGCTCCGACTGTGTGGGGGGCGTCTCATTGGTCCTCTGGGCCCTGGCTACGACCTCGGCCCGTATCTTGGTTGTCTGGCACCCGGTGGCCCCCATGGCTGCTGCCTGGTACGACGGAGCACGCCTGTTCTGTAACCTGGGGGACAAGACACCGGGTTCGCCTGTGCCTGTCACAAGCTGGTAGCCAAGTTGGAGGACCTGGGACTGCCCCCTTCAACCTTCTGTGGTTCAGCAGCTTCTTCTCCGGTCGCAGACAGTCAGTCATGTTACCCCAAGCCATGTAGGTCCCCAGACATCTGACATTTTGGAACTGTTCCCAGAGACCCTTCTGAAGATTCTTATTTGGATGGAGAAATCAAAACTGAGTGAGCCCCAGGATCCTGAGTTTTACCACACTCCGAGCTTCCTTCTCCTTTCGGACATCCGTGTCTGGAGCCACCCCTCCTTCCATTTGCTGTAAAAGGGATTTTACTCCGTCTCTCTGTTCTCTTTGCGGATCACTCTTCTCATCCCAGTAAGCATTCCTCCTGTTTTATGCTCCGACTACTCTGAGTCATTTCCCATCACTGACCCTCTTCTATCTTCATTACATCCGTGCATTGGCTGTGTGTCTCCAGTTCCTGGGGTCCTCCAAATTCAAGAATAAATGAATTTGGTGTCTTGCAATTCTGAGTTTGTTCTAATTTGGGCTCCCTGAAACAATTCCTGACAGGTACATTCAATTAAGGTTTTGAAATAAAAAAAATGAAACAACCAGGTGCAGAAGAAATGTTTTAATAAAAGATTTATTTGTAGAAAAAAATAATAGTTTATAACAGATCTTGACTAATTTTGGTCAGTTACTTAAAAAGAACTGCTAGAGCATGAATTTAGAAAAAATTTTTTTAAAAAGGATTAGAATTGGACTGATTGAGTAACCCTTGTGCTATCCTAGGCACTTTAACATTGGGAGTTGGGCTATCTAGACCCACTAGAGCAGGGGTCAGGAACCTTTTTGGCCAAGAACGCCATAAACGCCACATATTTTTAAATGTCATTTCGAAAGAGCCACACAATACTGTAGCGTCCCATTCCCACACTGAGGCACGGAGACTTAACCTCTTTTAACCCTTGTGCTATCCTAGGCACTTTACCATTGGAACTTGGGTCATCTAGACCCACTAGACAGTGCTCTGAACCTTTTTTCTTCAATGATTTGTGATCTTCACTGGTGTCCATGGATTACATGAAATCTTTCCACCTATATCCACCTTTGTAATGGTAGGGAGAACACGTCAATGGAAGGGTGGGGTCATCTAAGATAGCACAAGGGTTACAGTGCTTTATAAATAAAGTTGAGTTGAGCTGAGTGAGTTGAGAAAATCTGGGAAAACAGGACAGAAGATAGCACAAGGGTTACGGTTCTTTATTCTGGTTACTGTAGACCGCAACAAACGCCGTACAATTAATTCAGCAACTCCTCAATCTCTCCCACCGAGACGAGAGCGCTTCTCCAAACTTTATATTCCCCTGCTCCCGCTCCAGCCCTCCCGTTTCCCTTATTCGGCCCATAGCAGAACCCCATTGCTCCAAACTACCTAACAACAGGCTGAGCGACTAAACTGAGGGCCAATCAGATCTCTGCTTGATGCGCTCAATGAACTCCAGAACTTATAACGCGACCCAACAGCCAAGTTAAACTCAGTCCGCGACAATGTGTTTAAAACTAAAGATACAAGTGAATGTGTGCATTTGATGGAATTTCAACATTTTTAAAGTACAAGTCTGTGGATTCTTTTGAATAACATTGTTATGCTGTTGCTAATAAATGATGAGTATTTCTCTTGGTAGTTTTGCTGATGGTCTTGTCTGGTTGATATGTGGTGAGTTTCTGCTTCATGCAGGCGTTGAGACTTTAAACGTGATCATAGTCTGAATGTTCTGTAGATGTGAGAAAGACTGATCACATGCAGACGCGGAGCCAAACACACACTCACACCCTGCAGTGAGTGACGGGCAGCGGGTTTTACGTTTTTACAATCCCTGCGCGATTCACCTGCTGCCTGTCCCCACAACACCTCACCCCCACACTCTGCTTTCTTCCTCACACATCCCGTCCCCGCAACTGCGCGCTCTTCCTCAGAGACGGGAGCGCGCAGTTTTAGGCACGGCAATTCACAGGTTTCCAGCTGGTACTAACTCTGTGAAATTTAAGAAAATGGTAAACTGATGTTGCTGGCGCAGATTTTTTTCTCCAAGCACCGCTACTACTGCGCCCCTCTGGCATCGCACCACGCCCGAGAAGAACTGGTCTAATGAAAAAAACAAAAGTAAAATTAACGATTTGACTGCGAGCCACGTGACCATTAAAAGGGCAATATATGGCTCGCGAGCCATAGGTTCCCGACCCCTGCACTAGACAGTGCTCTGAACCTTTTTTCTTCAATGATTTGTGATCTTCACTGGTGTCCATGGATTACATGAAATCTTTCCACCTTTATCCGCCTTTGTCATGGTAGGGAGAACACGTCCATGGAAGGGTGGGGGTCATCTAAGATAGCACAAGGGTTAATTTGTACTTTGTGTAAACTATTTGCAAAATAATTTTAAAAAGGGGGAAAAAAAAGAAAAAGTTCCAAATTGCCATTTCCTTAGTAAAACTGACCTATTTGCATATGAAAACACGTTAAAAAGAAAAAAAAAAGTAATTTAATAGAACTGCTATAAAAGACAACATGGGAGCATTTGCACATATTCTGGTCCACACCTTTACATTTGTAACAGTGGAAAACTGAAGTTTTTTGCTCTTAAAGGAGAATCAAATCTGAGTTATGAGAGTTTCTTTCCTACTAGCTGGTTTCTCCTCAAGTGTCTGAACATTTTTTGTGACAGAATCAAAACCATTATGGCTCATGAAGTCCTTGGAGGAAGCTGCTGTTTGTAGAGCCCAGCTAGAGCTTTTGCTGCACTTTGGATCATCTCCCGCTTGCTCATCCCGGTCACAGCGTGATGCCAGTCTGTTCTGTTGGTGTTGGGTAAACTGCGCTCCAGAACCTCACCCACCGTGACGAGAAGTCCAGACCAGCGCAGACTGTAGTCAGGAGGGGTCAGAGACTGAGCCTGCACAACGCACAAAGCAACAGCTGTTTACATGAAATGAGACGGAGGGAAGGTTTTCTGCTCAGAAAATATATATAATTAGTAACCTTTATTTAACCCTTGTGCTATCCTAGGCACTTTAACGTTGGGAGTTGGGTCATCTAGACCCACTAGACAGTGCTCTGAACCTTTTTTCTTCAATGATTTGTGATCTTCACTGGTGTCCATGGATTACATGAAATCTTTCCAACTTTATCCACCTTTGTCATGGTAGGGAGAACCAGGAAGCAGCATAAAGCAACAAGTTTGTGGAAGGTTATACTCATTACAGTGAGGTTCAGATGTAAAACAAATCTATAAGGGCGGGGCCTGTCCACACACACACTCAAACGTTATAAACACACCTGTTGGCTCCAAAAATGTTCACATGTCAACATGTACACAACACAAATATTGTTCACACACACATACATATGCATTCAAACCAACTAGTGTGAAATATTTCATTCAATCACACAAACTATTAGTGCAAAAGTGAGCTAACACCTGTGCTCAAGTGAGTGTTTATGTTCTTCTAAAATGGAATGTGAAAAGAAGGAGGGAGAGTGCCCAGCCATCCCCACACCAAGACCCCCGCCGCAGCAGCAGCCAGAACCCCCCAACGCCACTCGGCAGTAGGCAGAGAACAACCGCCCGCCCCTGGGTGATCACATCCGCCACCCAGGCCAGGGCCAGCAGGACCGCCACGGGGCCCCCAGAGCCAGAGAGCAGGGAGGCATTGGGGGACAGAGAGTGCAGCTCTGGCCCAACCAGGAGGAGCCCACCCACTGCGCCGGGAGGGCCCAACGTGGGGGGCCGCCCCAGAAGAGCTCCCACAGCCCCAGACGACCCCCCAAGGGAGACCCGCCCCGCGCTCCAGGCAGCCACCCACCCGGCCCACGGTTGGTCCAGGAGAGAGCAAGGCAGGGGCCAGCCGCCCCAGCCCAGGAGGAGGACACCCAGGGGAAGAGGGGGTCCACAAGAAGGGTTGTAAACATGGCCCGACCAGGCTCGCCCACAGTTGGAAATTTGGCAAGGCGCTCAGGGGCAAGGACCAGAACCCACACCACAGGGACACCCCCCCAGGCTCAGATGTGATGTGATCCATCTGAGCCTGGGGGGGGTGTCCCCCCCCTGGCTCTTGCCAGAGAACTGAGGGATCCCTCTCCCTAAGTGGAGAGAGGGCCGCCGGGCCCAGAAAGCCAGCACCCAAGGAAAACGGCCGGCATTACCAAGGGCCCAGTACCCCTACCAGGGATGGGGTAGGGGAGAGATGGTCCAAGGTCCCACCTTCCTTGCAAAATGCATGTGTGTGAGGGTGTGTGTGCATGTATGTGTGTTTGTATTGGAGTTTATATTTTGAGGGGTAAAGGGTGTGTGTACTAAGGGGGTGCAGTTAAAATTGGAGGGTGGGGCACTGAGAGGACATCTGCTGCTTGCTGGCAGTGATGTCCAAGCACCCCCCCTACCAAGGGTCCTACATGTCTAAGGTGCAAATAAAAACGAGAGGGGGGCCTATCCCATACGGCAACCACTAGTTTTCAATATTATATCCATGTACCTGCTGAATGTGATGCAATGGCACAGGAGTCGCCTGAGTGAACACTTCGATAGTGATGTTGTGACACGGATCCTCCAAGATTAAATAGCCAATGTCAAACCAGCTGGAAAAAAGGGAACAAAGGGAAATTTCAGAGCTTGCTTGAGATCATAGATTACTGAAAGAAACATGAAAAATCACAACATTAACTATACAGTCCTGAATTGTGTTGAAGTCAAAAAACAACATAAAATACCAAGAAGCTACCCTGAAAGTAAGAACTTTTTCTGAAAGTTTTTCACCGTCAAAGAAAAATGGTAATTCGTCTGATTTGTCCGAACTGCTCCCTAACTGCTAAAATAAAATTCCATCAATAGTAGTAAAAATATGTTTACACAGAAGATTTTGTGTTTTGTGGTTTTAAATCAAACTGGTACTGAAGAAATCTGTAATGAACTATTGCAATACTTTAATTATTTTAAACTTTCCCAGTAAACCAAAAGTCAATTTTCTATCTAAAACAAACTAAATAACGGTACTCTATTCACAATAAAATAGGGATTAACCCTTGTGCTATCCTGGGCACTTTCACATTGGGAGTTGGGTCATCTAGACCAGTGTTTTTCAAACCAGTGTGCCGCGGCACACTAGTGTGCTGTGGGAAATTGCTCTCATTACCTGATCTAAAAACATTTTCCATTTCCAGGAAATCAGCTCTGTGTTCATCCAAACAGGCCCTGATAAAACACTGAGTAGTTAGGAATATGAAAGATCATAAAATTATTTTTTCTTTGTGTTTATTTGAGTCTATTAAAGACACTTTGATAAGAATGACGGTACCTCGATTTAGCCACAGCTACAGCTGTTTGCGGAAAAGTCCCGCCCCTTTAACTGTCTCCGCCAATCATTCTTGAAGGCTTAATCACATGTCAAACGTCTGACAAATCAGAAGTGGTTAAAATCTTCACTTCCTTGTTCCAATTTAGCTCAAAAATTCGCTCAGTTCTAACAAACATACCAGCTAAAGCTCGTCTTTAGCGGTGTAGCTTTCCACAGAATCCGGTGTCAGATTGTGGAACAAGTGAACAAAACAACGAAGCTCAGAGACGCTAGTTTATTTGCCCTTTTGCAGCAGTTTTCACACTACATCTCCCATGATGCATTGGCTTAAAGGGACAGCGTCTTAGCGCACAAGAGTCGTCCTTGTTAAACGTCTTGAAACCACAACGAACACACATCAAACAGTTTTTAAATCTTTTAACGTAACTTTTATTACGTCTTTTAGAAGAAACCCGCACAGCTTCCAGCTTTTACTGCCACAATTATCACAAAAATGCATGTGAGATTGGGGGGGGGCGGTCAACACAGACTATGAGTTTCTGCTTTTTTGTTTTTTTTTTGGATGCTGGTGTGCCGCGGGATTTTTGTCAAGGTTAAAGTGTGCCATGGCTCAAAAAAGGTTGAAAAACACTGATCTAGACCCACTAGACAGTGCTCTGAACCTTTTTTCTTCAATGATTTGTGATCTTCACTGGTGTCCATGGATTACATGAAATCTTTCCACCTTTATCCACCTTTGTCATGGTAGGGAGAACACGTCAAAGTAAGGGTGGGGTCATCTGGACCCCATAGAATAGCACAAAGGTTAAAAAAACCTCAGTGGATGTCGTAAACACACCGTTTTTTTTACTTCAATATTTTGTGAACTCTGTCCATAAAAGTTCACATTTGAGGTTATACGTACAAACTAAAAACTAAATGATGTCAGTTTACAAGTAAAACAGAAAAAAAGTAAATTAGGCATTAGAATGGAACTGTTGCACTTTTGTGATGCGTTATCAAGATATGGAATTCCCATGAGGCCTATGGAGCAGTGTTTTCCAACCCTGGTCCCAGAGTACACCTTCCCTTCAAGTTTCTTTTCTTTCATCTAATACAGCGTGTAAGAAAATGTCCTAAAACATTTTACAAGAAACAGGTTTTTTTCTTACTTGTCAGGAAATAGTTCTGCTATAAAGTTTTCTAAAGAGACGACAGGCTGATCTTTGTGGATGATGCTGGCTTGGTGCAAGCTCTTGATGCGTTCTTTAGCTCCCTGCAGAAACACCAGAACATGTAAGGAAAGAACTCTGACATGGACAAAAAGCTCTGCAACTGTTCTTGGAGAAAGACTGAAAGCAATATTTAGGGAACTGACCTTAACGCCTGCTGCATAGCCCACTGGCTGGGGAGCAATGTTTGACAGACCAGCCTCCCCAATGACAGTTGCCATTCCAAACACCTCCTGGAAGGCATCTCTGACAGCTTCAACATGGATCTCCTTGTCTGATGCAACCACAATGTCAATGTCCCCACCAGACCCTGGATGACAACAACAATGAAAATCATACATCTGCTGGATATTTTCACATAAAATTGAATAACAAGATGACTGACTGATATATGGAGCCATGCCAGGGTCCAGAGTTGTGATCATAGATTCCACAGAGTTCTTGGTTTTATTCAGGACTGTTTTCACTACAGGGTTTCCTGCAACTCCCTGAGAATATCAGAAAACAGGCAGATAAAAGTATTTATGTAAACTACACATTCCAGACCTATAGGTAATCATCCATGTGCTTTTGTGGGATTCTGGTTAGACGGCTATAAACTCACGCACATTATTCCCTAACCTGCAGTAGAAAACTAGCAAAAGTACTGTCTAGTTCTGGAAAAGTAAAAAAAAAACATTAGTGGTGTGAATGTGTATTTAAAAGAAACAAAC
Organism: Oryzias latipes; assembly: GCF_053564925.1. NCBI lineage: Eukaryota > Metazoa > Chordata > Actinopteri > Beloniformes > Adrianichthyidae > Oryzias > Oryzias latipes. The sequence continues at coordinate 190,090 of NC_136248.1, forward strand.
CAATGTAGGAAATACTGATGAAGAAGTCTTTCACGGTACAAATGTATAAAAAAGGTAACAGTACTCCACACTTAGCATGTTACCTTGAAAAAACCCCAAATGCCTCCAGTACTGTTGATGTGTTCAGACTCTTTGGGGTCCTCTTGGTCTTCTGGAAATGTTATTGAAGATCCAGCCTCTATGGCTCCAGTCATGACGGGCTGCTGTACCATCGGATTAGACAAAACTCCTGGAATATTGAGATTAGGATTCCAAGACTTTTAAATTGGCATTTCGTTTTCATCCACTTTTAGATATCTTAACATTTGATTCACTTTCAAATGTCACTTTTTTCACTATGAATTATTTATTAAGAGGTTTAACTAACATAATTTGAAGAACATATAATTACAGTTTTTAAGATAATAAGCCTTTGGATACTTTTTTGTTCTCACAAGTCTAACCTGGCATGGTTGCAGGACAGGAGAACGCTGGCACGGCTGGTGTCCGAGGGACCTGGCTGGCATGACCCCGTGTGATGTCATATCCTGTACTCTTAGAGAAACTAGAAACAGGAATCCCAATGGGAGGAGCTACCGCGCCAGCAGATGTAAGTGGTATGATGGAAGAAGCTAGAGGCGGACAAGACGAATGAACTGAGAAAAAAGGGGAGAGTTGGAGATGAGAGACCAAACCAGTATAGAATGATTGAAAGATGGACAAATTGCAAAAAATAAACAGTGGAAAATGGCCTGACGACTAAGGGCAGAACTGCTTAAACCTGAAATAGACAAACATTTAAGTTTCACATATAAGTGCCAAATAAAATTATAACAAAGGTCTTTTGCATGATTAAGAACAGGGTGTGTACAACATGAGATGTGGCTAGCTGAAAATGTGCAATACTTCTTAAGTATCACCTGCTTCCTTTAAGAGTTTCCACAGTAAATCCTGCACCTATTAATAATAATAATAATAATACTTTTCTTTTAGAATGCGCTTTACATTTTGAGAAAAAATCTCAAAGTGCGACAATATAAAACAGGAAAAACAATAGTTATTAAATAATAAGAAAGAAAAACAAAAACAACAAAAGTACTAAAAAGCATTATTAAAAAGGAATGTCTTTAAGCCTTTAATTGTCAAGGCTTTGTGGGGCTCTAAGGGGGGTTCTGAAAGATTGTTCCAGAGTCGAGGGGCAGCAGCCTGAAAGGCTCTGTCTCCCATTGTGGTTAGCCTGATCCTTGGTTGGTGAAGGCAATGAGATTTGAGCAGAGGTCATGAAGTGGTGTGCGGGGAAAGGAGCTCACTAAGGTAGACAGGGGCAGTTCCATGGACGCATTGGTAGGTGAGGAGACAGAGTGTAATGAATTCTGGAATGAATGGGTAACCAGTGAAGTGACCGAAGAACAGGAATGATGTTGTCAAATTTGTGTCTCCTTGTCAGGACACTAGCAGAGCAGTTTTGGATGTTAACGTTTGTGATGATCAAATGTTAGATTAAAATCGATTTTGACACCAAGATTTTCCATCCATGCATCTATCTCCTCCAGACATGCCTGGTAGGCAGAAGAAGTTAGGGTGGGACTGGGGTCAATTTTTACATATAACTGTGTGTCATCGGCGTAGCAGTGGAATGAATTGTTGTGTTTACGAATGATTTGTCCAAGTGGAGATATGTAGATGGTAAAGAGTGAAGGTCCAAAAACAGAGCCTTGAGGAACTCCGCAGGTGACTGTGTGAGATTTAGCAGACCCCAGAGCCACATATTCTGTCCTGTTTTGTGAGATATGATTTAAACCAGTTGAATATTTTCCCAGAGAGTCTAACAGTAGTATGAAGACTGATCCACGGTGTCAAATGCAGCTGACAGGTCCAGAAGGAAGAGTAGAGATGGGGAGCCCTGGTCTGCAGCTATGAGTAGGTCATTCATGACTCGGACCAGGGCTGTCCCTTTACTGTGAGCTGACCGGAAACCAGACTGACATTTTTAAAATAAGCTGTGCGTTGAGAGATGATGGTGGAGTTGAGCGGCGACAACTTTTTCTAGAACCTTGGACAGGAACGGAACGTTGGAAATGGGTCTATAGTTTGCCAAGTTATTGGATCCAGTGCGGGTTTTTTAAGTGTGGTTTAATAATGGCAGTTTTGAAATCAGGGGGAACATGACCGGTTTGTAATGACTGGTTAATTATTAACGCCGCCATCTAATCCTATCCTCTAGATCAGGGGTGTCAAACTCATTTTCACCGAGGGCCACATCAGCATAGCGGCTGTCCTCAAAGGGCCAGATGTAACTTATACATGTAACTAAATGTTATGAAAATAAATGTAACTACTCCTTAATGTTAAATAACTCATTTTTTCTTTACAATAAATTATTTATTATTTATTTTAAAGTGACAATTACAGTTGCATTGAAAACATACACTGACCAAAAATATAAATGCAACACTTTTGTTATTGCTCCCATTTTTTATGGTATGAACTCAAAGATGTGTAACATTTTCCACATACACAAAATAACCAGTTGTCTGAAATATTGTTCACAAATCTGTCTAAATCTGTGATAGTGAGCACTTCTCCTTTGCCAAGACAATCCATCCCACCTCACAGGTGTGCCATATCAAGATGCTGATTAGACAGCATGATTATTGCACAGGTGTGCCTTAGACTGGGGACAAGAAAAGGCCACTCTGAAATCTTCAGTTTTGTTTTATTGAGGGGGTCAGAGGACTCAGACAACCAGTCAGTATCTGGTGTGACCACCATTTGCCTCATGAAGTGCGACACATTTCCTTCGCATAGAGTTGATCAGGTTGTCTATTGTGGCCTGTGGAATGTTGGTCCACTCTTCTTCAATGGCTGTGCGAAGTTGCTGGATATTGGCAGGAACTGGAACACGCTGTCGTATACGCCGATCCAGAGCATCCCAAACATGCTCAATGGGTGACATGTCCGGTGAGTATGCTGGCCATGCAAGAACTGGGATGTTTTCAGCTTCCCAGAATTGTGTACAGATCCTTGCAACATGGGGCCATACATTATCATGCTGCAACATGAGGTGAAGTTGTTGAATGTACGGCACAACAATGGGGCCCAGGATCTCGTCACGGTATCTCTGTGCATTCAAAATGCCATCAATGAAATGCACCTGTGTTCTTCGCCCATAACATACACCTGCCCATACCATAACCCCACCACCACCATGGGCTACTCGATCCACAACATTGACATCAGAAAACCGCTCACCCACACGACGCCACACACGCTGTCTGCCATCTGCCCTGAACAGGGTATACCAGGATTCATCCGTGAAGAGAACACCTCTCCAACATGCCAGACGCCATCGCATGTGAGCATTTGCCCACTCAAGTCGGTTATGACGACGAACTGGAGTGAGGTCGAGACCTCGATGAGGACGATGAGCATGCAGATGAGCTTCCGAGAGACGGTTTCTTACAGTTTGTGCAGAAATTCTGTGGTTATGCAAACCGATTGTTTCAGCAGCTGTCTGAGTGGCTGGTCTCAGACGATCTTGGAGGTGGACATGCTGGATGTGGAGGTCTTGGGCTGGTGCGGTTACACGTGGTCTGCGGTTGTGAGGCCGGTTGGATGTGATGCCAAATTCTCGGAAACGCCTTTGGAGACGGCTTATGGTGGAGAAATGGACATTCAATTCCCTAGCAACAGCTCTGGTGGAAATTCCTGCTATCAGCATGCCAATTGTACGCTCCCTCAAAACTTGCGACATCTGTGGCATTGTGCTGTGTGATAAAACTGAAGATTTCAGAGTGGTCTTTTCTTGTGGCCAGTCTAAGGCACACCTGTGCAATAATCATGCTGTCTAATCAGCATCTTGATATGGCACACCTGTGAGGTGGGATGGATTGTCTTGGCAAAGGAGAAGTGCTCACTATCACAGATTTAGACAGATTTGTGAACAAGATTTCAGAGAACTGGTTATTTTGTGTATGTGGAAAATGTTACACATCTTTGAGTTCATACCATAAAAAATGGGAGCAATAACAAAAGTGTTGCGTTCATATTTTTGTCAGTGCATGTTTGCTTGTTACTCTAACACAGGGGTGACAAACATACGGCCCGCGAGCCGTATTAAGCCCGCCAGGTGATTTAGACTGACCCACACATGAGGAGTAAAAATCATAGGGATTTTTAAAAAGAAAGCACGTTTCTAGTCCATTCCTGTGGCGAGTTATGATTTTTTAAAGAAATAACCGAAATGCACAATTTTACCACTAGGGGGAGCAAAGGAAAAGCAAAACAGGTGAAACAGTATCTCTGCATGTGCCAAAAGCGAAACCTGACAGCTCTGTGTCTGAGTAAGATGTACTTTGGTTCCTCGTGAGCCAAACTACTGTTTTGCTGCCAAACAGAATAAAAAGGTTGAAGTGGAGTGCTGAGCTTTCCAGGACCAATGGAAGTTTTCTGTGTTCACAGAGCTGAATGCAAAACCTAATGCTTGTTATGTCATCAACAGGTCGCAGTGCTGAAAGAATATAACATTCAACACCACTATGAGACTCACCATAAAGAAAAGTTTCACCATTTGGAGTTAAGAAGAGAGAAGATTTACCCACTATTACCTGGACTGAAAGAACAACCGTCTGCATTTACTGCAGCCGTGACATCAGTGATGGAGCAGTGACAGACACCTGATTGCAAACAAGTTGGAACAAACATCCAAACCATTTTCAGATGGTGAACTTGTGAAAAAATGCTAAACGCTGCAGGAGTGTTGTGCCCCAAAAAGCAGTCGACCTTTGCCAACATGAATCTGTCAAGGATCACAATTGCAGATACAACATCTCTGAGGAGACTTGGACGCCAAATGAAGGAATTAAGTCATTTATTGTATTTTTGGTCACTGTTGATGAAAGCACAGATACAGATATTGCACAACTGTGCATATTTATTAGAGCTGTTAAAGAAACCGTCACAGCAGAGTTTCTTGAGTTGATGGACACAACAACAGCTGATGACTCGGAAAACTAAATCGGATTTTTACATAAACTCTATTTCAACAAATCTTAAAAATCCCACTAAATTCTGGAAACAAATCAAAATGCTAACTGGACAAAATGTGAAATCAACTACACCTGCAAACCTTGTAGTGAACTATGTGGCCATACAACAGAAAGAGGAAATTGCAAAGCAATTTAACAAACATTTTACTTCAGTGGGCTTAGTTCCTCTATTATCTTCACCAGTGTCCGGTCACTCAGATCCTCTATCCGATTCCCCTATTACAGCATCTTCTGCATCTTCTCATGCAATCAAATTTGTCATCCAACCAATTTCCAATTCAGAGTTGTTACACTCTCTGAAAGCTATTGACCCAAAAAAAATCTCCTGGTCCAGATGATTTAGACCCCTACTTCTTCAGACTTGCAGCCGATTTTATTGTTGAACCCATCGCCCATATTTTTAATCTAAGTATTCAGTCAAATATAATTCCCAAAGTCTGGAAGGCAGCTCATGTTCTCCCTCTCCTGAAAGGTGGAGATCAATCTGAGCTAAACAACTACAGACCTATTTCCAAACTATCAGTTCTTGCAAAAATCCTAGAATCCCATGTAAACTCTCAACTAAAACTCTTTTTAGCATCTAACTCGGTTCTATGTGAAACTCAGTCAGGTTTCAGATCAGGCCACAGTACTGTAACAGCTGCTGTATCTGTAACAAATGATATCATCAATGCCCTAGACAAGAAATTGCACTGTGCAGCCCTATTTGTGGACTTATCTAAAGCCTTTGATTCTGTAAACCATCAGCTTCTACTACAAAAGCAAAATCTTATTGGTATAGGTGGTTCTGCTATTGGGTGGTTTAGAAATTATCTCTCACAGAGAACCCAGTGTGTGATTGTTGAAGATGTAAAATCAGACTTTATGAACATCAATAGTGGAGTCCCACAGGGATCAATCTTGGCTCCTATCCTGTTCACCATCTTTATAAATTACCAAATGTTAAATCCCATCTTTATGCAGATGACACCATCATTTACACAGTTGCTTCTTCGGTCCATCTTGCTGTGAACGAGCTCCAGGAAGCCTTCAATGAACTTCAGTATTCTCTTCATCAATTACAGTTGACCTTAAATGCTAAAAAGACACAATTCATGATATTTTCCAGGTCTCGTTCACATGATGTAATGAAGGCTGATATTCATACTTTGGAAGGAGTGAAAATTGAAAAAGTGTCCTCATATAAATATCTGGGTGTGTGGATTGATGACAAATTGTCTTTTACCTCTCACACTAACCACTTGCTAAAAAATCCAAAAGCACTTATGGGTTTCTACTACAGAAATAAATCTTGTCTAAGCCCAGGTGTGAGGAAAAGACTTGTTCAGAGAACTTTCCTCCCAATTTTGGATTACGGGGACATTCTGTACATGAATGCTGCCTCGTCAAATCTCCGTAGTCTGGACACAGTTTATCACAGTGCCTTGCGTTTTATCACAAACTCTGCATACAGAACCCACCATTGTGAACTGTACTCTCTGCTCTCTTGGTCTTCACTCAAAGTCAGGCGACAGAAACACTGGCTAATATTCACCTATAAGGCCATTCTCTGCAAACTACCTCAATATCTGTGCCGTCTTCTTTCTCCTGTTAACAACATATATAACTCTCGTTCCTCACTCAAATTGCTTCTTTATGTCCCTAGATTCCTCAGTGAACTAGGAAAAACAGCCTTTTCCATTGCTGCTCCACATTCCTGGAATAATATTCAAAACTCTCTGCATTTAAGTGATCTTATTCCATTGAATTGTTTTAAAGCAAAACTTTCTGAGCTTTTAAAAGAAACTTGCACATGTCACCCTTGACCTATCTGTACCACTTTTTAATTAATCCTATTAGTCATTGCCCTACTGTTCATTTCAATTTTAACTGCATCTGTATTTTGTAATGTATTTTATTTCAGTTGTTTTTTAACTGTATTTATTTTGTATTGATGCCATTTGGCCCAGGTCTTCCTTGAAAAAGAGCTCTCTAGTTACTGTGCTGGACAATGTTGGAGTGAACTGGTCACATGACGTCAGTCTGGTCACTGATGGCGCCCATCAAACGTCAGGAAGAAGGCAGGTGTTGCCACAAAATTCAAGCTGAAACCAGGAAAAGATTCTTGGACATTTCAATGTGTTTTGCTCACTTGAATGACAGTAAATGTGTTTCTGCACAGGATTTGAATCCTGATTTTGATGGACGGTTGAAATTTCAGGAGAGAAAGGAGGTTAACTTCAAACTCTTATGTTCACAGATGTTTGCAAGTTTCATTTAGTTACATTTTTCATTTATTTGCACATTTACATTTTAGTAAGGGTGTTTCATTTTTTTCTGTAGCCCCTCTTGAGTTTATTATCGGGATTGCTTCAGTTTTAAAATATTTATTGTGTATAAAATTGAATAGAAGTTAAATCAATTTTATTTAAGATCCACAGGCCTCTGTGAATAATGTGTAATAGTAAGTGATTAGGCTACCATGTTGGTTGAGGCATGTTTTCCAATTGAGTACAAAAACAAAAAACAAAGCTGTTATTTTGCTGTTATGTTACTGGTCCGGCCCATTTGAGATCAGACGGGTTGAATGTGGCCCCCGAACCAAAATGAGTTTGACTCCCCTGGTCAAGCATAAATACTTTTACATTTGATTCGGTCAGGTTAGGTTATATGGACAGTGTTGAAGACCTAATGTATAGTCGCCCAATCTGATTTTTCAAGTCACATTCCCCCTACATATGAATAAATACACACCAATTTTTATCGTTTATTTTAAGAAATTAACAACTTTTATGCTCTCGCGGGCCATATAAAATTAAATTGCGGGCCACATCTGGCCCGCGGGCCTTGAGTTTGACACGTGCTCTAGATGTTATGCGCTCACACTAACCACCACCTCATGGTCTCTTTGACTCTCTAATACCCAAGCGTTGGCATCAGCATTGACGTTCTTGTAAAAGTTGTACTAAAACACTGACAGACTTTTAAGCTCCATACAAAAACTCAATTTTAAGTCCGTAACCACAACTAGAATTCATACTCAAGGTTCATCAGATTTTAGGGAAGTTTTTCTATTTTTGAACAAATTCAAGGATTTTCTTTGAGCGCTAAAAATGTGGTAAGGGTCACCTAATCAGGTTTGATTAAAATTTAGTTTGTTCTATTTTTTAATTTCAGATGAGATTCCACAAAAATGGCAAAATAAACAGGTTAATTAATATTACTACCAAGATTGTACTACCGATTATTACAATTGTTGCACTGAGATGAGTAGCACAAGCTGTCTTTTATTTTGAAAGGGAGTCATGTGAACGTCTATCAAAAATATTTCATAAAAAGTCCATTTTCTCTTTCTGTAGGCCAAAAACAACAGTTCCTTTGTTTTTAACAGAATAGTAATAACAAATACAGATGATTTTTCTGAAGGGTGAAAAAAGACTTGGTGGCTCCTGTTGGGTCAGTAAGGATTGGACCCGAATGTCTCAGTGATTAAGGTCACACCCCAGTTCTGGTTACACAGATGGGACAGCCCAACCTGCTGCTCACTGCAGAGATCAGGATTTTGGGGAAAAGAACCTGCAAGATTAGAGTTAGTGCAGGGGTCTGTTTTATTACTTTACCACTTATTAACTTTTTACTTTACAGTAAAAATGAAAACTGTTTTGCTTTTATTTAACCGGGGGGGGGGGGGGGGGGGGGGGGGCACATGTGGCTCTGGAGCTCAGGCTGGGTTAGTGGAAAAACAAGCAGGGAAGAAGCCCCTCCTTCCTTAAAAAACAAGTTTAACGTACTTGATTAGGCAAAAAAATTAAATACACAAAACCACTTTTGCATTAAGAAAGAATCTTTTATGGCATCTGTCACTTTTTTTATTTTTGAAAAGACATTCAAGAGACGTTTGTTGGTAGAAAAACTCTAAATCCATGGTATTCTTTACCTTGACCAAAAATGAGGTTGCATGTTTGTACTCAACTGTTAATGAAGGTGCAGGAAAACAACTGTGTAAAATAACGACACTGTTCAGAAGTGTGTAACTGCACACAAAGCAATAAAGAAGTTCTTGAAAGTTTGTCCAGTAGAAAGACAGACGTCTTACCGGAGGCTGAGGCTCCGCTGACGGCAGCACTCAGGTTCTCCAGAGGTCTCGTCTCAATCCCACTTTCCTGCATCATTTTCTCAGCTTTATTCCTGCACTGCAACAAAGGAATTATGGGATGTTAAGGTAAAAGTATCAACTGGTTCATTTATTCTACAAACATTTTCCCTGTTCATCCCTACAACTTGGGGAAAATCTAAAAGACTTTGATGCATTTAGAAATAAAGATCACAAGCCATGAATGGGTTACTTTGGGAAAACTGGGTCAAAGGTCGCAAAAGGTAAAGGTGTTCAAGGCAGACGGACGCCTCTCAGCTCAGTATTTTTGCAGTTAGAATAAAAACGTATACCACTGTCCGTTTAGCTGTTAGAATCCAAATCTACCACCAGTTAATGATTTACTAAAATAAATTCTTAAACTGTTTCATTCATATCTATTTTCCATGATTTAATTTGGGAATATTAAACATTTTTAAAACAAGCCCAATATTTTCTATAATCTAAAAAATTAAAACTTAAAAATAATTCTAATTTTCTATTTCTTTGGAGTTACTGATGTTAAATAATTCATTAAGTGATATGTGGGAGGGGTAATTAGCAACATGAGAAACTTGCTTTGGCATTTTCCTATTTGCTCACAAAGAAATAAACATCCGTCTGTCAAAATCTTCTTTAAAAGTTGGGGCTAAAAAAAACAAATGTCCAAATTTTCGTCATTTCCGTATTTTCAATCGTTATATTTATGCTGTAGATTTAATCTATTTTTCATCCTCTTTCATATTGAACACAGCACTGCACTTTAACAGCTAAACTTAATAAAAACTGTTAAAACAAATGTAATAAATAACGAAAACATGGAAAACAATAAAAACTTGAGATTTAAAATAACAGTAAAATCTCACGTGGGACCAAATGCTTGGCTATAAAAATGAGTCCCACGTTTTATAACTGGACATTGAACGCTTGTCTAATATTTAGATAGAAACGGCTCTGCCCCCCCTACACGTCCTTCTGGACCTCAGTGATCAGCTGACCAGAAACGCCAGACGGGGGTCAGCTGATCACTGAGACATTAAAAAACAAAGGAACCTTAAAGTGAACTCTAAAGGCCCGTTCATACCGGGACGATTTTCGCTGACGTTTAACGCCTCGTGACTAAACAAAGGGCACCAATGAGAGTGTGCACACCGACGCGAAAAAACGCCACGCGTCAAAGCGTCAAAAAAAAAAACCTGCCTCGGGTTTGTTTGTTTTTTTCGACGCGTTGCGTCGAAATCTATTCGACCAATGAGAATGGCGCTTTTTCACACATGCCTGGAGCTTCTGAAGTTACAGTAAAACACAACTTGGGGGCGCTCAAACACAAAACTGCCTTGCTGAGCACACATGCCAGCGAAGAAGATAGACGCCGAGTAGCGTCTACACAGCAAGAAATAATGACGGACATTCTAAAATATCCCCGAACCAAGCACCAGTTGGAGCTACTGGTGCTTGAAATATTCATGTTTTCTTTGTATTATTCTGACAAGCGCGTAAATACTTGCTCTCTTCTTCTGAGTGAAAAGCGACTTTAAGAAGCCTAAGGTTGCGCAGCGCCACCTTGTGTACAGGAGTATTTCTGTTTTACATTAAGCGCCATCTAATGTCAGGGAATGAAATTGCATGTTCGCTCGGCTCATCGTCAGCGAAAATCGCCTGGGTGTGAACACAAAAAACATGTTGAAAGACGCTGGCGAATAACGCCTGGCGAATATTCGTCCCGGTGTGTACGGGCCTTTACATGAACCAGAACCGGTGTGGACCCTCTTCCACGTTTGGACCAGGACACGAGCAGCGGTGTCAGGGGGGCTGACCTCAAATGTTACGAAATCCAGCTGGGATGTGATGACGTAACGGATCAACTGCTTTTTCTCTAGTGAATCGCCTCAGCTGGAAGAAGCTGGACTTTACCAGCGAGCTGACGAGAGTCCAGCTGAAAATCTCTGTTCTAAAACAGACGTGGAGCCGACGGCCCAAACCCGCTATGGAGGCGTCACAGGAGCCCCTCCCACAAACACAATCAAGAAAACAGCAGAGTTATTGATTAGGAGGGTCAAATTATCGTTTTTTTCTTCCGTTAATTTGACTTCTGTGTTCATGTCTGATAGCATTATCCTGCTCTTCTCACAGTCATTTAGGAAAAATAGAAATATTAAATCAGTTGATAGAACTTTGATGCTGTTTTTTTCAACATTAAAAAAATTTCCACAAAAAGCAGCCCATCGACACGGCAGTGCGTCTTTAATAATTAAAGAGTTAGAATCTTATTTACATACTATTTCTAATAGTTTAAACAAAAAGGCCATACATGTTTATGAAAACTGTCTGTCTTTGAATATTTTCAATTCATAGCATCTGTAATCTTTTTGTAATACATGTACCACCCCCTGACATTGTTGTTGTTATGACTATTGTTCCTGTCATACTTATTGTTCTAATTGTGTTGAATAATAAAGTTTATTGAAAAAAAGAAAAGAATGAAGCAGTAACTAACAGGCGGGCTAAACAATTTTTTTTATTACTTTGTGTCAGAATAATTCCTATATAGGATGAATAAATACATTTAGAAATCTTTTTTAAGTGAAAGAGGCATTTGATTTTGTGTCATAAAAAGCTTTTTAAGGTTAAAAAAATGTTTTTGCAGGTCTAAAAAGTCAAATAAAGAAGAAGAAATGTTCTCTTTTTGTGCAATGTAAATTTCTTGTAAACATTATTATTTTTAACAAAAATTTATTGTTTGATTTTACAATTAAAGTGTACAATTCTACAAAAAACAGTTTGTGCAGGTCTCTACTTTAGGGTGAAAGAGGCGCAGATCGGCTGCTTTAAGGCCCGGTTCTGCCGCAGAAGTTCAGACCCGCTGGTTTCCTTTAACAATGAAAACAGACTCTGATCTCAGCCTCATAAATTAAGTTTTAAAAATGTCACAAGTGAGAGTTTTAAGTCCTTTGACGTCCCAGTCTAGTTCTAGGAAACAGGGAGATCCAGAACCGGTTCGGCCGCTGCGCAGATCCATTTCACGAGAACCGATTGTACAAACCCGCTCTGGTAAAGAAATCATGAACAGATATAATTATCCTGACGAAACGAAGAACAACGCTGTCACCTACCAGCTAGCTCCGACGCGGGCTGATGACGTAGTGCCACGTCTGCCACACTGTCTGAGACGATATGCGTGGACGCAACAAAAAAAACAACAGTCTACGCAGAAACCCGTTTTTTTTAACAAAACTTTATTGTGAACAACATGTAAAAGGAAACACAAGGACAGTGCATTAAAAACCAGAGGTTTACCATATAAATATGTATTTAAATGCAGTTCCTTTAAAAATAAAATGTTCTTGAAACCTTCAGATTTTAAATGTTCTTTTGTTTTGTAACATGATTTAAGTAAATGTGACCATTTACACTCATGAACGTGAAATTTGCCTAAAATAATTACCAATTAAATAACAAAATTGAATTTCATGAACAAACCATATGATTCAAAATACAACATGATCTCAAAAATATGAATTCTTATATTTACATTCAGTTTTTTTTTTTTTATAATTAAGTCTTCAACATCCCACCAAAGTCTTCTGGTGTAAAAACTGTAAAAACAATAATCTACTGGACAAAAACCTCCAGACTCATCTATGTTTATATAATCTCCTCCATTTAATTTTACTGGATACATTTGATGTAATATTTTATATGAAACTTCTTTTAGTTTATTATCAACACAGTTATTGTAGATAGTGGTATTTGCTTTTCCCCAGGTTTATTACCAAAACAATTTACTGCAGAAGGACCTGGGGCCTGTTGCACAAAAGTAGGATACGGGATTAAGCCAGGATATCTTGGTGATCCTGGCTCAATTGATCCCCAATCCGGTTGCACTAAAGCTGGATAGGGGGCAGGAGGATATGTTATGGTATAAATTACCATGGAGATTTATTCTGTGGAGCTAGCCTGCTCCAGACCAGGCTAAATTCCAGGATCTATTTAATCACATCCCTAATGTCAGTCAGCAGTCGCCACAAATGGAAACCAATAGTTATTTCACTGCTCACTATACATTGTTATCACATATAACTAGACCCGCTGTCATTATTTAAACGTTCGTGATCATTAATTTCAATCATTTTGGATAAATAATGAGTTTTAGATGATGTTGCTATCATTAGATAATTTACAGTTTCCCATAGACTATAAGGCTATATATAAAATGATAGAATATTAGGGCCACAGAGCGGAAAAAAAAGACAAGTCATAATATTGTAACCAGTTGTTTTAAAGGAGGACAGTTGTTAAAATGACAGATGTGGGGCATTTCGTGAAATTGTCCTTCAGTATGGTTTCATAAACGAAGACATGCTGATGTGCCAGAATATGAAGTATCACATTGTCATAACTATCAGAACTGTAAAAAGAATATGTTGTTTTCTGCAGAAAAGCAACAGTTTCATAAATTGATGACTTTATCCTTTTTCCTCAGTGGGGCCCTAGTACTCTGTCATATAAACAAATACACATTCCATATGAATATAAAAACACAATGTGTACCATTATGTTCCTTTATTGAATAAGGACAAAACAAAGCAGGTAAACTATCAGCTCCTTTCGAAACTGAAGTCACAGTGACTCTACAAGATGGAAAGCACAGAATCAAAGCATATTATACAAAATGATACATACACATTCAAAGGTCTGTACATAACACACCCTGCATGTCTGCACACTAAAATAAATGCAGGACAAATTTATTCCTGTACTGAATGTCTACGTCTACCAGTTCTATTTGGCGCCGGAGGTGGTTGCCATACATCTTTCTGATAGCTTTTGAGCTCTGTGAACACAATACAATTAGCGCAGCTGGAATTTGGCAGGATGTGGTGTCCTTTTATTAATACGCACTATGTTGCCAGGCTGGTTTTCCCACTATATAGCATCTGGGTCCTGTAAAAGAAATTAGACTTTTGGATTTGGATGAGGACACCTCACCATTGTAGAGTGAAAAGTACTTTCACAGTCTTAACATGATACCTCATGCCTTCTGGAATCCAGAGTGATGGTCTCCTCCTCCTCATCGTCTCCATCATGTGCTGTTGCTGCTGCACTGGGGCTTTCACCCTATCACATTTAGTCGGATATTGAAGCTAGTAGACAAGACATGCCAGGCCTACAGTCTGCCTTTGATGGAGTACTCACTGGATCAGCATAGTCTGGTGCTTGTGCTGGTGGCTCTAACAGGAACACAGTGCTGCCAGACACTGCAAGGCAATAGGTAAACCGGGGTCAGACAGTCCAAACTGATTCAATATGAATGTGGTTGTATTCCATGTAGAGATGGAAGGACATACCTTGAATGAAGCGGGTGGCATCTTGGGAGGAACCTATGCTCGTCTCTTTCTCCCCAGGGATCCCCTCGAAGACGGGCCTGCCTTTATTTAGCTCCAAGGCCATGTCCTCTGCTGGGGTAAGGTCAGCCTTTGGTGACCCACCACCCGTGCCTTGTCTGTGGGTATTCTTTTTCACTGCTAAAACTGTACAGACGATGTGTGAGCAGGCACCTTCTGGGTACAATATATGCTTGTGCTTGTTAAATATTAGTCAGTTCGTTGCTCACCCACAGGAAAAAACCTCCACGGGTGCTCCTCTTACCTCAAGTCTGCTCATTCACTGGCTGTGAATTAAATCCCTCATACTTACCAGACGATTCTTTGAGTTTTCTTCCGGGTTTTCAGCATTTGGGTCTGCTAAGTCTCACGAGATCATGACAGGTACTCCAGTGAGAATGACATTATTCATCCTTACTTGCTGTTCCACATCGTCCAGTCTTTTCTCCAGAATCTCGACCTGATTTTTCTCGCTGCTCGTTTTGATCCCGAAATCTTCGGAACTCTTCCATCATATCCCAAAGTGGCGTTAGCTTAGCCGACACTTGTTCCATAAAACTTTTCAGCGTTTCTTAATTAATGTCAAGAGCCCTTTTGAGGTCTTCGTATTCCTGGGTTTTCTTCGGGGCATGGTCAGTTCTCTTTTTTGGAGAAAATCAACTTTTTAAGTAATTTGAAGATAGTTGTATTCGCAGAGAGGCATGCCACGCGTCCTGCTGTGTAACCCGGAACCGGATTTTTTGAGAAGAAGATCTTGGGGCGAAGGCCATTAGTCAAGTCGCCGAAGTCCTGCAACAAGACACTGTGGATGGAGGTCAACAACGATCTCTGCAATATCCTTGAGGGGGTCAGAGGCAACACCATGAAGAAATTGGAGAGAATGGGGAAGCTCATCTTCACATACGGATTGGAACGGTTCGGAGTGGTCGAGGGCAAACGATCTACTCCGATAATCCACACCAAATCCCGAAGGCAAAAAGAAATAAACCTGTTAGTTAAGGAGAGGCGGCAGCTGAAGAAACAGTGGAGGAAGGCCACAGAGGAGGAAAAGGAGGGAATAAACGTTCTGCAGGAAGAGATCAAGGGTAGGCTGTCCACACTGAGAAGAGCAGAAAACCTCCTGAGGAAACGCAGAAGGTAGGAGCAAACAAGATCACGCTTCTATAAAGATCCCTTCAAATTTGTAAAGAGTCTATTTACAAAAGAAAAAAGTGGAAGTCTCTCTGCATCAAAGGCTGTCCTGGAAGAACATCTTAAAAAAACCTGTACGGATGACCAACACCATGAAGAGGTCTCACTCCCACCTGACATGCCACCAGTGAGCACACCAGAATACCAGCTTGACTCGAGTCCACCCAGGTGGAGTGAAGTGGTCAAAATTGTGCGTAGGGCAAGGGCCGCATCCACACCAGGCCCCAATGGAATTCCTTATACGCTCTACAAAAATGCCCAGGCGTCCTGCAATTCCTCTGGAAGCTGATGAAAGTGTGGATAAAGAAGGAGATTCCAGCATCCTGGCGGAGAGCCGGAGGGATCCTCATCCCCAAGGAGAAGGACTCCGCAGTTCTCGGCCAGTTCCGCCAGATCAGTCTCTTAAATGTTGAGGGAAAAATCTTCTTCAGTGTGGTGGCTCATAGGCTAACAAGCTACCTGCACAGAAACAACTTGATTGACACATCAATCCAAAAAGCAGGGATCCCAGGCTTCTCAGGATGTGTAGAACACACTAGCGTTATCTGGCATCAGATTCAGCTTGCCAAGAAAGAAAGAAAAGATCTCCATGTGGTCTTCCTGGACCTCGAAAACGCATTTGGCTCTGTCCCTCACAAGTTCCTGTGGACAGCCTTTGATTATTTCAGAGTCCCACCAGCTCTCACAACCCTGGTAAAAGCCTACTTCCAGGATATTCAACTGTGTGTGACGACGGCAGAGTACACTACAGCGTGGCAACACCTGGAAGTGGGAATCATGGCTGGCTGCACCATCTCCCCATTGGCATTCACCCTGGCAATAGAAGTCATCATACAGGCTTCTCAATGGGTGGTTGGCGGGCAACAAATAAGACCTGGGCTGAGGCTTCCACCGGTCAGGGCCTACATGGATGACCTGACTTCTCTGACTACGACCAAGGCTTGCACAGTACGGCTGTTGGGAAAGCTTCACAAGAACATAGAGTTGGCTCGGATGAAGATCAAGCCAAGTAAGTCCAGAAGTATCTCCATCGTCAAGGGGAAGCTGTCAGACCACCGCTTCCACATTGGCGAGGAACCTATCCCAACAGTTTACGAAAAACCCGTGAAAAGCTTAGGCCGCTGGTATGATGCTTCCCTCAAAGACAGAGAGCAGGTAGAGCAGCTCAGAAAGGACATAGCTGGTGGCCTAGAGAACATCAACAGAACCCTGCTCCCTGGCAAACTGAAGCTTTGGTGCATGCAGTATGGTTTACTCCCACGACTTCTCTGGCCATTAACCCTGTATGAAGTGCCACTGTCAAAAGTGGAAAAGTTGGAGAGGCTGATCAATGCCTATGCCAGAAAGTGGCTTGGCCTTCCCAGGTGCCTCAGTACCATTGGACTCTATGGCAGGGGGATGTTAGAACTACCTATATCCAGTTTGGTAGAGGAGTACAAGTGTGCCAAGGTCAGGTTGGAGATGACACTCCAAGATACCTGTGACTCACTGGTTGTCCAAGCAGCTCCCATCCTGGCCACTGGGAGGAAGTGGGCCCCCAAGGCAGCAACTGATATGGCCAAGGCAGCACTTAGACACAAAGACATTGTGGGATGCGTGCAGGAGGGGAGGAGTGGTCTTGGTCTCTCATCTAGCGCACCTTCCTGGAGGAAGGCCAACCCAGCTGAGAGGCGTAGACTGGTGGTACAAGAGATACGCCGGGAAGAGGAGGCAGCAAGGTGTGCTCAAGCCGTGGCCCAGGCAAAGCAAGGTCAGTGGATGGGATGGGAAGGAGTGGAGAAGAGGAAGGTCTCCTGGAAAGACCTGTGGGAGATGGAGGCATCCAGGGCAAGTTTTATAATTAGGGCTACCTATGATGTCTTGCCTTCTCCTGCAGACCTAAAACAGTGGTAAGGAGAAGACCCCTCATGCCCCTTATGTCAAAGCCCAGCAACATTGAAGCACATCTTGGTGGGATGCAAGACCAGCCTCAGTCAAGGCCGTTACACCTGGCGATACAAGGTGGTTCTAAGGTGTCTGGCAACAGTGCTGGAAAAACAGAGAACAAGCGTGAGCGCCCTTCCTCAGGCAACATCTCATCGGCAGCTAATACCCTTCCTCCGAGAGGGTCAGGCCACCTTCAACACCACCAGTGCAGCTGACATAGGACAGCTGGGTAGAGCACGGGACTGGAAAATGCTGGCGGACCTGGACAGAAAACTCTGCTTTCCACGGGAGGTTGCATCCACCAACCTTCGACCAGACCTTGTACTGTGGTCATCCACACTCAAGCTCGTATACATCATAGAGCTCACAGTACCCTGGGAGATTGCAATAGAGGAGGCTTATGAAAGAAAGATGCTGAGGTACGCCGAACTTGCAGCAGACGCCAAAGAGCAAGGCTGGAGTGTGAAGGTACGCCCAGTGGAAGTAGGCTGCAGGGGCTTTGTGGCCACCTCAACACCCAGGCTACTCAGGGAGATGGGAGTGCGAGGGAAGGCTCAAAGGCAGGCAATTAAAGACCTCTCCCAGGCAGCTGAAAAGGGAAGTCAGTGGCTATGGATCAAGAGGAAGGACCTGACCTGGGCCTCCAAATGTCTGGTGACTGATGGGGGTGAACCTGGGACGCTGGGATTCACTGCTGAACCCTCTGGAGGTGTCGTGGGCCTATCAGCGAAACACTGAGGAAGGAGGGCGTCCACTTAAAAAACCCACTTGAAAACCCAAGTGACGTCACCATTCATCTGCTTGCCACAGTGTCTCATCGGTGCCTTAGTAATTATTCAGGGATAACAACATCTAGTCCTATAAAACAGACAGGATTTGCATCAAAAACAATTACGTAATCTGAACGTGATGTAAGCAAAACTTTGTTCAGTAACTTACCACCTCACAAAATTCCTCTATCAAACCACGGACGACAAAACAGATTTATTTCTGTAAAGATTTCTTTGTTATTGATAATAAAATATCTAAAGTCGTGTTTATAAATCAGTATTAAAGATAAAAAGCCTCTTTATGGAATTCAGCACATTTGAAAGGAGTTTTAACAACAAATAAAATTACACTTTAGTAGAAAATAACAAATAGGCCAGAATAGCGTTCCAAATGCTGTCATGATTTTTAGACAATTCCATATCCATTTAATTGTAAAGGTATTGTTGATGGTAGTGAAGTCCAGCTCCTCCAAAGCCTGATCTCTACAAACAGTAAAAGCATTTTTGTTAAGATCATGTTTTTATTCCTCCAAGTATAATCATACAGCATTTGACCTCATTTTTGTTTGAACTTTTGGGAATATCAGGCGATAAGGGAACATACACAGATATCGATGTACCTTCTGGTTTGATAGGAAGACCCAGCAAATAAAGACAAACTTCTTATCAACCATGAATTTACTGTAAACTGAATTTTTTTAGGAATTGAATCAAATGTAGACGTTACAGCTTCTTTTTCATTAACTGGAATCCCTTCAAACTGCCTGGACTCCCATTTTTTAGTGGAAACAAAGCTGATTTATTAATATTCATTTTTCCTCCTGACACTGGCTAAAGGTTTACTACAGATTTGAATGTCTTAAAAACATTGTTGTCGTCTGCTGATTGGTTAATTCTAACCAACAGCATTGACGCTAGACAGGGAGACATTTTCTATAAGTGTGTATGAGCAGCTAACAAACAGAAATGGTGGCAGTGGGCGGTCTGGTCTAATTCCAGGTGAAATATCAAATCTTGCTGACGTTATACAGAGAGCTAGAACAATCATTGAATGATGTTTGAACGGCATTATATAATATCTCCCTAAAGCAAAAAAGGAAATAGTTTTTAGTATAAAGTTGAGTTCAATGGTGTTGTTTATGTCTGTCATCTAGTTGACTTTGTAACAGAATCTGATTTTCTTTCTCCTGTTCACTGATGACTATCAGAACTTATCCTAAACTTTAAAATGCTATAATGACTTGGAATTCATTTTCTCCCTTTTTTTATTTGTCATTTTATGAATTTCAAACTTTGTAAGTTCCCAATTTTGCCCGTAGTTACCAAAAAACAAGCTTGTTTCTATATTTTTCAGTGATCCTATTAACTTTCATTTATTAGTTAGTCAGTAATGAGCTGTTCAATTTCCAGCATCCGGGATTATCAGTGGCAAACCGTTACACACCTGGGCCTTCAGTGGTGCTACATCTGAATCCCTCAACCCCTCATGAACCATTTTTATGCCTCTAAATAAACTGAATAAACAAAACAGTAAACAAATCGCATTATGCAACTACAGCCAGCACAAACATAGAAAACAACCACCTACATTTGGAATATTATTTATATTTATCATTCCATCATCAATAAATGGGATTATATGAAGGGCCCACTCATGAACACTAAAAATTATAAGGATATTTAAAAAAGAAAGCACGTTTCTAGTCCATTCCTGTGGCGAGTTATGATTTTTTAAAGAAATAACCGAAATGCGCAATTCCACCACAAGGGGGAGCAAAGGAAAAGCAAAACAGTTGAAACAGCAAATCTCTACATGTGCCAAAAACGACACCTAACAGCTCCGAGTCTGGGTAAGATGTAGTTTGGTTCCCTGTGAGCCTCACTGCTGTTGCATTGCAATAAGAATGATCCGTAGTGACACTAATGACCAAAATGTTGTCAAAAAGAAAAAAAGGTTGAAGTGGAGTGCTGAGCTTTCCAGGAAAAATGGAAAGAGTCTTATGTGTTCATGGAGCTGAATGCAATTCATGCATGCTTGGTATGTCATCAACAGGTCTCAGTGCTCAAAGAAAATAACATTCAGCACCACTATGAGACTCACCATAAAGAAAAGTTTCACCATTTGCATTTAAGAAAAGAGAAGATTAACAACAATTAGCTGGACTGACAAAATAACCGTCTGCATTTACCAAAAGCCGTGACGTCAGTGATGGAGCAGTGACAGACACCTGATTGCAAACAAGTTGGAACAAACATCCAAACCATTTTCTGATGGTGAACTTATTCAAAAATGCCAAGGCTGCAGAAGTCTTGTGGCACAAAAAGCAGTCGACCTTTGCCAACATGAATCTGTCAAGGATCACGATTGCAGATACAACATCTCTGAGGAGACTTGGACGCCAAATGAAGGAATTAAGTCATTTATTGTATTTTTGGTCACTGTTGATGAAAGCACAGATACAGATATTGCACAACCTCTTCTGAAAAAGACCAGTTTGGATCCTAGGATCTTGGCCAACTATAGACCGATATCAAACCTCCCCTTTATTTCTAAAATCCTAGAAAGAGTTGCAGTTAAGCAGCTTTACTGCCACCTACAGGACAACAGCCACTTTGAAGACTTTCAGTCAGGGTTTAGACCCCACCACAGTACGGAAACTGCACTAGTTAGAGTCTCTAATGACTTGTTATTGGCCTCAGAAAAGGGACTACTTTCTATTCTGGTCCTGTTGGACCTCAGTGCAGCCTTTGACACTATCGACCACAGTATTTTACTCCATAGATTAGAGCAGGACATAGGGATCAGAGGATCTGCTCTCCAGTGGTTTAAATCCTATCTGTCCGATAGGTATCAGTTCGTTAATGTAAATGGCCATAAAGGGCTCAGTCTTGGGACCGATCCTGTTTACGCTTTATATGCTACCCCTAGGAAACATAATCAGGAAACACAGCATTAATTTTCATTGTTATGCCGACGATACGCAGTTGTATTTATCCATGAAGCCTGACCAGAATGACCAGATAGAGAAACTGAACGCCTGCATCAGAGACATCAAGACCTGGATGACAATTAATGACCTCCTCTTGAACCCAGAAAAAACTGAGGTCAGTATACTTGGTCCTAAAAACCCCAGAGATACTCTGTCTGCTCAGATAGTCTCCCTAGATGGCATAAGTATAGCCCCCAATTCCACAGTTAGAAACCTTGGGGTTTTATTTGACCAGGATTTATAATTTAAGGCTCACATATCTCAGGCGTGCAGAACTGCCTTTTTTCACCTGCGGAATATTGCTAAGATCAGAAATATACTTTCTAAGAGTGATGCTGAAAAACTCATCCATGCATTTGTTACGTGGAGGCTGGATTACTGTAACTCCTTGTTAGCAGCGTGTCCTAAGAGTTCCTTAAGAAGTCTCCAGCTTGTTCAGAACGCAGCAGCTAGATTGTTAGCAGGAACTAGCAGAAGAGATCACATCACTCCTGTGTTAGTTTCACTTCACTGGATCCCAGTTGATTCCAGAATCAAGTTCAAGATCCTCCTGTTAACCTATAAGGCCTTACATGGAATGGCCCCGTCCTATATTAAGGACCTCATAGTCCCTTACCAACCAATCAGAACACTTCGCTCGCAAAATGCAGGACTGCTTGTGGTTCCTAGAATTAGTAAAAGTACGGTTGGAGGTAGAGCGTTTAGCCACCAAGCCCCTGTCTTATGGAATAAACTCCCAGCTCATGTAAGAGTGGCCGACACAGTTTCTACATTCAAAGCTAGACTGAAAACGTTCCTCTTTGGACAGGCTTATTGTCAGACTAGTTAGTATTCAGAGATTATTTAACTTAATGTTAGTTTGTTTAAATTAAACTTAATAAAAACTATTTCTTTTAAAAGGCTGCTAGAAGTTGAAGCTGGGGTAACTATGGTGCACTGGGGTTCTGTCCTCTTTCCTTTTTTACTTCTACCCTTCCTCTCCTCTATTCTTGATCATAATTTATCATTTAGTTCTCCATGCCTCTGTTTGGTGCAGTGCGATTCATGTATTGTCCCTCTTTTCCTCTCCCCTCCTGGGGAGTGGGAGTGCTTCCAGACTCCAGTTGGCTCATCCGTGCTCCAGTTCCCGACCGTTTACCTCGCCTTTGCTCCCGCTCCTACACCTGGCTGTGGATCCTGCCTCTGGCTCATCTCTGGCTCGTCTCTGCTCTGTGCCTGACCGAGTACCTCGCCTTTGCTCCTGCTCCTACACCTGGCTGTGGTTCCTGTCTCCGGCTCGACTCGCGCCTTTGACTGTCCCCACAACCACGGCTGGATGAAGCTCGTCTGCTGGACTTTTATATATGTAGTTGTAGATTTAGATAAGTTAATTCTTCTCTAAGAGTTCTGGTAAATCGCCTGTCCGTCCTGGGGGAGGATCCCTCCTTCATGTGGGCACCCCTGAGGTTTCTTCGTTTTTTCCGGAATCCGGTTTTTTTGGGAGTTTTTCCTTACCGCAAAGGGGGGTCTAAGGGCAGGGATGCCAGTATAGCTTAGTCAGTTTGTTAGTTCATTTTAGTATTTTTCTATTGAACTCTTTGTATTCGTGATCCTTTTGATTTCATGTTTTACTTCGAAGCCCATCGAGACGACTGTTGTTGTGATTTTGGGCTATACAAATAAAATTGAATTGAATTGAATTGAATTGTTCGAGATTCAAGTTGTGTAATCTGTGTATCTTTTTCTTTTTTTAATCTTTGACTAAGTCCACAAGTAGCTGCTGTTTTCTTTTGAGGTGTTTGCAATTTCTCCAGACATAAGTTCAACTATTTTTTAAGGTCCTCTAGTTTTCCTGTCATTGCTGTTTTAACTTTTACCGTGGTCCGCCGCTGTTGGATGACGGCCTGGGTTTGGCGTCACACAGGATTCCCATGAGACGGGAGTCGTTTGGCATTAATCACAGGACCGGGATGGGATAAAATTCTTACAAGAGCGGAAACTAACCAATAAAGCTGTGTTCACAATCAACGCGATGCGCGCGTCACAATCGCTGAGTTTCATTGGTAAGTCGATGTACAGACGTGATTTGAGGTCCTGCAGCACATTCTCAACATTGGGTGAGGTGTGGCTATGTGGCAGCAATGCCATTTGAGCAGCTAATGATCCGCTAATTTGACCATTTTCTCCGCTCTAGGACTAATGCGGGACATGAATCACAAAGACACGGAAAGACGCTGAAGCTAACCGTAGCAGGAGAGTCTTGGAATGACCTCAGTCAGAGTGTCGAGGACAGCCAAGAGACGCCAATCGTGAACAATAGCAGCGGAAAGCCCCAGCAGGGGATCTCTACTCCACAAAGTCAATAGGTTTCTGAAGGGCAGGTGAACCGAGATCTCAGGTCCTTCTTTGTGTCACAGTCTCTGACTTTTTTCATTATTTTGTTCAGCATCAGATGTTTCCCATTCAGAGTTTACTTTGGTTGTCTGACTTTGGAAATTCATAAACTTGTCATAAATCTGTAAAAGCATTCCAAATGATAACATTTTATTAGTAAAACATGACTGAGAACTGAGATAACACAACACACAAAGATTGTTATCCAGCGACACAACCTAATGATGACAACAAGGAACACAACTGTCTGAACTGAAAGGACGTCTCACTGCGAACAGACTGAACTCCAGCGACGTCTTTAGACCAGAGCTCTGCAGACGAAACACACGCAGGAGTCAGAGGACCAACACTTTTCCCAAATAAAGCAAATCAACCTGCAGTTATGCAACACATATATATATAATATAACTCAAAGCACAACAATATGAAAATAGAGCCCCCACCCCGACTCGAACAGAATCCCTAACCCCATCAACTGACAGAAACATTGGAGAGGCTGAGCTCAGAAAACATAGTTCTCCTGTTTTAAATGCAGCATAAACAGGAATGCGGTTCTGCAGACAGATGGCGCTCTGAGCTCCAGAGTCCAGAACGACAACAAAAACTAAACAAAGACCTGACACCAAAATAAACATGGAAACCTGATTCAACTGTTTTTTTTTACAGAAATACATGTGTAGATATATTCATGTAATGTTCATTTTCTCATCATTCCCCTGCTACCAAATATGTTACTGTAGAAATACGGCGTGCATCATTCTGACGATGCACACTTTGCATCCCGCTTGTACCAAAAGAAATAAATATTCAACCAGTTTTTAGTACTTTATTCTAGGTATTTGTTCGTTTAGATCGCTTTTTCCACAAAAAGCAGACTATTTGTCTCATGGTGCAGCGTGTTGTCACGGTAACATGACAACAGGGTTCGGGGTTGTTTATAGTGAGGAATGAACATTATTAAACACCAAAAAGCTCCTAAATTGATTTTACAAACTTCCACTTGTTCTGCTTGTTTGTGTGGATGAATTTCTGTTGGGCCTGTTGCCCCGTGAACCCAGCTCCAGAAAATGATGGACAGATCTACATGTTGGAACTTTTCTCTAAAGGATTTGTTTCCACAACTATTTACTTCTACATTACTTCTTCTAAATGAAGATTGTAGACTGATGATAGCATCATCATTGTTCTTCAAACAATTATTCTCTGAAGACTCATAAACCAGGTTTGGATTTGAGGCTAAACTTGATTTTATCTTTTATTTTTTTTTAGTCTCAGATCAGATGGAAGGTTGATGAAGAATCGTTTTATCTATTCATAACTAATTTGATTAGCTATCTTGATGATTTTACACCTCAAATTCTTGTATAATTAGCGTTTTTTTTTAATTGCCAGGAGGGTGGAGCCATGTATGGACTTAACGATTTATTACTTAGTCCCACCAAACCCTATCTCTGTCTTTATGCCCAACTCACTGCATTACTTATTCTGTGTGGAATCTTATCAGTGAAATCATCCAGTAAATTCATATCCTAAGTAATATCAGTAAAAAAGATTTATCACCCTAATATATTTCATAAAACCATCTTCTGTTTCAATATGCATATGTGGCCATAAACACTAATAGAACCTACTGAACAGTGGAAGGCAGAAATCCTTCCTCAAAGTTTCGGTCCCACAACATCAGCAGCTGATGGCCGGTCTGTGGCTCCAACTCCTACACAACACAGAAACATGTACACAAGTTCACAACAACACAACAATAATCCTAAATCAAACATTCACTTTTTAATACTTGGTAGCAAATCGTTTGCAGTCAATTCCAGCCTGAAGTCTGGATCGCAAAGACATCAGCAGACGCTGGTTTCATCCCTGCTGATGCTCTGCTAGGCCTCCAATGCAACTGTCTTCAGTTCCTGCTTGTTCTTGGGGCGTTTTCCCTTTAGTTTTTTCTTCAGCAAGTGAAACGCATGCTCAATGGCATTCAGGTCATGTGATTGACTTGGCCATTGCATTACATTCTACTTTGTTCCCTTAAAGTCTTTGGTTGCGGTCAGCTTTGGGTCCATCTGCACTGTGAAGCGCCGTCCAATGAGTGCTGAAGCCTTTGGCTGAATGTGAGCAGATAATATTGCCTGAAACACTTCAGAGTTCATCCTTTTGTCAGCATCACATCATCAGTAAATACCAGAGAACCAGTTCCATTAGCAGCCATACATGCCCACGCCATGACACTACCACCACCATGCTTCACTGATCAGGTGGTCTGCGTAGGATCGTGAGCAGTTCCTTTCTTTCTCCATACTCTTCTCTTTCCATCACTTGTACAAGTTGATCTCATCTGTCCATAGGATGTTGTTCCAAAACTGTG
This sequence comes from Oryzias latipes, assembly GCF_053564925.1. Lineage (NCBI taxonomy): Eukaryota > Metazoa > Chordata > Actinopteri > Beloniformes > Adrianichthyidae > Oryzias > Oryzias latipes. The sequence goes on from NC_136248.1 coordinate 216,230, forward strand.
AAGACTGTTTTAGACGTTTGGCAAACTTTAATCTGGCTTTCCTGTTTTTGAGGCTCACTAATGGTTTCCATCTTGTGGTAAACCTTCTTTATTTACTCTGGTGAAGTCTTCTCCTGATGGTCGACTTTGACAAACACACACCTACTTCCTGTCAGTGTTCTTGATCTGACCAGCTGTTGCGAAGGGTTTTGTTCACCAGGGACAGAATTCTTCGCTCATCCACCACAGTTGTTTTCCGTGGTCTTCCGGGTCGTTTGCCACTGCGATCCTTCTTTTTCAGAATGTTCCAAACAGTCGTTTTGGCCACGCCTAATTATTTTGATTTAGTTTTTTTCATTTGAAATGGTTTATTTCAAGCAATCAAATAAGAATAATACACAAAAAACATTACAATCATCAGTTATCGTAGTATCGTAGGTTTAGGGGCTGTCATCTGGACTTAGTTTTAAAGTTAAAAGATATTTCACCTCTTATCCAACAGGTTTTGTCAATTCTGAAATAGCTGGTCGAAGAGCTGGTATATATGCGCTCATGGGGGAGGAGTCAGACCTGAAACTGGATGGTACAGGTCTGACTCCTAAACCTACTACAATGGAACCAACCTGGATGAATGAGAGTCTTCATAGACAATCATCAGTTATACATATATACAATGAAATATTAAACTTAGGTTAATTAAACAAAATTAAATATTGCTTGAAAGGGAGTGGAGTTCACTGATAGCGACAGCTCTGTGGATCTCATCTTGAGAGTTGACAGCATCCGATTCCAAATGAATACAGTACATTTCAAAAACTCTGGACCTTTTATCTGCTCATTGTAATTGGGATACTGAGGGAATAACACATTCCTGGCCATGGGACAGTTGAGAAGCCAATTGGCCCGTTAACTTTTGGTTCCTTAACAAGTGGGAGGGACATTTGCAAACTTGTAATTCCTACACCGCTCACGTGATCTGGATGGAAATACCCTCACATTAAAGCTGACAGTGCAGTTAAAGCACATCTTGTTCGTTTCATTTCAAATCCATTGTGGTGGTGTATAGCAAATCTGACCATACACGGCCCCATTCATTCTTTCCTTTACACGGATCCGTCGTCGTCATGATGCTTCCACCCCCATGCTTTACAGTAGGTCTGGTGTTCTTTGGATGCAGCTCAGCATTCTTTCTCCTCCAAACAGTAGAGTTCTTACCAAAAGTTCTATTTTGGTTTCATCTGACCATAGGACATTCTCCCAATCCTCTTCTGGATCCTCCAAATGCTCTCTAACAGACTGTAGACGGGCCTGCACATGTACCGGCTTTAGCAGGGGGACACGTCTGGCCCTGCAGGGTTTGAGTCCCTGGTGGTGTAGCGTGTTACTGATGGTAGCCTTTGTTACTTTGGTCCCAGCTCTCTGCAGGTCATTCACTAGGTCCCCCGTGGGGTTCTGGGATGTTTGCACACCGTTCTTGTGATCATTGTGACATTGTAGATCTTTGTGACATTAATACAGGTAACCAGTGGAGGACAGAGGATCCTCTACAAAAGGAGTTAGAGGTCTGTGAGACAGAAATCCTGCTTGTTTGTAGGTAACCAAATACTTATTTTCCACCATCATCATCATCAATTTCTTTCCATCATCTCACTCATGTTAACACTGGGTGTTTGACTGAAAGAAAAGTCTATTCAAGGTTGTGGAAAATGGACAATAGGTCAAAGGAAACATCAGTTGCCCACCCTGTCAGCAAAGCCAAGAGGGCCTCATTTGGTCTAAAGTAGGCAGTAAATGTGTGCCCCATATGGGTTTGTCTGCAGTTTCCATGGTGGCCTCAACTATGTTTGCCCAGATTGGCTCAAGTGGGCACTCAGTAGCGAGCCATCCCACTGAGTGTCCACTGAGACCAATAATTTGGCTGCCACTTGTTCAGGGACCTTCCCATCCATGTAGATAACCATGTCATCCGCAAACATTTGGATACACACAACATCACACACGGATGGGGGGGTCATTGATATATACAGTAAACTGAACAAAATACAGTCTTCAGGTAATCCCTTGGTGCAAGCTCTCAGCTGTGACACTGTACCATTTACATAAATGCACTGTGAGCGCCCACCAAGGTAAGATTTTATCCAGCTAAGGGTGTCCTAGGACAGTTTATAATGTGTTAACTTGGTTACCAGCACCATAATTCACTGAGTTTTCATCAAGGTCTATAAATACAGCTTCCAGTGCCTTCCCTGTGTCTAAACGTGATATCATTAATTCTAAAAGATAACAACATGCAGATTATTATTCTGATTTATTCTAACACAAAATTTTATAGGATGTAGATGTTCTGGAGGGGGCATCTCAGTCTCCTGACCTCAGGAATTATTGAGCCAGGGAGATCTCAAACGGGCAGTCCAAGCAAGACCGCCCAAGAATTTACAGAAACTTGAGGTTTTCTGCAGAGACGGATGGACTTCTTTACCATTAGAGAAAAATAATCTCATCCACAGAGACTACTAGAGACTTTAAGATGTTATTGCAGAGAAAAGAGGTACTAAAAGGTATTAAGACCAGAGGGATGTATGCTGTTAAACAGGGTCACTTGGGAAGTTTCTGTTGTCATTAGGGTTTCAAAAGGGGAAACTGAATTTTCTGTTATTAACTGGCTTCATCCAACCACTAGCTATGAGTGGACACAAGTTTTTTGTGTTTTCATTCATATTCTATGAAAAATGACCCAAAAAAATCCTAATTTCTTCCAGGGAATATAAACTTGTGAACACAACTTATTGTTCTCTTTGGTCAAATGTTATTTTCATGTCAACTGCACAGATGGTGAGTTGGAAATAATGAAAAAGCTCAAATGGTAAATGATGTGAGTAGAAGCTACTTTGCATTTCAAGATAACATAATGCTAGCTGTCCTTTATCACCTTAGCACCAGGCTTTTGGTTTAAAAACGTAAGATCTAGCAAAGATTCTCATTCTTTCCTAAAAGTACAATATTTTATAAGGCCTTGGTTGAAGAGGGGCATTTCCATACCTGTCCATCCCTGCTGATTTGGACTTTTTTATTGTCATTCCAGGGGTTGAGAATGTGTTGTGTGCACTGGAAAGAAATACTTTCTTTGTGGATCCACTCAACGGAGAAAACCCCTCCAAGCCCCACAAAGCCCCAGTCCTGACAGTTTTCCATATGCACTGCAGATGTCATTCTGGCATAGCCCTGGAAAAAGAGGAAAGATATGAATGACACTTTGATCAGATCTAATACTTTTTAGTAATCAAAATATTTTACCAATTTTAAGGCCTTTAGTGTAAACATAGCTTTTAAGGTTCTCACACAAAAAAGTCATTAGTCTAGCAAAAGATGTGCTTTTTGATCTTTTCTACTTAGTTTTCCATAATTAGGTTTTATTCAAATCATTAAGGACTCTTTTAATAAGTGGTTGGATGGACTTGTGAAAGATGTTTGTGAACTTAAATCAAGTCTGCAGTATTCAAAAAAGACATTGAAGAAAATAAAATCACAAACTGATGATTTATCACGCAAGTCTAAGGAGATTAACAAAGATATTAATGATTTTGGCTCCTCACTTATACAATGTGGTTGACAAAATGAATTACATTGAAAACCAATCCTGTTGAAGCAATCTAATTTTTGCTGGGGTACCGGGGCCTGATCATTAAATGTGGTCTGAATCTGAGGCTAAGGTTACAAAAATATTTTTAGAAAGTGCTGAACTGGACACCCAGCTGATTGAATTGGAGCATGTGCATCGCTCTTGTAATTCACAGGTTGAAGCAGGAAAATCTAGACGAATAGTGGTGAAGTTTCTAGAGATACAAAGACCATTTGGCTGTGATGGAAAAGGCAAGGCTCATCAAAGATACAAATATTTATGTAAATGAGGGCTATCCAGAATTGGTTTGACAAAAAAGTAAAGGACTGGTCTCAGCAATGAAAGAGGCAAGACCGAGAGGTGACATTGCTTATCTTAAATACGACAAACTCATCACCCATCCAATGTCAAGACAACCGTAAGCGTGATCACTGATTTGTAAACAGAAATTCCTTGTCCTACCAAGTTATTCGTTTACAGAGTTCATGAGTAGGCATAAATGCTCATGTGACGAGTAAGAAAAATTTGTCCTGTCCAACAGCTGGGCAGACAGATGAGAGCTGAAGGCCTCTTGTGTTGGACACATTTTACTTTAACAACAGGGGTTCTGAATCTTCTGACAAACCAGAAGTATGTCTGAATAAACCCCCTTTGTAATCAAGGCCAAACTTTATTCATTTTAATCGTATTTGAAAATCTTTTGTGTTGGACCGGACGGAAAGGAAAGAAGGGAAGGAGAGAGAGGGATGTTGGATAAAACCATGAAGCAGCATAAAGCAACAAGCTACAGGATGTTTATCATTACCGTCAGGTTCAGGTGTTCATGTTCTTCTAAAATGGATGGTGGAATGTGAAAAAAAGGAGGGAGAGTTCCCAGCCACCCCCACACCAAGACCCCTGCCGCACCAGCTGTGGCAGCCAGAACCCCCCAGCAGGCAGAGAACAACCGCCCCCCAGGCGATCACATCCGCCAACCAGGCCAGGGCCAGCAGGACCGCCACGAGGCCCCCAGAGCCAGGGAGCAGGGAGGCATGGGGGGACAAAGAGCGCAGCCCCGGCCCAACCAGGAGAGAGTGCCGTGCCGGGAGGGCCCAACGCCGGGCCCCACCCGAGAAGGGTGCCCACAGCCCCAGACGAGCACCTCATCACCACCCAGGAGTTCTGGGTATCCCGCCCCAACCCCAGGTACAAGCTAGGACCCCCCAAAGGAGACACACTCCGCGCTCCAGGCAGCCACCCACCCGGCCCATGATTAGTCCAGGAAGGAGCAAGGCAGGGGCCAGCTGTCCCCGCCCAGGAGGGGAGCACCCAGGAGAAAAGGGGGCCCACGAGGGGTGTTGTAAACATGGCCCGACCAGGCTCGCCCACAGTTGGAAATTTGGCGAGGCCCAGCGCTCAGGGGCAAGGACCAGAACGCACACCACAGGGACACGGACACCCCCGGCTCAGGTGGGATGTGATCCCCGGCTTCTGGCCTTGCCAGAAAGCTCAGGGATCCCTCTCCCTGTGTGGAGAGAGGGCCACCGGGCCCAGGAAGCCAGCACCCAGGGAACACGGCAGCCATTGCCAAGGGTCCAGTACCCCCCACCAGGGATGGGGTAGGGGACAGATTGTCCAAGGTCCCACCTTCCTTGTGAAATGCATGTGTTTGTGAGAATGTGTGTGTGCATGTTTGTGTGTTTATGTTGGAATGTATATTTTGAGGAGTAAAGGGTGTGTGTACTAAGTGGGTGCAAGTAAAATTGGCGGGTAAGGCACTGAGGGGACATCTCCTGATTACTCACAGGGATGTCCCCTAAGAAGACCTTCTTAAAGAATCTTCTCCCTGTGATAAAATGAATAAAACGCTGTCATTTAATAAATTTGAAACAGAAAACGACACTTCCCAAAGATGAGGCGTTGACCCAGATACAAACTTTTCCTCGTTTGCAGGCAGACTAAATTCCTATGCATGTTATATTGAAGAAATATTTGATACAATTATAAAAAACTGTCAAAATCTGGATCACACTTTTTCAGTATTACACCTAAACATACATAGTCTGCCCAAGAATCATGAAAAAAGTCTCTTTTCTCTGTTAAATCACCACTTCTCTATACTTACAGAAACCTGGCTAGCTGAACAGACAGAAGGTTTGACATCTTGTAACTCTACTCAGTTAAGAAAAGTCAACCAGGAGGCGGAGTTTCAATACTTATCCACAACAGCTTAGATTTCAGGATTCGACATGAACCTTTTGTACCATTCAACGAGTATGAAATCTATTTTAATTTAAATAATAATGAATAATAATAAAAAACATATCATTTAAAAAACATTGATAGACTACCCAACAGTGACAATGCATGCTTCAATCAGTGTTTTATAAAAAATCTTGGCTTTCACAAATTGTGCCATATCCTTGGTGACTTCAATATAAATCTACTATAATTCAACAGTTGATTTATTAAACTGTACAAATAAACTTTTTTTCCCTGCAATAACTAAACCTACTATAGTAATTGAAAGAACAGAAAAATTAATAGATAATATTTTATATAACTCCTTAAATTATGAAACACAATAAGGCATATTGTACACAGCTATATCACTTTCCTTTAGTTCAAATTGTTCAACTTAGATAATCACTCAGTTTGAATAAAAGATACGATACCGCATTTATTTAAATTTGAGTTTATTCTAATAATAAGCTCAAATTTAAGTAATTATTAGAGAACACATATCAGGAATTTTCACTTAATCAATGGAGCCTTTGAGAAATCCTTTACAATTGATAGAAACAGCAGGGAAGCAACGACAAAATTAAACAATCCATGCTTTACTGAAAATTATTTTCTTGTATTTTTATTTATCTTATTTTATTACTATTTTTATTCTTTGATTGTTATTTTATTGCTTGGTTCTTTGCACTGTCATGCTAGTGAGAAACAACATCTCGTCTCACCAGTGTATTTCTCTGCAAATACTATGTGTGGAATGACTGAAAAAAACTAATCTTGAATTTTGAAAAAGTCATCGGTAATAAAATACAAGTTAAGTATTTAAGCTCACCTTCGTTAAATCCATCAACTTATAGGTCATATAGAAATAAACATATACATCGTCTTGGAGTAGTGACAGTAGTGTCAAACATTGAGCAAAAGGTTTATTGATCCTTTTCAACAATTTTTTTCTACCATTGATTTTCCATCGCAGAAAATCATCAAATGTCAGCGCAGTAGATTTTATTAGTTAATTAATTAATACCCAGCTCTCAATAACTTTGATCCAACTAAGAAATAAAAGAAATCATAAAAAGCCTTTCAAAATGTGTGACGGTGTGGCATCGTGTTCCCAGGCCAGCCGAGAGACGTAGTCTCTCCAGCGTGTCCTGGGTCTTCCCTGGGGCCTCCGCCCAGTGGGACATGCCCGAAACACCTCTCCAGGGAGGCGTCCAGGGGGCATCCGGACTAGATGCCCGAGCCACCTCAGCTGGCTCCTTTCGATGTGGAGGAGAAGCGGTTCTACTCCGAGCTCTCCGCGGGTGACCGAGCTTCTCACCCTATTTCTAAGGGAGCGCCCAGCCACCCTACGGAGGAAGCTCATTTCAGCCGCTTGTATTCGGGACCTCGTTCTTTCGGTCATGACCCATAGCTCATGACCATAGGTGAGTATTGGAACGTAGATCGACCGGTAAATTGAGAGCTTTGCTTTTCGGCTCAGCTCTCTCTTCACCACAATGGACCGATAGAGCGACCGCATAACTACGGACGTCGCTCCGATCCGCCTGTCAATCTCACGCTCCGATCTTCCCTCACTCGTGAACAAGACCCCAAGGTATTTAAACTCCTCCACCTGGGGCAAGGACACTCCACCGACCGAGAGATGGCAAACTACCTTTCTCCGGTCAAGGACCATGGCCTCAGATTTAGCGGTGCTGACCCTCATCCCAGCCGCTTCACACTCGGCCGCAAACCGCCCCAATGCACGCTGGAGGTCCCGGTTCAATGAAGCCAACAGGACAACATCATCTGCAAAAAGCAGAGAGGAAATCCTGTGGTCCCCAAACCAGATCCCTTCCGGCCCCTGGCTGCGCCTAGAAATTCTGTCAATAAAAACTATGAACAGAACCGGTGATAAAGGGCAACCCTGCCGGAGTCCAACGTGGACCGGGAACAGGTCTGACTTACTGTCGGCTATGCGAACCAAGCTCCTATCCCGGTCATACAGAGACCGGACAGCCCTCAGTAAAGCTCTCCGGACCCCATACTCCCAGAGCACCCCCCACAGGATGCCACGGGGGATGCGGTCGAACGCCTTCTCCAAATCCACAAAACACATATGGACTGGATGAGCGAACTCCCACAATCCCTCCAGCATCCTAGATAGGGTGTAGAGCTGGTCCACTGTTCCACGACCAGGACGGAAACCGCACTGTTGTTCCTGAATCCGAGGTTCGACTATCGGACGGACTCTCCTCTCCAGTACCCTGGCATAGACTTTCCCAGGGAGGCTGAGGAGTGTAATTCCCCTATGGTTGGAACACACCCTCCGGTCCCCCTTCTTAAAGAGGGGAACCACCACCCATGTCTGCCAGTCCAGTGGTACGGTTCCCGACCGCCACGCGATGCTGCAGAGACGTGTCAGCCAAGACACTCCCACAGCATCCAGAGACTTGAGGTGCTCAGGGCGGACTTCATCCACCCCCGGGGCCTTGCCACCGAGGAGCTCGTTGACTACCTCAGTGACTTCAGCCCGGGTAATAGACAGCCCCACCCCAAAGTCCTCACTCTCCGCTTCTTCAAAAGAAGGCGTGTCAGTGGGATTGAGAAGATCCTCGAAGTACTCCTTCCACCGCCCGAAAATGTCCCCAGTCGAAGTCAACAGCTCCCCACCTACACTGAAAACGGTGCCTGTGGAGAACTGCTTTCCCCTCCTGGGTCGTCGGATGGTTTGCCAGAATTTCTTCGAGGCCAACCGATAGTCCTTCTCCATGGCCTCACTGAACTCCTCCCAGGACCGAGTTTTCGCCTCTGCAACAGTCCGGGCCGCAGCTCGCTTAGACTGCCGGTACCTGTCAGCTGCCTCTGGAGTCCCGCAGGCCAGCCAGGCCTGGTAGGACTCCTTCTTCAGCTTGACGGCATCCCTTACTTCCGGTGTCCACCACCGGGTTCGGGAGTTACCGCCGCGACAGGCACCAGAGACCTTGCGACCACAGCTCCGAGCAGCAGCAGAGATAATGGAGGTGGAAAACATGGTCCACTCGGACTCAATGTCCCCAACCTCCCTCGGTACCTGTTTGAAGTTCTCCCGGATGTGGGAGTTAAAGACTTCCCTGACGGAGGGCTCAGCCAGACGTTCCCAGAAGACCCTCACAGTACGTTTGGGTCTTCCAAGTCTTTCTGGCCTCCTTCCCCGCCAGCGAATCCAACTCACCACCAGGTAGTGATTGGTGGACAGCTCCGCCCCTCTCTTCACCCGAGTGTCCAAGACACAGGGCCGAAGGTCGCCTGAAACAACTACAAAGTCAATCATTGACCTCCTGCCTAGGGTGTCCTGATGCCAGGTGTATTGATGGACACCCTTGTGCTCGAACATGGTGTTCGTTATGGACAAACTATGACGAGCACAGAAGTCCAATAACAAAACACCACTCGGGTTCAGATCAGGGGGGGCGTTCCTACCAATCACACCGCTCCAGGTGCCACTGTCATTGCCCACGTGGGCATTGAAGTCCCCCAGGAAGACAATGGAGTCCCCCGTTGGGGCACTTTCCAGTACCCCTTCGAGAGACACCAAGAAGGCCTGGTACTCCGAACTGCTGTTCGGCTCGTAAGCCGAAACCACAGTTAGAGACCTGTCCCCCACCCGGAGGCGGAGGGACATGACCCTCTCGTCCACCGGTGTGAACTCCAACACTTGGCTGCTGAGCTGGGGGCTCACGAGTAAGCCCACGCCAGCCCGCCGCCTCTCACCTTGGGCAACTTCAGAGTGGTAGAGAGTCCAACCCCTCTCTAAGGACTGAGTTTCAGAGCCCAGGCTATGTGTGGAGGTGAGCCCGACTATATCTAGACGGTATCTTTCAACCTCTCAGAGAGGTGACATTATTACACATCTTGTTTTTTCTTCCTTTTGTTTATGGGGGGGGGGGGGGGGGGGGGGGGTCTTCTTAAAAGTCTTTAAGCTTCCACTTCTCTGAAAATCAGCTTGTTTTTTTGCATTAACCCATATAATTTCATGTTTTGTTGTCTTTGTGTAGTATGCCAAGATTAGTATGTATGTTTTCTTTTTTTTGTGCTAAATGAATTAAAAAGCGAACAAAGAAGCAGATAGGCTCCTTAGGAGTTAGGATCCACACGTCAGCCTCTGCAGGTAAACTTCACCTGTTCAGTTCCAGGTATTTCTGTCTGAGTTACACTGGTGGACGTTTGGATAAAGACGTCCTGGATCCATTTAGGTCAGAGAATCAGATTGTCAAAATGAGCAACAATTGTTGTTGAACTGGATCGTTACACCTCTCATACACAACAATGGGATGGCAGAGCATAGCTTGTTACCTGAAAGTGTCCAGAGCCTTGAACAGAGAAGATGAGGATGACAAAGCTGTTGCAGTGGAAGGCTTTAGTGAGTTTATTCTCATTGCTCGGTGAGGTGGACCAGATCTCCTTCTGTCGAGAAATTTCCAGGTTCCTCATGTTGCTGCTCTTCATGATGAAGTATCGGACGGAGGAAAACACTGGCAGCATGAGACCTGGCTTTAGGGTCTGCTGGGGACAACGTGAGAAAAACCATAAATGACGACCGAACCTTTGGAAATGGAGTTTACACTTTTAAGACCAGGACAACAATTTGACTGCACAAGGAGCGGATATTATTCCCACATATTTGCACATTGCAGCATTGCCTGCAGCAATTTTTCAACCACATCCACGCCTAAATGTTGTTGTTGGCATGTATTAGCCCTGTGCTTCTCAATTATTTGTTGCAAAGCCTGGAGGCAAGAGAACCACAACACTGCAGTTAAATGTTTATAATGAGGGTATATTACACTTTTAAAAAGCCTGTTGAACCTGAGCACTAAATGAGGAGGCTGCATGGTAGGGGTTAGGAGGAGCTGGACATTGTGAGTGAACACAGCAGCTCTCCACGACACAGAATATGAATGGGAAGGCTGCTGACATGAACTTCTCACTCTACAAATTTGTACACTTAGGGTTCCTGTGAATGGGTGACTGATTATGCTGATGCAGTACCTATGCTTTACAATTATTTGTTTTTATCTTTTAACATTAACAAAGAAATAACAAATGTTAACTTTATTTAGCCACAGAAACCCTGTTCTAGTCTAAAACAGAAAAGAAGCTTAAAGTGCCTGAAATAAATAAAAAATCTGTCAGTCTTTATTTAAACTAGAAACATTTTGACCAACTGAACCATTTGATGCTGAGAAAAATAATTTAATCAATAAACAAAATTAATGTAAATTGATCTAAAACATGAACACAGCAGCACCAAAATATTTAACGTTTTTAATCTGAGGAAATAGATAAAAAACATCTTTGGATTTCTTTCTAAATCACATGAATGAAGTAATGATTAACGGCTCCAATGGGCACATTTTGAGGAGCACAAAGCGAGGTTTAAACCATGACAGCTCAGCTCCTCCTCAATGTTCAGCTGGGAAAGCGGGAAGATTGTAGGCCTTACTCCACGTTTTTGCTGAATAAAAAAAATCAAGCGTCTTGTCATGTCTGTATATGACGTCTTCATTCATTTGGCTTCATGCTGTCTGCTGCCAACATTTGCAGACACACACACACCGGTCTTTCCTCGTCTCCCGCCATCGTCACAGTGAATCCAAGCGCTAGATAAGCTTCGTCATACTGCCTCGTCTCCTCCGTCGGGTAATGGCGGCGCGCGTACGTGCTGCGGCTCTCAGCTCCCCACTCAGTTTTCTATATTTTCTTTATTCCTTTTTCATACATTCTCGCTTTTATTTTTATTCTCGGGCGTTGCTAACACCGACTACACTCGCGAGACGCTCTTGGACATTGGAAACCGACATCAAGTCGCTGTTTCCAGCAACTTCCACCACGAGCACAACATTCCGTGCTACATAGCGAGACCCCCGGGCTCACCTTGGATTGTTGTCGGTACCGGCAGACGACGCAGGCGGAGGAGGGAGAGGAAGCAGAAGCAAGGCTGCAGGTCTGGCGTCGTGCTAAGACTACGGAGACAACCACACAAGCCACCTCTACCGAGCCTTTTCCTCTCAAATGCCAGATCGCTGGTTCACAAAATGGACAACTTGAGATTACAGCTGGTTGGAAATATCCATGTCAACAACTGCTGTGCGCTCATCATCACAGAAACTTGGCTTCACTCGGACATACCCGACGCTAGCGTGCAACTCGAAGGCCGCACTCTTCTGCGCGGGGACAGAAAAGAGGACTCCGGTAAGAGCAGAGGGGGGGGACTCTGTGTTTACTGCACGAAAACTGGTGCAACAACGGAACGATCATCGATCAGCACTGCTCCCCCGACGTGGAGCTCATGTCTGTTAGATGTCGGCCCTTTTTTCTTCTGAGAGAGCTGACTGTTGTTATCATCACGGCTGTGTACATCCCATCGGACGCCAACGTAAACACAGCGCTCTCTCTCCTGCTGAGCGCCATAAACAAACAGCAGCGGGTTCACCCCGACGGCGTTCACATTGTAGCTGGAGACTTTAATAAGGCCAACTTAAAGACTGTTCTCCCGAAGTTCTACCAGCATGTGAAGTGTTCTACAAGGGGGGGGAACACTCTGGATCATGTTTACACTAACATCAAGCATGCATACAGAGTCACCCCCCTCCCCCACCTCGGGCAGTCAGACCACCTTTCCCTCCTGCTCTTCCCGGCCTACACCCCCCTCAGACGCCGATCCAGGCCCACCACAAAGACCATCACAACCTGGCCTAAGGATGCCCTTCCCATGCTGCAGGACTGCTTCCAATAGACAAACTGGGACTTATTCCACCATCAGGAGCTGGAGACACTCACAGGAACAGTGCTGGACTACATACAGTTCTGCATTGGAAATGTGACTGTGGACAAAACCATCAGGGTTTTTCCAAACCAGAAACCCTGGATGACCAGCCAAGTCCGCTCCCTCCTCAGATCTCGTGACGCTGCCTTCAGGTCAGGAGACAGAGCAGTATACAGTGCTGCCCGAGCTGACCTGAAAAGAGGAGTAAAAACAGCTAAGGCAGACCACAGGATGTGCATGGAGGCCCACATATCCAGCAATAACCCGCGAGAAGTTTGGCGAGGCATCCAGGACATCACCAACTTCAGGGGCTGTGATGTGTCCACAGCAGCTCCAGATGCTACACGGACAGAGGAGCTTAACTGCTTCTTTGCTCGCCATGAAACAGTCCAACACCACCCGTCCACCCCGGACCCACCCCCAACCCCACCTGCCCCAGCACTCCTCCACTCACAGTACAGGAGCACAACGTCAGACGGGCACTCCTAGCAGTGAACCCCAAGAAGGCTGCTGGCCCCGACGGAGTTCCAGGCAAAGTGCTCAGGGCGTGCGCCCATCAGCTCGCCCCCACCTTCACAAAGATCTTCAACCTCTCCCTGGACCAGGCAGTAATCCCATCCTGCCTGATATCGGCAACCATAATCCCTGTGCCAAAAACATCTCCCACCACCAGCCTCAATGACTATCGCCCAGTGGCCCTCACGCCGGTCATAATGAAGTGCTTTGAAAGGCTGATGCTCCCGCACATCAGAGACCACCTCCCCACTGACTTGGACACCCACCAGTTCACATATCGCAAGAACAGATCCACAGAGGACACCGTAGCCGTGGCTCTCCACTCCGCACTGAACCACCTGGAGCAGCAGCTGAGCTACGTCCGGATGCTCTTTGTGGATTACAGTTCTGCTTTTAACACAATAATCCCGGACAGACTCTGCAATAAACTGCTCACTCTCGGCCTCCCCCCCCTCACATGCAACTGGATTAACAACTTTCTCACAAACGGAACACAGACTGTGAGACTAGGCCCCCACCACTCCTCCACCCGCACATTGGCGCCCCACAGAGCTGTGTGTTAAGCCCCCTGCTGTACTGCCTCTACACTTACGACCGCAGCCCAGCCCACAACAACAACTGCATCATCAAGTTTGCAAACGACACCACGGTGGTTGGACTCATTCCCAGGGGGGATGAGTCTGCCTACAGAGAGGAGGTCCTGAAGCTGACAACCTGGTCCTCAGAGAACAACCTCACCCTGAACACCAGCAAAACCAGGGAGATCATAGTTGACTTCAGGAAACATGGCGCGGACCCAGCCCCCCTCCCTAATTATGGGGAGCACGTGGAGAGGGTCCACACCTTCAAGTTCCTCGGCATCACCATCTTTGCCGACCTCTCCTGGACAGCCAACACCACCGCCATCATCAAGAAGGCTCAGCAGCGTCTGCACTTCCTGAGGGTCTTCAGGAAGAATAAAATGAATACCAACCTGCTGCTGACCTTCTACCATCATCCATCCAGATCTGCTCACAGACTGCATAACTGTTTGGTTCGGCAGCTGCAGAGACTGCAGAGAGTCGTAGAGACGGCTCAGAAAATCATTGGGTGCCCTCTCCCCACCCTGACGGACATCTACTCCGCGCCCTGTCTCACTAGGGCTCAGAACATCATTAAGGACAGTTCACACCCCGGCTCAGACTTGTTCCACCTGATGCCCTCTGGGAGGCGCTACAGAGGCATCAGAAGCAAAACGAACAGACTAAAAAACAGCTTCTTTCCAAAGGCAATAACCATCCTCAATTCCCGAATGCACAGATAAGAAAAAAAAACAAAAAAAAAAACATTCCTGTTAACTCTGTCCACAGTGTCATCTATCTACCTCATTGCCACCTCTGCACTTTGACATGTCTACGCACAGTTTTTTCATACGCAATTTTGCACAATTATCTTGGCACTCTTCATTACAGTTTACAGTTTATATTTGCACACTTGTATACACTGTTTGTTTGTTCAATTTTATTGTATTACGATGTTTTTTTGAATTACTTTTCCCTTCCTTGCTGTTCTTGCACTGATGGTGATGCTTAAATCTCATTGTACTATGCACAATGACAATAAAGCCATTCTATTCTATTCTATTCTATTCTATTCTTAGCTTTAGGGAGACTTTCATTTGTCTCTACCTCCATCTGTCTTCGTTACTGTTACAAATTTCTCCATGGTGATTCTTTAGGGCTTTGTTGACAGCAATTTGAAAAGTTTTACACTCCTCTGCAGACTTAGACAATGAGTACACAACTGCACCACCTGCTGTCGTAGATGTACAATTACACTTTATGCTGAAGAGGTAAAGCCAGTTCATTCGACCCCCCCCCCCCCCGGCATTGCGCCCCACTATTTGAGAAGGACTGACTTAGCCTAACTCTAACTCTTCTTCCAGCTCCGTTCCGCCAAGAAAAAAGCACGGATTAAAAAAATATGAGCGAACAATGCTTAATAATAATCATCACAATAATAAAAGCACATTTTAAGGATCGTCTCGTTCTATGCTGCAGTTTGTTTGTTTACAACGGAACTCAATATTTCTTCTTCTACAGCTGTTTCCAGTATTTCCGACAGTTCTGCTCATGTTCAAATGATTAATTTTGACCAGACGTGTGGCGTATGTAAATTAATGAAGGAAGACATGAGTTTGATGTGGAATTGAAGGCGGCAGATGATTTGCTGTGGCAACCCGTAAAGAAACAGCAGCAAAGTGTTTGAAAGGTCTGAAACTGGCCAAAAGAAGACATGCTAATGCCATGTAGTACTATTAACTGTTAACAGGTTATTACTAATAAAAATGCTTATTGATCCAAATGAAGTAGAGCAGGTACAATGAGCACGAATGCACAGAGGGCTGAGAAAACCATCATTACCTTCTCTGAAGATTCGGTCCATGAGATGCTTGAGGGGCTGTCCGGGGTAACGGGGCAAACAGAACCACTGGAGGACTGCGTGTCTTCTCTGCACTTGGCCTTCATTTTCAGATCGGAGTGTGTCATTGGACAGCTGGTGGAAATGGGTCACATCGTCAGGAAGCATTGGTACAGAAGGTGTTCAGACTGCTTTAATGTTTCACTCTTTGTTCAACTGCAGCCGTCTGGCAGATTCCGTCATGGACGTGCACCTTGGGAGGGGCGGAGCACAAATGTAATACTTTATGATGACAACTTTCAGGATAGCAGACTATATCACAGCAAACCATATTATAACTTTGTAGTACTTCTCCAAGGTGGCCAAAGCTCGGCTGCTTGTAGCTGCTGCAGCAACAGGGTTAGCTGTAACCTGGCTACACTTTCCTTCGGGCCTGTTCTGGAGCCTCAGAGGAGGTCAAGGTCTCCTGATCCAGCTTTCTTTGTGGCCTTTTCTTCAACCATAAACGCCTCTTCTGTTAGGCTATAAGGGCCAGCCTCTGCAAAACCTACCAACAATTTTAGAGGCTACTGCTAATCTCAGTGCTTCAGTGCATCAGATGTGGTTGCAGTCGCCTCAAAGACTGGAGACAGAGGAGCAGATCTCAGCTGATGTTTTGAGTCCTGAAGGTCTGGAGGATCTAGCAGAAGGAGGACCTTCCTTCAGTGTGTGACATGTCTGTGATGTCATTGGAATCAGGACATTGTGGTATGTGAAATTGGGTGGGGTCAGTTGGGTGTGTTAGTCCAAGTGGGTTTGGGCGTGGCCTCTCACTGGTTCCATCTCCTGACCAGCTGTTTCCTCTGTGTTGGCTTTGACTGCATCTCTTTCAGCCTCTCAGACTCAGCTTCAATCCATCTCTCTGTTTTTGTGGAACAATACTGTCCTCTCTCTCTCTCCTTCTACCTCGCCTGACCTTTCAGTCTGTCTGTCTGGGAACAAAGCAAACTCTTATTCTGTCAAGATGGTTCACTGTAAATGATTGAAAACTAAACTGAACTTTCTCATTTGGACAAATGGCTGCAGTTTTACAAAGAGTGAAGAATTGAAAGAGGTCTGAATACTTTCAGTACCCTCAGTACGTTTTCCTCTACACAGCATTGTGAACTCACACTTTTGGTTTGTATTTGGTCCAGTATTGTTGTACTGCTGTGTGATTATATTTCAGACTTACCAAGCCAAGCTCTTCAGCCCATTGGACACCCTGTTGAATGAAGCCAGAAATGAATGACAACAGCGGGTGAATCGTGTCCACAATGGTGGCACAAAAACGCATTTGGCCGACTTTCTTATTCCCCAGGAAAAGACAGGACGGGGTCTACAGAGGGTCTGTTTGTTCAGTCATTTGAGGCGATTCAAATGAGGTTTAATCTGGAAAAGTAACTGCAAAGTAGTGCGGTGCAAGTATTGTTTAGTAAACAGACATCAAAGCCGTTCTGCAGAATAAGGCTTTGTTAAAAGTGAATGTATAAAAATGGATAGTTGATGAACTTAACGAATACAAAACAATATTAAAATCAAATTGTTATGTAACCGTGTGATGTTGACTGTTGCTTCACGGCTGTTCTTAGCCGTCATCACAGACATCTTTAGTACTTCCTCTGACGACATCGGCTTTGGCCGCTGGCCAATCCCTGTGGGTTGCTGCAAGCCTGCCTTCTGCTCCTCAACTCCCAGAACCTGTTAAAGTTCCAATGTGTAAAATAAAAGAAATGAACACATTAAAAATGAAGGCAAATTATCAAGCCATATAGTACTACTTACAGAGACTAGGGTACCAAGAACGTCCTCATCCTGCTGAGACCAAGGCTTTGAAGGACAACGAATCCTTTTTGCAAACAATTTTTGCCACTTCTGTCTGAATTCAAACAGCAACCCTGCAGACTGCAAAAGAGACTTCAATCAGACATCGAAGCACAAAAAGCAGTCCACCAAACCTAACAGGTCACCAGTCTGTCCCAGGGCCACAATCACACACTAGGACAATTTAGAGCATGTTTTTGGACGATGGGAGGAAGCCGGAGAAAACCCACGGATGCATGGGGAGAACATGCTAACTCCACACAGAAACAGATTAATGTTCTGGTTCAGGTCCCCCAGCTGGGACTTGAACCAGGGACCTTCTAGCTGTGAGGCAAGAGTGCTAACCACTGTTCCACCACGCAGCCCAGAAGCACCACATATCTAAGTAAAACTCATGATGTTGGTTGTTAACTAAGTCCAGTATTTCAAAACTTTGGATTAAAGTGGTCTGGATAATTAAATCTTCTGATCCGACTCCACGGATTGAAGACTTTTATTTTGAAACACAGAATCCGTCCGGCTCACAGAATCAGAGTTGAGAACCCGGAAAAAGGCAGAGTTTTCCCTTCACATCAAGGAAGAGTTTACACAACTTTTCTGAACAAATGGGAGTCATTTCTAGATCTAGGATGATAATTTTTGTAAATCTGACAAAGCAATCCATGATATTTTTGAAATAAGTATGTATCATTATGTAGCTCTGGATCTGCAGGACTTCTTCTGAATGCTGATAAATGTGTGAGTGTCTACTGTACTCTGTGTTTCAGTATAATTGTATCTTTTTTAAACGCCAGAATATCTACAAAAACATGTGACATGAAGACCATCAACAAATCCTCACAAAGGGCAGAACCGTCTCACCCAGGAACTTGGAAAATTCTGTATTTTGTTGTGTTTTGAGAGGCCTCTGCAGTTGTGCTGCTTTTTTGATGAATGTGTTTGCATTGTTGGTCTTTGTGTGTTAATGATAATCTATTCATTTCATCTCGAATGAAATGTTGACCAATTCAAAAAGACTTTTCTTGTTAAAAAAAAAGTGAAACATCATCAAACAAAAAGCAAAAAATCCATTTCTACATCAGCAGTGAAATGATGAACGTACTGCATCTGTTTCATTGTAAATGTAAACATTTATTCACTTAAGACTTATTCTTTTTTTTTTCCCCCCAAAATATATTTATTGTGATTTTCAAAGCTTTAAACAACATCACACAAAAGGAACATTCAAATCTGGCATTAAAAGTAATATTAAAATACGCATACACACACAAAAAAAAATAAAAAAGGGACACATAAATCGGCAGTGAGATGTCCTTACACAAGCACTTAAGTCATTGTTTAGCATTGAATGGGCTTGGAAAAACTTATATAGGGATTCCACAAGAGTTTGAAGGTTTTTCTTTTTATTTAACAATATATGTCAACCTTTCCAAAGCTAGATATGTCATCAATTCTTTTGTCCACATTGTAATCGAGGGTATGTCCATGCTCTTCCACAACATTGCAATAATTGTTCTTGCTTGTAAAAGCCCAAAGTCGATGAGCAATGATTGTTTCTGTGTTACGACAAAGTGTTGAGGGTATATACCTAACACACAATCTAGAACACAACGGAACATTATTTACAATCATATGACCAATATATCCAGTTACACTCTTCCAAAAGCCTTGGATCACTGGGCATTCCCATAAGCAGTGGATTAAAGTTCCTTTATCTACTTTGCACTTAACACACATGTCTGGAATGTCTGGGAATATGTGGTTGAGTCTACTAGGAGTAAGGTATGTGTGCATCAACCATTTATATTGCAGCAGCTTAAATTTGGTGTTGACTGATTGTGTCTGAGCTTTCAAACAAGCCATTTCCCATTCATCTTCAGAGATGTCTTCTGATATGTCGATTTTCCCTGCTTCTAGTTTTTGTAAAGAAGATTCTTTTGAATGTGTTAAAAGCAGATTGTAAAACAAAAAAATCTGTCCTTTTCCCTCTATGCAAGATTTTATTAATTCTTCAATTTTTGAGAGTGGAGGTAAGGACAGTTGTTTCTGTGTGGAAAAAATGAAGTGTTTTAACTGTAAAAACTTAAAGAAATGTTTTCTTGAGATATTATATTTCCTCACACAGCTGACTAAATGACATTAGGTTGTTGGATGTGTAGAGGTCTGAAATTTTTTTAATACCTTTGGTGAACCATATCTTAAATCCATCATCTGCTCTGCCAGGTAGAAAGTTATTATTACCCCAGATAGGTGAGAATTGTGACAACACCGGTGTGTCTGTCATGTTTTGAGTTTGTTGTGTCTTGTTTTTCGTCTTGGTTCTTGTTCTGTCTTGTTTGGTTCTGTTTCCTGTTTTATTTTGAAAGATTTCCTGTCTTGTCTTGTTTCTTGAGTTTTACTTCCTTTGGTCCCCATCTGCCCTGATCGTTTTCACCTGTGTCTTGTCTGCCCTGTCTGTATTTAAGTCTTGTCTCTGCCTTCCTCTTGTGCTGGTCCATTAACATCTTCATGCCTCGTTGTCCCGTCATGCCACGTTCCATGTTTCATGCCACGCCACAGTGAGTTTTGTTTTGTTTTGTGATCCTTGATCTGCAGCGCTTTTTGTTATTAAAACCCTCTAGCCTTGGAACCGTTTGCCTCCCGTCTCTGCATCTGGGTCCTACCGGCTCTCGAGCCCCCCTCCCCGTGACAGTGTCTCCAACATGTTTATGTGAAAAGTTCCATATCTTATTTGAATTTTTAAGAAAAGGGTTCTTTGTTTGCCTAATTAGCTTTGTAGGGCTAGCTGAATATAAATATAAATTGAGAGGAAGCTCAGATGTTGTATTTTGTTCAATAGTAACCCAAGATGGAGGGGGGAGCCCTGAAAAATAGTACATGGTTAACCTTAATTGGGCTGACCAATAGTATAGCTTTAAATCCGGGAGTTGGAGTCCTCCTTTTTTGTATGGTAAACACAGTAGCTTTGTTTTTAGTCTGGCTTTTTTTTTATTCCAAATGAATTGATTAAACAAATTATTAATGCATCGAAAAAAGGTGTCTGGTGAAGGAAGTGGTAAAGCCTGAAAAAGATATAAAAATTTAGGTAAAACAAGCATTTTGATTATATTTATACGGTCAATCATGGATATGGGCATTTGAGTCCATCTGTTTAACATCTCACGCACTTTGTCCACCAAGGGATCATAGTTTAAAGAAATCAAATGTGTCAAATCAGGACAAATTTTATTCCCTAAATATGTAAAGCCTTCATTAGCTATTGCAAATGGTGAATCCAGAGTTGGGTTTGTTCTTTCAGTTTTATCTAGGAGCATTAATGCATTGTTTATTTTATATCCTGATATAATTCCAAATGATTCAATTAGATTCATTAATTGGGGAATGGAGTCTTTCAGGTTTGTCAAAAATAGAATTATGTCATCAGCATATAAGGCTATACGATGTTCGGTTTCACAGATTTTTACACCTGTAAATCTGTTATGAGACCTTATGGCCATAGCCAGAAGTTCAATAGCCAAAACAAACAGTAGAGGTGACAGTGGACATCCTTGTCTAGTTGATCGTTGGGGAGTAAATGGTTTGGAGATATTATTATTTGTCAATATCTCAGCAGTTGGATCTGTATATAAAAGTCTTATCCATTTCAGGAATGATGCCAATGCCGTACCGCGGAAGTACATGAAACCCCCACTCCATCCTGTCGAATGCTTGACATACATCTAGTGACAATATAGCTGCATCTATAGTCTTTTTTGCTATGCATTATGTTTAGGAGACGACGAATGTTATGAAATCCATATCTATTTTTAATGAAGCCATTCTGATCATTATTAATAATGTCTGTAACATATGACTCCAACCTTCTGGCCAAAACTTTACAAAGTATTTTAATGTCAGAGCCCATCAAGCTTATAGGTCGAAAAGATGAGCATTCATTTGGTGGTTTATTAGATTTTAAAATTAACGTTATTGATGCAAGTCTCAGGGATGGAGGCAAAATATCTTTAGTGTAAGATTCGTCTTACATTGCCAATAGAGGGGCCAAAAGTTTGTCTCCAAACCTTTTGTAAAATTCAATGGGGAAACCATCTGGCCCTGGAGCCTTACCACTCTGCATGTTTTGGATCGCCTCAGAAATTTCTTTTGTAGTTAAATTACATTCCAGTTCCTGTTGTTGATTTTTTAATATCGTTTGGAATTTCAACTTATTAAATATGAGTTTTGATTTTGCCAATATTTGAACATTCAGATGTATATAGTAGCTCATAAAAGCTCCTAAATGTGTTATTAATCTCTGCTGGATTTGTACTGATGTCACCTCCAGATGTTTTGATGCTGTTGATGGCTCTGTGCGATTGTTGTTTCCTAATTCGCCACGCCAATAGTTTTCCACATTTTTCCCCTTGATCATAATAAGATTGTTTTTGCCACATTAAATGTTTCGCAACTTTGTCCGTGGACAATTTATTGTATTTTACTCTTAAAATTTGTAGTTCTTTGGCCTTATCTTGACTATAATTACAGTATAATTCTTGTTCCAGCAGTCTAATTTGTCGCTCAACTGTTTCCATTTCCATTTGTTGTCTTTTTCTTTTGGATTTTGTGAAGCTGATAATTTCTCCTCGAATGTATGCTTTAAATGCCTCCCATCGAGTACATGCGTCAGTTTGGTCACGGTTAAATTCAAAGTAAGTATTTATCCATTTCAATTCAATGGATTCAATTCAAACAATGGCCTTTAATATAGATTACAGGCAGGATTGGATTACCAAATCTAAATCTCTATCCTCAGAATCAAATTTGGTTTAAAATACTTCATTTCAGAATAGGATCCAATCCTAGAGGGTTATGGGTTTGTGTTTGAAATACTGAGCCTGGAAGATAATACCACTGATCCTATAATTCACTCTGCCTAATGTTTTGCCTCCCTCTTTTTCTCACACATCATCCAAGGTTATCATTTAGGTCATTTTCTAAATAAAAAGGGGTCCTTACAGGAGAAAAAGCTACCTCAACAGGGAAGTCTACATAACAGTAAAGGTAGAAAGATTGGTGTTGATAGACATCTTTTCAAGAGGTGTATGTCAGCCGTTATATTTACCTCTTTTTCCAAATGGAAGACAAGCCCCTCATCTACCTTCATCTCAGCCAGTTCTATGTCCCTGTCATCTGCACCAACGAAGAAGACACACTTTAACAATTCAAATAAAAAAAACTACATGCAAGTTTTGCAAATGATTCAAAATACTACAAAGAGTGTGAGAGACAATGACGTTCTCTGTTTGGATGATAGATATACTATGTCAGCAAAGTCTTGGCTCCCCCATTCAAACGATCAGAATCAGGTGTCCTAGTCACCTGGTCACAGGTGTATAAAATCAAACCCTCAGGCAGGTAGACTGTTTCTACAAACATTTGTAAAAGAATGGGCCGCTCTCAGAAGCCCGGTGAATTCCAGAGAGGAAGTGTCATAGGACGCCACCTGTGCAACAAATCTAGTGGTGAAATGTCCTAAATGTTCCTCAGTCAGCTGTCAGCTCTATCAGAACAACATGGAAGAGTTTGGGAGCAACAGCAGCTCAGCCACCAAGTGGTCGACCACGTAACCTGATGGAGAGGGGTCATGGATGGTGAAGCACAAAGAGGTCACCAACTTTCTGCAGTCAGTTGCTGCAGAGCTCCAGACGTCATGTGACCTTCAGATTAGACCAAGTCCAGCACGCAGAGACCTTCATTGAATGGGTTTCTATGGCCGAGCAGCTGCATCCAAGACACACGTCACCAAATACAAAGGGTCAATGCAGTGGTGGAAAGCACGCTATGCTAGAGCAGTGGAGACGGCTTCTCTGGAGGGATGAAACATGGTTTTCCATCTGGTAATCTGATGGAGCAGTCTGGGTTTGGCAAAACTGATTTGTTCTTTGTTCAAATAATAAACAGCTTGCTCTTTGAGCAATGATTCACAAACAGAAGACACATTTGGCTCTTGCTTTTATTTCAAATGGGTTTTTAATCAAACCTCTTATCTGATGAAATAATAATAATTAAAGCCGCAAGCGGCGTTGTATGGCCCGCAGACGCAACCCGCCTTCCACGCCCAATTCTACGCACCACCGCCTCCCTCACCGCCCTCAATGCCCACTTTTGATAAAGGCTAGTCAAAACGGCATTTGCTAATTATGCTAACTATTCTAGCTATGCTGATTTGGCTAAAAGTGCTAGCATTGCGATCAGCATCATCAACTGACTCAGGAAAAAACATTATTAAAAATGCTAATTATGCTAACTGTGCTAGTTATGCTAACATAGCTAAAAGTGCTAGCATAGCGATCAACATCATCAACTGACTCAGAAAAACATATTACCTAAAATGCTAATTATGCTAACTATGCTAGCTATGCTAATGTGGCTAAAAGTGCTAGCATAGCGATCAGCATCATCAACTGACTCAGAAAAACACATTACCTAAAATGCTAATTATGCAAACTTTGCTAGCTATGCTAATGTGGCTATAAGTGCTAGCATAACGATCAGCATCATCAACTCTCTCAGAAAAACATATTGCTCAAAATGCTAATTATGCTAACTATGCTAGTTATGCTAACATAGCTAAAAGTGCTAGCATAGCGATCAGCATCATCAACTGAATCAGAAAAACACATTCCTCCATTGGTGAGAGCTATATGTCATAAGTTTATAAAAAACCCACTTTTTTTCAAAATGGCGGCTTTTCTGCTGATTTTATCTCCATAGCAACCATTTTATGTTTTGGTCCCCTCAGGAGGACGAACAGATTGACGTCAGTTTCGGACAAATCGGTAAAAGTAAACTTTTTGTCGTCCTTAGCAACAGTGGTTTTATGCTAACCACGCCCAAATTCCTTATATGTCCATATCCAGTGTTTTTCTTTTTTTTTTTTAACTTGTCCTGTCCAACAGCTGGGCAGACAGATGAGAGCTGAGGGCCTCTTGTGTTGGACAGATTTTACTTTAACAAGTGTTTTTCAATGTATTCAGTTTCAGGCATGAATGCATGCATTCAATTTTCACTGTATTGTATTGAAAGGCATGGGAGTTATAACTGTGCGCCACTTTGCTAGCTTGCCACGCGCACGCCGTTCAAAATCTACAACTTCTAATTCCAACATTTTTTCCACAGTACCTTGCCATTGATGCCCAAAAAGTTTCGAGACCATCGATGAAAATTCCAACGACAAGTTTACGATTGAATCCGGTGGGAAAGGTGTTTTTTATAGAAAATTCAAGATGGCTGCCTTTTCCCGAGGTCAAAGGTCGACGAAACTCCAGAGGTAGTTGTGGACTTGCTCTAGCAACATGTGAGTCAAATTTCGTGAAAATCCCTGGAAAAAAAGTTCATTTTTTTCATATTTTGTAAAAACGCGAAAATGGCGAAATTGCAGATTTTGGCACAAAATGGCCGCCATCCCGTAATGATTTCAAAACTTCCTTTGGATATCGCGAAAAAGGTTAGATTGGTTTCGTTTGGCGATTCTCAAAAAAAAGTTCCGAATTTTTTCGTTTTTGCCGAGTCGGCACATTTTTTTGCGACGGTTTTTTGCTTACCACGCCCACAGTCCATTATCGATCTTGTCGTGCGTGACATCGTTTTGTTCAGCGCGGGCCATGGAATTGCATATTTCCTCTTCACGACATTCCGATGAAAAATGTGCGAGCTAGCTAAGATGGCAACGGTTGCGAGCTCGCCACGCGCACGCCGTTCAAAATCTACAACTTCTAATTCCAACATTTTGTCCAGAGTAGCTGGCCGTTGATGCCCGAAAAGTTACGAGACGATTGATGAAAATTCCAACGACGAGTTTTCGTTTGTATCTGGTGCTAAAGGTGCTTTTTTGAGAAAATTACAGATGGCGGCCTTTTCCCAAGGTCAAAGGTCAACGACACTTCTGTGGTGTTTGTAGACTGGAGCTGGCAGCAAGTGTGTGCAATTGCGTGAAAATCGCTCAAACAAAAGTGTCGTTTCCCCATATCGTGGGAAAACACGAAAATCGCCAATTCTCAGAGTTCGCCACAAAATGGCCGCCAAGCCGTAGGTCGTGTGGCCGCCCCGTAATGATTTCAATACTTCTTTGGGATATCCCCAACACGTGTGTTTGGGTTTCGCGGCTGTATTCTGAAGTACATTTTGATCGGCCCCATCCGCGATTTTCGGCCCATTCATTTTTTTGACGGGATCGCTGGCCGTGATGTCATCGTCTTCGGGGGGGTGACGTTGACTCTGTGGAAAATTCATTTGCAATTTATCCCAGGTGTGTGCACGTTTTGGTGACTTTTCGAGCATGCGGCGGGGGTCACATTCTCGCTGAAAGGCGGCGAAGTCGTCGTTCCAACTGCGAAAACAATATGGTCCTTGCAGTCAGTGACTGCTGCTGCAGGCCATAATTATAGTAAGTTTTGTTTGAAAGAACATTTTATTCAAATCAAACTATATTCATGTTAGGATGCCCAAGCATGAAGGTGGAACCCTAAAATGCTTTTTGAAACTATTACAGATTAACGATAATATGCACACGCTAAAATATTTCTGTTTTGGTGTATAAACATAATTGTAATGAATTTGAATAAAGTGAGATGTGCATATTCAGATTCATCACTAGGTTAAGTTCAGACTAGATGAAACATCAGGATGTTTAGTTCTCAGCTGCCTCCACATTGATGTTGTTTCATTACAAAAAGTTACATGTTTCATACAATCCACACATTTAATGATAATAATAATAATTGTTACTTAATAATTTATTATTTCCAACAATAGGAAATTGTTCTCTGCATTTGACCCATCCCCTGGGAGAGCGGTGAGCTGAAGACGAGCCGCGCTGGTAAGGCAGCAGCGTTAAGTGTCTTGCCCAAGGGCCCTCACTGGGTGATGTTAATTGGTCACCATCGATATGGTAAATCCCCCATTACCATTGCCTGCCATTAATTGTTCATTCCCACCGCGAATCAAAGCCTGGTTTCCTGCCTGGCAGTCTTTCACTTCACCAACCGAGCTGCCCAGCTGCTAGGTTTGTTCTCCTCAATGATCCCAGACAATTTAACTTTCAATGTTGTGAAACATCTGTCCAACAGCAGACAGATGAGAGCTGAAAGCCTCTTGTGTTGGACAGATTTTATTGTTACAACAGGGGTCATGGATCGTTGGACACACTAGGTGTATATTTGAATAAACCCCTTTTGTAATTTAGACTAAACTTTATTCATTTTAATTTAATTTAATGTGACCGAGCCTTCTCAGTCTTCGGACCAAAAATCTGGAATGAATTGCCCCTGTACCTCAGACAGATAGACTCACTTAGTATTTTTAAATCTGCTCTTAAAACATATTTTTTCACTTTGGCTTTTAACTGAGTTGGAATCCGGACCTATTTTATGTGTTTTATGCTTTATATTTTCATGTGCTTTTATTAATTTTTGTGTTGTTCAGCACTTTGGTGAACCTTGTTCTGTTTAAAGTGCTTTATAAATAAAGTTGAGTTGAGTTAATTATATTTGTAACAGATTTTTGTTAGACCGGATGGAGAAAAAAAGAAGGGAAGAAGAGAGAGGGATGTTAGGGGGGGGGGGGGGGTTGATTATAGAAGGGGGGTGGTTTAAAACCATGAAGCAGCATAAAGCTGGAAGAAATGTTGCTGGATGTTTATAATCAATACAGTCAGGTTCAGATTTAATACAAATCTAGAATGGGCGGGGCCTTTCCACACACACACTCAAATGTTATAAACATACCTGTTGGATTAAAAAATGTTCACAGACAAATATGTCAACATGAACACAATACAACCCATGTTCACTGAATGTTTTATTCAGTCACGTAAACTCTGTAAAGGTGAGACAGCACCTGTCCTGGAGTGAGTGTTTCTGTTCGTCTTAAGTGGATGATGGAATTCAAAAAGAAGGAGGGAGAGTTCCCAGCCATCCCCACACCAAGACCCCCGCCACAGCAGCAGCAGCCAGGAACCCCCCTCCCGACACCCACATGGCAACAGATGGAGAAGAACAATCACACCCGCAACCCAGGCCAGGGCCAGCAGGACTGCCACGGGAGCCCCCAAAGACAGAGAGCAGGGAGGCATGGGGGGACAGAGAGTGCAAGCTCCAGCCCCCCCAACACCACACCACAGGGACATGGACACCCCCGTGCTCTGATGTTATGTGATCTTCATGGTCTTGCCAGAGAACTCAGGGATCCCTCTCCCTGCATGGAGAGAGGGCCGCCGGGCCCAGGAAGCCGTCACCCAAGGGACACAGTCACATTCCTGAGTCGTTTGGACGTCGATCCCCGATGTCCACCAGGCTGCCTAGTCACACTACACTGTGACACTCCAAAAACTTTTGGAGAATGAATCCTACTATGGACTAGTGACCAGTTCAATGTGAGTTCTGCCTTCAACCTCTGATAGCTGGAATAAGCTCCACAAAACCAGTAATTCTGCTGAAGCCGGTTTACACACCAGAGGAAAATATGGGATAGAAACACTAGACAGACTGCAGCCATGCAAGGTTTCACAGAGATTTCTTCAATGTGCTTACCTTTTGTTTTGAGTGCAGCATTGTCGTATGACGCAGAACATGGTAGTCTGGCACATCCTCCAAAAATGGCAACTGTGACTGAAGTCACCAAGGAGCAGCAACGCACACTCGCCATTCTGTGACCCCTGCTCATCTGGTCATAGATCAACCAGTCGGTTGGAAAGGCCGGACCATTTTCAGCTGGGCTATCCTAAACAACAGAACAGGAAGAAAGAATGGGAGAAAAATCATGTAATTATTGAATTATTAAGTAATAACCCTGATTGGATGTCACTACAAGATGGTAGATATTGCACTAACCCACCACAAAGTTTGGATAAGATCGAACGTTTTTAATCCCACAAGGGGGAAATGAATCCAATATTGAAATTGGTTTCAGTAAAACAAGATCAGGAAGAAAACAGAAACACACATGCAGCTCAAGGCTGACTGAGGAGCAGCCATGAAGAGACGCTTCCTGCTTAGAGTGGAGGCTCATTGGTGGCAAAAAGTCACATCTCAGCCTTGTGTTATACAAAATACACTATTTTAGTGAAACACACCATCCAAAACAACGTGCATGGGGTATAATGGGTGGGTTGAAGAGGGGGCACCCTTGCATTAATCCGGAGGTACAGCTATGAAGCGCACCCTCTTGGACCGAGGTGGCAGGGATGAGCAGCGAGTGTCATCCTGTGTGGCTGCGGCCATAGGGCAGAAGTAGAGCGGTCGACCTCTGATCAGAAGATTGCAGCTTAGGAGCGCCCATATGTCCAAGTTTCCTTGGGTAGGACACTGAACCCCACATTGCTCTCTCTTGCTTGAGGCCTTCAAAGAAGGCGGTAAAGCACTACAGAAGTATTCGCCATGTATCGTCCACACAACAGCTGCGTTTCACTTTCTGAAGACCGGACTGAAGTCAAGAGCAACTGATCAGCTGATCAATTTTCAGAGAACAAAATGCTGAACGTGCAGGACACAACTGGCCAAGGTTAAACCTCTCCTCTCTCGTTATGACTTTGAGATTTTAATCCATGCTTTTATTTCACCTCGTTTGGATTACTGTAATGCTCTCTATGTTGGACTTTCCCAGAAATGACTTGCTCGTTTGCAGTTAGTCCACAATGCTGCTGCCCGTCTTCTAACTTGTGCACGGAATCAAGAACATATTACTCCCATTTTAGCATCTCTTCATTGGCTCCCAGTTTGCTTATGCATTGAATTTAAAATTCTCCTATTTGTTTTTAAATGTCTCCATGGACTCGCTCCAAAATATCTGTCTGACCTGATTCAGGTGTACACTCCCCCCCGCTCCCTTAGGTCAACAAGTCAGACACAGCTGGTCGTCTCGAACACCAGGAAAAAACTGAGAGGTGACCGAGCCTTCTCAGTCTTCGGATCAATAATATGGAATGAATTGCCCCTGTACCTCAGACAGATAGACTCACTCTGTATTTTTAAATCTGCTCTTAAAACATATTATTTCACTTTGGCTTTCAATTGAGTTGGAATCCTGACCTATTTTATGTGTTTTATGCTTTATATTGTCGTGTGCTTTTATTAAGTTTTGTTTTGTTCAGCACTTTGGTGAACCTTGTTCTGTCTAAACCTTGTGCTTTCCTATGCACTTTAACATTGGGAATAGGGTCATCTAGACCCACTAGACAGTGCTCTGAACCTTTTTTCTTCAATGATTTGTGATCTTCACTGGTGTCCATGGATTACATTAAATCTTTCCACCTTTATCCACCTTTGTCATGGTAGGAAGAACACCTCAAAGTAAGGGGGGGGGGGGGGGTCATCTAAGATAGCACAAGGGTTACAGTGCTTTATAAATAAAGTTGAGTTGAGTGAGTTGAGAAAATCTGGGAAGACAGGAAAGAAGCTTTGGGAGTGGCAACTGTCTAGCTATTTGAATACTCAATGATGATCATGATTTCTGTTTGCTAAAACCAGTTTCATTTGTTACTGTCTACAGCAAATCGTAACAAAGTGCTGGTTCGTCCAAACGTGTTGTTCTGTGGTTTCCACATCGTTTGTTGGTGGGCGTTTTGTGGGTGCGCTGGCTTTTGTTTGTGTGGGCTTTGAGCCTTTCTGGTCTTCAGTTGTGCTTTGATGATGTTTTGTTCTCTGGTTTTCATTGTGTCTTGGGGTGACACACCGGTTGTTGGAAGTCATTTGGTACGTTTTTTTTGTATGCCGGGAGAAGACCTATGGATGGACTTTAGAGGTGGGGGGTGTTGCCCGCTTGTCTGGTCACTTCTCCTGACAATCAGGATTTCAGTGTGTAATTATCCACCGCTACGCCGAGCAAAGACTAGGGTTGAGTTGGACAGGACAGGCTAATAAAAAAGGCTATGGTTGAGTTAGCTAGCTTGGGGTTAGGTAGTTAGCAGGACACACCTGCCTCTGGAGTGCGCGCATTGTTTGTTTACCCCACGGGGGATCATTACGTCTATTGGGACATGTGGGTAGATTACGGGCCATCAAAGATAAACACAAAAATAAAAAAAATAGTCTGTCGGCGAATCATCCTCCTCACCATAAAGTATGTCACTTGATTGACATGCAGAGCAGCCAATAAGAACATCATCTGGTACATAAGTCACTGCAAATGTGTGTTTAAACACACATTTGACAAGACAAGCGGGCTGCCTGCCAAATCCCCAGCTGAGGACCACTCCTCGATCGGTCTGACCCAGAGTCCACGGCGCCCGCTCCGCGGTTCCCGCCTGGGGGATCTTAGCCCATTGAGGCGGCAGTGGTGTCCAAGCTTGGGCTTCTCGAACGCTGCCCACGGAAAAGGCTAATCTGTTCTAATGATTTATTACTAAAAATATATGAATACAAACAACAAAGCTGTTGCTTCACAAAGATTCTGGACTCTATATTTATGGATGGAGTGGTGCAGGATTTTATTGAGTCACCTTTAGAGCATGGCTTGGACGTGTAGAAAAAACAGCTGCTCGTGCCTGCAGATGGTGGTGATGCTAGAATGAGCGAGGAGCCGTTCATTTAAGGGTGGGGTTGTTGGATTTAGGGATTCTGCAGCCCGATTCTGCTTGTCCTCTTGTTGGTGTGGACTGGTTGCCCTCTGCATCAAGTGCTGCTTTGACATTTGAACAGCAGAAGGAACTGCTTTTGATCCAAATAGAAAGGCAGAAAGCTCCACACCCCCAGGCTTATATGTGATGTGATCCCGGCTCTTGGTCATGCCAGAGAACTTAGAGATGCTCTAGAGCTGACGCCTCATAAGGCCTCTTGGGAGCTTTGCGGGTGCAGTCAGTTAACTCCGGCGGAGGGGGAATGGTTACCCCCATCATCATTTCAGTCACTGACAGGCTCCCTCAGCTAATGAGCTTCAGTTTGTGGGTTTTGAAGAAGGGCCGTGCGCACTGGGGGTTGGAGAAGCACCAGCAGAGTGGGTCACTGCTCTGACAATCTTGTTCCCACACTCTCCACAGCAGCTAGACTGAGTCCACGGGAAGGACAGGTTTAGGCTCTGTTGCTCACTTTGCTCCAATAAAAAGCATAAGAATAATGCAGAAATTTCACTCATTTAGAACCGAGGTGAGGATGTTTTTCTGTAGCTAGCAGAAACTCGATGTGTTTCTACTGTAGATCAACCATGGTAGACTTTTACTGACACTGACCGTTGCAAAAACTACAATTTTTTTTTTTTTTTTTTTTTTCAAACTTGTCCTGTCCAACAGCTGGGCAGACAGATGAGAGCTGAGGGCCTCTTGTGTTGGACATATTTTATTTTAACAAGAGGGGTTATTCATCTTCAGACAAACCAAAGGTATGTCTGAATAAACCCCTTTTGTAATTGAGGCCAAACTTTATTAATTTCAACCATGTTTGAAAATCTTTGGTGTTGGACCGGACGGAAAAGGAAAGAGGGGAAGAAGAGAGAGGGACGTTAGAGAGAGAGGGGGGGGGGGTAGGAGGGTGATAATTGGAGGGGAACGGGGGTAAGCCCATGAAGCAGCATAGAGCAGACAGGTTTACTGGTTGTTTATCATTACGGTACGGTTCAAATGTAGTACAAAAAGGGCGGGGCCTGTTCACACACACACTCAAATATTATCAACACACCTGCTAGCTGCAAAAATGTTCACATGTCAAAATGTACACAACAGATAGTGTTCACGAACGCATACCTATGCCTTTAAACCAACTAGTGTGAAATCTTTCATTCATTCAATCATGCAAACTATTAGTGCAAAGGTGAGCTAACACCTGTGCTCAGGTGAGTGTTTATGTTCTTCTAAAATGGATGGTGGAATGTGAAAAGAAGGAGGAGGAGCGCCCAGCCACCCCCACACCCAGACCCCCGCCGCTAAAACTACAATTTTTAATGTTAATGAAAATTCTGACTACCTCCTTATTCGGCTGCTGGCTCAGGACAGATGTGGAATGAAAGTGAACTTTTTTTTCCATCAGGCTGGAAAGCAGAGAGCTTTTCTTGTTGACTTTGATGAGGTTTGGGTAGATGCCAGTCACCAGGGCAGCCTTAACCACCGCCCAGTTTTCTGAGTTAAGATTTACGTCACGGATGTCACTTCCTCCACGGGCTCGCACGAAACCTAAAAGACAAAAAAAGGTTCATCGTCCCACATTAACATTGGTTCTATTTGGTCATCCTCTTTAAGTTCTTTTTTTTATTTCTGGCACAACTTTATCATCATTAAGGATGCCAATATTTATTTTCCACATTGTTGTTGGTTGTCCAAATGTATAGTTTTGTATAGGTCTGATTTTTTTTTATTTGACTTAAAATGGTTTATTTCATCCAATCAAATAAGAATAATACACAAAAACATTACAATCATAAGTTATACATTCATACAATGACGAATCAAACTTAGGATAATTAGACATATTAATAATTAAAGCCGTAATCTAGCCACAGGGGTTGCAAGCCAGTTGCCTCTGTGCCGGTCCCAAGCCCGGATAAATAGAGAGGGTTGCGTCAGGAAGGGCATCCGGCGTAAAAATTGCCAAAATAACCATGCGAATCATCCACAACACTTTAGACATACCGGATCGGTCGAGGCCCGGGTTAACAACGACCGCCACCGATGCTGTTAACCTACAGGGTGTCGGTGGAAATTTGACTACTGTTGGTCGAAGAAAGAGGGGAGGCAGAAGGGTCCGTTGCCAGAGAGAGAAGGGAAAAGGCAGGAACATAGGTTTGAGAATAGGGACTCTTAACGTTGGCACAATGACAGGGAAAGGCAGAGAGCTGGCAGACATGATGGAGAGAAGGAAGGTAGATGTACTGTGTGTGCAGGAGACAAGGTGGAAGGGCAGCAAGGCACGTAGTATTGGAGGAGGATACAAACTATTCTATCATGGTGTTGGGAAGAGAAACGGGGTAGGAGTGATTCTGAAGGGGGAGTTTGTAAACAGTGTTCTAGAGGTGAAAAGAGTCTCAGACAGGATGATGAGCCTAAAGTTAGAAATTGAAGGGGTGATGGTGAATGTAGTCAGTGGGTATGCGCCACAGGTTGGCTGTGAGTTAGAAGTGAAGGAGAGATTCTGGAGTGAGTTGGATGAGGTCATAGAGAGTTTTCCCAGAGGAGAGAGAGTTGTTATTGGAGCAGACTTTAATGGGCATGTTGGTGAGGGCAACAGAGGTGATGAGGAGGTGATGGGCAGGTTTGGTGTGAAGGAAAGGAATCTGGAGGGACAGATGGTGGTGGACTTTGCGAAGAGGATGGAAATGGCTGTAGTCAACACTTACTTCCAGAAGAGAGAGGAACATAGAGTGACATACAGAAGTGGAGGTAGGAGTACTCAGGTGGACTACATCCTATGTAGACGAGGTCATTTGAGAGAGGTTAATGACTGCAAAGTGGTGGTAGGAGAGAGTGTAGCCAGACAGCACCGCATGGTGGTGTGTAAGATGACTCTGGAGGTCAGGAAGAAGAAGATAGGGAAAACAGAAAAGAAGACCAAGTGGTGGAAGCTACAGAATGAAGAAACTTGTGAGGAATTTAGGCAGAAGTTGAGGCAGGTCCTGGGTGGTCAGGATGAACTTCCAGATGACTGGGAAACTACAGCAGAGATTATCAGGGAAACAGGTAGGAAGGTGCTAGGTGTGTCATCTGGAAAGAGGAAAGACGGTAAAGAGACTTGGTGGTGGAATGAGGAAGTACAGGAATGCGTCCAGAGGAAGAGGGTGGCTAAAAGGAAGTGGGATGTAGAAAGGACTGAGGAAGGTAGACAGGAGTACAAGGAAGCGCAGCGTAGAGTGAAGAGAGAGGTGGCAAAGGCCAAACAGAAAGCTTACGATGAGCTTTATGACAGGTTAGACACAAAGGAAGGAGAGAAGGACTTGTACAGGCTAGCCAGACAGAGAGACAGAGATGGGAAGGACGTGCAACAGATAAGGGCGATTAAGGACAGAGATGGAAAGGTGCTAACAACCCAAGAGAGTGTACAGAAAAGATGGAAGGAGTATTTTGAGGAGCTGATGAACGAGGAAAATGACAGGGAAAGAAGGGAGGAAGATGTGGTTGTTGTGGAGCAGGAAGTAGCAGAGATTGGAAAGGATGAGCTTAGGAAGGCTCTGAAAAGGATGAAGAGCGGAAAGGCCGTTGGTCCTGATGACGTACCTGTGGA
This sequence comes from Oryzias latipes, assembly GCF_053564925.1. NCBI lineage: Eukaryota > Metazoa > Chordata > Actinopteri > Beloniformes > Adrianichthyidae > Oryzias > Oryzias latipes. The sequence continues at coordinate 250,773 of NC_136248.1, forward strand.
GGTATGGAAGTGCTTAGGAGAGACAGCAGTGGAATTTCTAACAAGGTTGTTCAATAGGATTTTAGAGAGTGAGAAGATGCCTGAGGAATGGAGGAGAAGCGTTCTGGTCCCGATCTTTAAGAACAAGGGTGACACGCAGAACTGCAGCAACTATAGAGGAATAAAGTTGATGAGCCACACAATGAAGCTGTGGGAAAGAGTAGTGGAAGCCAGGCTTAGGAAGAAAGTGGAGATTTGTGAGCAGCAGTATGGTTTCATGCCCCGTAAGAGCACCACTGATGCCATTTTTGCTTTGAGAATGTTGATGGAAAAGTACAGAGAAGGTCAGAAGGAGCTGCATTGTGTGTTCGTAGATTTAGAGAAGGCGTATGACAGGGTGCCGAGGGAGGAGCTGTGGTACTGTATGAGGTCGTCTGGAGTGGCAGAGAAGTATGTCAGAGTAGTTCAGGACATGTATGAGAGAAGTATGACGGTGGTGAGATGTGCTGTAGGTCAGACAGAGGAGTTCAAGGTGGAGGTGGGACTACACCAAGGATCAGCTTTGAGTCCTTTTTTGTTTGCTATGCTGATGGACAGGCTGACAGACGAGGTAAGACAGGAATCTCCCTGGACAATGATGTTTGCGGATGACATTGTAATTTGCAGTGAGAGTAGAGAGCAGGTGGAGGAACAGCTAAAGAGGTGGAAGTTTGCTCTGGAAAGAAGAGGTATGAAGGTCAGTCGTAGTAAGACAGAATACATGTGTCTGAACGAGAGGGATCAAGGTAGAAGCGTTAGGTTACAGGGACTGAGGTGAAGAAGGTGCAGGAGTTTAAGTACTTGGGGTCAACAGTTCAGTGTGATGGGGATTGTGGAAAAGAGGTGAAGAGGCGAGTGCAGGCAGGTTGGAGCGGTTGGAGGAAAGTGTCAGGAGTGTTGTGTGACAGAAGAGTGCCAGCAAGACTCAAAGGAAAGGTGTACAAGACAGTGGTGAGACCAGCTCTGCTCTATGGGTTAGAGACGGTAGCAGTGAGACAGAGACAAGAGGCTGAGATGGAGGTAGCGGAGATGAAGATGTTGAGGTTCTCCTTAGGAGTGACCAGGTTAGACAGGATAAGGAACGAGTACATCAGAGGGACGGCTCACGTTGCCTGTGTTAGCGACAAAGTCAGAGAAGCCAGACTGAGATGGTTTGGACATGTTCAGAGGAGGGATAGTGGATATATTGGTAGAAGGATGTTGGAGATGGAGCTGCCTGGCCGGAGGGCAAGAGGACGGCCAAAGAGGAGATATATGGATGTCTTAACAGAGGACATGAAGTTGGCTAACGTTAGGGTAGAAGATGTTCATGATAGAGTGAGGTGGAAAAGGATGATTCGCTGTGGCGACCCCTGATGGGAAAAGCCGAAAGAGAAAGAAGAGAAAGAAGAATAATTAAAGCCGCAAGCGGCGTTGTATGGCCCGCAGACGCAACCCGCCTTCCACGCCCAACTCTACGCACCACCGCCCTCACCGCCCACTTTTGATAATGGCTAGTCAAAACTGCATATGCTAATTATGCTAAATATGCTAGCTATGCTAATGTGGCTAAAAGTGCTAGCATTGCGATCAGCATCATCAACTGACTCAGAAAAACACATTACCTAAAATGCTAATTATGCTAACTATGCTAATGTTGCTAAAAGTACTAGCATAGTGATCAGCATCATTAACTGACTCAGAAAAACACGTTACCTAAAATGCTAATTATGCTAACTATGCTAATGTGGCTAAAAGTGCTAGCATTGCGATCAGCATCATCAACTGACTCAGAAAAACACATTATCTAAAATGCTAATTATGCTAACTATGCTAGCTATGCTAATGTTGCTAAAAGTACTAGCATAGCGATCAGCATCATTAACTGACTCAGAAAAACACATTACCTAAAATGCTAATCGTGCTAACTATGCTAAATATGCTAACATAGCTAAAAGTGCTAGCATAGCGATCAGCATCATTAACTGACTCAGAAAAACACATTCCTCCATTGGTGAGAGCTATATGCCATAAGTTGATAAAAAAAACACTTTTTCCAAAATGGCGGCTTTTTTGCAACCATTTTATGTTTTGGTCCCCTTGAGAAGACGAACAGATAAACGGCAATTTTGGACAAATCAGTAAAGGAAACTTTTTGTCGTCCCTAGCAACAGTGGTTTTATGCTAACCACGCCCACATTCCTTATATGTCCATATCCAGTGTTTTTCAATGTATTCAGTTTCAGGCATGAATGCATGCATTCAATTTTCACTGTATTGTATTGAAATGCATGGGAGTTATAACAGTGCGCCACTTTGCTAGCTTGCCACGCGCACGCCGTTCAAAATCTACAACTTCTGATTGCAACATTTTTTCCAGAGTAGCTTGCCGTTGATGTCCAAAATGTTTCGAGACGATCGCTGAAAATTCCAACGACAAGTTTACGATTAAATCCAGTGGTAAAGGTGTTTTTTTTTTAGAAAATTCAAGATGGCGGCCTTTTCCCGAGGTCAAAGGTCGACGAAACTCCAGAGGCTATTGTAGACTTAGGCTAGGGACACGCCAGTCAAAATTTCATGAAAATCGCTCGAAAAAAAGTTCCTTTTTCCATATTGTGTAAAAACGCGAAAATCTCAAAATGGCAGATTTTGGCACAAAATGGCCGCCAAACCGTAGGTCGTGTCGCCTTCACGTAATTCTTTCAAATATACCCGACAAAGTTGGATATACCCGACAAAGTTATCTGGGTTTCGTTAGACTATTCTTAAAAAAAAATCAGAATTTTTTTTTTTTTTTTGCCGAGTCAGCACTTTTTTTGCGATCGTTTTTTGTTTCCCCTGCCCACATTCCTTTATCGATTTTGTCGTATGTGACATCATTTTGTTCAGTGTGGGCCAGGGGATCGCATATTTCATTTTCACAACATTCCGATAAAATATGTGCAAGCTAGCTAAAACGGCGACGTTTGCGAATTCGCCACACGCACACCTTTCAAAATCTACAACTTCTAATTCCAACATTTTGTCCACAGTAGCTTGCCATTGATGCCCGAGAAGTTTCAAGAAGATCGATAAAAATCCCTAGGACGAGTTTTCGTTTGTATACGTTACTAAAGTTGCTTTTTAAAAAAAAGTCAAGATGGCTGCCTCTTCCCAAGGTCAAAGGTCAACGAAACTTCTTTGGTAGTTGTAGAATCATGCTGGTGGCATGTGTGTGCAATTTCGTGAAAATCGCTCAAACAAAAGTGTTGTTTTCCCATATCGTGGGAAAACACAAAAATCGCCAATTCTCAGAGTTCGCCACAAAATGGCCGCCAGGTCGTAGGTCGTGTGGCCGTCCCGTAATGATTTCAATACTTCTTTGGGATATCCCCAACACGTGTGTTTGGGTTTCGCAACTGTATTCTGAAGTACATTTTGATCGGCCCCATCCGCGATTTTCGGCCCATTCATTTTTTTGACGGGATCGCTGGCCGTGATGTCATCGTCTTCGGGGGGGTGACGTTGACTTTGTGGAAAATTCATTCCATGGGGAACCAGCTGTCTGCCCGTTTTAAGTCATTTTGTAGAATTTCTGATTCCCTTCAGGGGGAGAACACATACAGACTAGTGTAACCAGGGTCTTGTTGATCTTTCCTTTAACAAAAGCATATTTTCCATCTGTGTTTCTGTCATCATTTCTTTCACACTTTACTGTGATTGATATTAATGGAAGTACAACTCTGCTGTTTTTTTGTAGGAGCTGAAAAAACAATTTGTATACCAAACTTACCAAATTTTTCATGCTCATTTTTTGGCAGATGTGTTTCTTGGATGAAGATTACCCGTGGTAATCTTGGTAGCACTCTGCTTCTATGTTTACGTGGTTGCCAAGGCCGTTCGTATTTATTGAAACTAGTCTATCGTCACCCAGTCCGCTCATTTCTTTTGTTAACAATAACTGTGAGCCTTACTAATGAACTATACCAGAAAAAAGAAACATTGTAAACTTAGGAGCAAAAAATACTTAAGCAGTTGTAGTACCAACAGGTAACTGTGGCCTCCACACATTGGAAGGAGTGTCTCTCCCCCCACTGGGAGGTCCAGGGTTGTTCCTCCTGTTAGGAAGGGGTCCTTTAAAGGGTCTGGAAAGAGGCAGAATCGCTCCCATCCTTATTGTCCAGCTGCCCCTCCTTACTCCTGCTTCTGGTGCCGCTCCATTGATCCAATGAATCAAAAGGCCGGCCTTATGGCGATTCCACGGAGAATCCGTTTCCGTCATTCCTTTCAAATTTCCTCAGCATTTCCTTAGCTCTTTGTAAAGCGGAGAGTCTGTTGTCCCGCTGGCGTCGGGATCTCCTGCAGGCGGAGGTCCGCCATGTTGTTCCCAGTTTTTCCCATCAAAACCTTCTGAAACATTTCTGAGGCTTCGTAAAACTTTTCTTAAAGAACACTGGTATATTGATCATTATAAAGAGTTTTTTTATTCAGATCAATAGACTGTACTGTAGCGTCCTGTATAACATTAGGAGAGTCTCTCTGTGCTTTAAAACCAGGAGTCCTCCTTCATCTTCCTCTTCATCACTTTAGTGTCAGAGGTCCTGGAGCGTCATTTGAGCGTCGGCACAGCGCGTCAGGCCAGAGAGGAAACAAATTCTGGAAGGCGGGATATATCTTGGACCAAACCCGGTTTCAGTCAACATTCATTGTGCAGCGGTTGACCTCTGAACGGAAGATTGCATGTTCGATTCTCACCATGTGTCAAAGTGTCCTTGGGCAAAACACTGAACTGTTGCAAAAATGTCATATAAGCGTCTTAAGTTGTCTTTGGTCAGCTAAACGCTTTTATTTTTAGATGCACATTAAATTGATGACAGTTTCTGGCTCTTTTTGGAATCAGTTTATTCAAAAGTTTGCCTGTTCTTCCTTTGCTATAGTCAATTCATATTACCTATAACTTTATTATACAGTTTATTTTGCAATTATACCTTGATTATAAATTAGATCTATAATTACTCAAAATGAATATGATTTATGATTAATTTAACTTGTAATTTTACCTACCACCCTGGAAAAAGGTGGATTTCTGAGGCCAAATGTCACCTTTTAAAGTTACTAAGTTTGATAATATGTTCATAATAAAATAACGTTTAATTATTTAAATACATTTTACACTTTCATGTCCCAATGGACTAATGAGATCTTTTTTCAGATTATAAAAAAGCAAAGCAACAGCAGGACTCACCAATGGCACGGAGATGTCCGAGCAGCTGCGTCCTCATGCCGAGAATGATGTCCATGGTCGCTTGAGACAGGAAGTTCTTCTCACAAAACGTTCTCTCCCAACCGTCACTGCGAGCTTTCTGCCACGCCTGACACCAGACGACAACAAACATGAGCTGTTATTTAACCTTTCACTTTTTGAACCTGTAGTAGATTTAAATGTTTTTAAGGATTAAAGCACTTTATAAGTCACGGAAGGCCTTTTTGAAGATGTCAGTCCATTACATTTCTGAAGCAATGAAAGTTTGTAGACGTGTGTATATGCGTGTTTCCGCGAAAACTCTTGTGTTTACGCACCGCTACGCCAGTTTTTTACGACTGTTTTTGGGCTCTACGTTTGCTGAACTTTGACCTATCCCATCCTTTTTAATTCACAGCAACACCAACTGTTTGTAAACTGTTCTTTGCTCAGCTGCTGGTTAGAACATTACAGGTAAAAAGCGAGCTCAGTACGGCAAAGGCTGAAATCCAGACAAACACTCACCTGGAAAGCTCTGAGCAGGGCCATGTGGTCACTGAAGGAATTAGAAGCAAAGCGTTTGCGACAATTGAGAGCTGATCTCTTCTGAGAGTTCTCAGTGGGAATGATGAAGGGGTCACGATAGGCCAGAGCACAGACGATGGTGAGGATGGGGTCCAGACACTTGAGCACTACGCCACACAGCACCATTTTCCCCAGCTGAGGCTCCACAGGTAAATCAGCCAGGCGGTAGCCAAGCTCAGTCAGGTCCTCATTCTGTTCAAGAGCATCTATCTTCTGAACAAAAAGTATCACTTGATTAAAAATGATAGTAAGTGCAATATTTCTCCTTTAGACTTGAACGTGTCTTGGAGTAGGACAATGAGAAGAGCTGTTACCTTCAGAACCTGCACAGCACTGCTCACAGAACGAGCAGGAGGAGGCTGGGGGGCTTTGGACAAGAAGTCTCCAATAAGACAGGAGGAGGGAGCCAGAAGTTTGGTCTGCAAGCACAGCCCCTAAAACAAGGATGAATGTAGAAACAACATGGAACATATACTTTCTTTTCACCATACATCTTGTAAAGCAAAACCGTGCCTGTTTCTGGTATATTTTACCGTAGGCGGCACATCAGCTCAAAGTTTGAACCAAATGACCAGTTGAGTGAATCAGCATTAGGGTGTAACAGTACTAGAGCTGTGACGGTGTGTGACCGCAGTGACGAACCAGCAGGGGGCGCGGTGTCTCGGTTATCTGCACGCCCCCCACCCCCCAACACAAAATCCTCCGGCGGCCGCGTCGCAAATAAATACTATTACAACGCAGTATTCTTTATTAACAAATAACAGTAACTACTACGTATCTAACTAATGAACTAACTATATAGGTGTTATAAAATGACTGTGTGTGTGTGTGTCAGCGCGCTGCGTGTGTAGGAGGAAGGAGCACACACACACACACGTGTGTTGGGGGTGCGTGTTGATTCTTCTGCAGTGGACCGGTCTCTAGCTACACATGAGGCTTCACCTGTGCTCTCTGGTTCAGACATCTTCTTAGAATATTATGCATTGCCCAGTAATAAACAGACTGCAGACACGTTGTCACCTTTCTGGTAGCCATGAAGCCTGACACCCATGAAGAACGCGGGGCAGGAGGCTCCACCTTACAGACACGTAACGTTGCGCTGCACAAAATAGTTCCCAAACAAAATATGTAGTGATATTCATGGAAATCTAACAGCGCGCGTTCATGTTTGGTGTTACAGAGTGAAGGAGAACAGTAATAACCCCCCAACACAAAAATCTCCGGCCGTGTCGCGCACTCAAGAACGCACGCAGCCTGAATACAATGGAAATTAATAATTAGAACACAGTAAATTTGTCGTATTTCCTTGCAAGACGGAAACTTCTGCTGTAGAATGAGGATGTGCTGCTGAAACCGCGTGAACTCAAAAAAATGATTCAAGCCCCTCTTTCATGTAACACAATTAAATTCTGTGTGTTTTATTAAACTATATTTATTTTAAAATTATGTATCTACATTTAATTGACCTAATACAAAATGTATTAATAGTTTCACCTATAAACTCCAGTAATCCAAAATAAACGAGTTCAAGTAAGGGGCATGCTGTGCGCATGTTGAATGCTGTTTTCCTGTTTCCTTTATTTATTCTCTTTATAGTATCTTCTGCTGTTTTACGGCTACAATTTCTCACCTATTTTGACCATTCAACTATTAAAATGTTCAGCTCTTTCGTCTAATGCCTGCTATGACTTTTGGTCCTTCAAATCCTTCGACTTTTCGAAGATAGAAAACTATCGTTCGTGTTTTTCCACGTTAAAAACGTACTGTGGCTTGGAATCGTTTCAACTCGACTTCTCCCAATAAGACAATACATGACGAACCTCATTTGTAGAAGAAATGATTCTAGCCTGTTAGCTGCCACAAAAGTGTTAGCTCAGTGGATCAGCCAGCGGGATTTGTTCTTCTAAGTTCAAGACTAAATTCCGGTCTTAGATGACCTTTTTGCCTTGCCTTTCTTGATAAAATTGAGTTCAACTAACTCAATTATAATTCATTACATGGAAGAATTTTCTTTGAGGTTGGGCTACTCATATTTATTGGATGAAAATCCTGCCCACAATTAAATTGAGTTCATCCAATGAGTTGTTTTTTTGAGTGTATGTCTGTGTAAGAAGATCCAAAAGAATGGAGGCTGGTTCTATTATTGACCCGGTCTGGAGGCTCTGAGGGTCCAAAAGGGAAGTGAACCCCGGAGGAAGATCTGCCTTCGGCCCTGGAGAGGATTTCCCCCACGTTTTCCCCCCACAGTCAGAAACCTCACGGCAGGAGGTTCGGCAGCTATTAGGTGAGGGAGGTGACAGTGCACATGTCAACAGTACCAGCATGGCTAATGCAGACGCGAGCCCCCCCCCCCCCCCCCCCCCCCCATCTCCTTATGCCCTTATGCTCTCCTGTGGGAGGGGGGGGGGGACGACTTTGGATTTGTTTGGATGAAGGGAAATGACAGTTGGATAAGTGGTGGAGTGCTGTGTGTTGACATTGTTACACAAAGATACTGTATGCCACAGAAACACATCCAATCTGTTAACAAACTTAAAACAGCATCACCGACTGGAACAATCAGGCCTTCAAGAAAAAAATGTGCAAGTTAACAGTCAGACCAGTATAAAGTATCCAAAGTTTTGGGTTCCAGACAGCTAACAGTTGTATTATTTTATAAGCAGATCACCTACATAGGTTAATTTTATTATTGTTATATAAAAACAATAAATACATTTTGGAAGAAATTTTTTTCTGCCTTTTTTGTACCGAAAAAATACAGGAGTATCAAACCGGACCGAATTGAGATTTTAGTATACCGTTACACCCCTACTGATCATATTTGTTGTTTGCTCCACTTGTTTTTGTGATAAACTGCCACATTTGTCTTTAACCTGAACAAATGTACTAACTCTTTTGTTTCTTTGTACTGTAGTTAAATACTGGATTGGTCTGCTTTTCTCCATGGTTGATTCTAGTATGAGGGCATTTCTGCTTTTGCATACATCAGGGTTCCTACACTTTTTTTTAGCAATGCTTTGCCATAACTTTTCTAAAAACAAACATTTCTATGGAATTACATAAATACCAATAACTGAAAGGGCGTAAAGACAACTAAGCGGGCGTATTTAGAAACTGAGTGAGTGAACCTTAAAACCCTGCTGGCGCAATTCTAACCAAGCGACCCCGTATTTTACAACTGAACGGCTGAAATCCTAACTGAGCGGGGATCCTGCTCGGTCAATTCTCTTTTGCGCTCTCACCTGGATTTACGCCCAGTGTTAAGGGGGCGTTTTTGTCACTTGGGGGCAGGAACCTTTCTGGTTGATCTGACTGGCTAAAATTTGCATGCCAAGCAGCGGGGCGGAACTTTCATTTTGGGGCTTTAATAGAAAAGGAACGGTGGCTGTAACGTGGATTAAAAGCATTAAAACGGTAAAAAAAATGCAGTTAATTTCACAAGAGAAAAACGTAGAGCACAAAAAAACCTGCTGCACTTTCTTACCTTAGTTTTCGGTCGTTGGTTAATCTTTTAATCCACGTTACATCCGCTTTTTTTTCTATGAATGCCTCTGGGGGGGGGACAAGTTTGACACAAAGAGCTGACATTTCTAACTGTGATAGTCAAAGAGCCACACCACACACTGACCTGCCAGACACACACACACAAGCACACAATTACAGCAGTTCGGTACTAAAGCTGAAGCCATGTTATTTCCCATAACCCCCTCCTCTCCTTACAACGGCACTGGATTAAACGGCGCCGTTTCAGTTTTATGGAAGCGATTCTGTAGCATAAATAAAAAGCAAAGTCAAAACCAGAAATTCTTTTTCATTTTCAAAATGAAGCAGCATTTTTTGACTCAAAAATAAAATGAAAAAGTAATACTTCAAAATACTTTTTCATTTCCTTCCTCAATACAGCTTATTCTGTCACTTAATTAAAATGATAAAGACAATGGTATTTGACATTTCATTTTAAAAAAGGTCCCTGGTAAATGTGTAGCATAATTCATTTAGAAATGTCTAATTTGACAATTGAAATGGATTAACAGAAATGCTTTTTAATTTTCAAAATGTAACTGCATCAAATGACTCAAAATCAAAATGAAAAAGCAATATTTCAAAATGCTTTTTCATTTTATACTTAAAACCGCTTATTCTGTGTCATAATTAAAGCGAAAAGAGGGGATTGCATTTGCATTTTAACATCCACCCTGCGTACCTTGTCGCAATATTCATTTCTTAAATGCAATAGCAGAGGGGAGGCGGGGCGATGACGTCACTGCTTTCTCCGTGTGTCCGGCTGCTGACTGACGCACACACGCGCACCAGGAGCAGACTGTGTTAGCGGCAGAGACGAGGGTTTTGTGATGGTTGTGAACTTCTGATGAGTTTCCACAGCTTCGAATAGCTCTGAAGTTGCCAGAATTTTTTTTTGCATAATCTTTATTGTAGTAGGACAATGAGGTCATGATTAGTCAGTACAGGAAGTTTGGTGTCAGTAACTACAGCATCTTCAAAGCTTCTGAGCATTTTTGACCATATCTGATCAATATTTAAATATGAAAAATTCCTAACAATAAACAACGTGAATTATGACATAATCTTTGTTGCAGTAGGACAATAAGGTCATGATTAGTCAGTACAGGAGGTTTGGTGACAGAAGCTTTAGTATCTTCAGAGCTATAGTGCATTTATGTTATGATTCATATCTCTATTAAATTTTAAAAACTATAAACTATAAAATGGAGGTTGACTTTCTAACAAAATTTAGCATAATAAATAATAATGTAGCATGACTATGCTGACGAGTCTTCATTACCAGTTCATATAAATATAGACATTTATTCGCTTTTTAAAAGTTTATTGATTTTTACAGAATGGCGTTTCAGAGAAGTTGCACTTTGTTGACGGTCCCTTGGCAGCCGGCTCGCTGCTCTGTCTGCATTCACACCTTGAAACGAACAATTCTGATTAAAAGAAAAAAAATGATCGGTTCACTCTCTGCGTTAATACAAAATGAGTGAGATACTTGCTGACACATTTGAGAGGTTATCAGAGGAGTTATTGACGCAGGAAGTCCGAATCTGTGAAGATCTAATTTAACCGAACTGCAGCTGCTCTATTCCCGTGTTCCTCCGCGTAGCTGATAGCTGCAGTTTAAACTGTGCCTCATAATCATGTCTCTTTGGTTTCCAAAACGAAGTTCTTCTGCATTATTCACATATTTGCTCCTTTGTACTATGGGGGGGGGGTCTTCTTTCACGTCCTCTCCTCTCTCCATACCGTTCTCATGCTGTTCTCTCCTCTTTACCGAAGTCACACAACACATTAGGGCCGCTCTGTACATTTAGGAGAAAATGTAAGACTTTCACCTTATGGTTGTGAAAGTACTGAATATAGAAAATATGATACAAGGCAGAGAGCCACATGCAGCTCAAGAGCCGCCTGTTAACCCCCCCTGCATTGAAAAATGAAAGTCCCGCCCCTCTGCCTCGCCGATAAGCCATGCAAATTTCAGCCAATCAGATCAACCAGAAAGGTTCCTGCCCCAAAAGTGACAAAAACGCCCCCTTAACACTGAGGGTAAATCCACATGAGCGCGCAAGATCACTTCTCCGTTAGAATTGCGCCTGCGCGGTTTGAAGGTTCACTCACTCAGTTCCTAAATACGCCCGCTTAGTTGTCTTTACCCCCTTTTTAACCCTCATCACAAACTTATACGTCATGTTTTTCTGTGACAATTGTGACCGAATGTGGAGGACCAGAGAACAGAGGACTACTCATCACTGAGTAAATATTTCTTTACAGTAATTATCTAGGCTGAAACATAACAGCCTTGTTCAAATTCCTTTAAATCTAACATAGTGAGTAAGACAATCCATTTGAAATTCAGGATATCTATCCATCAAAATTTTCTTTTCTTTTTTTTTTTACTTTTTATTTTATATTTTGCACTTTTAAAAAACAAACAAACAAAGAGAAAAAAACACAATCAAGTAAAGAAATAAAATACATAAAAAACAAACAAACAAAGTTGAACAAGTGGCTAAAACAAAAATTAGTTTTGAGCTTTAAGTTCTGGGCGGGGTGCATATGGCTTTGATTTCCTCCATTGAAAATTGAAAATTTTCAGCTTTCAACCGTAAGTGAAATGTCTTTTTTTCTATAGAACAGATCTCTTCCAGAATGTCTCTCTAATGATCCAGTCTTAGTGGTTCACCTTTAAGCCAATTTCCTGTTGTGGTTTTTTTGCAGGCCATAATCATGACTTCAAGATACTTGTCCCCTGTTTGAATCACTCTTGTTGGTAACAGTCCTAGGTATAGTATCCATGGGTCAGCGGGTATTTGATGGGGCAGGTAAACAAACATTACACATCCTATGGATTTAATTCTTATTCAAATCCTTTGAGTTTGTTAGTTTAATCATATCTTCATACGAAATCAAAGTCCAAAGAATCATTAGTTGTATAGTTAACATTGCACAGACACCATATCCTCTGTTTTTATGAAAAGGATATGGTATAATCTTGTATGCAGAAGTGTGTGTGTCCAACTATGTTTCACAGGAAGGTGGAGGTGAAACCGACTATCTTTGCGTCTTCCCAGTACCAGCCTGAGAACTTGCGTCTTAGCCGTGTCTAGACCTGAATCGAACGACGCTCTGTGTTAGTTATCTGTGAGAAAAAAGGCTTTGCAGGTCCAGAGATGATGTGGGAGGACAGCGAAAAGACAGACATGTCGCAATGAATGTTTTCTGATAGCGCTGCAGCTGGGTTCTGTTTCCCCTCCTTACAGCTCTGCGCATATGTAAATTAGGGAATACCCAACAAACTTAATAAAAGAGGAGGTGACAGAATATGCGCCAGAGTGGAGAGAGAGAATGTTGCTGGGTATGATCTCTGTTCACTCTCATCGGAAAAGGTACCTTGGTCTGTTGTCTTTCTTTCCTTATGTAGTTATTCTGATGTTGCAGGTTGTTTTAACCCAACAGTATTTCATACCCTAGTATTTCCCGCAGCGTTTTGATGATGCTTTGCCAGAAGGGAACAACTTTACTGCATGTCCAGAAGATGTGTGAATGATTAGGGTTTGCGCGTCCACAGAGTCTCCAGCATTGTTGTGGAGTCCTCAGCTGTTTGCTCTTTAAGGGAGGACTGATAAATAACCTCATTATATTTTTCCACCCGAATTCTCTCCATTGTCTGGAACTTGTTGAGGTATGATGTATCAGACAGATTGAATACCAGTCATCCTCTGACAAGTTAACCTGCAATTATAACTCCCACTTCTGTTTTAAGTACAACGAATCAAAACCATTACTTTTCAACAGACATTTATACAGTTTTGAAACCATCTTTGAAGGCAGTTTCTTATCAGCCCCTGTCACCATTTCTATCACATCGCTGCCTTCCTGTGTAATTGAGCTTTATCTCTTTATTGTAAACGTTTCTTAAGTGAAAATAACTAAATAAGTCAGTCTTTTCCAGTTCAAACGCTTCTTTGAGCTTTTCAAACGTTTTGAAAATGTTCCCATCTGTTAATTTACAAATTGCAGTCAATCCTCTAACTCTCCATTTCTTAAATGTGTTGTCTATCTGCCTGGCTTTGAATCCAGCAGAGTGTGAAGGCCATAAAAGTAATTTGTGGTCGTCTCTTTTTTGTATTTATTGACCACCTCCCACCAGGTTTTAATTACAAACTCCACTATTGGGTTCTGTTCTGTATTTACTACCGTAATTTCTGGGTTATAGGGCGCACCTGATTACAAGCCGCATCCACCCGATTTCAACAGGGGAGTTCACTTCGTACACACATAAGCCGCATCAGTGTACAAGCCGCATGATGTTATCAACACGATCAGTCTGACACTGAATATTCTGACTCCGACTCTAGAGACGACTTGCGGTCTCACTGTGGGAGGAGTCAGCATTGCGTCAACCCATGTATTTGAACATGCCCACATCTGCCAAACAGCATGCAGGTCACTTCTGTTGACAGGTTCCTCAGTTATGCTTTTTTTTTGTTTTGTTTTTTTAGTTATTGACAATCGAGGTATCATACATAAAATAACAGTAGTAAATAACAGTAACCATATAATCAACATTACATCCCTCAGTTATGATTAGGACATTTACACCCCCGATTCCCCATTTCCCATGAGTCTTAGGGGCTTAAGGCGGGGCTAACCCCCAGGTCGCCACACTGTAGCGCAGGGGTCGGGAACCTTTTTGGCCAAGAGAGCCATAAATGCCACATATTTTGAAATGTAATTTTAAAAGAGCCATTCAATAATGTAGTGTCTCTTTCCCACACTGAGGCACGGAGACTTAACCTCTTTTAAAGTTCTTTATTCCGATTACTGCAGACCGCAACAAACGCCGAACTATTAATTCAGCAACTCCTGAATCTCTCCCGCCGAGACCAGAGCGCTTCTCCCAACTTTATATTCCCCTGCTCCCGCGTTAGCCCTCCCATTTCCCTTAGTCGGCCCATAACTGAATCCCATTGGTCCAAACTACCTAACAACAGGCTTGAGCGACAGAACTGAGGGCCAATCAGATCTCTGCATGATGCGTTCAATGAACTCCAGAACTTTTAACGCGGCCCAACAGCCATCCAACTCAGTCCGCGACAATTTGTTTAAAACTAAATATACAAATGAATGTGTGCATTTGATTTAATTTCAACATTTTTAAAGTACAATAAGTCTGTGGATTCTTTTAATAACATTGTTATGCTGTTGCTAATAAATGATGAGTATTTCTCGTGGTAGTTTTGCTGATGGTCTAGTCTGGTTGATACGTGGTGAGTTTCTGCTTCACGCAGGCGTTGAGACTTTAAACGTGATCGTAGGTCTGAATGTTCTGTAGATGTCAGACAGACATGGAGCCAAACACACACTCACACGCCGCAGTGAGTGACGGGCAGCGGGTTTTACGTTTTTACAATCCCTGCGCGATTCACCTGCTGCCTGTGCCCACAACTCCACCCCCACCCTGCTTTCTCCCTCACACATCCCGTCCCTGCATCTGCGCGCTCTTTCTCAGAGACGGGAGCGCGTAGTTTTAGGCACGTCAATTCACAGGTTTCCAGCTGGTACAAACTCTGTGAAATAATAGATAATAGTAACTGATAGTGCTGGCGCAGATTTCTCTCTCTAAGCACTGCTACTACTGCGCGCCTCTGGCATCGCATTGCGCCCGAGAAGGACTGGTCTAATGAAAAAAAAAAACTATAATTAAAGATTTGTCTGCGAGCCACATGTGACCATCAAAAGAGCCATATATGGCTCGCGAGCCATAGGTTCCCGACCCCTGCTGTAGCGCGTGTTTAAGGAGTAAGGAGCAACAGTGAAAGGGGGGGAGAACGGGAGAGCAGCTCTTCTCTCCTTCCTCCTGTGTCGCGGCAGCAATATGGTAGTAACAAAAAACATACCAGTAATAGAGAGCAGCAGAGACTTAAAAGCGCGGGCCTCTGCGCAGAGCGTGCGCTAGAAGTTTCCTTCCATAACAGTGACACACCGTTGCTCCGCGGACGCCTTTGCGCTCTGCCCTTGGCTTCTCCCGCGGGCTACTTGTCTCTCCCTTCCTATCTTCTCCAACACCCCTCGCGAGGGGGGCGCCAGGGAGGAGCGCTTCGTGCCCACTGATGTCCAGTCCCTTCGTGCGGGACGCGGCTGCTGGTGGACGGAGAGAACAGTGTCCGTGCAGAGCAATCAGACTTAAGTTTTGTGTTTGAGGGGCTGGATGCTTTGTTACGTGTGGGAGCCTTCAGACTGCCATCCGCCCCGCAGCTCTATGTGAACGAACAGCCAAATTCAGGAGAAGGACCATGTCTCCATCTCACACAGCCGCTTTGGCTGGGGGGTGAGCTTTTCAAAGCAAAATGCCGCTCAGTCCTTAGAAACTGTTCAAACGATCACGTACATTTGTGTTTCCAGTCGAGTCCCAACAAAATAAAGGCTGATGTTATTCCCACATCGTGCAGAAAATCGATGAGGGAAAAGCTGCAGATTGCGGCATTTCCTGCATGGATTTATGTTCATACAGGCTAAATGATGTTGTAAGCGCATGTTAGTCTTCACCTAACAGTTCTTCATGCTTTGTTCTGCCACAAAAAAGCATTGACCACACAGATTAAAAATAAAATGATGAGTGAACAGGCACTTCATAATAACCATAAGAATAATAAAAGCATGTTTAAAAGATCATCTCGTATATTACGGAGCTGCTAAATAGATGGACTAGTGTCACTCTGACTCAGAGGTAAATCCACACCTGAGCTCGAGCTGTTCTCTCCGTCACGCAGCTGACCGGCTTTTCCAAATCCGTTAGTGATGGTGAATTTTTTCACGCTGCTTTTATTTTTATTTTTTTAACTTGTCCTGTCCAACAGCTGGGCAGGCAGATGAGAGCTGAGGGCCTCTTGTGTTGGACATATTTTACTTTAACAACAGGGGTTATGAATCTACAGACAAACCAGAGGTATGACTGAATAAACCTTTTTTGTAATTGAGGCCAAACTTTATTAATTTCAATCATGTTTGAAAATCTTTGGTGTTGGACCGGACGGAAAAGGAAAGAAGGGAAGAAGAGAGAGGGATGTTACACAGGGGGGGGAAATTAAAAGCTGCTTTTAACCATTGCTTTTAACTTGAAAGCTGCGTCATATTGTAGTGAAGGTCACATGCACGTTGGGTCTAATGGCACCAAAGGATTGTGGGATGTTTCTTTTTGTTGAACCATGACTGAAGTGTCTAAGACCTGAAGTCAGGCCCATGCTGTTTGTCTGTTTATAGGTATGTTGAAAACAAATTGGCTTGCTGCTCGGAGTTGAATCATGCATTTAGCCTCCAGCCATACTGAAGGAGCGCTCAAGGCGGCCGTCAGAAAAATCCATAAATTAGCCGCGTCACTGAATAATCCGCAGGGCTGTAAGCGTTTGACAAAAGTAGCGGCTTATAGTCCATAGGGTGGACTTTCTTTCCTTAACTGAGGGGTACCAACAATTTTGTCCACCACTGTATTACTTTTCTGTCTTCCTATAGCTTTGTCGAATTCCTTCTAGGGGGCGTATACATTGACTAGTGTAACCAGGATATTGTTGATCTTTCCTTTAACAATGACACAATTCCCATCTTTGTCACTATCCTGTTGAACTTTTTCAAAGTTGACTGTATTTGATAACGTGAGTTAACTTCTCCTTCTGCTGTTTTTGTCGGAGCTGGAAAAACGGTTTTCATAACCAAATTTACCAAATTTTTCATGCTCATTTTTGGGAGATGTGTTACTTGCATGAAGATCACCTGTGCTTTTTCCTTTTTTAGTTTTGTTAGCACTCTACTTCTTTTTACTGGGTTGCCAAGACCGTTCACATGTTTTGAGACTATTCTATAGTTATCCAGTCCACTCATTTATTTTGTTAATAATATTTGTTACCCGACAAAAGAACAAAACCGAATAAAAAAACATTGTAACCTCAGGAACAAAGAACATATGAACAGCTTTAGTACCAACCGGTACCTGTAACTTCCACACATTGGAGGGAGTGTCTTTCCCTCCTCGACCCCGCTGGGAGGTCCAGGGTTGTTTCTCCTGTTAGGAAGGGGCCCTAAAAAGGGTTTGGAGAGCAAAGAGATCGCTCTCGTCCACATTGTCCAGCATGTACGTCCTTACATCTGCTTCTGGTGCCGCTCCAATTTTCCAAATGAATTGAAGAGGCCGGCCTTTTGGCGATTCCGTGATGTATCCATTTCCGTCATTCCTTTTGAATTCCCTCAGCTTGTCTTTCGCTCTTTGTGACGTGGAGGGTCTGTTGTCCTGCTGGCGTCGAGTCTGCTGCTGCCATCCCACGATCTCCTGCAGGTGAAGCTCCGCAATGTCTTCCTCCGTTGTCGTTCCCGGTAGTTCCACTTCAATCCCTCGTTTGTGCAGCTGAATCCGTATACTAGTGTAGGGAGTTTGACAGTGTATTCCTTTTCCCTTCAGAGCCTTCTTAATCGCTTGGTACTCCCTGTGCTTCATGGCGACCTCAGTGGCATAGTCATGATCAAAATAGATGACTGTCATTCAGCCTGATCCGGCCTTTTCTCCTCAACGTGCCCCACGCGTGTCTCCGCCTCATCAAGTTTCTCCGATATGCCGTGCATTTCTTCGCTCACACTGTTGAGTTTACTTCTCATCTCTTGACGTGAAGCATTAATGTCCTTTCTTATTCCCTCGTTGTCCTCTATCATTTCAGTCTTAAGCGACTCAATGGCTGTCAATAGACCACTTAGTTATGTTAGCTTTGGCGTTAGCTTGCTCGGCTAAGATATTAGCTTTTACCGTCGAGTTGTTTTTATCGAGCGATCTCGGCATTCTTTCGTTTTATCGGCCTCTTCTGTTATTATCCCCTAACTTATTAGTGCATTCGAGTTTATAAGTACTTGTTACTTACTAACTTTAAGTGAGTTATTCTGAAGTTTTTGCAGAGCAGCTGCTGGACGCATCTTTTCCCCTACGTCGTCACACCGGAAGTCCCATCAAAATACTTTTTTATGTTTTTTCCCGACTCAAGAATCATGAACTACAAAAGCAAAGAACTAGGATCTTAAACTTCATGTGCAATTGAAAGCATTTTGAATTTATTTCCATCAGCTTTGGAAACGTGATGTTGAGGATTTAAAGGTGTTTTACCTGCAGAGGCATTAGCAGCAGCTGAGGAACCGGGAACTCCAGCATGTCTCTGAACCTGAGGCGACTAAACAGGTGGAAGCAGTAGCCTGGCCGGCAGCGTCCGGCTCTGTGAAAGACATTAATGTAAAGATCAACATTTTCAAACGTCTTTCTGAATCTTTTTTACATTTTACACAGAGATCCTATTCTTTTTTTGGCTTTTGAAAAAGTATGGGTCCTTCTCCGTATTTATTATGTCCTGAACCTGACAATGACAAATTATAATCATCATTATTACTATGGTTACGTGTAAACCAAGTCTCCCACTAGGCCTGACCCGAAATAGCTTCCATTGTGTCCCGGACCGACCAGACTGTGTATACACACCCGGGCCTTCAGTAGTGCCCCTCATGAACCCTTTTACGAGTTAGAAACCTGCTTTGCATTGCAGATTGAAAATTCCTGTAGCAACAATTTATGCCTGGGATTATTTTCCAGACCAAATCAATCCTCCTCTCTCTCCTCAAAAACAGTTGGATCACCCTGTCATGTAGATTATGGCGCTTCAGTTTTTTAAAGACGTTCAAACTCCTTAAAGGAAACACTATGATGAGTGCTGAGGTTTCACACTTCTGCACAGTCACAACACAGTACATCAATACTGTCAAAGCAATAACTCATTGTGTAATGGATAAAGAAATAGTGACGTGTGTTGAAATGCAGTGCTGCGAAGTGGCTGATAGTTTTTCCCCTTTCCCGTGCTGAGCTCTTCATCTGTAATGTTCTGACTTGTCCAGCAGCTGAGCAGACACCTCAGAGCTGAAGGCCTCTTGTGTTGGACTGACGTTACTTTTAAATAAGGAGTTCTGCAGGTTCAGACACACTGGGAGCATCTCTGAACTACAAAATTCTTTCAATAAGAAGCTACAAAGAGAAAACAGGCAGGCCACTGGCCTTTGAGGATTGCAGGTCAAGAGGTCGTTTACCTTCCTTTCCTTTGCAGAACACTGGCTTTAGAGATCCACGACATCTTCAGCGTAGATGTATGACTGACTGCATCAAAGTACTTCTGCAGAAATAAATGTGAGCTTTTTACCAACCAGAATCTGATGAGTGATGGAGTTGCTCTAAAAGACATTTCACCTCTTTGACTCTCCCAGAGTCGATGACAAAGACTACATCGTTGATGGTGATGCTTGTTTCACCAATGTTAGAGGAGAGAATCTGAAAACAGAAGCTTAGATCAATATTTGTCTGGCTGTAACTACAGCTTACTGCTCTTTTAGGGTTTGTTAGGTAAATAAAGAGAACACATTTCTCACACTTAAAGGCCCAATATCATGCTATTGTTAAGCCTTTCCAAGTAAACTATATCCATATATGAAAATATATTACCTTTATTGCACTAAAATACAATACTAAACGCGTTGTTGAGGGTCAAAGCTAGGCGTTCTGACATTCACAGAATAAAAGTACCCCAGGGTGCGTTAATGAAAACACAAAACACAGCTATCAATCGATTGTATTGAAAATTAGAAAAAACACAACACACACACTAGACGGGACGAACGGGGAGATCAACTGTCCAAGTTGATGCACTCAGAGATGTTTCCTGCAGTAGGGGGGTGACCCGTTGAGCTGTACTGCAGATGTTTGGGTTGTTGAAAGGGATGTAACTGTAAGGCTTGGTTCAGTTTGGTGGCTCAATATCGTTGGGGAAATCTGAAGACAACACACGACAAAAACCTAACCGATGAGTTGCTCAAAGGCTGTTCAAAAGAGGGTGGCCAGTGCCGGTTTGCATGACGTGTTCAAAGCGTGTTCAAATGCTCACCACAGCAGCACCAACAGCCAAGAGGAGGAAGCAGGAAGTGCACCCACAAAACCAAAACTAAAGTAGCTACGAGGACCTGACACAATAAAAGCATGTGCCAGGTGTTTCTGCCTAACTTGATTGCACAGGGTTACACAGGTCAAACTTGTAAAAAGTCTTTCAGAGCGATGCAGCACTCTTGAACTATCCAAGGTACTGGGGCGTGTTTTGTTGAAAAATGTCAACACGGACACAAGAAGCATGTGGAGAAGAAAAAAACAAAAAGAACTGCCAAAGATTTGAGAAGAATCGAGGGTGAAGCTACCAAGAACCCTTCATCCATCAGTGCTGCCATTAACTACAATAAGAATCAAGAAGTACGACATGTTCAGTTCTCAGAGTCATGGCCAAAGTAAGAAAAGCTGCGACCAGACCAGCTCTCAGCAAGATGCACAAGTCAAGAATGGGCCAAAAATATCTCCAGATGGACTTTTCAAAGGTGTTGTGGCCCGATGAGATGAGCCTGACTCTTGATGGACCAGATGGATGGTTGGACACAGAGCTCCACTTTGACTTTGGTGATGGTGCGGGCAGGTCTCATTAAAAGTAAGCTAGTTGGACCTTTTCGGGTTGAAATGCACTCCATGAATGGTCTTGTGGCTATATTGGTCAGTGAGGCTTTTCTTTTAACATTTCAGAAAGGTTATCTGTAATTTTTGAAGTGTGTTTGTTATTCTCACTTTAACCCTTGTTCTATCCTAGGCATGTTAACATTGGGAGTTGGGTCATCTAGACCCACTAGACAGTGCTCTGAACCTTTTTTCTTCAATGATTTGTGATCTTCACTGGTGTCCATGGATTACATGAAATCTTTCCACCTTTATCCACCTTTGCCATGGGAGGGAGAACACCTCAATGGATGGGGGGGTCATAGGATAGCACAAGGGTTAACAGATGAAAACAAACAAGTGAGGTGAGAGAATCTTTGTTTTTCAGGGAGTTGCGTAATAATTCTGCACACTGTTAGTTGCCTAATAATGGAGTAAATGTAGTTATTCTAAAGTTATCTTAAAACTTCACCTTTACTAGTTTAAGATTGATGGTTTGTTTCTATTATGGATCGACCAAATCTACTGCAACAATACAATTAATCCTCAAAAATACAACGTGTCTAATAAAAGTGCACACATGTACAATATATATTTCTGGTTCTTTCTGGAATGTATATATTTATGTATATATTAGAGAAAAAATACAGACAACGAGAGAGAGACTCACAATTTTTCTGATGCCAGGTGGAGAGGGCTTGACAGCCATTTTCCGATCCAGGGTGTGAACGTCTGAATGTAAAATCAACACCTGATAGCTGAAGGACAACACCTCATCAGTCACAAGGTCAGACTACAGGAAAAGTTGTGTCACAATATTTCTGGGTAAAATAAAAGGAACCATCAAATTGTGGGAACTATAGACTTAGTTACTTTCTTTCATACAAACTCACACATATGCACACACACAACTGACTTTTTTATGAAATTATTTGAAGTTTTTTTTTTTTTATTATAGCATGAATTCTTTAAAGACCCACTCTGCTTTCATCAGAGTGGGTCTTGTCTTTGGTTAGGTTTCTTTATGCTGGAACCAGAGGTGAGGCATTTTCTATGGGTGATGTCAAACTCGCTCAGTCCACTTCTATATACAGTCTATGCTGTTGAATGCACTCGTTGCGACTCTGAGGCACTGCTATTCTTTTAGGTTCATGGATGTTCTCACATTAATCGGCTTGACTCGTAATATTTGCTTCAGAAATAAGGAGAAGCTTGTTTGAGCATCAATGTGAACATGTGAAACTAATACTGTTATTATTATAAGACACTAGTTATAGTGTCTTATTATAATAATAATAATACTAACAAATACTATTGTTATTATTATAATAATAACATTTGTTAGTATTACTATAATAAAACACTATAACTAGAGTCCTGAGCAGCTTACCTTGCTTGCTTTCTTTACAATGCTATATTTCTCTGAGACTCTTCAGAAACAGAAAGGTCAAGGGACTGGTTAGCCATTCACTGTTCCAGGCCTTCTTTATGATTGGACCAGGATAGGGTAAAGGAATTCACCACAGACAACTACCGTATTCTCACGACTATAAGGCGCACTTAAAAGTCATACATTTTCTTCCGCCAGCAGGGGGCGCCCTATGAGCCGATGCGCCTAATGTGTAGTTGTTGGTCGTAGAAGAAGATGGAGTGAGGAAGGGAGAGAGATGCAAAGACCAAGTGCAACCCAACTGCAGTGTCACTGTCTGCGAATTTAAAATGTACATGCTTCTTCTACCTCATAACACTTAGCCAATTCAGTAAGGGAGGGGTAAGCAGTGAAGCAGGTTGCACACAGACGTAGATGAACATTCAGCAAAACAACATGAGACTCACTTCTCTTCACAGCCACCTAACTCAAGGTGTGGTAATAAACTTCCCATGAGTCTTAGTGGCCATGGGCGGGCTAAGGCCCAGGTCCCAACACTTGTTAACAAGATGGCTGAAGCCCTGTTGGAACTGCAGCTATCAGCTACGCGGAGGAAAATAAGAAATACATCAAACTAACTCAGATTTGCTCCCGTTGTTTTTTTTAAACACACATTAAATGTGTGTGTGGCTTTAAGCTGCTGTTTTCGCTAGGGCATAGGAGGAGAAATGCAGAGAGAGACTGACGGAGCCTGTGTGTGTGTGTGTGTGTGTGTGCTGAAAGCAGCAGCGAGAAAAAAGGAGACGTGAGCACACGCGTGTGCACTGTGTGTCTTTAGCGCTTGTGTAGGATAAGGAGGAAGGGAGACAAGAGCGCACAAGTGAGTGACCATTCAGTTTGTGTTATTCAGTTAGGGAGAACAGTAACATCCAGAGACTGGATGTTAACCCACTCTAGAAGCGCTGAGGGTCTGAACGGGGCGTTAACGTGCCCTCGCCTTAACACCCGGTGCGCCTTTTGTATGTGTCAAAGACGGAAAAATCCCCCGTGACTGAGACCGCGCCCTACCATCCGGTGCGCCCTATGGTCATGAAAATACGGTAACTCAAAGTAAATCCATTCAACTGCCGGGCAGATTTCTGAATAGGACTGCACACCCAACAGCCTGATTGGATAAGCATGCTTTAAGATTGATGCCCAGTTTCCATGTTCTCATGCAAAGATGGATTATGCGTTTGATATGAAAACAAATAAAGAGCAAGACTTGGTGCAGTAAATGATGTAAGACTCAGCCACTCCAGATTTAAGCCAAATCTTGAAGACGAGGTCATTTGAGAGAGGTTAATGACTGCAAAGTGGTGGTAGGAGAAAGTGTAGCCAGACAGCACCGCATGGTGGTGTGTAAGATGACTCTGGAGGTCAGGAAGAAGAAGAGAGGGAAAACAGAAAAGAAGACCAAGTGGTGGAAGCTACAGAATGAAGAAACTTGTGAGGAATTTAGGCAGAAGTTGAGACAGGTCCTGGGGGGTCAGGATGAGCTTCCAGAGGACTGGGAAACTACAGCAGAGATTATCAGGGAAACAGGTAGGAAGGTGCTAGGTGTGTCATCTGGAAAGAGGAAAGACGGTAAAGACACTTGGTGGTGGAATGAGGAAGTACAGGAAAGCGTCCAGAGGAAGAGGGTGGCTAAAAGGAAGTGGGATGTAGAAAGGACTGAGGAAGGTAGACAGGAGTACAAGGAAGCGCAGCGTAGAGTGAAGAGAGAGGTGGCAAAGGCCAAACAGAAAGCTTACGATGAGCTATATGACAGGTTAGACACAAAGGAAGGAGAGAAGGACTTGTACAGACTAGCCAGACAGAGAGACAGAGATGGGAAGGACGTGCAACAGGTAAGGGTGATTAAGGACAGAGATGGAAAGGTGCTAACAACCCAGGAGAGTGTACAGAAAAGATGGAAGGAGTATTTTGAGGAGCTGATGAACGAGGAAAATGACAGGGAAAGAAGGGAGGAGCTGTGGTACTGTATAAGGTCGTCTGGAGTGGCAGAGAAGTATGTCAGAGTAGTTCAGGACATGTATGAGAGAAGTATGACGGTGGTGAGATGTGCTGTAGGTCAGACAGAGGAGTTCAAGGTGGAGGTGGGACTACACCAAGGATCAGCTTTGAGTCCCTTTTTGTTTGCTATGCTGATGGACAGGCTGACAGACGAGGTAAGACAGGAATCTCCCTGGACAATGATGTTTGCAGATGACATTGTAATTTGCAGTGAGAGTAGAGAGCAGGTGGAGGAACAGCTAGAGAGGTGGAGGTTTGCTCTGGACAGAAGAGGCATGAAGGTCAGTCGTAGTAAAACAGAATACATGTGTCTGAACGAGAGGGATCAAGGTAGAAGCGTTAGGTTACAGGGGGCTGAGGTGGAGAAGGTGCAGGAGTTGAAGTACTTGGGGTCAACAGTTCAGTGTGATGGGGAGTGTGGAAAAGAGGTGAAGAGGCGAGTGCAGGCAGGTTGGAGCGGGTGGAGGAAAGTGTCAGGAGTGTTGTGTGACAGAAGAGTGCCAGCAAGACTCAAAGGAAAGGTGTACAAGACAGTGGTGAGACCAGCTCTGCTCTATGGGTTAGAGACGGTAGCAGTGAGACAGAGACAAGAGGCTGAGATGGAGGTAGCGGAGATGAAGATGTTGAGGTTCTCCTTAGGAGTGACCAGGTTAGACAGGATAAGGAACGAGTACATCAGAGGGACGGCTCATGTTGCCTGTGTTAGCGACAAAGTTAGAGAAGCCAGACTGAGATGGTTTGGACATGTTCAGAGGAGGGATAGTGGATATATTGGTAGAAGGATGTTGGAGATGGAGCTGCCTGGCAGGAGGGCAAGAGGACGGCCAAAGAGGAGATACATGGATGTCTTAACAGAGGACATGAAGTTGGCTAATGTTAGGGTTGAAGATGTTCATGATAGAGTGAGGTGGAAAAGGATTATTCGCTGTGGCGACCCCTGATGGGAAAAGCCCAAAGAGAAAGAAGATTGAAGACCTGGTATCTCTGTTCAAATACTTTAATAAAACTAAAACAGCTTTTCTTAAATTAATAGTAAAAAATTGCCTATAAAATTAATAAAGCACATTAAGACATTTGTGTGGTGGTGGTATAATTGTATGTGTGACATAAATTGGTTTTAACCACAGTACTCTAAGATTTACCTCTCCGGGTGTGTGCAAAACATTTTGTCCTCGTTCAGAATGTGTTCCCTCAGAGCCACGATTTCTTCATATCCAGGGAGAAAGATGAGGACAGCTCCTGGAATGGAAACATCTATGAGGATGACAGAAATGTGCCGTTAGGGGATAGGAATAATTCAGATATGTCTTCTTTTCACTAACATACTTTCATTGACTCTACTGAATTTTAATCTATATTTCAAGTCATGAAATTTAAACAGTTTGACAGTTTCAAAAGCTGGTCGTACAGACTGAGCTGTAATGCTAAAAGTATTCACAATAAAATCATTTATAGTCTTCTCTCACTCTCTGTGGGTGGTTTCTCCCCCAAGCTCGGGTCTTCTGCCTGGGAGCTTGAGAGTCCTGCAGTATCTTAGCTGTTCCTGCACTTTTCTAGACTGTTTCCCATTTTGACCTTGGGGTTTCCAGTCCATATTCTGCACACATGTTCCTGTACATTATTCCAGCCACTTGATTGTGGCGCTCCATGTATGCTTTCCCTGCCAGCATCTTACACCCTGCAGTTATGTGCTGGATTGTTTCAGGCGCCTCTTTGGACAGCCTACACCTTGGGTCTTGTCTGGTGTGGTACATCTACACCTTGGGTCTTGTCTGGTGTGGTAGATCTACACCTTGGGTCTTGTCTGGTGTGGTACATCTACACCTGGGGTCTTGTCTGGTGTGGTAGATCTACACCTGGGGTCTTGTCTGGTGTGGTAGATCTACACCTTGGGTCTTGTCTGGTGTGGTACATCTACACCTGTTGTCTTGTCTGGTGTGGTAGATCTACACCTGGGGTCTTGTCTGGTGTGGTAGATCTACACCTTGGGTCTTGTCTGGTGTGGTAGATCTACACCTTGGGTCTTGTCTGGTGTGGTAGATCTACACCTTGGGTCTTGTCTGGTGTGGTAGATCTACACGTTGGGTCTTGTTTGGTGTGATACATCTACACCTTGGGTCTTGTCTGGTGTGGTAGAACTACACCTTGGGTTTTGTCTGGTGTGGTACATCTACACCTTGGGTCTTGTCTGGTGTGGTAGATCTACACCTTGGGTCTTGTCTGGTGTGGTAGATCTACACCTTGGGTCTTGTCTGGTGTGGTAGATCTACACCTTGGGTCTTGTCTGGTGTGGTAGATCTACACCTTGGGTCTTGTCTGGTGTGGTAGATCTACACCTTGGGTCTTGTCTGGTGTGGTAGATCTGAGCCTCTATGGCTCTGGTGCTCAGGGCTTGTTCCTGGGCTGCCAGGATGAGCGCTTCAGTGCTGTCCTGTAGACCAGCCCTTTCTAGCCATTGGTAGGACTTCTTGATATCAGCCACTTCAGTAATGGTCCGGTGGTACATCCCATGCGGGGGTTTGTCCTCCCATGAGGATCTGTCCTCCAGCACTGTATCCTCTGCTCTCCCTTGCCTGAGACATTCACTGAGCACACTGTCAGTTGGGGCCTTGAGCTTGATGTATTCATGCATCTTGGATGTTTCATCCTGGATAGCGACTTTGACGCTCACTAGGCCGCCTTCCTTGCGGCTAGCATACAGTCTCAGGGTGCTGGATTTGGGATGGAACCCTCCATGCATGGTGAGGGTCCTCAGGCATTACCTTTCACACTACTGCCTACCCCATAACCCATGAGAGACAATGAAACCCAGGTCATGAAACCTCAAACCTCGCTTGGCCAATCAGGTGTACGTCAGGTGCTGGGGAACCAGAGCACCCTAAAGACACTTTTTGGCTTTTCTACTTTGAATTGAAGATCAGCTTCTAGTTTTCATAACCAGATGAGGTCGGAGTCCCCCATGTTTGGAGTTCTTTGCTCTTGTAGTTCCTGAAAATATTAAAGCCTGTTTTGTTTGAATCCATTAGGCCTCTTAAGCAATGTTTTTCAACCAGTTTGCCGCGGCACACTTGTGTGCCGTGGGAGATGGTCAGGTGTGCCGTGGAAAATTGCCCTCATTCACTGATCTAAAAACATTTTCCATCTACAGGATTTCAGCTCTGTGTTCATCGAAACAGGCCCTGATAAAACACTGAGTAGTTAGGAATATGCGTCATTCGACAGCATCAGCAACGTTCAGCAGCGTTCAGCAGCGTTCGGCAGCGTTTGGCAGCATCTGCATCGTTTGGCAGCCGTTTCTCTCTTGCTTGCTTCTCTCCTGCTGCTTATGTCGAAGAAGCAAAGGCCACATTTAGCAGGTTTCTGCAGCAAAATGCGTTTCAGGTCTTTTTGTAGCCTCAGGTTATACCTATCCTTGACGAGCCGCTCATTGTTAAAGCTACATTTCCCGCCATTTCGTATCATTTCATGACAGAGAGCAGTTTTTAAAACTTTTCAAGGACTTAGAAATTGCATTTTCAATTTCCAAAGCTTTTCCAGATTCTCATGCCCGTACAAACCGTGTCTTTACTGTCAGGTGTTAGTCAAAAGGGCGGGGCCTGTTCACAGACACACACAAACATTACATACAAATGGGTGGGACCTAAAAATGTGACACCAGGGCTCCAGACTGCGACCATTTGGTCGCATTATGCGACCAAAATTTGAGAGTGTGCGACTGAATTTTACATCCAGTCGCACATGTGCGACCAGTAAATTTGCCTCCCCACCCTCCGTATTTTTTATACATTAAACGTGGAAGGGGCACGTCAATAATCAATGAAATAATCAATGAGACGCGAGCGCACACGCACGCAAACACACACAAGCTCGCACGCATACACATGAGACGAGAGCACACACTCGCGTAAGTGGCTAAAATGCGTGTAGGGGGAGGGGCCTAGAGATAACCGAGCGCGCGTAAACATCTGTGGGAAGGAAACGGAGACAAAATCATCACAACCTGTGTGTGCATCTGAGCTATGAGCAAGAGAACTATTGATTCATTCTTCCGACCTGCAGCTGGTGTACCAGTGCCAGAGTGTACAGCAGGGGTCTCAAACTCACGGCCCGCGGGCTATTTGTGGCCCCCACCTTGAAATGAAAGTTTAATTTTAATGCGTCCTGCCAGTTTGTATGAATGACACCTTTTCATTGTCGTGTGCGGAGCTGACAAACCAACCAATCACAGTGGAGTAAATGACTATTGGGGGCGTGACAATGACCGGGCTTGAAAGCAGGAAACCTGACCGCCCCCTGACCGGACCACATGAAGGAGTTCCTTACTTTCCTTTAGAACGTAACTATTCGCTCGTAATTTTCTAAATGCATGCAGTCCGTGCTGAACTTTTCTCTGGGCCGCACAGACCCGGACGTTACGGGGGTTACGGTTAAGCGCGCGGCGTCGCATCCCCCCAACCAAACAGTTTATGCACGGCTGTTATGGCAGCACACCGCCCCCGCGGGAGTGGGGTCAGCTGAGGAGAATAAATGTTCCACACCTACATGCGTGACAGCTAACGGGGCTTGAACTTTAAACACGTGCGAGCGACAACACGGTTTAGTCCAAGACGCACTTAAAACGCGTGGTGAAAATGCAATGATAGAAGTGTTTGAGATGAACCAGCGGCTCGCCTGGATCATTGGGGAGACCGGGGGGGGTGATGGCGAATCTTCAGCGAGACTGAAGGAGAACAGGAAGTTGAAGTTCAACTCAGTTCAATTTAGTTTTAATATTCCTCTCCCCCTTAGTATGATCTGTGTTATTATATATTTTATATTTATTTGAATGTTTTGTAATGGATGTAGCCTATTTTTAATCAATTGGTATTTTAAATTATTTCAATTCCTCACTTAACTACAAAACCCATCAGGACACATGTCCCATAATGCATTGTTTTGTAGTCATAGGGCAGCTTTTAGTCAGTTCAGTACTAAATTTCCAGTTGCGTTCAGTAGGTTGGGGCCTTGCTGCCCCCGCCCCTTTCTCCTGATATTTTTGTGATGATTGACAGGTGATGTTGGAGCAAAAACAAAAATATATGTCACACACGGTGATCTGAACAGCGTTGCGTCCACCTGGGTGATCTCAAACAAGCTTATTGTGCGTCTTGGCTGCACTTATTTGGTGTCACCAAGATAAATTTCCATCAGTTTTTGAGCCTCTCTCTGATCTCAGGTATCTGTATCGATTGTTCTGATATCCAGTGAACATCGCCCGTTCTTTTACAGTTTACCTTCTTCTGTCAGTTTACCTTCTTGTTGCATCTTCAAAAGTGCAGATTTAAATGTGACACTGAATTTGAAACAGCACATTGTAATTTCTGCATCTATTATTAAAGTATTTATTCATAATACAGTGGAAATTAGTAGATTTGGTTAGAATGTTGATTTACGGTATGCACCCCTAAATTTTCTGGTTGTGTCCCTAAAATTTTCAGTTGGAGGCCACTGTGCTCCTAGTGAAAAAAGTTAGTCTGGAGCCCTGGACACACAAACATCTTAAGACGTACACAATACAACTACAGTTCACAGGCACATACTTCTCATAAATACTAAAGTGCAAAGGTGAGCTAACACCTGTGCTCAGCTGAGTGTGTAACAACTTCTTCTACCTTAATAAAGAGGAAGAGTACAATAAAGCAATATTACCTGCTTTAGAAAAAGGTGTGCGCAACTCAAACATTAAACATAGAAAATCCAGCAGTCTCACTTTAAGTTTATTTTAAGTGGTTTAGTAATTTTCCGCAGGCCCCAAACAATTCATCAAACAAAATACACACCCAACACCATGTATATACACTCACAGATATTTCTAAAAGTCTCAGTTGAAAAACTAGAGTCTGACTTAAATGAGTTCGTATCTCAGTCCTCAGACACGGCTCTCCGTTTATCGGGAAAAAACGTAGATTTTAAAGTTATTAAACAGCAGGTGTTTTCCCTCGTAAAAGCCCGTCTCATTAGTAGCTCCGCCCACTCGTAGACAGCGTTGCCCTCCTAAAGGAGCATGCTGCCTTTACTTATGTCTGTTTAAACAGTCACAAATGTCCATCAGAATAGTACCACACTATACAGCCATGGCCATAACATTTTTATCAGTGTATATTTTGCCTCTGCAGGGATTTAGAGCTAAATATTTAAAAGCAGCTCATCATGCTGTTTGTGGCAGTGTCACAAGTGTTCTACAGGGGTGGATGATTGTAACCCCGATGAAATTCTGCGCTATCACTTTAAATTATACTGCGCTGTATCCTCCTAGTGAATTTCTGCACTGTCACTTTAAATTTGCCGGTTCCCTTGCACTGTGCAAATACCGCGAGACTATAAGTTCTATAGTGACGTGGCTTTCGTTCTTGGGAGACCTGTCAAAGCACTGACAGGTTGCAAGTACGAGGGAGCTGGGCTGTGTACCGCTGCTGCAGATCGGCATTCATTATCTGAAGCCGGGATTTAAATCTGCACAGTTGAGCAAAAAGTGAACTGGTGAGTGCAGCCATGATTGAGACAGCTGGCGCGGGCGCCAGCTTAAATGAATTGTTTTTTTTATAATTGGATGTGGTTAAAATGAACTATTTTTCTGCTTGATAAATAATGTTGAAATATGAATTGAGTACTCGTTGAAATGAAATTGATGATCATCTACATTGAAATAGAAGTTTGAAATGTTGTACAACTATCGATTATGCACTTAAAATAATTTTTGTAATTTCCTCCTGATTATGAATTGCATATGCATTTGTTTATTATGTTAATTAAGGAGGTTGTGGGAATATGCTTTCTTTTGATCAAAGGAAATTATTATTTATTTATTGACCCTGTTTTAACAGGCCAGGTCGTGGTCGTCTTGCAGACCAATCTATTGGATGCTCAACCTGAGCACTGGACAGAATTGTTTATCAGGGAGTTTTACCGCTCCCAGAAGAAAACAAAGAGGATAAATCCTATGCAGATGGCGAGATAAAAAGGAGCCCCGATCCTGACTTGGATTCTGCCCTCTTCACTGCCAGTGCGGTAGGAACTAACCCCCTTCTCATCCAACAAATCAGCTGGGGTGTTTCTTTTCTTTTCTTTTCTTTTCGTTCTTTCTTGTTCCCAAAAGAGAACTATAAAAACTCTTTCATAAGGCTTAACAGACGCCTTAAGAACTATAAAGACAAAAAAAACAGAAAACATCCTCTGGACTCCAAAAATATTCCTTTGTTGTATATATTGTGATTTTTTTTGTATTCACTGTATATTGTAAATACATTCACATTAGCAACTCAAGTCTTGTCTGTGGTTTTTAAACATTCACATTCCTCCATGAGTCGAACCAAACTAGCCCAAATGAATTAAAACCAACTTTGCAAAGTTCATGTAAGACATACATGCTACATGATGGATTGTAGAAAGAGGGGGCATGCCATGCAGGTCACACCCACACCAAGACCCCCACCAAAGGCAAGGCAGCAGTGGCAGCCAGGGCCCCCCAGACACCTCACCCGCCAGGCAACTCAATGTCAAGCACCCAGACCAGAGCAGGAAGGACTACCATAGGGGCCCCCAGGGCCAGATAGCAGGGGGGCACAGGAGCACGGTGATTGCAAGCTCCTGCCCCTGCCAGAGAACAGCCCTTCCGTTCTGCCAGGGGGGCCATCACAGGACCACATGGAGAGACCCACCAGGCTGGAGTTCTGAACACCCCCCTACCTTTCCCCACACACAAAAAACGGGGCCCCAAGGAAGGCCCGCTCCATGCAACCACCCACCCACTCTACGGAAAGTCCAGTAAAGAGCAAGGTAGGGGCCACTCCCCCCACCCAAGAAGAAGGGATCCAAGAGAGGTGGGGGTGAGAATTTTAAAATGCCCAAGGATCGGACGCAAGGACCGGAACCATGGCTCTTGGCCTAGCCAGAGAACTCAGGGATTCCTCTCCCTGCGTGGAGAAAGGACCACAAGACCCAGGAAGCCGACACCCAAGGGACACAGCCACTGCCGCTGAGGGCCTGATTCCCCCACCAGGGATGGGATGGGGGCCAGATGGTCAGTTTCCCCGGGGATAGGATGAGTGTGGGATGAGTGTAATAATAGAAGTAGCTAAAACTGGCAAGTAGGCCACTAAGAGGATATCTCCTGTTTGCTGGCAGTGATGTCCAAGTGCCCTCCCACCAAACGACCCTATATGTCTAAGGTGCAGTTAAAACCAAGGAGATGGGCCCAAAGCCATGCAGCAACCAACAGGAGGGGACCACTGCCAAGTTTACCTATCCCTAATGTATGGCATGTTGTTCCAATATGCTACCAAGGAATTAAGTAGGCAGCAGCATAGGCAAAGTGCCGAGTCTTACCATCACTGCTGGTAGAGCAGATATGGTGAAGCAGAGTCATGATGAGCTTCAGGTCCCCCCACTGGCCATCAAAGCTGTGGTGAAACAGTTTGAGTAGATCCTCTTCATCATTGTTTGGTTCCACATAATCGCTTGGAATCAGAATGGACTCTTCCGCTGTGGTTTCTACCTGTAGATATCTGCAGGGGGGGGGGAGAAATACCTCTTTTATGTGATATTCTCTGTTTCTTAAGTATAGGGTTGTAAGCGCTAATTTACATGTTTATGGAAATGTGTATACAGTAATCTGAGACTAAATGTATGTTTCTTTCACTGTTAACCTTTGTACTTGTGGAAGCAACTTAAAACTTAAAAACGACATTTGCTTGTCATATTTGCTGGAGTGGGATGTCTACATAGCTGCATCCAGGTGTGATAGTGAGGGCAGAACAGTAAAAAACAAGACACTCCCACAGCAACTATGTCTAACAAGGATCCAAATGGTAGCCTCAAAATTTTCAAGTACAAAATGAAAAAGCTATGTCAGTTCATACTCACACGTTGAGATCTTCAGGAAGTTCAAGCGAATCCTCCAGAAGCTTAGCTATGATCGAGGCTGGTGTTATAGCTTAGGCACCATGAGCCAGAGCAGTATTTGCCCAAAAAGAGCTCCAATTGGAAGAAACACTTATCAAAGATACGTTGAATGTACTTCATCAACGCTGCCCCGAGTGCTCCAATTACCACAGGCACCACTGTCACCTTCACTTTCCAGGCTTTCTCCAGTTCTTCTCTGAGTCCCTGGTATTTCTCCAGTTTCTCATGTTCCTTCTTCCTGATGTTCCCATCCTTGGCACTGCCGCATCCACCACAACGGCTTTCCTCTGTTCTTTATCCACCACTACAATGTCTGGTTGGTTCTCCATTACCATCCTATCAGTCTGGATCTGGAAGTCCCACAGGATCTTTGCCCTCTCATTCTCTACCACCTTCAGAGGTGTTTCCCATTTTGACCTTGGGGTTTCCAGTTCATATTCTGCACACATGTTCCTGTATATTATTCAAGCCACTTGATTGTGGCGCTCCATGTATGCTTTCCCTGCCAGCATCTTACACCCTGCAGTTATGTGCTGGATTGTTTCAGGCGCTTCTTTTCACAGCCCACACCTTGGGTCTTGTCTGGTGTGGTAGATCTGCACCTTGGGTCTTGTCTGGTGTGGTAGATCTGCACCTTGGGTCTTGTCTGGTGTGGTAGATCTACACCTTGGGTCTTGTCTGGTGTGGTACATCTACACCTTGGGTCTTGTCTGGTGTGGTAGATCTACACCTTGGGTCTTGTCTGGTGTGGTAGATCTACACCTTGGGTCTTGTCTGGTGTGGTAGATCTACACCTTGGGTCTTGTCTGGTGTGGTAGATCTGAGCCTCTATGGCTCTGGTGCTCAGGGCTTGTTCCTGAGCTGCCAGGATGAGCGCTTCGGTGCTGTCCTGTAGGCCAGCCCTTTCTAGCCATTGGTAGGACTTCTTGATATCAGCCACTTCAGTTATGGTCCGGTGGTACATCCCATGCAGGGGTTTGTCCTCCTATGAGGATCTGTCCTCCAGCACTATATCCTCTGCTCTCCATTGCCTGAGAGATTCACTGAGCACACTGTCAGTTGGGGCGTTGAGCTTGATGTATTCATGCATCTTGGATGTTTCATCCTGGATAGTGGCTTCTACGCTCACTAGTCCTCGGCCTCCTTCATTGTACCAATGGCTAAATGTACTAGGGTTAGGCCCCATTCATTCTTTCCTTTACACGGATCAGTCGTTCTGGTCCCTTTGCTGAAAACACCCCCACGGCATGATGCTTCCACCCCCATGCTTCACAGTAGGTCTGGTGTTCTTTGGATGCAGCTCAGCATTCTTTCTCCTCCAAACAGTAGAGTTCTTACCAAAAGTTCTATTTTGGTTTCATCTGACCATAGGGCATTCTCCCAATCCTCTTCTGGATCCTCCAAATGCTCTCTAGCAGGCTGTAGACGGGCCTGCACATGGACTAGCTTTTGCTGGGGGACATGTCTGGCCCTGCAGGGTTTGAGTCCCTGGTGGTGTAGTGTGTTACTGATGGTAGCCTTTGTTACTTCTCCGCAGGTCATTCTCTAGGTCCCCCGTGGGGTTCTGGGATGTTTGCACACCGTTCTTGTGATAATTCTGACCCCATGGGATAAGATCTTGGGGCGAGCCCCAGATGGAGGGAGATCATCAGTGGTCTTGTATGTCTTCAATTTCCTAATAATTGCTCCCACATGTGATTTCTTCTCACCAAGCTGCTAACTTGTTGCAGATTCAGTCTTCCAGTCTGGTCCAGGTCAACAATTTGGTTTCTGGTGTCCTTAGACAGCTCTTTGGTCTTGGTCATAGTGGTGTTTGGAGTGTGACTGTTTGAGGTTGTGGGCAGGTAGCTTTATATAGATAACCATTCAAACAGATGACATTAATACAGGTAACCAGTGGAGGACAGAGGATCCTTTACAGAAGAAGTTACAGGTCTGTGAGAGACAGAAATCTAGCTTGTTTGTAGGTAACCAAATACTTACCGTAAAAACCGGACTACAAAGCGCACCCGATTACAAGCCGCACCCACCCATTTTCGCGTGTTCAACTATTTTTAAACATACATAAGCCGCGTCGGAGTTAAAGCCGCATGTCTCGTCCTGACTCACAGAATAGGTAAGGTTCATTACCTCACTGTTGGAGGAGTCAGCCTTGCCTCAAGCTCATGTATTTGAGTGTGCCCACATCTGCCAAACAGCATGGACCTCTATTCTGTTCACAAGTTCCTCAGTTATGGTTTATTTATTAATTTTTTTTTTTTTTTTTACTTATTGACAATCTAGGTATCACACATAAAATTACAAACAGTAACCATATAATCAACATTACATCCCTCAGTTATGATGAGGAAATTTACATTCACGATCCCCCATTTCCCATGAGTCTTAGGGGCTAAAAGGCGGGGCCAACGCCCGGCTCGCCTCACTGTTGTACGTGTTTAAGAATGAGCAATAGCAGCAGTGGATGGAGGGGCGAAAAGGAACAGCTCTCCTTCCGCTTGTGTCGCGGCAGCATTATGGGAGTAACAGGGCTGGTTAAAAAAACACACAGCAGTAAAATAAAGCAGCGGCGACTGAAAAGCGCGCGCCTCAGCGTGGCGCGTGCGTCAGAAGTTTCCTTTCACAACAAACACTGTAGCTCCGCGGACGCCTCTGAGCTCCGCGCTCGCCGCGCGCGCTCCCCTTCCTATCTTCTCCGACACATCTGGCCAGGGCGGCTCCAGGGAGGAGCAAATCGTGTCTGTGCAGAGCAATCGGACTTAAAACTGTACGTTTTGTGGATGAGGGGCGGATGCGTTGTTACGTGTGGGAGCCTTCAGACTGCCATTGGCCCCGCAGCTCTATGTGAACGAGCAGTAGCCAGGAGAACATGTCTCCAGCTCACACGGAGGCTGTGAGCTTTTCAATGCAAAATTCCGGTCAGTCCTTAGAAACCGTTAAAACGACCACGTGGATTTGTGTTTCCAGTCGTGTCCCGACAAAATAAAGGCTGATGTTATTCCCACATATTTACGTGCAGCCAGCTGAGTCATTATGACTCAGAGGTAAATTCACTCCTGAGCATGCGCTGTTCTCTCCGTCACACAGCTGACCGGCTTTTCCAAACCCGTTGGTGATGGTGGATTTTTTCACGCTGCTTTTAACCATTGCTTTTAACTTGAAAGCTGCATCATATTGTAGCGGCGATCACGTGCACGTTGGGTCTAATGGCACCAAAGGATTCTGGGATGCGGCCGGGCATGCGTGTTTCTTTTTGTTGAACCATGACTGAAGTGTCTAAGTCCTGAAGTGAGGTCCATGCTGTTTGGCTACTTAGTTTGCTGAAAAACAAATGACTCGTGCTTAGTGTTAGATAAAAAATTCAAACTATTCACTGAGTCCAAATGTACATACATGGCGGCCGCCAATTAAATCCATAAATTAGCCGCGTCACTGAATAAGCCGCAGGGCTGTGAACGCAGGAAAAAAGTAGCGGCTTATAGTCCGGGAATTACGGTATTTACCACCATCATTTACACATAGGTTTTTCTCATTTTGTCTCATAGTTGAGGTTTATCTATGTGAAAAATTACAGGCCTATCTCATCTTTTTCAGTGAGAGAACTTGCACAATTTGTGGCTGACTGAGTAGTTATTTCCCCACTGTATATATCAGAAGACATTCGAATGGCTTACTTAAAAACAACATATATTTTAAATGTTTTTTGCTTATTTTAAATGCCCTTTGATTTTCTCACACTTTTTTTGCAATGGAAGGATCTAAGTATTGGGTACCCCTGAAATATAGGTATTCAAAAGAACAGGAAGGGTTAGAGGGAAATACAAGCAAGACAGTGGCTCGAAAGGACCAAAGGTTTCATATGAATTTGCCATTATTGTTATACTAGTATTGCCAGGATCCTAATACTGCCATATATTTGTATCGGACAGAGATAGTGCTAAGCGTGCTCTTTATTTGTTGAAACTAATTAGGATCAAGGAATGGCTCACTTGCAACACTGGAGCAGATCTATTGCTTCTGTTTGATGGAAGTGTTTGGCAAAGTCCAAAGCCGTCCTGAAACAACAAAATGGCAATCAGCAGATTTGTACAACTTATGGCTGGTGGTGGCTTCAGAGTTAGATTTGAAGCTCATACTGCTGCTTACTTTATTGGTATCAAAAACCATATTTCTTTCATCTTAGAACATCAATGTAATGGTCTTAAGTTTGACATACTGAAAACTGATCCATTTGTAAAGTGAAAGATCAAGAAGGAAACCAGAACTTTAAAGACACTGAGGTCGTACCATCCATTTGATTCCCTTTTGTTGAGGTCAGCACCTATGCTAAGCAGCTGCTGCATCTGTGTGACAAATCCTCGGGCTGCTGACATCATCAGAGGTGTAGCACCAGTCTCACTGTGTGAGCAGTCAACTGTGGAACAGTTTACAAGGAAAAAACATAAACATGGCTCCAGGGGTACGACCACCACAGAAGACATAACCAGGGGCAAAAAGTAAAACAATGGTGCTACTTCTAGGCAAAATCTAGGTCCTGAACAAAAGAAATGTTTAAAATAAAGACTTCCAAGAGGAATTTCTAAAGAAATCATTTCAAACTGCCATAATAATTGAATACAGTAAAGAGCACACAGTAGCAGGTCACTCTAGAGAGTCTTACCATCAACACCTTCATTTAGGATTAGACTGAAGAGCTGACAGAAAATCTCTTGGTCTTCATAAAAAAAAAGCTTGGAGATGCAAGCATCTATCTGTCTTTGCAGCCTTGTCTTCTCACCCTACAACAGAATGATAGAAGTTTTCAATAAGACAGTTATAATCTTTCCTTCTTTCAGTTTAACATAATCAATTTAGAGACATTGGTTGATGATCTCTCTATTTGGACTGGTATATGTCTCTTGGCCATGACCTTGGTTTTGGGGTTAAATCAGAAAAGTATTATAGACAAAGCATCTTTGAAGTCTCATATGGACATGAAGAAAACAAGTGTTGGATTTTTACACCAGAATGGCCAACATCACCACTTTGGCTCCAAAATTACCTTCATTGTATTATCTACTACTTCAAAGTAAAGATATTGTTTTTCTCATAGCTAAAAACAGGGCTCTAAATTCAATGTGGTGGGTAGAAAACAGTTTCACTTTGGCAGGTGAAGCATTGCCTAACATTTCTGTCAGGGGGCTCAAACTCACAACCATGACTTTTAAGTGTCTGCTGCTACAACAAACATCCAACCAGAGTTGGTTCAAACATTTTTTTCTGACTTTATTGCACAGTGCACAGATTTAATAGTAACACTTGCCGCAGCATGAGGTGCATTCAGGAGCTGAATGGAAGCCCCTGAATGCACCTGTTGGAAAAATGATGTAGGGCGGGGCCACAGTCTCCATGCTCCGCCCCTTTCTGATCATCTACCTGCAGACAAATAGATCCATGAACGTCTATGTTTTCCTGGTCTGAGCTGGAATCTGGATGGCTACGAAATTGCTGCCATTTTGGGGCATTTTAGGCTGGGGAGTAAGGGCCTGTAAGTTAGTGGGAGAGAGTGTCTCCCCCACTCTAGAGTATAAGTGAAAAAAAGATCTTAAACCAAGACCTGGCTCAGAGGAGAAATAGATAAAAAAATGAGTTACCGTCTGGTTGAAGGCACCGCTATCAGCAGCTCCACGCCCACGAACATGAAGGAAGTCCGGAGATGAGACATCGTTCTGCTCTTCCCCAACAGCCTTTTGCTTCACTGCTCCGCACCACTCTGAAAATGGCAAGATATAAATAATAAAAATTATACATTTTATCTATATAGCGCTTTAAATGACACACAAAGACGCTTCAGACATGATGTATTCAGGGAGCACCATCTCTTCATAGAATTTTCTTTCTGTGGTGTTTTACCATGAAAACCAGTCAACTTCAGAATGTCTTCCAAAAAGAGTTCCTTCACTTCAAACTGTGTTTCTTTGACTGGAAACAAAAGGAAACAGAAGGAAGACATCATATGAAGGTAAAATATCAACATAATTACCTTTCTTACAGTTTTATTGTTATGAAGAAAGATTTTTTTTTCTGAGCAAACACAGATGTTAAAAGGATTTCATTGATTATATGTTAAAGAAACTTGTTATTTTTTTGTTTTTCTTGAACACTGTGCTCCACATTATTTTGTTCTGCAGAAAAAATACAGAAATGAAATAGTTATAATAATGGTATAATGATGCAGAAACAGATCTTCCATTGCACATAAGGTCTAAAATGGGACTGGAAAATCTAGATAGTTTACTGTTCTGGTTTGACTTTCTGCAGCAGGTTTGATGCTGCTGCTGAGTTCTCTAACCGGTTAAGCAGTTTACCAGCAGTTGCTTTAGGTGTGCAGGTTTTTCTAAAGGCATTTATCACAATCATATTCAAACACATTTTTTGGCAAGATTTAAACAGCAACTTCTTCATGTTTCATTTAAGACATCAGGCAAAACCTTTTAACTCAAGTTAAAGTAAAATCACAGTCTCAGCTTTTTTATGGAAAAGGTTCAAAGACTCACGACTGATGACAGGACAGGACCCAAAGTACTGCCTGAAAAGGTCTACATCCAGCGACGCACTAGAGAGAATCAGTTTTAGGGAAGGGATCTTCTTCAGCACATCTTTTATCTTTGTGAGCAAGAAGTCAGTCACACCATCACGTTCATGCACCTCATCCTGTACAGAACAGTTCAGGGTCAAACATCAGCTGGGTTTCCATCACACGTGCGCAAAACTTTATCCAATTCTAGAAATGTGGAAAAAACACAATTTTGCAATTTCACTGTTTCCATCAAATCATAATTATGTGAATAAACACAAACCAACTCGAGATAATTCCTTCAAAGACACGGATGTGAACAATACTTTGTTTTACAGGAGATACCTTCACATTTGTGTTTATCTCATTAAAATGTATGGAAGAGAAGGAGGATGTTTAGAGATTGGATGATTTATTTTAAGAAGCTCTACAAAAGCATCAGGAATCACGTCCCCATGTCTGGTTCTGGAGAGCGTTCAAAGTCTCTCCCGGTAGGGTGAGCTGCAAAAGCCGTTTTCCGCCGCTACATCCTGTCTCTGTGACCCACATTTATTCAACAGGGGAAAAATAAAAACAAGAATCAAACTACGGGATGTATTTATTATTGTCTTGATGAAAATAAGAAAAATATCATAAGCTTCAGAAGGCCTGAGCTGGCTGCCTCCCCAACCCGCAGCGGCTCTCCGTCTGCCGCCAGCCGGCCAGGTGTCGGCATAGCGAGCAAACGAGCTCCGCTGCTCAGCGTAGCGAGCTGCTATACCTGCTATGCGCAGTAGGGTTTGAAAACAGTGAATGTCTCAGGCAATGGAGAGCAGAGGATACAGTGCTGGAGGACAGATCCTCATGGGAAGACAAACCCCTGCATGGGATGTACCACCGGACCATAACTGAAGTGGCTGATATCAAGAAGTCCTACCAATGGCTAGAAGGGGCTGGCCTATAGGACAGTACTGAAGCACTCATCCTGGCAGCTCAGGAACAAGCCCTGAGCACCAGAGCCATAGAGGCTCAGATCTACCACACCAGACAAGACCCAAGGTGTAGATCTACCACACCAGACAAGACCCAAGGTGTAGATGTAACACACCAGACAAGACCCAAGGTGCAGATCTACCACACCAGACAAGACCCAAGGTGTAGATCTACCACACCAGACAAGACCCAAGGTGTAGATCTACCACACCAGACAAGACCCACGGTGTAGATCTACCACACCAGACAAGACCCAAGGTGTAGATCTACCACACCAGACAAGACCCAAGGTGTAGATCTACCACACCAGACAAGACCCAAGGTGTAGATCTACCACACCAGACAGGACCCACAGTGTAGATCTACCACACCAGACAAGACCCAAGGTGTAGATCTATCACACCAGACAAGACCCAAGGTGAAGATCTACCACACCAGACAGGACCCACAGTGTAGATCTACCACACCAGACAAGACCCAAGGTGTAGATCTATCACACCAGACAAGACCCAAGGTGTAGATCTATCACACCAGACAAGACCCAAGGTGTAGATCTACCACACCAGACAAGACCCAAGGTGTAGATCTACCACACCAGACAAGACCCACGGTGTAGATCTACCACATCAGACAGGACCCACAGTGTAGATCTACCACACCAGACAAGACCCAAGGTGTAGATCTATCACACCAGACAAGACCCAAGGTGTAGATCTACCACACCAGACAAGACCCAAGGTGTAAATCTACCACACCAGACAAGACCCACGGTGTAGATCTACCACACCAGACAAGACCCAAGGTGTAGATCTACCACACCAGACAAGACCCAAGGTGTAGATCTACCACACCAGACAAGACCCAAGTCTTGTCTGGTGTCCTTCTATGGTGTCCAAAATGGGAAACACCTCCGAAGGTGGTAGAGAATGAGAGGGCAAAGATCCTGTGGGACTTCCAGATCCAGACTGATAGGATGGTAATGGAGAACCAACCAGACATTGTAGTGGTGGATAAAGAACAGAGGAAAGCCGTTGTGGTGGATGTGGCAGTGCCAAGGATGGGAACATCAGGAAGAAGGAACATGAGAAACTGGAGAAATACCAGGGACTCAGAGAAGAACTGGAGAAAGCCTGGAAAGTGAAGGTGACAGTGGTGCCTGTGGTAATTGGAGCACTGGGGGCAGTAACCCCCAAGCTGGAGGAGTGGCTACAACAGATACCTGGAAAGACCTCAGACCTTTCAGTCCAGAAAAGAACAGGAACAGCTAAGATACTGCAGGACCCTCAAGCTCCCAGGCCTCTGGTAGAGGACCCCAGCTTGGAGGAGAAACCACCCACGGAGGGTGAGAGGGGCGTTTTTCTTATTTATATATTATTTATATATATACACTGTATATATTATAATGTTGAACTGTTACACTTGAAGGTTACTTTACTTTGCTGAACGTCACTTTGCCGCTGCCTCAGGCAGAATTTCCCCATCGTGGGATAAATAAAGTGTTATCTCATCTCATCTCTCACATGAAGAGCTCGAATAATGACTTTGTCTTCAACATAACTGACTGTGTGTCAGGTGGGGCACACAGCATGCACAAACTCTCTGCACATCCTGTGTACA
This sequence comes from Oryzias latipes, assembly GCF_053564925.1. Classification (NCBI taxonomy): domain Eukaryota; kingdom Metazoa; phylum Chordata; class Actinopteri; order Beloniformes; family Adrianichthyidae; genus Oryzias; species Oryzias latipes. Next base: position 293,149 of record NC_136248.1, read on the forward strand.
GTAGTGCAGACTAAAAGCTTGACTCTGGACATAAACTGTTCCATGTTCTGACAATCTGACTCATATTCTCATTATGATTTTCCGTTTCACACAAAAACATTTAAAAAAAGGGAAAAAAAACTCTAACTCTGCAACTACCAGTCCCAAGCCCGGATAACAAAAGAGGAGGGTTAAGTGAGACTTTACAGTGACAAACCAGAAATAAGTCACAAAAAAGGAGATAAAAATAAGAAAATAAATATGTTCATAAAAGGAAAGGGGTCACTAACATCAGACAATATGCTTTATTCTGTGAGAGTCATGAATGTGCACCCCAAGTTAGAAAAGATTTGGATGAAAATATTTCAAGATACACTAACTCTAAAACTGAAAGTTTGACCTGATGGTGGCGCTACAACAAAGGTCAAATAATCACCAAAACCAAACTCTTGTGGTCATTCATGTTGTCAGTAAATTTGAGAAGATTTGTATGAAAACTTTTCAAGATACATTCATTATTATTTAAATGTTTGGCCTGATGGTGGCTCTAGAGAACAGGTCAACCCACTGTTTCTTATCAAAGGGTAAATTATGTATTCAACAAATAAAACATGTGCCTGACACAAAAAAGTTGTTTAACAATTTTATGTAAATCATTTTCTCAAGGCAAATATTCCGGGGGTAATATTTGAGGATAATACGAGGGTTAATAGAATTTCAGATCTATTGGAAATGTTTGTGTTTGCAGTAACTAACTATAACTGTGAGCAGTTTAAAAAGAACCACATTAGTTAACATGGATAACACCATTCACTCTTTAGCACCGTACTGGTGGCCCTTCCACTCTGTAAATGCATTGACATCTTAAATTCTCCGTCTGCAGCTGCTAACAAGACAAAGCATTTCCATGACTATTAACTACAGTGATTGTGCTTCTTTGTGAAAGGGATGCTCACCACAATAACATGAGTGACCGTTGAGAGGCTGGCATCTCCTGCCATCAATGTTCTGAGGAGAACTCCACTTGTGCAGTAGGTCAGCAGTGTTTTGGGGGAGACCCTAAAGTTTGTAAAAGTAAAAAGAATGATGTCATTGCAACATTCAACATGTTGTTTGATGCAACAACATTATTACATCATGGTTTACCTTTTACGGTGATATTTTTTTTTTAAACTTGTCCTGTCTAACAGCTGGGCAGGCAGATGAGAGCTGAGGGCCTCTTATGTTGTACATATTTTACTTTAACAATAGGGGTTATTAATCTTCAGACAAACCAAAGGTATGTCTGGATAAACCCCTTTTGGAATTGAGGCCAAACTTTATTAATTTCAACCATGTTTGAAAATCTTGGGTGTTGGACCGGACGGAAAAGGAAAGAGGGGAAGAAGAGGGAGGGATGTCAGATAGAGAGAGGGGGATAGGAGGGTGATAATGGGAGGGGAGGGGGGATAAGACTATGAAGCAGCATAAAGCAACAAGTTTACTGGTTGTTTATCATTACGGTAAGGTTCAAATGTAGTACAAAAAGGGCGGGGCCTGTCCACACACAAACTGAAATGTTATCAACACACCTGCTAGCTGCAAAAATGTCCACATGTCGACATGTACACAAAGCAGATAGTGTTCACACGCATACTTATGCCTTAAAACCAACTAGTGTGAAATATTTCAGTCATTCAATCACGCAAACTATTAGTGCAAAGGTGAGCTAACACCTGTGCTCAGGTGAGTGTTTATGTTCTTCTAAAATGGATGGTGGAACGTGAAAAGAAGGAGGGAGAGTGCCCAGCCATCCCCACCCCAAGACCCCCACCGCAGCAGCAGCGGCAGCCGGAATCCCCCCAACGCCACACGGGAACCGGCAAGGAACAACCGCCCCCCGGGCGACCAAGACCGCCACCCAGGCCAGGGCCAGCAGGACCGCCGCGAGGCCCCCAGAGCCAGAGAGCAGGGAGGCATGGGGGGAAAGAGAGCGTTCTGCTGATATTTTTGAGTGCAATAAAAAAAATTGTTTTTTGTTTGCCAGAGTTACATAAATCTTCAATCACAATCAGATCTTTAGTTTCAATCCATAATGTTGGAAATAATTTTATATTTATTAGGTTTGAACTTTTGCTTAAACAAGAGAGAAACGTGTAAAAATGTTAATGTTTGTCTGAGTAAAGTATAAAGAGTGTGTACAGTCATAGCCAAAGGTTTAGAGAATGACACAAATATTAGTTTTCATAACGTTTGCTAAACTCCTTTAAGATCTTTGTTTCAGTTGTTTCTGTGATGTACTGAAATAGAATTCCAAGCATTTTAAAGGCTTTTATAGAGAATCACATGACATTTATGCAAATGTTAAGTCAATGCAATTAGATCTAACCTTTAACCGTACATGACACTAATCCTAGCAGGTCAGCAGCATTACCTTTACCAGGAACACTGGAAAGTTTTGTCCTGGTTGATGAGAAGATGGAGTTTTTTCTCAAGCAAACATTACAACCTGCCTTTTAGACCCCATTTCACTTCTCTTTTTAAAACATTTTATGGATTCTTTGAGTCTGAGCTTTTAAACATAGTAGCCTGCTCTCTTCAGACGGGGGTCTTCCCCTCTGCCTGTAAGACAGCGGTGGAGAGGCCCCTTCGGAAGAACTTGGATCCAAATATTATGGAAAATTACAGACCTGTTTCCAACTTACCATTTTTAGGTAAACTTATTGAAAACATTGCTTTTATACGATTACATGATTTCACAAATGAACAAAATATTTTAGAAAAATGTCAATCTGGGTTTAGGACAAATCAGACCACTGAGACGGCTCATTTAAAATTTTAAATGATCTCAGAGAAAATTCTAAATCTCAGAAACTTTCTGTTCAGGGGCTGCTGGACCTTAGAGCCGCCTGTAAAACAGTAGATCACCAGATTTAAGAGCCGGATTGGCCTCTCAGGAACTGCTCTTAAATGGTTTAATTCTTATCTCACAGCTTGAATCTTTTATGTAAGTATGGATAAATGCTCCTCAAAGATCCATGAAATAAGTTTTGGGGTTCTCCAAGGGTCGATTATGGGTCCAATACTTTTTTTTCAATTTGTTTTTATTGCAAACAAAAAGAGAACTGTTACATACATGAAACACGATGAAACAAAGATACAGTTTCATATTTGTAGTACAACATGGCCAATTTTTTATTTTTATTTTTTCAAACACCTTGAACCCCCCCCTTCTCTCCATGGTTTGCAAGACAAGGATAAGATATATATTGTCCAATATAACAAAAGCATATCTCTATGTGATCAACTCGATGGCCAAATCGATCAGCCAAGTGGCAACATAAAATAGAGAAATATAGTAACATATATAGCTGATGTGATATTTATATGTAAGAAAAAGAAAAATAATAATTAAAGCCGCAAGCGGCGTTGTATGGCCCGCAGACGCAACCCGCCTTCCACGCCCAACTCTACGCACCACCGCTGACCTCACCGCCCTCACAGCCCGCAAATTAAAAGCTAGTCAAGGCTGGATTTGCTAATTATGCTAACAATGCTAACTATGCTAATGTGGCTAAAAGTGCTAGCATTGCGATCAGCATCATCAACTGACTCAGAAAAACACATTATCTAAAATGCTAATTATGCTAACTATGCTAGCTACGCTAATGTGGCTAAAAATGCTAGCATTGCGATCAGCATCATCAACTGACTCAGAAAAACACATGACCTAAAAAGCTAATTATGCTAACTATGCTAGCTATGCTAATGTGGCTAAAAGTGCTAGCATAGCGATCAGCATCATCAACTGACTCAGAAAAACACATTACCTAAAATGCTAATAATGCTAACTATGCTAGCTATGCTAACATAGCTAAAAGTGCTAGCATAGCGATCAGCATCATCAACAGACTCAGAAAAACACATTCCTCCATTGGTGAGAGCTATATGCCATAAGTTGATAAAAAACCCACTTTTTCCAAAATGGCGGCTTTTTTGTTTATTTTATCTCCATAGCAACCATTTCGTGTTTTGGTCCCCTCGGGAGGACGAACAGATTGACGTCAGTTTCGGACAAATCGGTAAAAGTAAACTTTTTGTCGTCCTTAGCAACAGTGGTTTTATGCTAACCACGCCCACATTCCTTATATGTCCATATCCAGTGCTTTTCAATGTAATCTGTTTCAGGCATGAGTGCATGCATTCAATTTTCACTGTATTGTATTGAAATGCATGAGAGTTATAACAGTGCGCCACTTTGCTAGCTTGCCACGCACACGCCGTTCAAAATCTACAAATTCTAATTCCAACATTTTTTCCACAGAAGCTTGCCATTGAGGCCCAAAAAGTTTCGAGACGATTGATGAAAATTCCAACGACAAGTTTACGTTTGAATCCGGTGGTAAAGGTGTTTTTTATAGAAAATTCAAGATGGCCGCCTTTTCCCGAGGTCAAAGGTCGACGAAACTCCAGAGGTGATTGTACACTTACGCTAGGGACATGCAAGTCAAATTTCGTCAAAATCGCTCGAAAAAAAGTTCATTTTTCCATATTGTGTAAAATCGCGAAAAACGCACAATGGCAGATTTTGGCACAAAATGGCCGCCAAATGGTAGGTCGTGTCGCCATCACGTAATGATTTCAAAACTTTGTTTGGATATACCCGACAACGTTATATGGGTTTCGTTAGCCGATTCTTAAAAATAAAATCCGAATTTTTTTTTTTTTGCCGAGTCAGCACTTTTTTTTGCGATCGTTTTTGGTTTACCACGGCCACATTCCTTTATCGATTTTGTCGTGCGTGACATCGTTTTGTTCAGTGTGGGCCAGGGTATCGCATATTTCAGTTTCAGGCTATTCCGATAAAATATGTGCGAGCTAGCTAAAATGGCGACGGTTGCGAATTCGCCACGCGCACGCGTTTCAAATTCTACAACTTCTAATTCCAACATTTTGTCCACAGTAGCTTGCCATTGATGCCCGAGAAGTTTCAAAAAGATCGATAAAAATCCCTAGGACGAGTTTTCGTTTGTATCCGTCAATAAAGGTGCTTTTTTATGAAAATTCAAGATGGCCGCCCCTTCCCAAGGTCAAAGGTCAACAAAACTTCTTTGGTAGTTGTAGAATCGTGTTTGTGGCATGTGTATGAAATTTCGTGAAAATCGCTTGAACAAAAGTGTCGTTTTCCTATATTGTCAAAAAACACGAAAATCGCCATTTCTCTGAGTTCGCCACAAAATGGCCGCCAAGCCGTAGGTCGTGTGGCCATCCCATAATGATTTCATAACTTCTTTGGGATATCTCCAACACGCGTGTTTTGGTTTCGTAACTGTATTTCAAAATATTTTTTTTTGGCCCCATAAGCGATTTTCGGCCCATTCATTTTTTTTACGGGATCGCTCGCCGTGATGTCATCGACTTCGGGGGGGTGGCGTTCTCTTTGCCGAAAATTCATTTTCAATTTATCCCAGGTGTGTGCCAATTTTGGTGAGTTTTCGGGTATGTGGCGGGGGTCAAAATTAAGCTCAAAGACGCCGTTAGAGGACGAGAAGAATAATAATAATAATTAAAGCCGCAAGCGGCGTTGTATGGCCCGCAGACGCAACCAGCCTTCCACGCCCAACTCTACGCACTACCGCGGCCCTCTCCGCCCTCACCGCCCACAAATTAAAAGCTAATTAAGGCTGGATTTGCTCATAATGCTAACTATGCTAACTATGCTAATGTGACTAAAAGTCCTAGCATAGCGATCAGCATAATCAACTCTCTCAGAAAAACACATTTCCTAAAATGCTAATTATGCTAACTATGCTAGCTATGCTAATGTGCCTAAATGAGCTAGCATTGCGATTAGCATCATCAACTGACTCAAAAAAACACATTTCCTAAAATGCTAATTATGCTAACTATGCTAGCTTTGCTAATGTGGCTAAAAGTGCTAGCATAGCAATCAGCATCATCAACTGACTCAGAAAAACACATTACCTAAAATGCTAATTATACTAACTATGCTAACTATGCTAATGTGGCTAAAAGTGCTAGCATAGCAATCAGCATCTTCAACTGACTCAGAAAAACACATTACCTAAAATGCTAATTATGCTAACTATGCTAGCTATGCTAACATAGCTAAAAGTGCTAGCATAGCGATCAGCATCATCAACTGACTCAAAAAAACACATTTCCTAAAATGCTAATTATGCTAACTATGCTAGCTATGCTAATGTGGCTAAAATTGCTAGCATAGCCATCAGCATCATCAACTGACTCAGAAAAACACATTCCTCCATTGGTGAGAGTTATATGTCATAAGTTACTAAAAAGCCCACTTTTTCCAAAATGGCGGCTTTTATGTTGATTTTATCTCCATAGCAACCATTTTCTGTTTTGGTCCCCTCGAGAGGACGAACAGATTGACGTCAGTTTTGGACAAATCCGTAAAAGTAAATTTTTTTTTGTCCTTAGCAACAGTGGTTTTATGCTAACCACGCCCACATTCCTTATATGTCCATATCCAGTGTTTTTCAATGTATTCTGTTTCAGGCATTAATGCATGCATTAAATTTTCACTGTTTAGTATTGAAATGCATGGGAGTTATAACAGTGCGCCACTTTGCTAGCTTGCTACGCGTACGCCGTTCAAAATCTACAACTTCTAATTCCAACATTTTTTCCACAGTAGCTTGCCATTGATGCCCAAAAAGTTTCGAGACGATCGCTGAAAATTCCAACGACAAGTTTACGTTTGAATCTGGTGGTAAAGGTGTTTTTTATAGATAATTCAAGATGGCCGCCTTTTCCCGAGGTCAAAGGTCGACGAAACTCCAGAGGTGATTGTAGACTTACGCTAGGGACATGCGCGTCAAATTTCATGAAAATCGCTCGAAAAAAAGTTCATTTTTCCATATTGTGTAAAAACGCGAAAAACTCAAAATGGCATATTTTGGCACAAAATGGCCGCCAAACCGTAGGTCGTGACGCCATCACGTAATGATTTCAAAACTTTCTTTGGATATACCCGACAAAGTTATCTGGGTTTCGTTAGCCGATTCTTAAAAATAAAATCCGAAAAAAAAACTTTTTGCCGAGTCAGCACTTTTTTTTGCGATCGTTTTTTGTTTACCACGGCCACATTCCTTTATCGATTTTGTCGTATGTGACATCGTTTTGTTCAGTGTGGGCCAGGGTATCGCATATTTCAGTTTCAGGCTATTTCGATAAAATATGTGCGAGCTAGCTAAAATGGCGACGGTTGCGAATTCGCCACGCGCACGTGTTTCAAATTCTACAACTTCTAATTCCAACATTTTGTCCACAGTAGCTTGCCATTGATGCCCGAGAAATTTCAAAAAGATCGATAAAAATCCCTAGGACGAGTTTTCGTTTGTATCCGTTACTAAAGGTGCTTTTTTTTGAAAATTCAAGATGGCCGCCCCTTGCCAAGGTCAAAGGTCAACGAAACTTCTTTGGTTATTGTAGAATCAGGGTCTTGGCATGTGTGTGCAATTTCGTGAAAATCGCTTAAACAAAAGTGTCGTTTTCCCATATTGTCAAAAAACTCGAAAATCGCCATTTCTCTGAGTTCGCCACAAAATGGCCGCCAAGCCGTAAGTCGTGTGGCCATCCCATAATGATTTCATAACTTCTTTGGGATATCCCCAACACGCGTGTTTTGGTTTCGTAACAGTATTTCAAAATATTTTTTTTTGGCCCCATAAGCGATTTTCGGCCCATTCATTTTTTTTACGGGAACGCTCGCCGTGATGTCATCATCGTGGGGGGGGTGATGTTGTCTTTGCCGAAAATTCATTTTCAATTTATCCCAGATGTGTGCCAATTTTGGTGAGTTTTCGGGTATGTGGCGGGGGTCAAATTTGAGCTCAAAGACGCCGTTAGAAACAATAATAATAATTAAAGCCGCAAGCGGCGTTGTATGGCCCGCAGACGCAACCCGCCTTCCACGCCCAACTCTACGCACCACCGCCCTCACCGCCCTCACCGCCCACTTTTGATAATGGCTAGTCAAAACTGCATATGCTAATTATGCTAACTATGCTAGCTATGCTAATGTGGCTAAAAGTGCTAGCATAGCGATCAGCATCATCAACTGACTCAGAAAAACACATTACCTAAAATGCTAATTATGCTAACTATGCTAGTTATGCTAATGTGGCTAAAAGTGCTAGCATAGCGATCAGCATCATCAACTGACTCAGAAAAACACATTACCTAAAATGCTAATTGTGCTAACTATGCTAGCTATGCTAATGTGGCTAAAAGTGCTAACATAGCGATCAGCATCATTAACTGACTCAGAAAAACACATTACCTAAAATGCTAATTATGCTAACTATGTTAGCTATGCTAACATAGCTAAAAGTGCTAGCATAGCGATCAGCATCATCAACTGACTCAGAAAAATATATTATCTAAAATGCTAATAATGCTAACTATGCTATCTATGCAAATGTGGCTAAAAGTGCTAGCATTGCGATCAGCATCATCAACTGACTCAGAAAAATATATTATCTAAAATGCTAATAATGCTAACTATGCTAGCTATGCTAACATAGCTAAAAGTGCTAGCATAGTGATCAGCATCATCAACTGACTCAGAAAAACACATTCCTCCATTGGTGAGAGTTATATGTCATAAGTTGCTAAAAAAACCCACTTTTTCCAAAATGGCGGCTTTTCTGTTGATTTTATCTCCATAGCAACCATTTTATGTTTTGGTCCCCTCGGGAGGACGAACAGATTGACGTCAGTTTCGGACAAATCGGTAAAAGTAAACTTTTTGTTGTCCTTAGCAACAGTGGTTTTATGCTAACCACGCCCACATTCCTTATATGTCCATATCCAGTGTTTTTCAATGTATTCTGTTTCAGGCATTAATGCATGCATTCAATTTTCACTGTATTGTATTGAAATGCATGGGAGTTATAACAGTGCGCCACTTTGCTAGCTCGCCACGCGCACGCCGTTCAAAATCTACAACTTTTAATTCCAACATTTTTTCCACAGTAGCTTACCATTGATGCCCAAAAAGTTTCGAGACAATCGATGAAAATTCCAAAGACAAGTTTACGTTTGAATCTGGTGGTAAAGGTGTTTTTTATAAAAAATTCAAGATGGCCGCCTTTTCCCGAGGTCAAAGGTCGACAAAACTCCAGAGGTGATTGTAGGCTTACGCTAGGGACATGTGCGTCAAATTTCGTGAAAATCGCTCGAAAAAAAGTTCATTTTTCCATATTGTGTAAAAACGCGAAAAACTCAAAATGGCAGATTTTGGCACAAAATGGCCGCCAAACCGTAGGTCGTGTCGCCATCACGTAATGATTTCAAAACTTTGTTTGGATATACCCGACAAAGTTATCTGGGTTTCGTTAGCCGATTCACAAAAAAAAAATCAGAAATGTTTTTTTTTAGCCGAGTCAGCACTTTTTTTTGCGATCGTTTTTTGTTTACCACGGCCACTTTCCTTTATCGATTTTGTCGTATGTGACATCGTTTTGTTCAGTGTGGGCCAGGAAATCCTATATTTCATTTTCACGACATTCCGATAAAATATGTGCAAGCTAGCTAAAATGGCGACGGTTGCGAATTCGCCACGCGCACGCGTTTCAAAATCTACAACTTCTAATTCCAACATTTTGTCCACAATTGATTGCCATTGATGCCCAAGAAGTTTCAAAAAGATCGATGAAAATTCCTAGGACGAGTTTTCGTTTGTATCTGTTACTAAAGGTGCTTTTTTTTGAAAATTCAAGATGGCCGCCCCTTGCCAAGGTCAAAGGTCAACAAAACTTCTTTGGTTATTGTAAAATCGTGCTAGTGGCATGTGTGTCCGATTTCGTGAAAATCGCTTGAACAAAAGTGTCGTTTTCCCATATTGTGAAAAAACACGAAAATCGCCATTTCTCTGAGTTCGCCACAAAATGGCCGCCAAGCCGTAGGTCGTGTGGCCATCCCATAATAATTTTATAACTTCTTTGGGATATTTCCAACACGCGTGTTTTGGTTTCGTTACTGTATTTCACAATATTTTTTTTTGGCCCCATAAGCGATTTTCGGCCCATTCATTTTTTTTACGGGAACGCTCGCCGTGATGTCATCGTCGTGGGGGGGGTGACATTCTCTTTGCCGAAAATTCATTTTCAATTTATCCTAGGTGTGTGCCAATTTTGGTGAGTTTTCGGGTATGTGGCGGGGGTCAAATTTGCGATCAACGGATCCGTTAGAAACGGGAAGAATAATAATAATAATAATAATTAAAGCCGCAAGCGGCGTTGTATGGCCCGCAGACGCAACCCGCCTTTCACGCCCAACTCTACGCACTACCGCGGCCCTCTCCGCCCTCACCGCCCACAAATTAAAAGCTAATCAAGGCTGGATTTGCTCATAATGCTAACTATGCTAACTATGCTAATGTGACTAAAAGTCCTAGCATAGCGATCAGCATAATCAACTCTCTCAGAAAAACACATTTCCTAAAATGCTAATTATGCTAACTATGCTAGCTATGCTAATGTGCCTAAATGAGCTAGCATTGCGATTAGCATCATCAACTGACTCAAAAAAACACATTTCCTAAAATGCTAATTATGCTAACTATGCTAGCTATGCTAATGTGGCTAAAAGTGCTAGCATAGCGATCAGCATCATCAACTGACTCAGAAAAACACATTACCTAAAATGGTAATTATGCTAACTATGCTAACTATGCTAATGTGGCTAAAAGTGCTAGCATAGCGATCAGCATCTTCAACTGACTCAGAAAAACACATTACCTAAAATGCTAATTATGCTAACTATGCTAGCTATGCTAACATAGCTAAAAGTGCTAGCATAGCGATCAGCATCATCAACTGACTCAAAAAAACACATTTCCTAAAATGCTAATTATGCTAACTATGCTAGCTATGCTAATGTGGCTAAAATTGCTAGCATAGCGATCTGCATCATCAACTGACTCAGAAAAATACATTCCTCCATTGGTGAGAGCTCTTGTCATAAGTTGATAAAAAAACCACTTTTTCCAAAATGGCGGCTTTTCTGTTGATTTTATCTCCATAGCAACCATTTTATGTTTTGGTCCCCTTGAGAAGACGAACAGATTGACGTCAGTTTCGGACAAATCGGTAAAAGTAAACCTTTTGTTGTCCTTAGCAACAGTGGTTTTATGCTAACCACGCCCACATTCCTTATATGTCCATATCCAGTGTTTTTCAATGTATTCTGTTTCAGGCATTAATGCATGCATTCAATTTTCACTGTATTGTATTGAAATGCATGGGAGTTATAACAGTGCGCCACTTTGCTAGCTTGCCACGCGCACGCCGTTCAAAATCTACAACTTCTAATTCCAACATTTTTTCCACAGTAGCTTGCCATTGATGCCCAAAAGGTTTCGAGACAATCGATGAAAATTCCAACGACAAGTTTACGTTTGAATCTGCTGGTAAAGGTGTTTTTTATAGAAAATTCAAGATGGCCGCCTTTTCCCGAGGTCAAAGGTCGACGAAACTCCAGAGGTGATTGTAAACTTACGCTAGGGACATGCGCGTCAAATTTCTTGAAAATCGCTCGAAAAAAAGTTCATTTTTCCATATTGTGTAAAAACGCGAAAAACTCAAAATGGCAAATTTTGGCACAAAATGGCCGCCAAACCGTAGGTCGTGTCGCCATCACGTAATGATTTCAAAACTTTCTTTGGATATACCCGACAAAGTTATCTGGGTTTTGTTAGCCGATTCTTTAAAAAAAAATCCGAAATTTTTTTTTTTTGCCGAGTCAGCACTTTTTTTTACGATCGTTTTTTGTCTACCACGGCCACATTCCTTTATCGATTTTGTCGTATATGACATCGTTTTGTTCAGAGTGGGTCAGGGAATCGCATATTTCAGTTTCAGGCTATTCCGATAAAATATGTGCGAGCTAGCTAAAATGGCGACGGTTGCGAATTCGCCACGCGCACGCGTTTCAAATTCTACAACTTCTAATTCCAACATTTTGTCCACAGTAGCTTGCCATTGATGCCCGAGAAGTTTCAAAAAGATCGATAAAAATCCCTAGGACGAGTTTTCGTTTGTATCTGTTACTAAAGGTGCTTTTTTTTGAAAATCCAAGATGGCCGCCCCTTGCCAAGGTCAAAGGTCAACGAAACTTCTTTGGCAGTTGTAGAATCGTGTTTTTGGCATGTGTATGCAATTTCGTGAAAATCGCTTGAACAAAAGTGTCGTTTTCCCATATTGTGAAAAAACACGAAAATCGCCATTTCTCTGAGTTCGCCACAAAATGGCCGCCAAGCCGTAGGTCGTGTGGCCATCCCATAATGATTTCATAACTTCTTTGGGATATCTCCAACACGCGTGTTTTGTTTTCGTTGCTCTCACTTGAAATATTTTTTTTTGGCCCCATAAGCAATTTTCGGCCCATTCATTTTTTTGACGGGAACGCTCACTGTGATGTCATCGACTTCGGGGGGGTGGCGTTTTCTTTGCCGAAAATTCATTTTGAATTTATCCCAGGTGTGTGCCAATTTTGGTGAGTTTTCGGGTATGTGGCGGGGGTCAAATTTTCGCTCAAAGTGGAAGAAAGAAAGAAGAAGAATAAAAATAATAATAATGAAACGAAGCAAAAACAATATAGAAGTTTTTGCGGTTAGGATTTCCCATGTATTTCAATGCGGCCTGTCTTTTACTATAGGCTGGGCATGTCTTTTGGAGTTTAAACCCGTCTTTTGAGGGCTTTTTGGGGCTTTTTTGGGTTTTTGTCGTCATTTTTGCGACTACAATTTTGTCGTTTGTGCGGGGGTGTTGTGCGTGTGTGTGTCTATTTTTGTTGCGTTACACAATTGTCGTGTCGTTGTGTGCTTTGGGCGACTTTTGACCCCATTTTTTGGCGTTTTGACGCGTTTTTTTGACGTTTTGGACCTTTTTGAGTGTTCGACCCTCGTAGCAGTTACAATATGGTCCTTGCAGTCTATGACTGCTGCGGGCCATAATAATAAAAAAACATTCGAAAAACAATATAGAAGTTTTTGCAGTCAGGTGGCCTATGTATTTCAATGCGGCCTGTCTTTTACTATAGGCTGGGCATGTCTTTTTGGCTTTAAACCCGTTCTTTGAGGGCTTTTTGGGGCTTTTTTGGTTTTTTGTCGTCATTTTTGCGACTACAATTTTGACGTTTGTGCGTTGGTGTTGTGCGTGTGTGTGTGTATTTTTGTTGTGTTACACAATTGTCGTGTCATTTTGTGCTTTGGGCGACTTTTGACCCCATTTTTTGGCGTTTTGACGCGTTTTTTTGACGTTTTGGACTTTTTGAGTGTTTGACCCTCGTACCAGTTACAATATGGTCCTTGCAGTCTATGACTGCTGCGGGCCATAATGAAACGAAGCAGAAACAATATAGAAGTTTTTGCAGTCAGGTGGCCTATGTATTTCAATGCGGCCTGTCTTTTACTATAGGCTGGGCATGTCTTTTTGGCTTTAAACCCGTCTTTTGAGGGCTTTTTGGGGCTTTTTTGGGTTTTTGTCGTCATTTTTGCGACTACAATTTTGACGTTTGTGCGTTGGTGTTGTGCGTGTGTTTGTGTATTTTTGTTGCGTTACACAATTGTAGTGTCGTTGTGTGCTTTGGGCGACTTTTGACCCCATTTTTTGGCGTTTTGACGCGTTTTTTTGACGTTTTGGACTTTTTGAGTGTTCGACCCTCGTACCAGTTACAATATGGTCCTTGCAGTCTATGACTGCTGCGGGCCATAATAATAATACTAACAGTGCTAATAATATTTAAGAACAGTTGGATTATTTTAAACTATAAACTAGTGAGATGTGATGGTAGAATGTGAAGAGGCCTCAGATAGAATTCTGAGTTTGTCAAAGTGATCTAAAACCGGGCCCCAGATTGAGAAAAATTTGACCCTCGATCCCTGAACTGAATATTTTATTTTTTCAAGTTGTAGTAGTTGCACAAGATCCGTCAGCCACTGGGACACCCTGGGTGGGTCCTTAGATTTCCAGTGCAGTAATATACGGCGCTTTGCTATTAGAGTAGCAAAAGCAAGAATGTCTTTGCGTCTTTTTCTTAATGTATCTGGGTTTTGGTGTGAAACACCAAATGTGACTGCCTCTGCACTAGGCTGTAGAGTGATATCTAGAGCATCTGATAAAGTTTTAAAAATTGTAGACCAGTAATTCACCAGAGCAGAGCATGACCAGAACATGTGGGTTAGATTGGCTGGGCTATTTTGACATCTGTCACAGTTTGCACTCAGATGAGGATAAATTCTTGACAGTCTTGCTTTAGAGAAGTGAGCCCTATGTAGAATTTTAAACTGTATTATATTTAACTTGGCACAAGAGGTACTGTGGTTAACTCTCTGTAAGGCCCGGTTCCATACATTATCTTCCATAACTCGCCCAAGCTCTTCCTCCCAGCTACCTCTTATTTTCCGAAGAGCTACGCTGTCATGAAGTGATATGCAGTCTTTGATTTTGGAAATTAATCTTTTTGAATTAAGTGGCAACTCAAACACCTCATCTAACACAGAGACTGGGGGTATGTTAGGGAAGTTAGGGTCATGCTGCTGAAGGAAGTGATGCACTTGAAGGTACCGAAAAAAGTGAGATTGAGGCAGATTAAATTTAGAAGCAAGATCATTAAAATTTGCAAATATACCGTTTAGGTACATGTCTTTAAAGTTGATAATACCTTTCTCTTCCCAAATTGTGACTGCGAAGTCTGTCTGACCAGGGAGAAAAAGGTGATTTTTGCGTATAGGACTAGTGGTAAGCACTTGAGTGAGTCCGTACATCTGTCTGAATTGAAATATAATTTTAAAGGTATTTGTAACGATTGGATTGTGTGTAATATAGTGTGAAATGACACAGGGAAGACTAGATCCAGTAAGGGCTGTCAGAGTTGTTGTTTTACAGGAGGAGGCTTCGAGTCAACACCAGATAATATCAGAAGCCTGGAGCATGGGTCCAATACATGTAACTTGTACATGTTGCCTCTTGGTGATGGAGAGACAGCGTTAACTTTCACAGCTATGCTGATGACACACAGCTTTACATCGCCGTGTCTCCTGATGACCTTGAACCTATAAACAATCTTTTAAATTGTTTTTTTGATATAAAGTCATGGATGGCAGAAAACTTCCTACAGCTCAACCAGAACAAAACTCAAGTTTAAATAATTAGTCCTGAAGACAAGACAGAGAGATGATTTGACCCAAACTTAGGAATTTTAAACCCTCTCACTGTGTGAGAAACCTGGCTGTACTTTTTGACTCTGAGCTAACTTTTATTCCTCACATTAAAAACATTGTGAAAACAGGATTTCATCAACCTAAAAACCACAGTCCGCCTGTTCCTCTCTCTTGCCAGCACAGAGGTGCTAATGCCTTTATTTATAGTCGCTTAGATTATTGTAATGCCCTGCTCTTTGGTTAATCCAGAAAATCTCTTTCAAATTTACAACTATTACAAAACTCGGCGGCACGAGTTCCGACGAGAACCAGGGGGCAGGAACACATTACACCGGTTTTAAAATTGCTTCATTGGCTCCCTATGTGCTTCAGGATTGATTATAAAATTCTCTTAACACTTTTGTAACACCCATTAGTTACACTAAGGAAGTAATCGCCAAATTTTTTTTTTTTTTACTTTATTCAGTCATACAGTCATTGTATGGCTTAATGTAGTTCCAATTTTCACCAGCAGAATGCGCATGCGTTTAGAGACAGAGTCGTTTTTTTCTCTTTCTTTTTAGATGTACTTGTGCTAGTCAGAACATGCACAGGACATGAACTCTGAGTATACGTACTTTCTGGGAGTAATGACTAAACTTTGATTTCTTGGTGTGTTTTATTTTACCAATAAAAGTGTTTAGTGTGACCCATCACACTAAACCCATCCTCCTTATCACAGATAAGGAGGATGGGTTTAGTCATCCTCTAATCATAGAGTTCCTGCAATTTCTCATCACGCAATCTACCCTGACCCCATTGTTCTAGGCTTCTCATGGCTAAAACTACACAACCCTCAGTTTAACTGGACTCATCGTCACATAACCAATTGGAGTGCTTTTTGTATGGCAAACTGCCTCCAGTCAGCCATTCCTTCTGTTTCCTCTCCAGTCCCCAGTATCTCTGAAGAGGTTGATCTGTCCATGATTCCTTCCTGTTACCACGACCTTAAATCAGTTTTTTGCAAGGTTAAAGCCAGGGCTTTACCTCCTCACCGTCCCTGATTCCTCAATAAACCTTCTCGGTGGAGCTACTCTTCCTAAAGGAAGATTGAACAATCTATGTGGTCCAGAGAAAGCAGCCATGGAGAGCTACATTCAGGAGGCTTTATCCATGGGACATATTCGTCTGTCCTCCTCACCGGTGGGAGCCCGTTTCTTTTTTGTTGAAAAGAAAGATAAATCTTTACGCCCCTGTATCGACTACCAATTAAATCAAATAACCATCAAGGACAAGTATTCACTCCCTCGCATCTTCTCCAAACTGGACCTACGCAACGCCTACCATCTCGTTTGCATAAAGGACTGTGACGAGTGGAAAACGGCCTTCAACACACCCCTTGGACATTACGAATACATGGTGATGCCCTTCGGTTTAACCAACGCTCCCGCTGTTTTTCAGGGAATGGTTAACGACGTTCTCAGAGAATTTAACCGTTTTGATTTTGTTTATCTGGATATCCTTATTTAAAGGCTCTTCCGCCCTTTTTATTGGGTAGTTGTAAAGTGTGGTATCATATTCTTGGTCGTTTTCCTTACCATATAAATCTTGATATAGGTTTATCCCATTTTTGGATTTGGGATTGTGGGATCTCTACTGGTAAAGAAACAAGAAACAAGTAAAGGAGCCGTGGTAGTATATTCATTTTTATAATATTTATTCTTTCACTTAATCCTAGTGTCTAATGTGGACAATCTTTCTATGTCTTTTCTGATGTTGATATTTGTACGTTCATAGTTATCCTGATATAGTTTTGCTGGATCTTTAGGTATATTCACTCCCAAGTACTCAAGTGATTTGGCATCCCATTTTATCTTCCATTCATTTAAACCTAGATTTGCAAAGCAATTAAACATGAGTATCTGAGTTTTATTTATATTTATTTTGTATCCTGAGCTTTGACTAAATATATCAAAAATCTTCATCAAATTACCAAATGATTTGACTGGATCTAATAAATATACCATAACGTCATCCGCGAACAGACCCATGATATGTACCTGTCCACCGATGTCTATTCCTGTTATCCTCGTGTCTTGTCTCACCATTTGGGCTAATGGTTCGATATAAAGTGCAAAGAGTACAGGGCTAAGGCAACAGCCCTGTCTAGTCCCCCTTCCCAGACTGAATCTATTTGTGAGGGAGCCATTGATTTTGATTCTACCTGTTGGTTTGGAGTAGAGAGAACTGATACACTTAATTGACTTTTCACTAAATCCAAATTTCTTCAATGTTAAATATAGAAATTCCTAATTGACTCTATCAAATGCCTTTTCGGCATCTAAACTAGGGCTGAAACGATTCCTCGAGTTACTCGATTACAAAAATTCCTCGAGGCAAAAACTCTGCCTCAAAGCCTCGTTAAATTCCTATGACGCGCACTATACACGCGGTGCAGGAATTTGATTGTGTCACACGGACCGTTTATTCACACGGCCCTTTTGAATTTAGTTGGCGCGTTGGCGGAGAATAGATCTATAAATAAACGGCAGAAATTGTCTAAAGAGTGGGATCATTACACACTTAATAAAGAAGAGAACAAGGTGCAGTGTCTCTACTGCAAAATAGAGCTGGCATACCACAACAGCACATCTTCCATGATTCAGCATCTGAACAGAAGACATCTGCGTGACCGCTGGAACCCCGACGCCTTAAGGCCCGTTCACACCGGGACGAATTTCGCCGGCGATTTTTGCCGACGTTTAACGCCTCGTGACTAAACAAAGGGCACCAATGAGAGTGTGCACACCGACGCGAAAAAACGCCACGCGTCAAAGCGTCAAAAAAAAAAAAACGCCTCGGGTTCGTTTTTTTTTTTCCGACGCGTCGCGTCGAAATCTATTCGACCAATGAGAATGGCGCTTTTGCACACGTGTCTGGAGCTTCTGAAGTTACAGTAAAACACAACTTGGGGGCGCTCAAACACAAAACTGCCTTGCTGAGCACACAAAACCAGCGAAGAAGATAGACGCCAAGTAGCGTCTACACTGCCGCGAAGAAATAATGACGGACATTCAAAAATATCCCCGAACCAAGAACCAGTTGGAGCTACTGGTGCTTGAAATATTCATGTTTTCTTTGTATTATTCTGACAAGCGCGTAAATACTTGCTCTCTTCTTCTGAGTGAAAAGCGACTTTAAGAAGCGTAAAGTTGCGCAGCGCCACTTTGTGTACAGGAGTATTTCTGTTTACATTAAGCGCCATCTAATGTCAGGGAAGGAAATTGCATGTTGGCTCGGCTCATCGTCAGCGAAAATCGCCTGGGTGTGAACACAAAAAACGTGGCGAAAAACGCTGGCGAATAACGCCTGGCGAATATTCGTCCCGGTGTGTACGGGCCTTTAAGCGCGGGACCCGCGCATGGCTCCGGCAGCTAGCAAGTGGCGGCTTCAGCCGCTCCGCGCCCCCTCCGCGGCGACCAGCGCGGGCCGCCTCGGCGGGCGGCGAGAGCCCCTAGCTGCGGTATTCAGGCGACCGGACCTGCTTTGAACACTAATTTTTTTAAAGTAAACGCTTCGGACCCCGCGGGACACTCAGCTAAGAGCATCGAGGGGGCGCTGAGAGGCAGGGGCTGGGACAGGCGGTAGCTCGCCTTTCGAGGGACCGCGAGGCTTCCTTAAGCATTGCAAAAATAACAAAAGCATTATTTTTACACGAAATATAAACAATGATAATGATCAAATATGTTTTTCTGATTCTTTTATTTTTAATGACCTTCCACTTTGGTGTTGTGCCACCCTTTCAAAGTCTTCTGCCCCCCCCCCATACAAAATGTTCTAGCTCCGCGACATTTCTCAAGACCAACTTAAAAACACCAAAAGTAACATTTGCATCGGAGTGGATCTTTAAAATCGAATGCTTTTTCATTTTACAACCACATCATTTTTGTTATGCATTATTTGTTTTGGTTGTTCAAAAACACACACAAATCGTTTTATCCGATTACTCGATCGATTAAGTGCTAGTTTTATCGATTACAAAAAGAATCGATAGCTGCAGCTGCAGCCCTAATCTAAACTTATTAAGGCAGCTGATATTTATTTTAATGTATCCTGTTTATGATGTGAAGTGTTCTCCTTATATTATCGTGTGTTAGTCTGCTTTTGACGAATCCAGTTTGGTCCTCATCTATTAAGTTTGATATAAATGATTGGAGTCTATTTGAAATTATAGAGGTGTATATTTTATAGTCAACATTTAATATAGAAATTGGTCTGTAGTTTTGACAATATTCCTTGTCCTTTAATGGCTTAGGAAGTACTGTAATGACTGCCTCCTTCCAGGAATATGGAGTTTGTCCACTTGATAAAATCCAACTGAAAGTGGAGTGAAGCAGTGGGATAATTATTTCTTCAAATTCTTTATACCATTCTGATGGAAAGCCATCACTCCCAGGTGCCTTGTTTGATATCAGCTTGCCAATTGCTTTTTTTATTTCTTCCGTGGAAATTTCTGCCGTCATGTGATCGTTTTGTTTCGTTCCTATTGAAGGTAGGTCTAATGAGTCTAGTAAGGTTTGCATCTCCTCTTGTTTTGAAGTCATTGGCTCAGTATGTAAGTCATCATAATAGTCCCTAAATATATTCTCAATTTCTTCTGGATTATATTTTTTGTTGATTTGTTTTTGGGTCTCGTATTTTATTAATGTTTAGTTCTACTTTCTCGTATTCGTCGAGCTAACAGCCTTGTGGCTTTGGGGCCTGAGTCGTAATAGTTCTGTTGTAAGTATCTTATTCTTGTTTCGGTCTTGTATTGGAGTATATCATTAATCTTCTTTTTTGTTTCACTGATTAGCTGTCTTGTTGTTTGGTTTGCGTTGTCTTTAAAGGCTTGTTCAAACAAAGGCAAACAAAAGTTTGAAAAATTCTTTAGTACTTTCTGGTGGAGCATAGACATTTACCAGCGTTATTGTAGCCTGGTCAATTACTCCTTTAATTATAATAAATTGCCCTTCTTTATCTTTAACCTCCCCTTTAAATGTAAACTGAACCGTGTTCATTATCAATATTGCTTCTCCTCGTTTCCGTGGATTGGTGTGTGAGCTATAGAAAGCGTTCTTGAACACAAACTTTTTCAATTATGCGTGTTCTGCATTTGTCAAATGGGTCTCTTGCAGGAAGTTTATATGCTTTTTTTCTTTCTTTAATTTAGTCATAATTTTGGCCCTTTTGACTAGGTTTCCCAGACCATTTACATTTAGAGACAGGAGATGGTTTTCATTTCTTTTAGTATCCATGAATGGTTATAGAGTCTAAAATAATATTCGATCTGCAGGTTTCTAGATGTACCTTCTTCAACCAATAACTTAACAAACAAAAATTTAGAACACATTTTAACTATATACATGAACAGATGCTTCCATGAAGGAAAGTCGACATTAATAGTAGTATTAAGTCGGCTCCTCCTGTTTTAAGGCAAGGCAAGGCAAGTTTATTTGTATAGCACAATTCGTACACAAAGTAATTCAAGGTGCTTCAATAACAGAAAAATGCATTAAAATCACAATACATCATAGAAATAATCAACGTAAAATTTACTTTAAAAAAAAATAATTGAAAATTGATTTAAAAAGAAAGGAAGGAAAGGAAAGAAAAGTGCAGATAGGACCTTTCAGTCATATAAACGGCTAAACAGAAATGTTTTAAGTCTAGATTTGAACATGAACACAGAAGAGGCCTGTCTTACGACTTCAGGGAGGCTGTTCCAGATTTTAGCTGCAGAATATTGAAACGCTGATTCCCCTTTTTAGTTCTGACTCTGGGCATCAACAGGAGGCCGGCCCCTGAGGTCCTCAGAGTACGAGATGGTTCATATGGCACTAACATGTCAGAGATGTACTTTGGTGCTCGGCCATGGAGAGACTTGTACACAAGCAGAGCTGCTTTAAAGTCTATTCTTTGAGGTACAGGGAGCCAGTGCAGAGACCTGAGCACAGGACTAATGTGATCATACTTCCTGGTTCTGGTCAGGACTCCAGCAGCAGCATTCTGGATGTACTGAAGCTGTTTTACAGCTCGTTTGGAGAGGCCGGTGAGCAGGCCGATACAGTAGTCTAACCTACTGGAGACAAATGCATGAATAAGTATCTCCAGGTCAGGTTTTAAGCGGTAAGACCTCACAAAGAGAGAGGGCCCCTTGCCAGTGATGAGATTCATCCCATACTCGATTACTTTACCCATCCTAATCCGCACAACAAATTC
Source organism: Oryzias latipes (assembly GCF_053564925.1). Taxonomy (NCBI): domain Eukaryota; kingdom Metazoa; phylum Chordata; class Actinopteri; order Beloniformes; family Adrianichthyidae; genus Oryzias; species Oryzias latipes. The sequence continues at coordinate 314,561 of NC_136248.1, forward strand.
ACATTCCCATATATCCAACATTTATCGGGTTTAATACACATCAAGGCAAAGCATATTAACAAGTCATATTCTAATTTAGATGTCTACTATAATTATTCACTTAAAAGTTTTTTTTGTATTTTTTTTACTCATCCTCCGTTTGTGTTCTTCTTGTGCTGAAATTCCTGGAGCTGTGCGCGTGCTCGTCTGGCCACTTGTCCTGGTCTCTCTTTCCTGCTCGGTTTCCACGTAGCGAGTCCAGTTGACAGTAGTTTCTCCGCCTGAGCAAACTCCCTGGAGTGTCCCACCGGGTCTTCCACCTCGTATCCTCTCTTCCTCAGATCGTTGGTCGCGTCATCGGCATCCGCATATGTTACAACTCCGCCCGGCTAGTGCACGCGCATTTTATTGAACGGCGTTTGGAAGCGGACTCCTTCTCTCTTTAACACCTTTTTGATGTTTATGCATGCTTTGCGTTGTTGCAGAATGCTCTCTGCGTAGTCATGATCGAAAAAGACCCTTTTCTATCCGTTTATGACAATCTTTTTGTCCCACGCATTTTTAAGTATCAAGTCCTTTTATGGTGAATTGTTGAAAGCATATTACAATAGACCGTGGAGGATGACTTGCCTTTGGAGCTAAAGCTCGATTGCTCTGAATCTGGAGATCCATGTTTAGTGAAAACTCCTCTTTGAGCCAAAAGCAGCCATCGAGTTTCTGTCGCCTCCGCCCCCTCTTTGACACCGTAGATTCGCAGGTTATTCCGTCTTGATCTCGGTTCCAGGTCATCCAACTTTTCCTTCATCTTTTTCCGATCTTTCATTAAATCACACAGCACACTTTTCGCTTCACAGCTCCACGTTTCCATCTCCTCCGTCCGCGCCGCAGCTGCGTTTATCTTTTCTTGTTGTTCTTTCATCTCTGTTGATATTTTGGAAAATTTCTGATTGATGTCCTCCCTGAATTCGGATAATTTATCACTCATTTGAGCCGTGATGTCATCTTTGAATGTTTTCAAGTCAGCCTTCATTTCGCTATGCAAACTCTGGATTTGTTTGCTAATGCTATTTAGGCTGCTAAGAAAGTTAGCCGTGTCAGCTTCTGGTGCTAGAATGCCTCCCCTCTTGTTGTCCTCGTCTTCTTTGCTCTGTTTGGTTGGGTTCTTCTTTTTTGAAAGGCCCCGCTCATTTTCTTGCTTGCTACTCCTTGTACTGTGGTGCTCGTCGAATTTTTGGCGGACTTTATTCTTATTTTGGAGTTGGTTAGTGGGAGCTGTCTTTTCACGTCTCCATGTGTTGCAATGGTCCCCCGGAAGTCCCCCCGCCTCCACAGTGTTTTACTGATGATGTAGTGTGCTTTGGACCATGAACTTCTCCACGCCTTCTCCATACTTTTCTCTGGCCATCATTCTGGTAGAGGTTGATTTTGGTTTCATCTGTCCAAAAAATGTTTTTCCAAAACTGTGCTGGCTTTTTTAGATGCTTTTTAGCAAAGTCCAGTCTAGCCTTCCTATTCTTGAGGTTTATGAGTGGCTTGCATCTTGCAGTGTTCCCTCTGGATCTACTTTCATGCAGTCTTCTTTTGATGGTAGACTTGGATATTGATCCGCCTACCTCCTGGAGAGTGTTGTTCACTTGGTTGGCTGTTGTGAACGGGTTCCTCTTCACCATGGAAATGATTCTGCCATCATCCACCACTGTTGTCTTCCGGGGACGTTCAGGTATTTTTGCGTTGCTGAGTTCACCAGAGCTTTCTTTCTTTCTCAGGATGGACCACACTGTTGATGTTGCCACTCCTCATACTGTAGCAGTTTCTGGTTTCATGGTTCTTTCTGTTTTCTCAGCTTAATGATGGCTCCTTTTACCTGCATGGAGAGCTCCTTTGACCGCATGTTGTCTGATCACAGCAAAATCTTCAAAGTACAAGCTCGAGTCCTCTAATCAACTCCTTTTATCTGCTTCACCTATAATGACATAAGTGAATTGCCCACACCTGCCCATGCAATAGCATGGAGGTCAATTGTCCAATTACTTACCAGCCCATGAAATGAAGGGATTGTGTTTAAAAAATGCTTTTGTATTTTACATTTTTATGCAATCTTTTTGTTCAACCCATGGAATATAGCAGAAAGTCTGCACTTTAATGGCATCCGAGTTGTTTTATTTCAAATTCACTGTGGTAATGTACAGAAACAAAATTATAAAGAATGTGTCTCTGTCCAAATATTTATGGTCCTGACTGTATATATCCCTTCCTCCCTTAGATCATAGGTTATCACTTGGGGTCATGCTTCCCGAGTGTCCTGTCTTGGCGGAGTCCGCAGAACCATCAACCACATCCGAAGGCGGTTTTTCTGGCCCTCGATGGAAAAGGATGTACAAGAGTACGTCGCCGCATGCACTACCTGCGCCCGCTCCAAAACTTCCAATCAGCCCCTGCTGGACTCCTCCATCCCCTACCTACTCCCAGCCATCCTTGGTCCCTGAACCTCTTATCTTGAAGTTCTTGGTGATCCTATAAATTGGTGATTTAGGTGGAATCTTAGTTGCCACAATATCCTCTCCTGTGAGGCCGTTTTACTGCAAAGCAATGATGGCTGCACCTGTTTCTTTGCAGGTCACCATGGTTACCAACGGTAGAACAATGATTTCAAGCACAATCACAATCGTAGTGAGGGGTTTTACAGCCTTAAAACATCCAGAACATTGTAAAAAATAAAAAAGGACAACTTCGAGTTTCACCAATCGGGGTTATTTTTAGAATACAACTCCTGCGATAAATAGAGAACCATTGAATATTGATTGAGTCGATACAGTTATTTAATCCAGTGATGAAAGTCAGGCAAGGAAAAAATCCCTGAACTTTTCTTTGAGCGATATGGCGGGCACAGAGCGAAATTTTGGAAAAATACGTGGTCTTAGATGCATTCTGGTGCATTCTGGCAGCTAGTTATTCACTTCTTTATCAAGAAACTAAGACTAATTGGAGCATCATGATTTGTCATTCAAACCCCTAGTTTGACTCTCCATTAAGGACTTGCTGGTCCTAAAAAAGAATTTGGAAAATTGCTCAAAGTAACACAATCCTACAATCTACGCTTTTCCTTAAAGCTGCAAAACATACAATTGCTAAAATATAGTAACATCAAAGCCCCAAATGGCAAAAAGAACACCAGTAACTATGATATTCTATGAAAATACCTCAGTTATTTATACATTATTTCTGCTTTAGAAATGACTGATGTACAACATCCACTTGCACTGTTTTCTCAAACTATAATTACATCAAAATATGGGATCTGCTTTAAACTATAATTCTATAACATAATACATCAATTCTTTAACACCAATACTAAGTAATCTGGGAAATATCAAAACAAACATACAAACTAAACTAAACATTGTAAACATTATTTTTTAAGGGAGTGCGGGTCCAAACCATCAAATACTTATAATTAATGTTAACTATACTGAACTAAATCATGGTAATTAGGAAATACAAATAAATTAGATAGAGAAATGTATTCAAAATAAAAACTGAAACTCAAAACTAAAATTGAAATTATTTCAAAATGTGGTTTTGAGATTATTTTACACAAAAAAGTATTTGACCTACACTACCTTAAAAATCTTTTTTTTTTTCCAGCCAAGACCACTTCAATTTGTTTTTTATCGTCTTCTCACAACTGAGGTCGTGACCACGCTCAATAATGACGATGCCTGCCATTATTTTAACACAAATTTGATCGCAAACTCTTCAGATGTGTTTGTGAAAGTTTAGCGTGGGTCCGCCAGTTTTGGTCTCTAGGGAAGCAAGTCACGCTGACCACGTGGTGCAGACAGAGCCAATCAGACCCGTCGACGCATCCGAAAGCAACTAAAACGTCCCGTCATTGGTCAATTAGGCCGGGAAGACGAAAGATGGCCACGACCATAGAGGAAGCGATCTGCGGAGAAATATAGAAAATAAAGCTAAAATTAGCTGATTTCAGACCATTTTCTAATCCGGAAAGCGATTTGTCCGTAGAGATCAGGTTTTTATTTCCCGGAAAGTACGTTCGGTTTGCTCAAAAACCCGGATTTCCGGGAATTCCCGGAAGACTTTCATCACTGTTAATCCTAATTAAAATATCTTGTTCATTCTGGAAGTTTTTGATATAAAATCAAATCTATTTGGAATTTGAGGTGGACTTAAACACATAAATTTGCTGATATCAAACCCATGTTTACCTGGTAAAACAATACCGATTCATTCAAATGGTACATTTATTTTCTTCTAAATTGGTTCTCGCAAGTTTATCAGGCAAAACAATTACTTTAATTTTAGGAATTCATAATAATTAATGTTCCACTTTGTGCAGTACATGAAAATAGTGACATGAAAAATAATTTTTTTGACAAAGCCAAATTGGTTCCAAATGGAAAATTGAGAAAAAAAATGTATCTGCGCTCTGTGAGAGATGGTACAGTCCTTTTTAGTGAGAGTGTGATGGGGGCGAGTGTCTCACTACTAGGAGCGGGACCGGACAGTGACTTTTGCTGTGAGTGGGAGGGGACATTCCAATGCAGAGCATGACAGAGAAACCCGTCCCATGTGTGCAGGCCATGAATGGGTCCAGGGCTGGCTTCCACTTAGGGCTTTTACTTTTACAAATACATTTGAATAAATTCAAATCTAAATGATTCATTGTTGTCTATACTCACCCCAGATAGCATTTAATGTGAAGTTCAGTTTGAAATAAAGAGATGTAAGCTGATAAGAATTAAGAAGCAGTTTTCCTCTAATTTGCAGAAGTTTATTTCTTTTTTTCTTTTTTTTTTTTTCTTTTCTTTTTTAACTTGTTCTGTCCAACAGCTGAGCAAACAGATTAGAGCTGAAGGCTTTTTGTGTTGGACAGGTTTTACTATCACAAAAAGAGGTTATATAGCTTCAAGAAACTAGAGTGTAGATTTGTATAAACCCCTTTTTGTCGTATTATTTTTTATTTATTTGTTACATTTAGTGTGTGTGGGGAGGGAGAGGGGAAGAATGTGAGGGGAGGGTGGAAGAGAGTAAAAGGAAGAAAGGTGAAAAGGTGGGGGATACAAGCACTGATTTGACTAAGTTATTATTTTAAGCTGTAACAATTATACCAGATCTGCTGGAAAGACGAATGTTACATAAAAGGTGAAAATCTGACACTAAAATGAGTGAAAAAAATCTGTCCATCAATACACTGTAGGTAAGGAGGAGGGATGAAACAGACAGGAGTTTAGTTTAAGTGAAATTTATTTATTTAAGTGAAATTTGGAAATCGATTCAAACAAGATGAGATGCAAAAAAACATGATAAAGCATTTGAGATGTGGATAAATTCTAAGTTTCAAGAACAACTTTTCCGCAGCCCGCTTGCTGGTGTTCACAGTACCTGCTCTCCAGTCGGACATGGTAACCAACAGTCTGGCCGACACTCTCTCCTCTCTCTGCTGCCACTCTCTCAGCCACAGCAATGGCCGCTGACCGCCTGGGCTGCGTGCAGAAAATCCTGCAGCATTGTGAACTACTGCTGCAGTCATCCAGCAGAAACTGTGGAATCTGGATCACACAAACACTCAGAATCAACCTGACTTTAATGTGTTTGGAAAATATGATCAAAAATAAACACTTCCAAAAAGACAATGCCTGACCATTATTTTCACTACTACATGTAATCTTATAAAGATCAGTCTTTTATTAAGAACTTTCCTAACCCGTTCCTTAAAATTGGTTAAAAAATATAATCTATTTTAAATCTATTTTGTTTCACATTTTCTAGGGTTTATCTCATATAATGGCATATTCACAAACCAATCACATTGGATAAGCTTCCTTCTCAAATAAACTCCTAGAAAAGAGAAGCGCTGGAGTCCTTTCTTAAAACTTGTCACACTTGAGAATTAAAAGACCCAATTTGGTGTGGCTCCAAATAAAGAAGGGGTCCAGAGGAATGGAGAGAGTGGAAAAGAAGTGAAGAAGAGTGCAGGCAGGTTGGAATGGGTGGAGAAAAGAGTTTGAGCTGAAATGAAAGGAAAGGTGTAGAGTGTAAAGTGTGGTGAGAGCAGCCATGTTGTTTCCTAGAGACACCGAGGAAGAAAGGAAGCAGAGATGAAGATGCTGAGGTTCTCTTTGGGAATGACCAGGATGGATCAGAAATGAGGACATCAGAGGGACAGCACATGTTAGAGGTTCTGGAGATGGTTGGGACATGTCCAGAGGAGAGACGGTGAATTTATGGGTGAAAGGATGCTGAGTCTAGAGCTGCCAGAGGTCTAGAGGAAGACCAGAGAGGAGGATTTTGGATGCAGAGAAGGAAGACGTGAAAGTAGCTGCTGGTAGAGGATGATGAAGACATGCAAGTAGCTGCTGGTAGAGGATGATGAAGACATGAAGGTAGCTGCTGGTAGAGAATGAAGAAGACATGCAAGTAGCTGCTGGTAGAGGATGTAGAAGACAAGAAGGTAGTTGCTGGTAGAGGATGATGAAGACATGCAAGTAGCTGCTGGTAGAGGATGTAGAAGACAAGAAGGTAGTTGCTGGTAGAGGATGTAGAAGACATGAAGGTAGTTGCTGGTAGAGGATGTAGAAGACATGCAAGTGCTGCTGGTAGAGGATGGAGAAGACAAGAAGGTAGCTGATGGTAGAGGATGTAGAAGACATGAAGGTAGTTGCTGGTAGAGGATGTAGAAGACATGAAAGTAGCTGCTGGTAGAGGATGATGAAGACATGAAGGTAGCTGCTGGTAGAGGATGAAGAAGACAAGAAGGTAGCTGATGGTAGAGGATGTAGAAGACATGAAGGTAGCTGCTGGTAGAGGATGAAGAAGACAAGAAGGTAGTTGCTGGTAGAGGATGTAGAAGACATGCAAGTAGCTGCTGGTAGAGGATGGAGAAGACAAGAAGGTAGCTGATGGTAGAGGATGTAGAAGACATGAAGGTAGCTGCTGGTAGAGGATGGAGAAGACAAGAAGGTAGTTGCTGGTAGAGGATGTAGAAGACATGAAGGTAGTTGCTGGTAGAGGATGTAGAAGACATGCAAGTGCTGCTGGTAGAGGATGGAGAAGACAAGAAGGTAGCTGATGGTAGAGGATGTAGAAGACATGAAGGTAGTTGCTGGTAGAGGATGTAGAAGACATGAAAGTAGCTGCTGGTAGAGGATGATGAAGACATGAAGGTAGCTGCTGGTAGAGGATGAAGAAGACAAGAAGGTAGCTGATGGTAGAGGATGTAGAAGACATGAAGGTAGCTGCTGGTAGAGGATGAAGAAGACAAGAAGGTAGTTGCTGGTAGAGGATGTAGAAGACATGCAAGTAGCTGCTGGTAGAGGATGGAGAAGACAAGAAGGTAGCTGATGGTAGAGGATGTAGAAGACAAGAAGGTAGCTGATGGTAGAGGATGTAGAAGACATGAAGGTAGTTGCTGGTAGAGGATGTAGAAGACATGAAAGTAGCTGCTGGTAGAGGATGATGAAGACATGAAGGTAGCTGCTGGTAGAGGATGAAGAAGACAAGAAGGTAGCTGATGGTAGAGGATGTAGAAGACATGAAGGTAGCTGCTGGTAGAGGATGAAGAAGACAAGAAGGTAGTTGCTGGTAGAGGATGTAGAAGACATGCAAGTAGCTGCTGGTAGAGGATGGAGAAGACAAGAAGGTAGCTGATGGTAGAGGATGTAGAAGACATGAAGGTAGCTGCTGGTAGAGGATGAAGAAGACAAGAAGGTAGCTGATGGTAGAGGATGTAGAAGACATGAAGGTAGCTGCTGGTAGAGGATGTAGAAGACATGAAAGTAGTTGCTGGTAGAGGATGTAGAAGACATGAAGGTAGTTGCTGGTAGAGAATGTAGGAGATATGAAGGTAGCTGCTGGTAGAGAATGTAGGAGATATGAAGGTAGCTGCTGGTAGAGGATGGAGAAGACATGAAGGTAGCTGCTGGTAGAGGATGGAGAAGACAAGAAGTTAGCTGCTGGTAGAGGATGAAGAAGACATGCAAGTAGCTGCTGGTAGAGGATGAAGAAGACATGCAAGTAGCTGCTGGTAGAGGATGGAGAAGACATGAAGGTAGGTGCTGGTAGAGGATGGAGAAGACATGCAAGTAGCTGCTGGTAGAGGATGATGAAGACATGCAAGTAGCTGCTGGTAGAGGATGGAGAAGACATGAAGGTAGGTGCTGGTAGAGAATGTAGGAGATATGAAGGTAGCTGCTGGTAGAGAATGTAGGAGATATGAAGGTAGCTGCTGGTAGAGGATGGAGAAGACATGAAGGTAGTTGCTGGTAAAGAATGTAGAAGACATGAAGGTAGCTGCTGGTAGAGGATGGAAAAGACAGACGGAGGAAGCTGATTGGCTTTGGAGACCCTGAAGGTAAAAGAAGATTTTGGTGTGGCTCTACTTAGGTCTTCAGAAACTAATGAAGATAAAAAGCAATAGCATATGACACTTTCAAAGAAGCTAGACATTGACACTAGACTTTTTTATTAAGTCATGCATAAAAACCATGCAACCATGTTTTATAATTTGAAGTTCATTTTAACTTACCTGTGTAGTTTTTCCTGAGCCAGTTTCTCCCAAAATAAGCACCACCCTGTTCTGCTGAATAAGTTGTAGAATCTCCACCCGGCTTTCCCAGACAGGCAGGGTGGATCGGAAATTGTCCAGTTCTGAGGAACTTCTCTTCCTGGGTACCATTGGAATACCATTGTTTAAGCGTCCACTAGCTCTGTTTCTATCATAGCAGCTGTCTGGAGAAGAAGAGGTTTGGTTTGAACATGACCCAAAATACTCACAATAAGTTAGGGATATTGTCAGGCCATTGTTTTGTGGTGACAGACACGCCTCATTGTGTGTTTTCCACATGATGGTCACACTGTACAGTCTGTCTAAACTATTGAGGCCAAAACCAAAACATTCTGAAAGGAAAACCTTTTCGATGTTGCAACAATGTCAACATTGTGTGGGTCTAAAAGCTGATTTAGTCAGGAAGTCATTCTAATAGCCATGAAGACATGACGTCCAGTAACGGATGAGCAGCTACACCTGACCTTCAGGTTGGTGGTAGATAGTCAGGTGTTGCAGGTGAACCTGATGAGTCTCAAATCATCATCAACAGACTTTTATCAAGACCCAGGACTACTGCAGAGTTTGTGACAGACCCAGGAGAGGAACCCCCCCAGTGACAGACCATCACCATGACCAGAACCTCTGACCTCAGACATGGCTTAGCAAACACCACACAGCTGCAGGAGTTCACTCCCCCATCCCCTTTGCTGCATTGAGGACTCTGTTCCGGCCCTCTCTACTCTCTGTGTCATCATTCTTGTAAATCTCATCTCTACATGTAACACTTGCTACCCCAAGCTGTTTTGCCGTCATTAACCCTTTCCTGTTTTCCTAGGATAGTGTTTCCCCGGTTCCTGTGGCTCCTCAGATCAATCAATCTGATTTCCTGCAATCCTGAGTTGTCATATTTTTGCTCCCTGAAATCCTGGCATCTGCCACCGTTTGCCGCTCACGTGCCTTTTTGGCATTAGTAATGCCCACACTGTGCCCTCCAAACAACACTTTTCTCCTCTTTTCCACCTCGCCAACGATAACTTCTACTTCACATTGAGTGAAGTTACGTTTTTTTGATTTCCTCTCTGTGTTTGCCATGATTTCGCAATCAATGAATATTCATTTGTGGGCGTTTCACGAACTATTTATGGGCAACTATGGGCGTGTCATGAAGCCGCAAAAGCTGCGCAGCATTTAGAATTGGTTGTGATTTATTAAGGGAAAGATGCGTAGGATGTGCGTGCGCACGGTTTTATAAATCCGAATATTTCTGTGCGTACGCACGTCCTATGTTTCATCCGTACGCCACTTCTGACGCAAATCCTACACAAAGTTTTAGAAATGAGGCCCCAGAGGAGCAGCATTTCTACACACATGATGCCCTCTCATTTCCTCCTTCTCTTAGCTCTTTCAGAGGCGGTGGAAGTTCATTAAAAAAAGTTAATTCCCAGATCCTAACAGTGCCTGACATTGTGTCCTTGAGCAGGAAAGAGAACCTCACACTGCCTCAAACACAGGACATTTGTTGACTCTAGCTTACATTCACAAATCATTTCTCATACAGAACTGAGGGGAAAAAAAGAAAACTAAAATTCCTCTTCATCCATTGGAGTGCATTGATTTATACTTTATAAATGTATGCAAATACTTCTCTTAGTCGAACTTTTTGTTGTTTTACGATTTAGATTTTTGTAAAAATTAATTAGGAATCATCATCGCCACTAATGGCACTGAGAAAATACTGGATACTGGTTAGTTTTTCATCTATTTAAGAAACCCATGATGTGCAGTTTTCCAATAACATATTTGTATGTACTATATTACTTACAAAAATATGTACCAGTATTTTGTCTTTGTAGGATGTATAACATAATAAATCCAACAAAAGCCTTGTAAATGCGCCGCATTTAAAACAACATTAACTCATTTATATTAACATGAATGAAAATTACCAGAATCAATGGTGGAAAAGTCACTTTTGTTCCAGAGCTGTTTGTCCGTCTGCTCCTTTTTGTTAGCAGTTGACCTCTGGAGCAGACTTTGGATGATATGCTTGGAATTCTGGGAGACTATGAGGGGATAGGTTGGAGGACATTTTTTAAAAACATCCCTCTTCCCGACAACGAGCAGGCGATTTGGTTCCTTCCTAAATAAAGAAAAAAAAGTTTCTTAACATCTTCTCACAGGACGCAGCACCCATGCATGAATAAAGTCAGTCTGATCTGTTTTAGTTTTTTTTTAATCTAAAACAGACATTCATATCTATACACTCAGGTCTAATAAACTGCAGTCTCGTTAGCCTTTACTCTCTACGTGAAATAAACAAGACTAGCTTCAAAAAGGACGTTTAGCAAAAACCAAAACAAAGTAGAAGAAAGAAGAAGATCATATCTAAGACAGAGTTTTTCAAACTTGGTCACTGATCTACCACTCTGCTTGCTGCTGATTGGCTTAAGGGACACCAAATCTTGACTGACTAATCACATCTAATCCAAGCAGCAAGCAAACTAAGCAGGGAGATTTGAAAACTTAAGGCCTGTTCACACCGGGACGAATTTCGCGTGTGATATTCGCCGACGTTTAACGCCTCGTGACTAAACAGAGGGCACCAATGTGAGTGTGCACACCGACGCGAAAAAACGCCACGCGTCAAAGCGTCACTTTTTAGAAAGTGCCTCAGGTTCGTTTTTTTGGTTTGACGCGCCGCGTCAAAAACTATACGACCAATGAGAATGGCGCTTTTGCACACATGTCTGGAGCTTCTGAAGTTACAGTAAAACACAACTTGGGGGCGCTCAAACACAAAACTGTCTTGCCGAGCACACATACCAGCGAAGAAGATAGACGCCAAGTAGCGTCTACACTGCCGCGGAGAAATAATGACGGACATTCTAAAATATCCCTGAAAACGCTCATGATACATTTTCAGCTCTTGTACCAGTCGATAAAACTCCCCATGTTCTTCTCTTCTCATAACTATGGGATGTACCCAAAATCGGCGTCTTTTCCGGCGTCTTTCATCATTCAACAGAACAATAATTTCTTCATCATTGGAACTGGAGCTACTGGTGCTTGAAATATTCATGTTTTCTTTGTTTGATTCTGACAAGCGCTTAAATACTTGCTCTCTTCTTCTGAGTGAAAAGCGACTTTAAGAAGCATAAAGTTGCGCAGCGCCACCTTGTGTACATGAGTATTTCTGTTTTACATTAAGCGCCATCTAATGTCAGGGAATGAAATTGCATGTTCGCTCGGCTCATCGTCAGCGAAAATCGCCTGGGTGTGAACACAAAAAACGTGTTGAAAAACGCTGGCGAAAAACGGCTGGCGAATATTCGTCCCGGTGTGTACGGGCCTTTATGCACCTTCCACCTCAGTTATCTAAAACATGTCTATTCCGTTTCTAGAGCAAAAAAGGAAACATGCCATGCTTAGAACAAAAACAAATCATTTGGAAGTATCTCTAGCAAATGTCCATGTACCTGCAAATCAGCAAAAGCTTTTTAAACATGGCAAGCTAAGAGGAAAAATTTGGAAAAGTTTACTTACCTTTATTTTCAAGCACCTTGAAATAAGAAACTAAATTCATTTTTGATGAGTTTTAATATGCAGCTCGTCCTAAAAGAGAACTTACCCAGTGTTCCTAGAAATGAATCCCAAATTCTGGGCCAACTGCTGAACATAGGATCTCTCAGCAGGAGACAAGGAGGGAGGAAATTCCACCTCTGTTCAGTCAAGACAAGAGAGGACTAGATTATAAACACCTTCCACATACAGACCCTTTCCAAAAAAGAAGATCATGAGAAACCAACAGTCTTCCTTTTTATAATTCATTCAAAGAATACACTTGGTCTAGAATAGATTTAGGACACACTGTTTAATTGATGGAAAGTATTTATTAGTTGTTTCACAAATATTGGCACACTGGCTCGTAACCCCCACAAAAACAGGATTTCAGAAAGTGAGACCACTGTGAAAGACTCATGAAGTCTGGTACCCTACCGGTCCATAGACAGTTGGTACCAGGCAGCAGAGGGAACAAACACAACCTACATTGTCCCACTTCATGTACTGATTCTAAAGTTTTATTCTTGACGCATGTCCAGTAGCTTGATCACGTGTCAAAAATACATTTACTACTTAATTGAACTCTCACATTAGCAAAGTTAAAAAGAAACAAATGCATTTGGAAAGTTTCCTTTGGCAAAAAAAACTGTGAGGAAGAAGAGCCTTGGACTTAAAATAAAAGAAAGCTGCGTTTAAGTCTTCACTTGAAATATGGATGTATTACAAGCCAAGCCTGCAATGCATTATATTCAGCAATCAACTGTCTCTAATGTACCAGGATGCTGCTAAAAAACTGCTTAAACAGCTGATTCTTTAGGATTTTTCAGAAAAATACCAGTTTTAATGAGGCTATTTCTCTTTTTCGTGTTTGCCCTCTGCCCCATCCAAATAACAGTCAGACGGGGCTAAAGCTGCTATTTGACATTTGAATGGTTCCTACATGACATCTAGCGCACAGATACAGTTAGACTTTCTGTTGATCTGCTCGGACGCAGTGCTCTGAGAACAGCCTCAGGGGTTGACAGCCCCAGAAATTTGCACTGACCCACAGGGCCAGTAGTTTTTGAAAGTTACTGGCCCTGCCTGAAAGTTAATTCATTAAGAAAGTTAATTAATGAAAAAGCATATTTAGATCTCTACAACTTAGATGGATATACACTGTTCTGCAAAAATAGAGCTGGAAAACCTGGTGGAGGAGTTTGTCTATATGTGAGCTCCTCATATTCAGTAAGGGAACGAACAGACATTATACTTGATGATGGTTTTTCTGACTCAATCTTTCTAGAACTAAAACATAACAATGCAAAAAGTATTGTTATTGGAAAAATATATCGCCCACCAGACTCTGATTATGACACATTTAGAGACAAACTTGAAAACATTCTTCTTCACATAAACCTAACGAACATAAATTGTCTTATCATGGGTGACTTAAATATAGATTTATCCAAGGACAATAAAAATAAAAATGACTTTATTAACACTCTTTTCTCCTCATCTTTCTTCCCAAAAATTAACAAGTATACCAGAGTTACGGATAAAAGCAAATCCATTTTGGACAACATGATAACTAATACAGTAAATACTGAATATAAATCAGGGGTTGTATATGCAGACATCACGGACCATTATCCCATTACCAGTGATGAAAGTCAGGCAAGGAAAAAATCCCTGAACTTTTCTTTGAGCGATATGGCGGCGCAGAGAGAAATTTTTGAAAAATACATAGTCTTAGATGCATTCTGGCAGCTCGTTATTCACTTCTTAATCAAGAAACTAAGACTAATAGGAGCATCATGATTTGTCATTCAAACCCCTAGTTTGACTTAACATTAAGGACTTGCTGGTCCTAAAAAAGAATTTGGATCATTGCTCATAGTATAACAATCCTACAATCTAAGCTTTTCCTAAAATCTGCAAAAGATACAATTGCTAAAATATAGTAACATCAAAGCCCCAAATGGCAAAAAGAACACCAGTAACTATGATATTCTATGAAAATACCTCATTTATTTGTACATTATTTCTGCTTTAGAAATGACTGATGTACAACATTCACTTGCACTGTTTTCTCAATCTATAATTACATCAAAATATGGGATCTGCTTTAAACTATAATTCTATAACATAATACATCAATTCTTTAACACCAATACTAAGTAATCTGGGAAATATCAAAACAAACATACAAACTAAACTAAACATTGTAAACATTATTTTTTAAGGGAGTGCGGGTCCAAACCACCAAATACTTATAATTAATGTCAATTATACTGAACTAAATCATGGTAATTAGGAAATACAAATAAATTAGATAGAGAAATGTATTCAAAATAAAAACTGAAACTCAAAACTAAAAGAGAAATTATTTCTGAATTTGGTTTTGAGATTATTTTACACAAAAAGCATTTGACCTTAAAAATATTTTTCTTCCAGCCAAGACCACTTCAATTTGTTTTTTATCGTCTTCTCACAACTGAGGTCGTGACCACGCTCAATAATGACGATGCCCGCCATTATTTTAACACAAATTTGATCACAAACTCTTCAGATGTGTTTGTGAAAGTTTAGCGTCGGTCCGCCGGTTTTGGTCTCTAGGGAAGCAAGTCACGCTGACCACGTGGTGCAGACAGAGCCAATCAGACCCGTCGACGCATCCGAAAGCAACTAAAACGTCCCGTCATTGGTCAATTAGGCCGGGAAGACGAGAGATGGCCGCGCCCATAGAGGAAGCGATCCGCGGAAAAATATAGAAAATAAAGCTAAAATTTGCCGATTACAGACCATTTTTTCATCCGGAAAGCGATTTGTCCGTAGAGATCAGGTCTTTATTTCCCGGAAAGTACGTTCGGTTTGCTCAAAAACCCGGATTTCCGGGAATTCCCGGAAGACTTTCATCACTGCATTACCTTACCATGCGACTTGTTCGCTGTGGCGACCCCTGATGGGAGAAGCCGAAAGTGGAAGTAAACACCCAAACTTTAGCAAACCTAATCAGTCACCTTCAAACCAAGAGGTGGGACGCAGTTTTTAAAACCATAGATCCCGAATGTGCATACAATTCATTAATTGAAGAATTAACTGACTCAATTAGCATAACTATCCCAGAAAAAAACAATTAGACAAAAAGACATAAAAGCAAAACCTTGGATAACCAAGGGAATACTAAATTCAATCAAACAAAAGAACAAATTGTACAAAAAGTATGTAAGAAAACCAAATGAACAAAACAAATTAATTTACATTAAATATAAAAACAATCTAACAAAACTATTACAAATAAGCAAACAAAATCATTTCACTACACAACTGAAGGTTGCATCTGGAGATCAAAAAAAGTCTTCGAGGGTGTTAAATGACATCCTCAGCCGCAGAACAAAAACTACAGTCATCCCCGATGCCTTAGAACAATGTCAATCAAACAATCTCAGTTTACCTGATATTTTTAACAATTATTTCTGTTCAGTTGGGAAAAGTATTTCTCAAAACATTTGTCCACCAGGTGGTGCCAATTACAATGTTTACCTTCAGGGAAATTACCCAAATTCATTCTTTCTAAAACCCACCTGTAAAACAGAAGTGGTGAATATTATAAACAAGCTGAGATCATCCTACACAGTTGGTGCTGATAACATAAGTAGTAATATCATCAAAGCCATAGTAAATGAAATTGCAGAACCTCTCGCCTACACCATTAATCTTTCACTAACACATGGAAAAGTTCCAAAAATGACTAAAATAGCTCAAATAATACCCATAAATAAGTCTGGGGACAAAATGATATTAAAAATTACAGACCCATATCAATACTGCCAATTCTTTCCAAAGTATTTGAGCGAGTTGTGTACTCAGGATTATCCTACTATTTTGTAAAACACAATATACTAGTGCCTCAACAATATGGCTTTAGGAAAAACAGCACCACGGGTATGGCTATCTTAGATCTAGTAGAAAAAATCAATGACGCCTTTGAAAGAGGTGAGTATGGTATTGGGGTATTTCTGGAACTTTCTAAGGCATTTGACACTATAGATCATGAAATATTACTCAGCAAATTAAGGCATTACGGGGTCAGGGGATTAGCGCTCCAATGGTTCAGGAGTTATATCTGTGGAAGAGAGCAATATGTAAAAGTTGATGAACTAAAATCACATAAACTCAACATTCAAACGGGTGTGCCACAAGGATCCATAATGGGACCACTTCTCTTCATAATTTATATAAATGATTTTGTTTACTGTTCCGGCGCCATCCACAAAATACTTTTTGCAGACGATACTAGCTTATTTCTGGCACATAGAAATATAGACCTATTATAAAAACTCTTAAATGAACAACTAGTAAAATCTAGTAGAATCTCAGTTTTGATAATAATTTTTCATAATAATTTTAGTAATATTTTTAATTATCTAATATAAATGTAATTTGTGATGTCCTTTATTGATGTTATATTATATAGATTATTTCTGAATGTCGTGTTGCTGCCACAGATAAATGAAATTTCCCCATTGTGGGATTAATAAAGTCATATATCTATCTATCTATCTATCTATCTATCTATCTATCTATCTATCTATCTATCTATCTATCTATCTATCTATCTATCTATCTATCTATCTATCTATATATCTATCTATCTAAAAGTAGATACTTGGTTCAAATGCAAGAAATTGTCACTAAACACTAGCAAAACCTTTTTATCGTATTCCACACATCCAGACACAAATCCACCTACAGGAAGTTAAACATAAATATAGATGGACGATCTCTACAACAGGTGGACTCAATAAAATTTCATGGAATCCATATAGATCAATTTATAAATTTTAAAAAACACATAGATGAACTTGTTAAAAAATTATCCAAATTTGTTGGTTTATTCTATAAGATTCGGCACATGCTCCCATCAGATGCATTGCTAACATTGTACAGATCTCTGTTTGAGCCTCACCTGAATTACTGCAACATCATATGGAATAACACATATTCTACCTACACCACAAAACTCCAGATAACACAAAATAAAGCAATAAGAGAAATAACCTGGTCCATGCCAAATTCTCCAACAGATCCACTCTTTCACAGATACAGCCTCCTTAAGTTACCGGAACTCAACACGTATCATAACGCATGCACAATGTACAGTGTTGTTCATAAACTAAACAGTCATTTGTGTGACCTCATACCACTTTCCTCGCCCTCTTATCACCATGACACCAGGGGAAAGCATATGCTAAAAGGCAAAAACAGAAAGTTACAATGCACAGCTTCTCTGTCTGTACTAGAGGTCCACAAACTTGGAATACATTAGACAATGACATTAAACAGTCTGCTAAAATATACATGTTTAAAAGGAAACTGAAATTGCTATTATTGTCATCATACTGTACAAATGCTGCTCCGACCGAAACCACCTACTAATGTTTCGTGATTTCTCTCTGTTTGTTGACACTTATATGGCCACACGCCAGAGTTTATGTTGTTCAAATTCATTGTCCCTATTGTCCAACACTTTCCACTATATTACCATCATTTTCTCATATTATTATTGTATTATATTTTTGTAATTATTTTCTTCTTCTTTTCTTTTCTTTTTTTTCTTCCGCCACTCATCTTCTGTACTTTTATGCTGGTTTAAATGCTGGACCCCTAATAATAAGCAGCTGCTTCGGGGATGTCCATTTTTTCCACATTCTGTATTATGAGGGGATTTGTTGCTTTTGACACATTGTGGAAAAATAAACTAAACTAAACTAAAGTTACTGGCCCGAAACCGCACACAGCGCGACCCGCCACCGGAGGCGGCACCCAAGCGCCGGACGCCGCAACTTCAGGGCATGCCCCCCCGGAAAATTTTAATATGGTTCAATTTGGTGCATTCTGGTGACATCTAGCACTTATTTCTACACTTTTCAATGACTGAAAATAGAGCATATCAAACTTAAATCTGCTCTAGTCTGTTTCAGATGTTTTGAAGAGAGCGCTGCATTATAGTAGGTAACACTAGTTAAGAAGTTTTCATGCTGCTTCTAATCACTGCTATTTCACATTTGTAATCTCACATTGTACGTAATCAATAGTTAAGAAGTTTTATTTACTTTTTTGCTCTGACTACCTTGAGGTACTGCTTTTTGTTACTGTTGCAAAGTTACATTTACTTTTTAGATCCTTAATTACTGTTATGTTGTTCAAATTTGCAGAGTTACTTGTTTAAAGTTGCAAAGTCACAGTTACTTTTTAGTTACTTTAGTTACTTAATTAAATAATTGAAAAATTAAATTAAATTAAATTACTGAGATCATTCAGCTTTTGACTTGGAATACTTATTGCTTACAGTGTTTTAAAGAAAAACAAAATGAAGTACTTTGATATTATACTGCATTTGAGTCTGAGATTCAGGTATTTGGAGTTGCCTTTGATTCTTTGACATTCAGCTTAAAGATTAGTGCATACAGTTTCATCTTCAGTGCATTCATTAAATATCTTGCTGTCCATACTACTAATTATATACTAATAATAAAATGTGCGTTCGTTGTCTCCTTATCCAACTTCCCAAGCTAATTTCGCACCATTAAGTTGCTCAGACGAATGCGGAGAGTGAATACTGTTCACTCTCTGCATCCGGAGATGCGTGGTGCTGTTGTGGAGCGTGCGCACCACGTGACCAAAACAATCATGGCGGACGTCAAACTTTCAAAGCGATGAAGACGAGGTAAATCTACACGTTTTCGCAAAATATACTTTATTAAAAAAGGTGAAAAATATATTAACCGTTAGATATTTTAGTGGCCCGAGCGGACAAGTGAAAAATTAAGTCTTGTACTGCTCGAGAAACAGGACCGGGCCAGCAGGCAAATGGCTATGTCGAGCCCTGAGCCCCCTTATGCTGCGTTCACACCAAATGCAATCTGCACAGCAAATTCACGTTTGCCGCCTCCCCTTCATTACACGGCCAATTCTCTGCTTTCCGCCTGTCCAAAAATGTGTTTCTGAGCTTAACGCATGGAAGATACACATGATGTTGAGAAATTAAAAACATCTGTAATTATGTCTCCATGTCTGGGTTCACAAGGTCATCCAGAGATTCTGCCAGTACCGGCAGCTTCTCTCCCGCTACGAGAGCTGTGTCTTCCGCGGTGTTTCCGTGTCACTGTGACCCAGTTTGAAGGTTCACTGACCCGCATTAACCCGCAAAGTAAAAAACAAAATAAAATTAGGGGCCCTTTTTTATTACCGTCTCTATGAAAATAAGAAAAATATCCCAAAATTCAGGAGGCCCGAGCGGGCAGCCTTATCTTCTCGCAACAGTTCTCTGTCTGCCGGCATAACAAGAGATCGAGCTCAACAAAAAGGTCATGAAGTGCCACATAGATGTGGGTCTGTGACTGTTTCTTTTCAGTAGAGCCACAATAAAGACAGTTGGTACCTTTTTCTTCACTGCAGTAAAACCTCTCCAAAGCAGCAGTGACTGCAATCTTCACTTCCTCATCGATGTAAGCTTCAACGGAGCCTCTGAAACTGTCGCCATGAAGGACGGAGCCGTGACTTCTGGCTGACATGGCACTGCAACATAAGAAGAGGAGTTTTCAAAGAATTTAACATAAAATCTTTTCCATGCTAAGGAACAAGAAAGAGCTCCCTCACACCCAGACAGAACTAGTGCAAGTGGAGGCTGGTAAATCTGTTTCAACTGGCTGTGGAAGACAATGAAGATGTACATCTACTCAGATTTTGAGATTGGGATCAGAGGATTTCTGAATAATCAGACTTTCTGGAAACTGCTGACAGCAAAAGGCCAGCTATCTGAGGAGAGATGCAGCGAGCGTGCATCGCTTATCCAACCAGGCAAGGTGTTTGAGATCCTTCTACTTCAGAAAATGAATCCCAAGTTGGAGCAGCTCTGCCCGTTTTTTTGCTGTTGTTTTTTTCTTCTTCCAACTTGTTCTGTCCAACAGCTGAGCAAACAGATTAGAGCTGAAGGCCTTTTGTGTTGGACAGGTTTTACCATCACAAAAAGAGGTTATAGAACTTCTAAAAACCAGAGTGTATATTGGTATACAGTGATCCCTTGCTATAACGCGGTTTACTTTTCACGGTTTCGCTACTTCACGGATTTGCATCGTGCATTGTGTTCTGCATTCTGATTGGCTAAAAAGTCACTCCGCTTCTTCTCTACCTGTGCGTCAATGACGTTGCAGTTTAATATGTACAAGTATGTAAAACAGCTCGCCAAATTTACATTACATACGTGCAAATTCTCTTGCAATTTCGAGTTTCTCTAAAACCCATAGAAAAAAGAGCAACAACAACTGCCTATCACTATGTTCTTCCCCCGGGGCTTCAAAAGAAGAAAACACTGCAGAGGGGAGTCAGGATGCAGCGGCTCAGTCTGAACAGCAGTGAAATACACCTGAGTCACTATTTGTCCCACTGTACTTTGTATTTTTTTCATAATCATTTAAAATTTTCTCCCGTTTAATCCAATTCTTCGGGTCGCGGTGGGCGGGGCTAATCTCCGCGATTTGAAGCCTTCTGTTCACATCGATGATTAAAATTATTATTTGACTGTACAGTAGAGAAGTTATTTGTTGAAAAAACTTTTCTAAAGTACTTTTATTTGTGAAACAAATGCTTGAGCCTGTAAAATGGTTTGTTTTTTCTTTTCAATTTACAATAGAGTATTTAATTGTATAATAATTGTTAAAAAAATAAAGGTTTCTACTTCACGGATTTTGCCTATCACGGGTTCTTTTTGGAACGTAACCTACGCGAAAAACAAGGGATTACTGTAAACCCCTTTTTGTTACTTTATTTTTTTTTTTTGTTACATTTAGTGTGTGTGGGGAGGGAGAGGGGAAGAATGTGAGGAGGGGGTGGAAGAGAGTAAAAGGAAGAGAGGTGGAGAAAGTGGGGATACAAGTACTGATTTGAATAAGTTATTATTTAACAATGATAACAATTATACCAGATCTGCTGGAAAGACAAATATTACATCTAAGGTGAAAATCTGAAGACATCTGTCCATCAATACACTGTGGGTTAGGAGGGGGGATGAAGCAGACAGGGAGCAGTGTGGCAGTGTGCACGTGGGGGTGGAGATACATGCACGCTGCCGAAGTGAACCGTGTGTTCATAAGGGGAACCCGATCCTACCCAGCCAGACCAGGAGAGGGGGGGAGAGACCCCCAGGCAAGGAGCACCCCAGGCGAAGGGACCCAAGCAGCCTGGGAGAGGAGGAAGAAGGGGACCGCCCACCCCAAGCCCCAAGGTCTGTCCCACCCATGCACTTACGCACACATGCTCACAATCTTCTGGATGCCCCCCCCCCCCCCCCCCAATCACCATGCAGTATCCCCTTCCACCCGACCACCACTGCAGCTGACAGGATCCCCACAAGAAGCCTGGCCGCCCTGAGAGGACCAGGCGAGTGAAGACCGGCCGCCCCCGACCCCCCCACCCATGTATGGTGGTGAGGGTGTGCTGTGTGTGTTGCAGGTAAAATAGGAGGTCTCCAGAGTGGGGGACCCCACCGCTGCCAAGCAGTAGAGCCCCCCCACTCCGGGGTCCCTCTGTGTGTGGCGTGTATTTGCTGTGTGTGTGCTGATAGCATGCAGTGTGTGTTTCAAGTGGAAGTTAAAATTGTGGGGGGGGGCCAGTGAAAGATTAGCACCGTGCCCCCCTCCACCAGAACACCCCAACAAGGCCCTAGATGAATCAGGATGTCTAATATGCGAGTAAAAGTGGAATGGAGGGCGGGCGTCGACACGACCCAGAGAGAGATGCCCCCAGTGAGCCCCGTCAGCATGTCCCAGCCATCCAGTTACTGGGGCCCTATGTGCCTGTGTGCAACGTTTATTTGGGTGGAAGCGGGGATGAGCAGGTGGATGGGCACAAGCGGGGGAAGAAGGCTCCCCCGAGCGACCGGCCCCCAGCCGGCCATGGTAGGCGCCCCCCCTCCCAGGGCGGCCAGGCAGTCAGGAGGCGGCCAGCCAGCCCCAGATTGAGGGCAGAGCCGCCCACGTTTTGAGGGGAGACTGGATTTAGATTGCTCCCAATAATAGGCCCCTCCCCTCATGTGCTTAGTCTCCTCCCCCTCCTGTCATAGTCTGGATCCAGCAGCTCCTCTCGATGGCTGCAGCCCCCAGAGTGGGGAACTAGGAATCTCCACCCTGTCTTCCCATTTCATATCACTTTTTATAATCAACAAAATTCATTTATGGAACATTTGTAAAAACTGCATTTTATTAAAAAGGAGCTTCTTCTGTCAGTCGGCTCCCCTTCAGTAGATCTGTGCTCATTTCCTGAGCAGCTTTGAATCTTTCCAGCTGGTTCAGACTACAGGTGACAGACTGAACCCCCTTTTCTCATGGTGGCGTTTTTCAGCAGGAAAGTATAAACGACTCATTTGGGATTAAAAATCAAACATTTCATATTTGGCATGAAAACGCCAAAAGCAGAGAGCAAACACTGATTAGAAATCAATACAGCAGTTCTTCAGAAAAAAAAATGTTTTTATCGGATGTTTTCATGATGCTGTGACTTCCTCTCTGCTTGCCTTTAACAAAATATCAATTTTAAAATAACACTTGAAGTTTTCATGAAAAATAATGGAATCCTTTGGTTGGCAATTTTTTTTATCTAACATCTTTTCTGGTGATATTAAATTGAGATTTTGATCTCTGGTGTTTGAACTTTAAACTTGGAGCATCAAACCACAAACAGTAAAATCCGTTTCAAGGCTATTTCTACCAGAAATGCTCTGCCAAGTCACTCTAGTGCAGGGGTGGCGAACACGCGGCTCTCGGCCAATAAGCATGCGGCTCTTTGCGTCTCATCATATTTTCTATATACTGTGCCTCATTTCATAGGTTTTTCCCTCTATTAGCTACACTCAAATCCATCGGAGGTTATTAAAAATAAGTAATAATTAGAGTAATTTGGCAGTGTGTGTGTTTTGATGCTGCTCCCGACACACAAGTGACCGCCAATCATTTTGGGGGGGTTACGCCCAATGCCGGAAAAAATAACTAAACATTTGATGTGCTGCAGACTGTTACCCTCATGGTCCAAATGGCTTAATTCAGAGTATAAAGATGAACACAGGACGTTTCTGGAAGAATAGGAAGATTCTTACTTTTTTACTGAACAGAATGGCGTCACTATGTTTATTATTATGAGCTTTTGGAAGCAGTAAAATAGTTC
Source organism: Oryzias latipes (assembly GCF_053564925.1). Taxonomy (NCBI): domain Eukaryota; kingdom Metazoa; phylum Chordata; class Actinopteri; order Beloniformes; family Adrianichthyidae; genus Oryzias; species Oryzias latipes. Next base: position 337,872 of record NC_136248.1, read on the forward strand.
ATGGCAGAAAAGAACAAAACATATCCCAGAGAAAATAAAAAACTCTTCCTGATCAACACAAATTGTCTCCTTTATTAACAAGGTGAAGCTATTCAAACTTTTAAACGGTCATCATTAATTTACTTTCCTTCTTTGTGGAGCTCACAGCAGAAAGCTGCAATCAGAATGATTAAAGCAGAACGTGACGCTGCTGCTGGACGGAAACTTTACTTTGTGGTTTGAAGACCTGCAGCAGAATCGACCGCAGATCCCTTTTCTCATGGATCCTCTAATGCAGAGACTGACTGATGAGATCCCAGCTTGTCACTGATGAGGCAGCAAGAGAACCGGAGATGATTGAGCTGAAATCTCTTTGTTACGTTTTGGAGAACAGAGAAATCCCCGTGTGTCAAAGAGCTGCTCTCAAGCTGCTGTCCATGTTCTCCTCAATATATTATGTCTGCCACTCTCTGTTTATTACCTTGAAACACGTGAAATCAAGACATCGGTCCGTTCTGACTGACACTCACGTAAAGGAAGCGATCAGAGAGGCTACGACTGGATATAAACCTGATCTGCAGAGGATCACTAGAAACCAGAGAAATCCCACTGAGATCATCATCCATAACTGCAGCAAGGTAGGGCTGGGCGATATGGCCTAAAAATAAAATTTCAGATTTTATTTATTTTTATTCGACTTCCGATTTTTTTCCCCAAAATTTTTTCCTTCCCCTACTTAACGAAAGCAATAAGTACAAACAGCAGACAACTTAAAGCAAGTTTTGCTTTTATTTAATCAAACGCAAGACAAATGTAACCCCCATTTCTGGGATGAATAATAAATAAATGAACACACTCTTGGAATCAAAAGTTAAGTATAAGATTTTTCTTCTTCTCACTCCCTTTTGGACTTGTGTTGTTTCTATAATTTTCTGGTTTTACATAATTTTTGTCTAGTTTTTGTCTGATTTTGTTATTCTACACTTGTTTTCACTTGTCCAAAATAAAAAGGTTACTTACTTACTCAAAGTCCCAGCTGTGTTTTAAACCACACTTTGTGGTCTGGACTAAAAGGAGATAAACATTCACCCTCAGAGTAGCACCATTTTCTAAAGGATTAACAATACCGCTCATATCTGGGGTTTAGGTTTTAATTAAATTAAGAAACCCCGTCTTGTCTTCTCCACACAGAAGATGATGAAGCAGCAGGAGTCGCGGTCAAACATTTTTACAGCTTGTATTTAGTAGAACTTTGTGTTAGAAACAATTAACAAAGGAAATGTTCAAATAAAATAGTTTTTGTTAAATAGATTTCATCATTTGTAAGTTTTGTTTAAAAAAGTAAAAGCAGGGGGCTTCCAGTGCGCAGCCGCAAAGATGGCAGCTTAGAGTCTTCTCTCCTCCGACATTAGGAATTAAATTACCTTTCAAACTCGACAAACGATATCCACAGTGATTCTAAGAGATGGAAAAGGGCAAGATGTGGACGTGAGACAAGCAAGCTCAACTTAAGCCAAAGAAAACCACGCAAACTGCTGATTTTCATGGAAGCAACAGCCCAGAGCGCCCACGTGCTGGTGTTAGCAGCGCATCACCGGCTAATGCTAACAAAGATGAGCCAGATGAAGAAATCAACCTAACAACAATACTGACAGAAATAAAAAGTTTCAGCCAGGACAACAAACAACAATTGAGAGAAATTAAGGAAGAGATTAGCAAGGCAAAGATAAGGCTGGACGAGGCGGAAGAGCCTCGTCATGGAGGAGCTGGTGAAACTTCAGTCACAGCTAGAAACTCAACAATCTGACCAGGAAGGAAGGGCCAGACGAAACAACATCAGGATCTACTCTGTGGCGGAGGGCTCCGAAAATAAATCCCCATCAATGATACAATTTGTCGAAGAGCTGCTTAAACAAAATCTGTCATTAGCGGAAGACAGAAACCTCCAGATCGAACGAGCACACCGAGCCCTGGGTCCAGCACCACGAGAAGGGGGGCCGCCGAGATCCATTGTAGTAACGTTCCAAAGTTATAGAATAAAAGAGGAGATTCTACGAACGGCGTGGCAGAAGAAAGGATTCATCTTGAAGGGCGGACAAGTAAATTTTGATAACGACTATGCACCGAGCGTGCTTAACAAAAGAAAAGAATATGCAGAAGCAAAGAAGGTTCTGAAAGAAAAAGGGATCCGATTTCAGACCCCCTTGCCCGCCAAACTTCGAGTTTTCTACCCGGACGGAACTCGTGTATACAACTCAGCTGAAGAAGCGACGAGAGAGATGCGACATAGGAACAATAGATATATCTGACCACGCACCAGTAAAAATGCTAATAAATATCAATGACAAGCCCAAATCTACAACTTGGAAATTGAACCTAAGTGTACTAAATAATGCAAAATTAAAAGAAGAATTGGGTAAAGAGATAGAAATGTATTTTGAAGATAATGATAATGGGGAAGTTTCCCCAACTACAGTGTGGGATGCGTATAAAGCTGTACTAAGAGGAAAAATAATTTCGCTCTCCTCATCGTTAAAGAAGCGTAAACAAGAGAAGCTTAATCAATTAACATGTCAACTTAAAGATTTGCAAAAACAACATAAAATTGGAGCGAAACATGATAACGGAACAAAGATTAAAAAAACTACAAAATGAGATAGATGAGATATACTCAGAAGAAGTTAAAAAGAAATTGTTTTTTCTAAAACAGGGATATTACGAAGCAGGAAGTAAAGCAATGAAACTATTAGCATACAAATTGAGAAAAAAACAAAAAGATAACACAATCACTAAAATAAGACACTCCCGAACAGAGGAAATACAATATAAACCAGAAGATATCCAAAATTGTTTTGAAGAATATTACAAAGTTTATTCGCACAGCCAAAACTAGATAACATAAATGAATTAGGAACTTTTCTTGAATCCCTAGATTTACCTAAGGTCACACAGGAACAAAATCTTGGTGGCAGAAATACCGGAAAACGAGGTGAAGGCTGCAATATCCAGGCTTAAACCACAGAAGACTCCAGGTCTAGATAGCTTCCCAGCCGAGTGGTACAAATGTTTTAGGGCTCAACTAACTCCTAAACTTTGCAAAATATGTAATTGGATATTACTAAAGGGAACAATCCCCTCCTCATGGAGGGACCCTATAATTTCAGTGATACCAAAAGAAGGAAAAGATAAATTAGATTGCACACAATACTGACATGGTGCCTCTGTCAATTACCTCCCTCCTCCCCCGTTCCTGCTCTGCTCTGGACGCGACCAGCTGGTTCCACTCACCTCATCTTCATCCCCGCCTACTTAAGGAGATCCAGGACCTGTTTTCGACGCCAGTCCGTTGTTCCTTCCACGGTGCTTATGTCTGGCCAGCTCATGTTTTGTGCCTTGTCTAATCCCAGCCTCGTTAACTGTTCCTCTCTGCTCCACTCTCAGGAATTATCTGCATCACGGGTGAACCTCGGGTCGCAGTCCACCGCTCACGCTCTCCTCCTTGGATTCAGCCGAAGCCACGCACTCTGGACCTTCCTGCCGCAAACCTTCTGTCAGCTGCCACGCCACGTCAAGAATCCTACAATCTACTCACCCTCTGTGAATTAAAACTCTCTTAAACTTACCTCACGACTCCAAGTGTCTTTCTTGGTTCCAGCGTTTGGGTCTGTCAGAAATCCCGCGAGATCATGACAGAACGGACTGGCCAAACTCCCGACCCAGCTGACCCGGAAGGACTCCGCCACGCCATTTCAATACAAGGTAACCAAGCTGATGCGCTTGCTCAAATGTCTGCGGCTCAGCAAGATCTTTTTCGGCGTCTCGACAGTATTACACTTACCCTCGCAGAATTAACTGGACAATCTCCCAATGTCGCAGCCGCAGCTCAAGCTCCTTCTTCCGACAACAGCCTGGCTTCCGCGTCTGCCATGACCCCCGAAAACTTCCGCCTTCAACCGGAACCGTTTAGCGGTGATGTCGAGGCCTGTGGAGGGTTTCTCCTTCAATGCCAGCTCATCTTCCAGCAGGCACCCAGACACTACCAAACGGACCACAGCAGAATTTCACTTATAGTGAACGCCCTCAGAAACAAAGCTCTCCAGTGGGCCCAGGCGTTCCTGGCTTCTCATCCCATCTCACATCTCCCGTTTGACCGGTTCATCGAGGAATTTCGGCTAGTGTTTGACCAGCCTCGTAAGCAGGAGGAAACCACCAGGCGGTTGCTAAATCTAAAACAAGGCAACCGTTCGGTAAGTGAACATTTGATCAACTTCCGCATCTTAGCTGTAGAGGCTGGCTGGCCTGACCCCGCTCTCAAGGGGATATTCTACCAATCTTTGAGTGAAGGAATCAAAGATCATTTATGCTCACAGCCTGAAGCTAACACCTTCGAGGATCTTGTCTCCGCAGCCCTCCGTTCAGATGTCCGATTACGTGAACGTCACACTGAACGCAACCGTAGGCCTCCAGGTCACTCCCAGAATCAGGCTTCTCCTAACTACGTGTTCCCGTTGCCTGTCCATGAGCCACCAGTTCCCGCGTCTGATGAACCCATGCAAGTAGGTCATTCAAAATTAACAGCTGAAGAACGCCAAAAGAGGCGAGAAAAAGGTTTATGTTTTTATTGTGGGCACCCCGGTCACCAAGTTGCTCAATGCAGTCGGCGTTTAAACTCCAGAACCCCGCGTTAGATGACAGGCCACGGGGGGGGCAATGTTACTCACGCCAAAGAAACCAAGTTCTTGTTTGTTCCTGTCAAAATTGCTCATCAAAGCCAAGTCCATGAATTCAACGCGCTCATTGATTCAGGCGCCGAACATAGCCTCATTGATCTGCAACTTCACCTCTCACTGCCTATTGAACCTCTCGACTCCCCCATTAATGCCGCCGGATTAGGTGGGAAACAACTTTACCGTATAACCACTCGCACTAAGCCGGTACTGATCCTTACATCAGGCAATAATAGAGAATACCATCAGTTTTTGTCACCCATTGCCCCCAGACCCCCATCATTATGGGATTTTCCTGGCTCCAAAAACATAACCCACACATATACTGGGCCGTTCCTCGTATCACTAATTGGAGTACTCACTGCCTGGCTAACTGTCTTCATTACGCAATTCCCTCCGCTATTGTCACTACACCTGAGTCTGAAGAGGAAATAGATCTGTCCAAGGTGCCCGTTTGCTATCATGATCTCAAAGCCGTTTTTTGTAAATTCAAAGCTAGCGATCTTCCACCCCATAGGCCTTATGACTGCGCCATAGAGCTTCTAAACAGCGCACCTCTCCCTAAGGGAAAATTATTCAATTTATCTGGTCCAGAAAAAAATGCTATGGAAAAATACATCCAGGAGGCTCTTTCGCTTGGTCACATCCGTCCCTCTACATCTCCGGTCGGCGCAGGCTTCTTCTTCGTTGAGAAGAAAGACAAAACCCTGAGGCCCTGCATCGATTACCGTGACTTGAATCAGATTATTGTAAAAGATAAATATTCACTCCCTTTAATAGATTCTGACGCAGTCCAACAGGCATGCATCTTTTCTAAACTAGATTTAAGGAACGCTTATCATCTGGTTCGCATTCGAGAGGGAGATGAATGGAAGACCGCCTTCACCACTCCCTTAGGCCATTATGAATATCTGGTCATGCCTTTCGGCCTCACTAACGCACCCGCAGTTTTCAACGGCTTGTTAATGATGTTCTTCGCGACTTCCTCAATAGATTCACTTTTGTTTACCTTGACGATATCTTAATATACTCATCCAGCCTAACTGAACATGAACACCACGTCCGCCTTGTTCTCGAAAGGTTACTCGAAAACCAATTATTCGTTAAGGCAGAAAAATGCGAATTCCATACCACCACAATTCCGTTTCTGGGCTATATTATTGAAGCCGGTAACATCAGACCTGACCCGGCCAAGATTGAAGCTGTCGCCCATTGGGAAGTTCCGCAGACTCGCAAGAAATTGCAACAATTTCTGGGCTTCGCGAACTTCTACAGGAGGTTTATCCGAAATTTCAGTAGTATAGCTGCTCCCCTCACTCAACTTACATCGATCAATAAACCCTACATCTGGACCCCGGCTGCCGACACAGCGTTCAAGAAACTCAAGGAACTATTTGTAACCGCACCTATTCTCATTCAACCTGATGTCTCTAAGCAATTCATCGTAGAGGTGGATGCTTCTGATTCTGGAGTCGGCGCTGTCCTTTCCCAACGTGAGGAGTCCACCAGCAAGTTAAAACCCTGTGCTTATTTCTCACGCAAGTTGAGCCCTGCTGAGAGGAACTATGACGTGGGCAACCGCGAACTTTTGGCTATCAAATTAGCCTTGGAAGAGTGGCGACACTGGCTGGAGGGGGCAGAGCTACCCTTTATAGTTTGGACTGATCATAAAAATCTAGCATACTTACGCAGTGCAAAACGTCTGAATTCCCGTCAAGCTCGCTGGTGTTTGTTTTTCGATCGTTTCAACTTCAATATCACCTACTGTCCAGGCAGCCGCAATATCAAGCCGGACGCCTTATCCAGGAAATATACTATTGTCGAACCCACCACTGACTCTACCATCATTCCCACCTCCTGTTTTATAGGTACTCTCACCTGGGAGATCGAGAGCAAGGTCCAACAGGCCCAGGGTGAGATACCTGATCATGTTTCCTGTCCACCTGGTAGTCTGTATGTTCCCGATTCTCTCAGGTCCGACGTACTCACATGGGGGCATGCATCACGGATCGCCTGTCACGGAGGAGTACGCAGGACTATCAACCTACTGCGTCGTCGGTTTTACTGGCCCTCTCTTGAGAAGGACGTCCGTGAGTACGTGGCTGCTTGTACCATCTGTGCCCGCTCCAAGAACTCAAATTCACCTCCCTCTGGTCATCTGTTGCCTCTGTCTATACCTAGTCGCCCTTGGTCTCACATCGCTATGGATTCCATTACAGGGTTGCCCCCATCCCAGGGGCACACAGTAATACTAACGGTCATTGATCGTTTCTCCAAGGGCGTTCACTTTATCCCTTTGGCTAAACTCCCCTCTGCCTCAGACACTGCTGAACTTCTTGTCAATTATGTGTTTCGCTACCATGGCATACCATGTGACATCGTGTCTGACCGTGGACCTCAATTCACGTCTCAGGTGTGGAAGTCGTTCTGCTCCGCCCGTGGAGCCAGTCTTAGCTCAGGATACCATCCCCCAGTCCAACGGACAAGCCGTAAGAGCAAACCAAGAGTTGGAGGCGGCTCTCAGATGCCTGGCAGCTCAAAATGAATCTGACTGGTCCACGTATCTCATCTGGGTGAAATACGCTCATAACGCTCATCCCTCCTCTGCTACAGGCATATCCCCCTTCGAAGCCTCTTTGGGGTACTCACCACCTCTGTTTCCTTCTCTGGAACTCGATCTGGCAGTGCCCTCAGTCCAGCTACATCTACAACGTTGCCAGGACATATGGCGTCAGGCCAGGGCTGCTCTCCTGCGCACCAGGGAGAGCAACTGTCAGATCGCTAACCGTCACAGGGTGGTGAGTCCCGATTACCGTCCTGGGCAGAAGGTATGGTTATCATCACGCAACATCCCCGTTCAGGCATCATCACGTAAGCTGGCTCCCAGGTACATCAGCCCTTACATGATTGATCACATCATTAACCCCTCCTGTGTCCGTCTACGCCTGCCTGCTGCTCTGAGGGTGCACCCCTCGTTCCACGTCTCCCAGATTAAGCCTGTCAGCGAAAGCCCTTTGTGCCCGCCGTCCACTTCCCCGTGCCCGGACCATTGATGGCGCGCCTGCCTTTACCGTCAGTCGGATTTTGGATGTTCGCCGCCGTGGCCGGGGGTTCCAGTTTTTGGTGGACTGGGAGGGGTACGGTCCTGAGGAGCGATCATGGATCTCCCGCTCCCTTATTTTGGACCATTCCCTGATAGACGACTTCTTCCACGCCCATCCGGATCATCGCCCCGGACCGCCTGGAGGCGGTCGTTGAGGGGGGGTACTGACATGGTGCCTCTGTCAATTACCTCCCTCCTCCCCCGTTCCTGCTCTGCTCTGGGCGCAACCAGCTGGTTCCACTCACCTCATCTTCATCCCCGCCTACTTAAGGAGATCCAGGACCTGTTTTCGACGCCAGTCCGTTGTTCCTTCCACGGTGCTTATGTCTGGCCAGCTCATGTTTTGTGCCTTGTCTAATCCCAGCCTCGTTAACTGTTCCTCTTTGCTCCACTCTCAGGAATTATCTGCATCACGGGTGAACCTCGGGTCGCAGTCCACCGCTCACGCTCTCCTCCTTGGATTCAGCCGAAGCCACGCACTCTGGACCTTCCTGCCGCAAACCTTCTGTCAGCTGCCACGCTACGTCAAGAATCCTACAATCTACTCACCCTCTGTGAATTAAAACATTCAATATTAGGCATTCAATACAGTTAGATGGACCTTCCTGTTTAAAGTACTAAAGAAATATGGCTTACATACAACTCTTATTCAGGCTCTTCAAGCTGTATATAATAACCCCACAGCAAGAATTAAAATTAATGGTAGTCTTACGAAACCCTTCACACTGGAGCGTTCCTGCAGACAGGGCTGCCCATGCTCACCACTTTTATTTGCTTTATTTATTGAACCCCTCGGTCAATTAATTCGACAAGCCAAAGAGATAACAGGAGTGAAAATAGGAGGACAAGAACACAAATTATCATTATTTGCAGATGATGTATTAATCTATTTAACACAACCCCTGAAGTCTTTACCAATATTAATGTCATTCCTAAAAGAATTTGGACAATTATCAGGCTACAGATTAAATGTCCAAAAAACACAGATCTTAACTCTCAATTTTAATCCACCAAAACAGCTTTTGAATAAATATGACCTGATATGTACTACGAATACAATGAAGTACCTAGGAATTAACCTCACCCAAGATATTACTAAATTATTTGATGCAAATTATGTCCCTCTAAACTTAAAAATAAAATCAGACATTTCCAGATGGACTCATCTACCAATCTTCAAGGATAGACACCAGAGGGGCCTGTTTCAGAAAGGAGATTAAGTGTAAACTCTGAGTGCGTTAACCCTGAAATCAGGGAAACCCTGGGTTTTCCGTTTCAGAATGGGAGGTTTGTTAAACCAGAGAAAGCAGAGTAAGTCAAACCCGTTTCTGAACGAGAGGTAACTTATACTCGGAGTCAGTGTCCATGGTTACTTACGCTGTGAACTTAACCTGGTCGGGAGCAGGTTTTATTCTCTAAACTCAAGGTTTCTGCCGGTCCCCTCCCCTTTTTAAAGATGAAGCGGTATTTTTCGCTTTAACCTTCATTGCCCAAATGTCCGTCACACAGAGACAAGTGACAAGAATGGCTTGTCCTTTTTTGGAGGACCCAGTAGACGAGGAGGCTGCATTAATTCGTAGAGAATTACATTTACGTCGTGCAAGGATTTTGAGACCTAGACTCGATTTTTTGTCATTTCCCCATACGTTTTTGTTTGAGCGTAACCGTTTTTCGTTGCAGTCAATTACATATACAGAATGAAAACAACATTAGATATGTATTGCTATGTAGATGTTTCATATGTCAAATATTGTCAACAAAGCCTACATCCATGACATGCTCAAATTTGACCTGATTGAATTATGTTTTTATACTTCATTTTTAGCTGCTGCCATGTTCTTTTAATTCCTGCAGGATTGCAACTACATGAAAATGAAATCAGGGACATTGAATTAGATTAATGTAACAATTACTTTTTGGAAACACAATTTGCTAGCACTGCTTACTTTCTTAATCCCATATAAACCTATACCACTTGATCAATACAAGGGTAGACATAAGCTCACTTTTAAAAACACAATTGCATGTATTAATATTAAACTGACCAACGTTTGCAAGAGGGGAAGGTTAATAAAAAAAGTCCTCTTAAATGCATTTTTCCCCCCAGATTGGTTCTGTACACTATGCAGCATTTCATGCAATTACACCAGGAATAACACTTCAAAAGTACACCTAAATATCGCCATTTTTAATTCACACCTTACGCTATTTAAAAAGTTATTACAGCCAATATTTTATAACAATGATTTAAATGCAAACTTACGCATTAACTTGAGCAGCTATGTTTTCCCACGCTAACTGTCTCTGTTTTGCAGATGCAGCGGTGTTGCTTGTCTTCCGGAATATGTGCTCATATTCACTGTAACTCTGCAGCAGCACGTCAAGTTCAGCTGGTGAAAAATACGCAGACCTCTTTTTTTCCACGGTTGCCATGGTGACTCGTAATATCTGCGCTCCATTGATAATGGCTTCTTATAGTCGCGGTGCGCACGTTTAACTCCGAATCAGTCTACTCAGAATTGATTGACCTAACTCCGATCAGCTTCTCTGAAACAGAAAACTCAGAGTTGTTAATCTCTCGATTGACCAACTCAGAGTTCAAGTTTAACCTCAGAGTTGGTTGTACCTCCTTTCTGAAACAGGCCCCAGGGCTCCAGACTGCGACCATTTGGTCAGTCAGGGGGGGGGGGGGGGGGGGGGGGGGGGGCTGATGGCGAATCTGCAGCGAGACTGAAGGAGAACAGGAAGTTGAAGTTCAACTCAGTTCAATTTAGTTTTAATATTCCTCTCCCCCTTAGTATGATCTGTGTTATTATATATTTTATATTTATTTGAATGTTTTGTAATGGATGTAGCCTATTTTTAATCAATTGGTATTTTAAATTATTTCAATTCCTCACTTAACTACAAAACCCATCAGGACACATGTCCCATAATGCATTGTTTTGTAGTCATAGGGCAGCTTTCAGTCAGTTCAGTACTAAATTTCCAGCTGCGTTCAGTAGGTTGGGGCCTTGCTGCCCCCGCCCCTTTCTCCTGATATTTTTGTGACGATTGACAGGTGATGTTGGAGCAAAAACAAAAATATATGTCACACACGGTGATCTGAACAGCGTTGCGTCCACCTGGGTGATCTCAAACACGCTTATTGTGCGTCTTGGCTGCACTTATTTGGTGTCACCAAGATAAATTTCCATCAGTTTTTGAGCCTCTCTCTGATCTCAGGTATCTGTATCGATTGTTCTGATATCCAGTGAACATCGCCCGTTCTTTTACAGTTTACCTTCTTCTGTCAGTTTACCTTCTTGTTGCATCTTCAAAAGTGCAGATTTAAATGTGACACTGAATTTGAAACAGCACATTGTAATTTCTGCATCTATTATTAAAGTATTTATTCATAATACAGTGGAAATTAGTAGATTTGGTTAGAATGTTGATTTACGGTATGCACCCCTAAATTTTCTGGTTGTGCCCCTAAAATTTGCGGTTGGGGGCCACTGTGCTCCTAGTGAAAAAAGTTAGTCTGGAGCCCTGGACACAATTAAAATGGTTATCCTGCCTCGCTTAATGTATCTTTTCCAGATGCTACCAATTGAAATAAAAGATCAGCAATTCATTGAATGGGACAAGAGGATTTCCCGTTATATTTGGAAGGGTAATAGACCCAGAATACGATACAAAGTAATGCAACTGTCTAAGGAAAAAGGGGGTATGGCACTACCAACCCTCAGGGATTATTATTATGCGGCTCAAATAAGACCACTTGTCTTAGGTCTCTGCGATCCGCAATTTAGGGCAAGGTGGAAGGAAATAGAAGAGGGAGAACATTTTCTTTTTCCTAGGGGGGGGGCCTGGCAAAAAAATAATTGCGAAGCACTGTATTACAGAAACACAAAGTTGGGTATTTTAACAACTGTCCTCTTTTTTTAAACCAGTCCCTCTGTCGGCTGACTGACAGCTGGGGTGATGCCCCCCCCCTGCTGAAAACTGGCGTCAACCCTCCACCAGAGGCAGGGAGGGGTTCAGTGTCTTGCCCAAAAACACAAAAATACATTACGTAACTTCGTCCATATGCGATTTGGGTTCCAAGATGGCGGCCTAGTCGGTCTGTTTTCGCTTCGCTCCGCACCTACTTTAGTTAAAAAACAGTTGTGAAAAGTTATATAGTGACGAACCTTGCTTATAAAAGTTTCATTTTGAATATTTTTTCGAATTCTGCTAATACCATGGTGAAAAAGCGGGAATATTCGGCTGTGGCGAGCTCCGACGATGCTGGCACAAGCTCGAGCGCGCTTGCTAGCGGTGGTCACGACTATTCAAAGAATACTGAAGGTATGGTGACCGATGTCCCAGAGGAAGAGTTTCCGCCGCTGCCGCTAACTCCAAGTAAGCAACCTGTAAGTAAGAAAAAGCTCAAAACCAGGCTACATCATTGCCAAAAGACGACATTCACGCCCAGCTTGCTAGTATAACTGAGCTAATTAATATGAGGTCTGACGCTATTGAGGATAAAATAGCTGGCCTGAACAACAAGGTGGAAGCTGTGGCTAACGATGTTAAAGCTGTTAGCATCAAGATGGCTGTTCTGGAACAACGGGTAGACTCCTTGGAGATACCTGTTAAACTTCTACAAAGAAGAGTGGATGAAGTTGAATCTTACACAAGAAGATGGAATCTGAAGCTTGTGGGTGTTCCTAAGACAGAGAATGAAAACACACGCCTTGTTGTGATAAAAATCTGTCAGATGGTCTTCCCTTCCATGAAGGAAAAGCTGTTGGATGTTATAGACACTGTGCATCGACTTGGCAATAAGAGGCAGCCTTCAAGCAACACACGACCCAGAGCTATTATTCTGCAGTTCATCTCTCGGCTGGGCAGGGATGCAGTCTGGAAGGCGGCGAAGGATTCACCTTACATGAAGGATCACGGTTTGCAGTTCAAGGAGGATTTTTCCAAAGGCGACAGAGAGCGGAGGCTGCGGCTGTGGCCAGAGATTCAAAAGGCTCGAGCTGCTGGAAAAGTTGCATACTATGCTGGTGCCAGGGCCTTCATCCAAGGAGTAGGGGAAATCATCATTGGTGATCAATAACGTAACTCCATTTTAAAAAGGAGGAGAAGAAGAGGAGAGAAGAAAAAAAAGAAAGAAGAAAAAAAGGTTCAGTTTGTAGTGTTAACACAATGGACATATGAATGTCTCTTTTCTTGACTTTATTACATCCAAAGAGGATGTTGAGTTAATGCTGAAATGTTCTCAGTGTTAGTGTTATTTATTCTTTTCACACTAGTTTGATTTAAGAAGGTGCGACTGCGTTTGCTGTTGACCTATATATATTTTTTGGACTTAAGTTCAAAAAGGTTCTATTTTTCTATTTATTTTTCTACTTTTTTATGTCATTATCTGTTTTCTCGTTAAATGCCAGAGGGCTAAGGCATAATGTAAAGCGTAAGGCCTTATTTTTGTCTGCTAAACAGCAAAAAACTGACTTTGTTTTTTTTCAGGAGTCTCATTCTCTTGCTAAGGATGCAAATTTTTGGAAAGCTCAATGGGGGGATGACTTTTGGTTTTCACATGGCACAGAATTCTCTGCGGGAGTATGTTGCATGAGGAATAATTTTAAGGGGGAGGTTTTGCACAGTGATTCTGATACAAATGGTCATTTTATTTGTCTAATTGTAAAGATGAGCAATATTCATTGCATGATAATCAACATTTATGGATACAATTCCAGCTCTGATAACAATCGGCTTCTGGACACTTTAGAAGATAAAATAATGTTCTGGTTAGCCAAATTTCCAAGCGCACATGTCCTAATTGGAGGTGACTTTAATGTGGTGATGGACCAAAACGCTGACAGATGGCCTCCAGGTCAGACTCTAAAATCTAAATCAAAGCTGAAGCTGTTGGTAGAAAAGTTGGATTTATGTGACATATGGAGGACCAAATTTCCTGATAAAATGGAGTATACATGGAGTAATAAGAGCAGATCTAGGCAATCACGTTTAGACTTTTGGCTTCTCTCAAAGGATGTAGACAAAGAGAATGTTTCTGCAGACATTTTAGCAACACCACTAACTGACCACAAAGCCTTAACAATTAGAATACAATTTTTTCCTGACGAAAATGGGTCTCGAAAAATCTGTTACTGGAAGCTGAATGGTACGTTACTAACGCATGAATGTGTTCAATCAGTAATTAAGAGACTCATTAAATTTTACTGGGATAAAGCGCAACAGCAAAAGGCTTACAGCTCCAACTGGGAACTCTTAAAATTTGAAATTTCTAAATTTTTGCGAAGATATGGCAGCATTCAGGCAAAATCTAAACGTAAATTAGAAGAAGAAATAATCTCTGAAATTACTGAACTTTTAAGTTTACCACCAGAAAACCTAAATGAGGAGCAAAATTTAAGATTAATAGATTTACAATTAAAACTGGACAATATGTACAAAGCTAAAGCCGAAGGAGCTTTTATAAGATCTCGACAAAAATGGCTGGAACAAGGGGAACAAATGACTTCTTATTTTTTCAAATTAGAGAAGTCACAAGCAAAGTTTAATTCGGTGTTACAGTTAAATATAAATGGAAAACTTGAAAATGATAAACAGCTTATTTCTAGTTTTTGTCATGATTACTACTGTGAACTTTATAAGACAACTTTTAGTCAGGAAGCAATGAATTCATTCTGTGATTCCTTGAATAATATAAATACAATCAGTGAAGAGGATAAATTGGGTTGTGATTCTGTCAATTCTTTACAGGAAGTTTCAGATGCTAATAACAACGACCTATTAGTCTACTTAATAATGATTATAAAATTCTTGCCACAATATTAGTCATGAGAATGAAAAGTGTTCTTGATACAGTAATAGATGAGAAACAGTCAGGTTTCATGAAAGACAGATGCATCTCAAACAATCTACGACTAGTTTTAGATCTCATTGATTATTCAGACATCATTACTGATGATGATAGCTTGATTTTTGTAAGGCATTTGATACTGTTGAGCATCCTTTTCTATTCTACTGTCTGGAAAAGATGGGTTTTGGGGATTATTTGTGTAGTGCTGTTAAAACACTCTATGCAAACGGAAACAGTTCTGTTAAGTTGAGTGCTGGCACCACTCGCAGATTCTGTCTCCAGAGAGGAATAAGACAGGGCTGTCCTGTCTCTGCGTACCTGTTTCCTGTTTCTTCTGGTTGCACAAGTTTTCTGCAGATATATAAAATCAAGTAATATTGATGGTATTTCTATTGCTGGTAAAAACATTCTTATAAGTCAACTGGCAGATGACACCATGTTATTCTTAAAAAAACTATTCACAGGTTCCCAGGGTTCTTCAAGTTATAGATACATTTTCAAAAGCATCTGGACTTTATCTAAACCTAAAGAAATGTGAGTTATTTCCTCTTAAACAATGTGCTCTAACATCCATAAATAGTATAGTAGTCAAAGACAAAGTCACATATTTGGGTGTTTGCAGATAACTAAAGATCAAAAACAAAGAGAACTGATTAACTATAATCCTATGATTGCAAAAGCACAAAATAAATTTAATCATTGGCTACAAAGAGATCTTTCACTAAAAGGTCGTGACCTCTTAGCCAAAGCAGAAGGAATTTCCAGACTAGTCTACATTGCTTCCTCGCTATCTCTGGACTGTAAAACTGCAAAAAGGATTGATCAGATACTTTTTAATTTTCTTTGGAGAAACAGAATCCACTATGTACGAAAATCAGTAGTAATTAATTCATCTAAAAACGGAGGACTTGACTTTCTTGATTTCTCCACTCTAAACAATGTCCTCAAAATTAAATGGTTAAAAAACTTCTTAAAAAGTGAAACCTCATTTTGGAATTTCATACCAAAATATATATTTGATAAGCTTGGAGGTCTGCCATTTCTTCTATTATGTAATTTTAAAATAGAGAAAATTCCTTTAAATTTGTCTAATTTTCATAAGCAGGTTTTATTGGCATGGACTTAGATCTACAAACATAATTTCTCTTCTCATCGCTACTATATTTGGAATAACGCTGATATTCTACACAAAAACAAGAGTATTTTTCTTGAAAATTGGTTTGAAAAGAACATTTCTCTTGTGACACAGCTGATGAATCCACATGGTAACCTGATGTCAGACGTTGAGTTTCTGTCCACCTATAGTCTGCATGTCTCACCTGCTGAGTTTTCATTGGTTACTGGAGCATCCCAGGTGGTGTTAGACTTCTGTGTAGAAGTTCTCCTTCAAATACTCCATGTTCTCCTCCCAAATTAACAGAATTGTGGTGTGGAACGGTATGTTTTTCAGCTAGAAGGAATAATCAAAGTATCCGTTCTCTGTTTCAAAATGAGAACCGCATGTTATCTCATACTGGAACAGCTTTGGATGTAGAATTCAGTGGGAAAAGGTTTGGACTCTGCCACAAAAGTATTTCATCACCAATAAAATCAGAGAAATTTCTTTCACAATTCTTCACAAATTTTATCCAGTGAAACATTTCTTTACTAAGTTTAAAAAAGATCTGGACATAAACTGTTCATTCTGTCATTCCTCACCAGAAACTGTGCCTCATCTCTTTTGGTTTTGCTATTTCACTCAACTATTTTGGAAAGATGTGATACATTTTATAAGAACTCATCTATGTGAAGATTATAGATTATTTTACGAGCATATTATTTTTGGATATTTTGCACAAGGAAGACTTAATGCAGAAAAAATATATGTAGTTAATTTACCCATAATCATGGCTAAATACTTTATTCACAAGTGTAAATATGCCAACAAAAAAACAGTGTTTTATGTTATTCAGAAAGAAATGGTATTGTATGTGAACAGTATAAAATCCTCCACTAACAAAAAAGCTGTCAGAACAGTTGAAACATGGTCTCTCCTGAAACTTTAACAGATTCCTTTGCCTTATTATTTTTGTTTTATTTTTGCATAACCTGTTTTACATGGTTATTATTATGGTTTTTTGTTCATTCTCCTGGCGAACGTGAAGATTGTATTTTGCACACAGTGAAGTTTTGTGTTTGGTATTTTGTATGTGCAATCTATTGTTAATAAAGTTTATTTTTAAAAAAACTTCGTCCATATCCACGTTTCTTCTGATTGGTCAGTTTATAACTAGAAGTCTATGGGAATGTGGCTTCATGGAGCGCGAGGGGGAGGGGCCACTCAGTCCAGCTATCAAAGTGGAAGCGGGAAACTTCACAAAGCGACAAGCTAGCAGAAACCACGTAAATCAGAAATTCACGATAATTGGTAAACAACTTATTACGGGATTTTTTTGATCAGATTTGTGTGCTTAAAGAATACCATGCTCCGATTCTAAATGGATTTGACTAACATTTACAATATTAAGTTACCTCTTCGTTCGTGATAAAAAAAAGGGGGCATTTTTTTGGCCTGGCTGGTGGCTGTCGTGAGAAATTTAAAACGATCAAAATCTCTTTTCAAACACATCATAAGAGTTTAATTCTCTTTTATGAAAACCAATGTTTACTAATAAGGAAGATGAGAGGCGGAAAAAACTGGAAAAATAACCATTTCCTCCACAAACGAAGAGCTTTCCGCGCTTTCCTATGAGAAACGGGACACTCACCTCAAGAAGCCTCAGGACCACAAGACCGCGGCAGCGGAAGAAGAAACAACACTTCCGCTGAAACAATTTCAAAATAAGAGTCTGATAGCAGTCAGACACAAGACAGAATTTGGACATCGTGATTTTTCAGGTATCATCCTTCAAATAAAGAACATTGTTTATTTTGATTTGGTTGGGCTCCTCATTTTGTTATTTTCTTTGTGTTTGTATCTGTAAAAGTTAGTATCTTGTTCTACAAATCATTTTGTGATGGAGCAGGTGGACAAACATGTAGAGGTGGAGGTTTGTCCTGTAAGGACAGGAATTAAGGTATTTGAGATGATCTGTGTGTAAAGAGGGGCATTCAAGTGGAATGGTGACATTACAGGGACCTGCGGTGCAGAAGGTGGAGGGCTTCAAGTACTTTGGGCCAACAGTCCGGAGGAATAAAGAGATGTGTGCAACAGGAGGAAGGTTTCAGCTGTGATGTGACCAAAGAGTGACAGCTAGGCTTCAAGCAGAGACATCTACGTGCCATGTTTACCTGTGATGTGTGGATTTCATTAAAAAAGACTTTGTAGCTATCACAGGTTAGAATTTATTTTGTTTCCAACAGCCACTTACAGAACAGTTTGTACACATGAATCTGATGAATGTTTTTGTTTCATTTATAAAAAATATTATGAATCCTGAAGCACTGTAGACTTAAAATGTCAATATCAATACAACATATTTAATTATGAGTTAACTGTGAGCTAACTGGACAGCAGAAGAAGCAAATCTAGCCAATATAAAACAAAGTGGTTCTTCAGAATTAGACGTTTTCTCCTCGACTCATAGCTCAAGATTCAGTGTTTGAAACATGTTTACTGTCTGTGGACATCTGTTAAAAGAATGAGACCAAAAACTAAGTAACAGGGGAAAACAGACAATAACCCAAGAAAAACGTTAAAACGTCCTAAATCGTAACTACTGACGTAAAATACAAATCATTAAAAGAAAGTTTGGCTGCTAGAAGAAAAACCAACGATGAGATGAAGACTGAACAGAACTTTACATGTATGAAACAGTTATTCCATGATAAAACAGTTATTCCATGAACAACTGACATGATTGAAGAAAAGCAAACACAAGTCGCTCTTTTCCTTCTAAACCATGAATTAACATGCCTTTGTTCTACTTTTCAAAATGAAATTGTTTTCAACCACAGTAATTATTAAACCCTAATAAAAGCTGCAAAAGTTTAGCTAAAAACCACTACAAAATTCTAAATATTTCAAAATATATTCAGCATCAGTTTAGTTGCTGAATATAAAAAAAATCTTACAATCTTTGTTGCAGTTTCATATCTTTACAGAGCTAAATAGTTCAAATTCATCAGGTTTTACAGATTTAGATCTTATTGCTCAGTCTTTGTTTCTCTCATTATCTATAAGACAAAAGGCTGAAATCTGAAAAAGCACAACAGATCAAGTGATCTTTACTCTGTTTACAAAAGACTGACAGTTTAGTAAGCAGTGATGATGAAGATTTGGCTTGTAAAAGGAAGCAGCAGCTTATGAAAGAGCATAATATCCAACAACAGACTGCAAGGTTTAAAGGCAAACCCGGATAAAACAGACAATGTGGTTCAGAAGTCAAAACACTTCATGATGGCATCTCGGTCAAATTTGAAATTCAGAAAAGCCTTTGACGACATGGAAAGAGCAAAGTCTTTGTCTTCAACTGTAAGATGGCAGCTGGAAGGGCCTGGAGCCACAGCTGTGGAAAAAGAAGCGACAGAGGTTATGCGAGTCTTCATCAAAAAATTATATATGAATACTTCTGGTTATAATAGTCTTCATCAAAAAGATATATGAATACTTCTGGTTATCATAGTCTTCATCAAAAAGATATATGAATACTTCTGGTTATAATTGTCTTCATCAAAAAGATATATATGAATACTTCTGGTTATCATAGTCTTCATCAAAAAGATATATGAATACTTCTGGTTATAATAGTCTTCATCAAAAAGATGTGAAAACTGCTTGAAGCCTTTAAACCTCACTTAAAAAACTCAGCCACAAAAAGGACTCATATGTCAACAATTGTATTGAAGAAACATTACTCTTGGAGAGAATTGCATTTTTCATTAAAACTCACATTTTTATTTCCTAAAGGAACACCACATTATTTTGAAAATGTAAGAACCTGCAAAGTGTGAACCGCCCAGGTTCAGCAGAGACTTTGCTAATTAAAGTTACAGTTAAGGACTTTATATTTATTGTGTTACCACCAGAATCAGAATGTTATTTAGTACAATGTATCAAGTGAAGTCTTTAAAAATGATAACGATGAATCCCTAATAATTCTTGAGCTAAAATGTGTCATAGGCTGTGTGGTATTCTCCGCTCACTATAAAGACACATCAGACCCTCCAGGATTGTTATCAATGCAACATTTCACAAAACTCAACTCCCGCAGTGACGTGGCTTCCAGACCATTTTGCTTAAACCCCTTCAATTCTCACAGTTTTGTCAAACTGTCTCCGTCCATCAGTTTTAGAGGCTCAATCATTTCATCAGTCAAAGTAAGCAGACGTGGTACCCTTTCCACTTCCTTGTAGCGACGAGTCTGTGGGATACGATGAAAATTACTGGTGTAACTGGCTTCCTGACACGCATCAAACACTGAAGCTCAGAGACACGAGGCTGTTCAGCATCAGCGCCTTTGTTCCTCTATAACGCACGACAGAACAATAGAACAGCCATGAAACAAAGTCTGCAGGAATGTTTGTTTACAGAAATCCAGTGTTTTTGTCTTTAGGGGAGATATCAGCTCATTTAATGTTTGAAGTATTAACCACATCTTTTTTAAAGCCACACTAAGTCCACTTGATGGAAGATCTAATGATTTGTTGATAAGGAAAGGTTTAAATATAAGCAATAACAAAACAAAAGTAACAGAATTTAGGCTAAGTGGTCGACAGGCACATTAAACAAAAAACTGGACTAAAATATTTGTTTTTATCCGACCCCCCCCCCCCCCATTTTTGTTGTAACATTTTGCTTCAGACATAAGAAAAAAAAAATAAAACCTCAGCTTGTTAATTTTTTTCCTCTAGTTACAATTTCACAGAATAACATGAATATAATGGAGGTTGTTTTTGTGGAAAATTGTCAAATTTATGAATTTACACATTATTTAAAATAAATCCTTTTTTAAAAAGGATTATCGTCAATAATATTTAAGTTTTGTAAGGTTACATAAAATTGCACTTTAATAAACAGAGAAAAAACAACTACTTACAGATGTGTACGTCCACCTACAGACACTTTAGTTCAAAACTATTACAGGAAGATGTTACAACAACTTTTAGAAAAACAGCAGCAACTGTTTTCTGCTGCAACCATCACCAAAAAAGGTTAGAGAGATCCTGGAGGGACGGATGTATTGAAAATATAGCAGGCACATTACATAGTATATAACAGAATGTAGATAATGTTCCAAAGTAATCATGCAACGTGAAAACCAGTCTGTAAAGACCCTTTGATTTCTAAGCATGTGAAACAACATGCCAGCCTTTAGTGGTCCCGCATCAGGCTAACCAAAATCTGGAAAGCGCATTTAAATAGTGTGTGCTGTGTTAAATTACGCTGGGAAAAAGGAAAAAACAACGGATGTTTTCTGCCCGGTCCTCGTCAGCTCTAGCTGGCATCAAGCTCATAGGATTTGCTTCAACAAACTTAAACCAGAAGAGTGACGTTGAAACTACTTCAAGTTAGCCGGCCTCTGTGAGTCAGGTGCTCCACTCACCTTCAGTAGAAATGTCTTGCAGTCTTCTAGATTGAGGCTTTTTATCATCTTTCTGTTGAAACAGAAACAGTGAATTGATGAAAGGCAGTAAAACATCTTCCACTTCAGTAGAGCCTCCTCAGGAAACAAGAAATCATCCATAAAATAAATAAGTTCTTCTGAAGCTGGGGTAACTATGGTGCTCTGGGGTTCTGTCCTCTTTTCTCATCTACTTCTACCCTTCCTCTCTTCTCTATTCTTGATCATTATTCATCATTTAGTTCTCCATGCCTCTGTTTGGTGCAGTGATTCATGTATTGTCCCTCTTTCCCTTTCCCCTCCTGGGGAGTGGGAATGCTTCCAGACTCCAGTTGGCTCATCCGTGCTCCTGTTCCTGACCGAGTACCTCGTCTCTGCTCCTGCTCCTACACCTGGCTGTGGTTCCTGTCTCCGGCTCGACTCGCGCCTTTGACTGTCCCCACAACTCCATCTGGATGAAGCTCGTCTGCTGGACTTTTATATATGTAGTTGTAGATTTAGATAAGTTAATTCTTCTCTAAGAGTTCTGGTAAATCGCCTGTCCGTCCTGGGGGAGGATCCCTCCTTCATGTGGGCACCCCTGAGGTTTCTACGTTTTTTCCAGAATCCGTTTTTTTGGGAGTTTTTCCTTACAGAGAAGGGGGGTCTAAGGGCAGGGATGCCAGTACAGCTTAGTCAGTTTGTTAGTTCATTTTAGTATTTTCCTATTGAACTCTTTGTATTCATGATCCTTTTGAGTTCATGTTTTACTTCGAAGCCCATCGAGACGACTGTTGTTGTGATTTTGGGCTATACAAATAAAATTGAATTGAATTGAATTCTAACTGGACGGTCTGTGCACAGAGAAATGTTTCAAACCATCTCATAATGTACAAAGATCTAGTATCACTTAGATCAGATTCTTCCTCTCAACTGATTTGTGTCAACAAAGGCAATCCTAAAACTCTTTTTTCAATCATGAATAATATCTTTCAGGCCCCCGATAACCTTCCCCCTCATAAGTACTTCACCAATACCTGCGAATTCCTTTCTGTCATACTTTGACACAAAAAAATCAAACTATACAAGCTCACCTTCACTCCTCTGTCCCGCCCTTCATCCTTTCTGACCCCCCATATATTTCCAACTTTTCGAATGCCTAATCTTAGTGAAACTTCCTCCCTTATCATAGAATCTAATCTAATCTTTGACCTATCTCCAATCTGCCCCTTATTTAAAAAATAGTCACCTCTCAACTTCCTCAGCATTTGGAACACAATAGTGTTTTTGATATCTTTCAATCCGCCTTCCTTCCCAGCCACAGCACTGAAACTTCTCTCCTGAAAATCTCTAATCACCTTCTCCGTGCTACAGACTCTGGACTTATCACCATTCTTCTCCTCTTTGATCTGAGTGCGGCCTTTGACACCAGATTACATTCAGCTCTCTCCATAGACTTTCCTCTCTCTGCATTACTTCAACCCCCCTCCGTTGGTTCCATTCTTATTTCACTCAGTTCATCCAGGTGAAATCTTTCAATTCTCATTCCACATCGCTCTCTTTCGGTGTTCCCCAAGGCTCTGTCTTTGGTCCTCTTTTATTTATCACTTACCTTCTTCCACTTGGTAACATCTTCCATAAATTCAATATTAACTATAATCGTTATGCAGATGACACCCAGCTCTATCTCTACAGTAAACCCAATTCCTCTCTCCCACCCTCCTCCCTCACTTCCAGTTGAAATTTAAAACTGGTTCACTTAAAACTTTCTAAAATAGTGATAAAACAGAAATATTATTTGTTGCCTCTAAATCCACCCTCTCTAAAGTTCCAAACTTCACACTCTCCATTGACTCTGCTTCAGTTTGCCCCGCCCCTCAGGTAAAGAGTCTGGGTGTCATTCATGATAGATCACTCTCCATCAAACCCCACATCAACAACATGACTCGGTCCGTCTGTTTTCATCTGCGCAGTATAAATCGTCCTAGTCTCTCCCTTCCTGTCCACTCTGCCTCCATGTCGGTTCATATTCTGGTCACTTCACGCCTTGATTACTGAAATGATCTTCTCTTTGGTTAACCACTAAAAACTCTCAGTAAACTCCAACTGGTCCAGAATTCAGCCGTCCGTATTGTTTCCAGAACTCCACCATTTCATCCAATCACCCTGTCCTTCAGCAGATCCATTGGCTCCCAGTCAGATACAGAAAAATATTTTAACTTCTTCTCCTCACCTGCAAATCTCTCCATAACCTGCCCCGCCTTATCTATCTGATCTTCCTCATATGTACACCTCATATCTTCAATGAAGCTCTCCGTACCCCCCGTCCGACTGGTCACCATGGGGAGCAGAGCCTTCAGCCACTCGGCCCCTCAACTATGGAACTCTCTCCCCCTGGACCTCCGCATCATTGACTCGTTGCCCATCTTTGAATCAGAACCTACTTCTTTAAATCTGCCTTTTTTTCTATGATTCCTCATCCAACCGTTGGCTGATTTTATTTATTTATTTATTTTTTCAGCCATGTACAGTGTCCTTGAGTGGCAAGAAAGGCACTTTAGATAAAATGGATTATTTTTATAAATTTTCAACCGACACCGAACAATTGGACAAACATGAGGACATGCAGAGCTAGAAGCAATCCTTTAGTTGACCGCTTGGTGGGAACATAGCGGGTAAGAACAGGGGGTCCCTACAGCCCTTAGTTGTTCTGTGGAACTGGAAGCAAAGGGTAGAGAACAAGGGCACTGCAGCTTCAGCTGTCACTGAAGACAAAACTAAGCTGTTGGGGGAGTTTAGACCAAAGAAAAGCTTATGATCTGCAGGTTTTAAAATGTATTTACAATTAGAATAGTCAAAAGGTCACAGTGAAAGTTTTCTCCCTCATGGGACATCACCAGAACACTTCCCCAGGAAGGCATCCAGACCTCATGTTGGGATCCCAGACTCTGTTCCTGCATGTATCTCTTGCTCCATCCCCTTCTCAGCTGGAGCCACTTCCTCATCCGACAACACCATAAAGCCCAGTTCCTCCAACCACTCTGTGCCAGATTGTCCTCTTACTGACTCGAGCTAATCAATTTGGACAATTTGGCTCCAGAGACCATTGTTTGATTCAGCCCGTCTATCCGTCTGCCTGCCTCACTGCCCAGCTCCAAGCTGTCTGGAGGTTGTTTGAGTCCAGAGAACTCATTGTCATGTTCTAGAGACCAGTCTGAGATGATTCCAGCTTCATGACATGGAGCCTTATCCTGCTGGAAGTAGCATCACAAGATGGTCCACTGTGGTCATGAAGGGATGGACATGGTCAGCAACAATACTCAGGTAGGCTGTGGCGTTGGAACCATACTCAACTGGTACTAAGAGAATATCCCCCACACCATGACACCACCACCACCAGCCTGAACCGTTGATACAAGGCAGGATGGATCCATGCTTTCATGTTGTTGAGGCCAAAGTCTGACCCTACCATCTGAATGTGGCAGCAGAAATGGAGACTCATCAGACCAGACAACGTTTGTCCATCTTCTATGGTCCAGTGTTGGTGAGTCTGTGTGAATTGTAAACCCCAGAGAGGGTTGTGGGTGAAAATCCCAGTAGATCAGCAGTTTCTGAAGTCCTCAGACCAGCCCGTCTGGAACCAACAACCACGTTCAAAGTCACTTCAATCACCTTTCTTCCTCATTCTGATGCTGGTTTGACCTGCAGCAGATGGTCTGGACCATGTCTGCTTAAATCTATTGAGTTGCTGTCATGTGATTGGCTGGTTAGAAATGTGCATTAAGGAGTAGACATGTGTGCCTAATGGCCATTGAGAGTTGAAACAAATTTCTAAAAAGCAAATTAATTTCAAATATAACATTATTTTTGCATGTATAAATGTCTAAAAGCAGACTTTAGATAGACCCCAAAATAAACCCATTCAACTAAGCAACAGTTTAAGCTTGGACAGCATTTTCACCTGATTTAGCTCATATTGGCCCGTGTATCCCAGATTCTTTTGCTGCTTCTGTTTTGGATGGATATCCCCAGCAATGGCTTCTGTGCTCGCAGAATGGCGAAATTTTGCCCTGAAACAAAAAAGAAAAAAAGATGATCAGTCAGGATATTTTTCTGATATGGTTTTGTGAGGGCCATGTTCCCCCCGCCAGGGATGGGGTAGGGACAGATGAGAGGTCCTTCCTTCCTTGTGTTATGCGTTTGTGTGCGTTGGAGTGTATACAGTTGGGGCATAAAGGGTGTGTGTTCTAAAAGGTGCGGTTAAAATTGGTGGGTAAGGCACTGAGAGGACATCTCCTTGCTGGCAGTGATGTCCAAATCTAGACCACAATGCATTGCGTTTGAACAATTTGTGCAAAAACATGTATTTTAATGTATTCATCATTCATTCATTCATTTTCTACCGTTTTATCGCTTTCGGGGTCATGGGGCTGCTGGAGCCTATCCTGACCACTTGTGGGTGAAGGCAGGGGACATCCTGGACAGGTCACCAGTCTGTCTCAGGGCCACAATCACACACCCATTCACAATCACATGCACACCTAGAGACAATTTAGATTAACCGATTGACCTATGAAGCATGTTTTTGGACGGTGGGAGGAAACCGGAGACCCCGGAGAAAACCCACACATACACGGGGAGAACATGCTAACTCCACACAGAAAGGTCTCCCATTGATGTTCTGGTTCAGGTCCCCCAGCTGGGACTTGAACCGGGGCCTTCTTGCTGAGAGGCAAGAGTGCTAACCACTGCGCCAAAAATACATATTTTAATGTATTTTTTAATAAATCAC
Source organism: Oryzias latipes (assembly GCF_053564925.1). Taxonomy (NCBI): domain Eukaryota; kingdom Metazoa; phylum Chordata; class Actinopteri; order Beloniformes; family Adrianichthyidae; genus Oryzias; species Oryzias latipes. Next base: position 363,853 of record NC_136248.1, read on the forward strand.
CAACATTTTCATCTTCAGAACTCAGTGGATTCATGAATAGCTGTAACAAAACACTCATGTCAAATAAATGTTTACTTTGTGAAATCAATGACGTCATATTCGAATTGCTTTAAAAAGCCAGGGCAGTACCTAGTGCTGCACTAATTTATTATTATTATTATATAGTTTTACAGTAGTACGGAGTACGGTGTCAACCAAACAACAGCAACTGTCAATCCAAAAGCTAGCAGCCAATGTAGAGGTTTTGCTCAAGGTTAAAAGAAGATATCTGTACCTTAACTGTAATTGGAAAAATTAATCGTTTTTTTTTTCAATTATTGCTGTTTTCATTAAATAATCCTAATAAAAGTAAAACAAAAGAAATGTCCAAATCCCAACAAGTGTAGCTAATGTTTGGGTAGTGTATGTATTGTGTATGTATTCTGCAGTATATGTACATTGACTTAAACTTTAGTCACTAAAACTGAAGTTTAAGAGCAAAGGACAACAGTTGGCTTAAACAAAAATCTAAAGAATAAAACAGCAGAAGAGCTTTACTTACCGAAGGCTCTCCGACGGTTTGCAGTGGAGGTTTCGGTTACTAACCACATCTTCGTCCCCCTCCGTCATCTCACCCTCACTTTTGCTGATCCAGTCCCGCAGTGGTCTGTCAAGGTGGGACAGACAACCGTCACATCGGTACCAAAGAGGGATCCACCATAACGCAGAATAACACCCAACATGCACACATTAGCACAAAGTGCACAGAAGTCTTGCACGGTAATTTTACCTTACAGAGAAGTAAATCTAATTTACTGATGCTTTATGAATTTAACATAATCAAACTGTCAGAAGATAAATTATTGCTGCAGCCAAGAGGCTAAAATCAAATTCATGCCACTTACAATACTTGTGTATAAGTTCCAATCAAACAAGAGATGAATAATTCTATACATGAACAAAGTGAGTATACACATACCTGATAAATGGGATTGCCATGAAAAACCTGTTAGGGGCAAGTCCAAGTTTAGACTTTGGGGTCATATCATTCCGGTGAGAAGGCAGCTTCTCGATAGAAAACCATTCAATATTCTGCATGAGAAGTAAAAGTACGTCATGAAACACGCAGTACGTCATAATACTGTAAGGTCTTACATACCCTGATTTCTTTTCTTGTTTTGGGGTTGAACTTTGTATCCTTCGACACTCCTGGTATAATATAAAGCCGAACCAACTGGTCTGTAATTTTCTGTTCAATGTAAACGTCTTTGCAAATACGTTTTTTTATGTCAAAACCCGTCTCTTCCAAAACCTGAAGAGTACAACGGTCATTAGTACTGAGTATAGAAATAAAATGGAATTGAATGGAAGATTGTCCGTTACTTCACGAACGGCACAGTCATGGGGAGCTTCGCCCTCGTTGACCTTTCCCTTTGGAAATCCCCATCCAGACTTTGCCAGGTATCCCTGAACGAGCAGGACCTGTGGAGGCGAGGAGGACAGGAACCACATGCTTCATAACATTTCAGCTGGCAGCAACGTTTGTTTTGGTGAAGACAAAGCCAGAAAACAGCCCTCCCGCCTCCACTCACCGAGGTGCCCCTCCAGCCTCAAATGAGCAGCACAACACCCCCCAGGAGTTCTGAAAACCCCCCCACCTCATCATGAACAAGGACCCCACAAGGGAGACCCGCCCCACACTCCAGCCCATCACCCACCCAACCCGGGAAGGTCCAGGAACTTAGAAAATGGCACAAAATAGAAAGTGCCCCCTGAAGTGTCCATTGTGTTCCTGTGTTGGACATCACACACAACGTGCCATAAAGTCAGTTTACTGTTCGGGAAGCAGCTGATGCTGATCTGCTAAGAAAGGACTTGGTCTGAATTTTTAATACAAGGCAGAAAACTTTGTTTAAAAAAAAAAGGACCCTGAAGAAGAAAAAACCAGCATCATCATCAACCAGCTACTTCATCAGAGCTCATTTAACAGCTACTGTCATTCAGATTTAATTTTAGACGGGTTAGAAACCTGCTGGTGTTTCATTGAAATACTGTATGATGACACAAAGAAGTGATTTCTATATTTTAAAATGCTTAGATTAAGCATATGTTTTAGACACACATGCTACTGTCGAGGCTCGGCGCACATTGGACTCGGTTTTTCATGCCTCTGTGCGTTTCATAAACTGCATCTCATGAACTCATGACTGTGGATGGTATTGGCGAGTTGGTTGGCCCGCCTTACCGGTTGGTAGGGTTACACACTAGCACAAATATAAGGGACTCAGGCCGTCTACCCGCTGTCAGTCCCGAGTGTTCGATCAGAAAAATGGTTTAAGGCACCTGCAGACTAGAGCTTTCTGCAAAAAGCAATTCAACTTCCTAAGCTCCGAACTTTGCTGCAATTTGATGTTATTATGAAGGAGCTGGATATTAAATCACTCACCTGTAGCTATTTGGTACGGTGGTCGACAGGGCTCACACCACATACAAAAGAAAAACCACATCTGCATTACCCGAAGCACAACGAAAGTACCCACAACACAACAACATAACCCCAGCATTAGCATAAACCACAGCACAACGGAAATGAGGACTTTGTTTTTCCTACCGGCGGGAAAAAAAACAATCCAGTTTCAAACTATTCAGTTTGACGGAGTTTTAGGGCCACCAAAAGAAAAGTAAAATTACAAGACTTTAAACCGTGAATTTACAAGAAAAAACTCGTAATTTTACGAGATTAAAGTGGAGGTGATTTTACAGAGCAGCAAGTGAACGCCACACAGCAGCAGAGCAGACCCACTAAACTCAATGGAACAGGTGAGTTGAATGTTTATTGATAACGTTCCAAATGTTTGGAATCTCATTTCTTTGATTTATGATTTATTAATGTTTTATCTATTGATGGTTGGTTTGCAGGATCTCTGCAGCCATTGATGAAGACGTTGGTGTCCCTGCAGATGTCCACTTCAATTCTTTCTTCCTCCAAAGACCAGATCTCTACGTCTGTGTGACGCTTCATTCTGACGAGGAGCACCTTCTAGCATTTTCAACATTCTCCTACTAATATAACAGACTATTTTCATCTGTGTTTTATGTAGAAACAGGATGTTTTTCCTGGAGGAGGGGGCGTATATAACAGTTTACCTTCTGCATTGGTGTTCAGATGACAGGTTCATGACGTAATGAGACAAATGAACTTCAGGTTGTGTGAATGAAAAGGAGAATAAAGGCTGCAGCGGTCCTCTACACCAAAACGTGTCTCTGAGCTCCTTATTTTACAGATGAAACTCCGCTTTACCGACACGAACCCTGGAAAGACGGCTCCACTGAAAATAATCGGATTTTGAATCACCAAAAGGTTCAGAATCTCTTTGTTTTTTAAATCTATAATCCGGATAAAAGCTTCACAAAAGGCTCCACATATTTCATCTTCAAGCTAGGCTCCGATAAATAGACAGCTTTGGTGTTTTTTCTTCGTTAATTTAGCACTTTCTTCTCGTAAATTTACTAGATTTTAAGTCGAAATTTATGAGATAAAAACTTGTAAATTTACAAGTTTTTGTCTCATATATTTATGACTTAAAAGTCGTAAATTTAAAAAAACCCACAAAGACCGTTAGATGCAGATGTCACTATGTGGAGAGCTGGGTATATTTATATTTTTAGTCAAACGTATATTTGTAAGAAATTACGTTATCTAGTAAGAAAACAACCTAATCTTGTCCAAATATCACGTAGCTCTCAGGAGTGCCGAATAGTTTGAAACTGAATTGTTTTTTTTTTCCACTGTTAGGAAAGAAAAGTCCTCATTTCTGTTGTGCTGCGGTTATGTTCTTGTGTTGTTGTTTCTTTTGTATGTAGTGTGAGCCCTGTCGGCCACCGTAGTTTTGAATTCATTAATGCGTTTTATTCCATTTTATGTATTTAATGTAAGAATTTTCTTCCTGGTCAAATAAATAAAAACATCAACCTACATTTTCCAGGGATTCATCCAGAATTATCGCTCCATACGTTGGTACTCCCATCTTGTACTCTTTCCACTGCTCCAGCACTTTCTGCACCTCCTCTCCATGAGGCAACAAGAAAGGGCAGTGATGAAAAAGTATGACTGTCAAGAAAAACATTCTTTTTCTGATAGAAATGATCAGTTTTACCAGAACAACTACAACTCAGATGTGAATTTCTAATGAGCTACTGCTGATGTACAAGAAATGCATCTTAAAAAAGACACAGGAGCTTGGATTTTGGCTACAAACTGCATAATCAGAAGGAAAAGTCCACCGGAAACAATTTTACCATAGAAAAAATGGCTGGAGTGGGACTTTAAATAGGAAGCGACAGTCTGTCATTCTAATAGTAGTGGGTTCAAATAACAAACAAAATCAAGCAATTCACTTCATAGAATGTATCCATGTCATTGAGGAAAATAAGTCTGTGAACCTCTAGTCAGAAAGACGTAGGACTTTGTGGCTGAACCCTCAGCAGCTCAGAGGTTGGTGATCGTTGGTGATCAGATCAGGAGGAATTCTGCTCCACTCCTCTTTGGAAATGATTTCTGATTTAGATTTGATGGCTGTTGCTTAGCAACCGTCAACTTCAGCTCTCCAGAGGTTTTCTAGACCAGTGTTTTTCAACCAGTGTGCCGCGCCACACTAGTGTGCCGTGGGAGATGGTCAAGTGCGCCGTGGAGAAATTATCCTCATTAACTGATCTAAAAACATTTTCCATCTCCAGGATTTCAGCTCTGTGTTCATCCAAACAGGCCCTGATAAAACACTGAGTAGTTATGAATATAAAAGATCTTAAAATTACTTTTTCTTTGTGTTTATTTAATTCTATTAAAGACATTTTGATAAAAATCACGGTACCGCGATTTAGCTGCAACTATAACTGTGTAAGGAAAAGTCCCGTCCCTTTAACTGTCTCCGCCAATCATTCTTGAAGGCTTAATCACATGTCATCAGTCTGACCAATCAGAAGTGCTTAAAGTATTCACTTCCTTGTTCTTAATTCTGCTGATAAAGTCGCTCAGTTCTAACAAATATACCAGCTAAAGACGAGCTTTAGCTGTTGGTTCATCTCTTAGAAAAAAAACAGCCGCAACTTCCTGCTTTTTCTGCCACAATTATCACAAAAATTCACGTGAGATTGCGGGGGGGGGGGGGGGGGGGGGGGGGGGGGGGGGCGCTGTCGATCAATACAGACCATGAATTTCTGCTATTTTTTTTTTTTGGATGCTGGTGTGCCGCGGGATTTTTTTCAGGGTTAAAGTGTGCCGTGGCTCAAAAAAGGTTGAAAAACACTGTTCTAGAGGACTGGGGGCCAGAGGCCGGCGGGACCGCTCCATGACCCCCACCTGCTGCTTCTTCAGACGTTCCTTGGTTGTCTTGTTTGTTTTGGGTCATGATCCTGTTGGGGGACCCGTCCACCCATTTTAAAGAGGTTCTGCCAGGAATTGACGGTGCATGGCTCCGCCCATGCTCCCATCCACACCATGAAGCAGCCATGTGCAGAACAACACTCCAAACCATAATGTTTCCACCTCCATGCCTGACAGTGGGGATGGTGTTCTTGGGGTCATTTCTCTTCCTCCAAACCCAACGGGTTGAGTTGATGCCAAAGATGAGGGTCTGATCGGACCACAGCAGCTTCTCCCAGTCACTCTCTGAATAATGAAGGTCTTCAAACTTCTCTCTGTTCTCATGGTCATGGAAACCCCGCCAGGTAATTCTGTGGACAGGTGTCTTTTCTACAGCTGATTAGTTGAAACAGGTGTCTTCAACTCAGGTGACAGGTTGATTGGGAGTCTTTAACTAGTCTGTGTGAACCAGAACCCTTGATGGTTCCTGTGGGATCAAATACTGATTTTTCACAATAAAATAACTGTCAGTTCTTTCAAGTGAATTTTTTTGATTTTCTATCCATCACAGGTCAAGTGAAGCCACCATCAGGATGACAGACTTCTTTTTAGGTGGACAAACCAACACTATGGAACAAAATCTTATTTCTACAGTGTGTGTATTCAAGTGTAAATTGCTACACAAAAAATATGTAATGTGATAATAATAATGATAATAATAATAATGGATTAGAGTTTATCTGTGCTTTTTCTTGGTGCTCAAACTTCTTCCAATGTGTCCATCATTCATTCATACTTGGTGATTCACTTCAATTAAATTTTATTTGTATAGCCCAAAATAACAACAACAGTCGTCTCGATGGGCTTTGAAGTAAAACATGAACTCAAAAGGATCATGAATACAAAGAGTTCAATGGTGATGGTAACTACTAATGTAGCCTCAGCTGCCCTGGGGGAGACTGACAGAGGCATGGCTGCCAGTTGGCGCCTACGGCCCCTCTGACCATCACCAGGACATTCATGCACATTCATACACCAGTGGAGGCAGGGAGGGTGAAGTGCGTCACCGAAGGACACAACGACAGCTGGATGGGGGAGCGGGGCTCAAACCGCCGACCCTTCGGTCATTGGACTGCCTGAGCCACTGCCGCCCACAATGAAGCAGATGTAAGGATATCAGCCTTTGCAAAGTCTCTGATGCCACAATGAGGCGCTCCTGGTGTGTTCTGCAAGCAGAAGTCCAAGTAGAACCAATGGGCCAACTCGATCTGGAAGCAGACCCGGATAGCATTGTCCCGCTCTTCGCTTGGAATGTGAAGTATGAACCGGCTGCAGAGAAGAAGAGATGTTACAGGTTTACCTATTCATATATACTTGACATACTGTGCCATGATTGGAGGCATGGGGTTTGTGGATGCTGTCATTAGAAAGACTTTGATGATAACTATTTCAGCCTCTTTAGCAGCTCTTTCCTAGAATGAAGTACTGAATTTGATCTACTTCACTTTATTTTATAAAGACCAGATCAAAACCAGAGTAGTCTCTACTGCACAATAGGCAAAAACATCCCATATTACATGATCAATAACATTTGTTGTGATTGGAATAATTCCCAAATGTCCAGCTAATAACAGTAAGGCCCATTGTGTTGGTTGTGCACTTAAGGTCAATGTGAGCCCAAACAAAGATGACAGCATGTATTATTATTCATAAAGAAAAGCTCCCCTCTCTGATAATGTGGGCTAACAGAAGGAACATCCACCACACGCTTGATGAGTCGCTGGTACATAAGGTCTCCGTAATAATTAACATTCTCCAATCATTCATTCGTTCATTTTCTTAACCGTTTTTCCCTTTCGGGGTCACGGGACTGCTGGAGCCTATCCTGGCCACTTACGGGTGAAGGCGGGGGACGTCGTGGACAGGTCACCAGTCTGCCTCAGGGCCACAACCGCAAACCCATGCACACTCACATGCATACCTAGGGGCAATTTAGATTAACCAATGAACCTATGAAGCATGTTTGTGGACGGTGGGAGGAAGCCGGAGAAAACACACGCGTGCACGTGGAGAACATGCCAACTCCACACAGAAAGCCCCTCCATTGGTGCTCTGGTCCAGGTCCCCATCCGGGACTTGAACCAGGGACCTCCTTGCTGTGAGCGTTAACCACTGTACCACCGTGCAGCCATCCTCCAGTCCCATTATTGAATTTTCTTCAGTTCAACCGACAGATCACTGACACCCCCCACCCCCCAATCTCAGACAGTTGTTGTAAAAACGGTTGTGTTGTGCTCCACACGTCTGTTTCCAGTGTCGATTCTTTCTGTCTGTGCTCTACAACCTCAGCATCTGCTGGTTTGGTTGAGGACCTAACCAGGTAACCCGGTCAGGGCCACGCCTCCACACAGACACACCCAGTAGATTCTCCATGGCAGCATTCAGCCGCTTCATTGGAAGAATTCACGGTTTTCTTCATGTTTGGCTGAGTTTCATGACTTTACATGTTTTTATGAAGAACACGTGTTTGATACGGATGTGTTTTCATCTTTCATGGTGTTGACATAGAAGAAAAGAACATTTTGGAGTTCAGAAATTCCTGTCAGTAGTGTCATGAATGAATGGGAAGACCTCTCCACCACAGCCATGTGTTGGTAAGTCTGAAGTTGCCAAAGGCTGAGCACCGAACCGGCTGCCAGCTGCCACCGCTTTGGGGCTTTTCTGATAACAAGGAACCAAAAGTTTGGTCCCGGTTCTAAAGTCTGAGGTCCGTTTGTCCTTTCTTCAGCTTAAGGCTGGACTCACGCTGATGGATTGGAACCAGAACTCGAACTAGCAGCCATTGTTCATGTGGCTGTTTGTAAAGTCGTGTTTAGAAATGAACAGAAGAGCAGGAGGGTCTGAACACAGAGAGCAGCAGCAGAAAAACTCCTTTTTCATTAAATACTGCTTTGTTTACAACTCTACCTCCTAAAAACACGCGTCATCGTGTAGATGTCAATAGTTCAACTTAAGAATCCCGTTCTCAAAACAACCGGGAAACTTTGAAGCCACACTCTGACCGCAGTCTTTCGCCGGACAGACCGGGACGGTAACATTTGGTAACGTGACCTGCTTCTACATCACCGGTTCCCGGTCAGACGGCGGCAGGTGAGAGTCACGGCTGTGCGGGGTGTAAAGGTGACCGGGAGGTATCGCAATGTTTCGGGATGAGGCGCTAACTGAGGCTCACCTGCACAGGTCGTCCAAGACGCTCGACGGGATCTCGACTCGTTTGGTCTCCATGTTGACGTGATCGCTCCGCCCCCTCTCCCTCACATCGCCGCGCGGACGTAAAGACTTTTGGCAGCAGAAAACATCAAACGACGTTAATCGCTGTTAACCGCTGGCTGTGAAGCGCGAGACCGTCAATGGCGGTTTCTTCTTCTTCTGTCTGGCGGCGGTTTGCACATACTTTTGGACGCGCATGCGCCACCTGCTGGCATGGAGGGAGGACTGAGCACTACGTCATATTTATTTGTAGCCTCCAACTCCTGTAATATGGAAGCGATTCTGCAGCATAATTCAAAATAAAAGTCCAAACCAGAAATGCTTTTTCATTTTCAAAATGTAACTGCATCAAATGACTCAAAATTAAAATGAAAAAATTAAAACTTCAAAATGCTTTTTCATTTCTTCTTAGAAACCACTTATTCTGCATCATAATTAAAACGAAAATGCAAAGAAGGTATTGCATTTTCATTTTAACATCCACCCTGCGAATAATGCCTCATAATTCAATTCGAAAAAAGCATTTCCAGCGGGGAGGGGTGGGGGGGGGCGATGACGTCAGTGCTTTCTCCGTGTGACATGCTAGGAGCAGTGGAGCTTTGTGTTAGCGGCAGAGGAGAGGGCGCCTTATGCGGTCCTCCTTCGGACGCACCGCTGTTCATCAAAACTCCCCCCCGGACAAGCTTTGTCTTCGGACCGCATAGCGGAGCGCAAAGCCCCGCGATCCGAAGCTCCAGATCGCCGAAGGCGGAAGTGCTGCTGCGATCTGAGAAACTCTGAACCATCATATGAATTTGTGTTTCCAGATAAAACAAAGGATGATGTTCTTCCCACATATTTCCCTTCTCTACCTCTGCCGGTTCCAAGCCCGGTTTGAGAAGGTTGCGTCAGGAAGGGCATCCGGCGTAAAACATTGCCAAATCTACCATGCGACTCGTTCGCTGTGGCGACCCCTGATGGGAGAAGCCGAAAGTGGAAGAACATGTTCTTCCCACATACAGTATTTACATCCAACATGCTCATTGCCCGCAGTTTTAAGTACATCCATGCCTAATGTTTTAAGCACATATTAGCCTAATGCTAACCCGTTTTTCAGGTCCGTCAGGGAAGAAAAAAGCACTGACCGCACAGATTTAAAAACATATGGGCGAGCAGGCCCTTAATAATTATCATGACAGTAATAAAGCACATTTAGAAGATAGTCTCCTGCAGCTTCGCGCTGAGTGTGTGTTGGTCCAACCAGCAAACTTTTATCATGGTGAAATCTGGTTTAGCTGTTGATGGGACTCCAGCTGTCCTTCAACAGCTAAATCAGCACGAAGCTGCAGGGTGGTTTTCGCACCTTGGGTGTGAAAATAAAATGCAATCCCCTCTTTGCATTTTCCTTTTAAATATGACACAGAATAAGCGGTTTTTAAGTATAAAATGAAAAAGCAATTTGAAGGATTGATTTTTCATTTTAATTTTTAGTCAAAAAATGCAGCTTCATTTAGAAGAAAAAAAAAGTTTCTGGTTTTGACTTTTATTTTGAATTATGCTACAGAATCACTTCCATAGATTTTCCAAAAACAAAAGAAATCAGTCTGGACGCTCATTCCTCAATATGTCAATCATCCCGCATTTTATTTCCCTGCTTCTAGGTTTTTTCTGAACTCTTTGATCAGTCTGGTTCCTGCATTAATCAATGTTCTATAGTCTCATTTAGCTAAATTCACATTTACTATCCACGTTTTCAAAGAAGATTGTAAGTCGGGTCATGACGGCGTCCTCCACTCAGGTCTATCGATCCCATCTTCCCAACAACCTCCTCCTCCTTCCAGCAGCATTGCATCTATCCATCATTGTCCCTTTCTCAATACTTTTACCTCTTCTTGCAGACAGTTACATACACATCCTCCATCCATTGCAGAGATATTAAAATAGCTGTACTGCAAAAACAGAATCTTAAGAAAGTGAAAAGTCTCATTTTCTGTCTTACGAGACAAATAATCTTATCAAGAAACTGGTTTCAAAGCAAAATAATCTTGAAACATGTCTTGAGGAGTCAGATTTTTTTCCTTATTTAAAGAAAACCTGGGTCAAACGTTTTGAACCATTTCTTTGGGGCCCGTTTTTACAGTATTTTCCACTGTGTAGATCATTTCTCTGAGTTTCCCGGTGGTTGGGAACTACTTCTTCTTGGTTTGAGCATTCTTAGCAGACGGCATTGAATTAGGGAGGGTACTGCCTCACACAGGTCTGGAGTTCTGCTCTATTGATAAGAATGATGAATATTCACCAAATATCTCATTACATATGACAAGAATTAACCTGCTGCAGTAAAAAAGTTTCAGTTTAGAATATGCAACAATAAAATTGTCAAATTTGAAGCAATGCAAAAATCTAAATGTCTTGTTTCAGAACAATTTCAAGGCAGACTGTTTAATTTACTCTAATGGTTGGATCGGTTTGAGGGGAATGACCCAGCTGGAGCCTGAGCAGCTCTGACTGACTTTGAGCGACTCTGACTGTAGAGCTGAAGGAAAGGAGCAACCTGGAACCAAAAGATCCAAACACGTTAGAGTGTTGGCAGCGCATCTGCATTCCTGCTGCTGCTGCGACCAGGCCTGTACTTGATGTCAGAGTTGAAAGAAGCCGGTTGAGCAGCCCGACCCGGTCCTGGGAAGCTTATCTGTAGACAGGTGACTGAGGGGGTTGTTGTTTGTATGGACACACTTCTGACTGAACCTCTCAGGCATGGCCCACTGAAACTCCATGGAGCCATAGGTCAACAGGTTTCATTCTGTGGGCCTCAGACCTCTGCTAGCATATGCTATCGGTCACGTTCCCTTCCTGTCCCTGAAAAAGCAGAGCCCCAAGACCTGCAAAACTGGCATTCATTCCAGAGGTGGCCCTGGCTAGTTTGGCACACTGGGCGAAACACTGGACGGTGCGCCCCTTCCCCATTGCCATCACAGCAGCAAGTTGGCATAATCGTAGGAGCATCCTAGTGCAAATTTCCTTAACTTTACGTGGAAATGGGTGGGTCTAGAATGTCTAGAAAAACACCAGGGGAAAAAACTGTCAATGTTTGTTCTTGTTTTTTGGGCGCTTCTGGGCCCCTACAAGATTGCGCCCTGGGCCACAGCCCACATTGCCCATTGGAAAAATTGCCACTGTCCAACTCCACTATGAAGGGAAGGGAGAAATCTGAGTAGCCCAGCACCGGAGCAGTGGTTCGCTTTCCCTTCAACACCTCAATGGCCCATTGTCCTCTGTCCACACATCAGAAGTCATACGGGGACGTATTCTGCTGGATTAATAACTTTCTGTTTGAGGGGAGGGGAGGATGCTTTGTTACGTGTGCGTTTTGTTATGTGTGGAAGAATTCAGACTGTGACCCGTCCCGCCGCTCTGGGTTGGCGGCTGCCGGACGCAGGAGAACCGTGTGTCCGAGTAGAGCTCGGACTGTCAGCTCACACAGCGGCTTTGGGGCGGTGTGTGAGCTGTTCAAAGCAGAAATGTGGCTCAGTCCTTAGAAACCGTTCAACATTCACGTGGATTTGTGTTTCCAGTCGTGTCCCGACAAAATAAAGGCTGATGTTATTCCACATATTTGCAGCCAAGATGCAGATTGCGGCGTATCCCGCATGGATTTTATCAAACATCAAGGCTTGCCTAATGTTGCTAGCGCATGTTAGTCCACTCCTGGGAGCTCCGTTCTTCCACAATAAAAAAAACACTGACCACACGGATTAACAATAAAATGATGAGCGAACAGGCACTTCATAATAACCGTAACATTAATAAAAACACGTTTAGAAGATCATCTCCAATATCACGGAGCTGCTGCATGAATGTTTATGGCAACTCAGTTTGTATTTTCCGGTATTTTCAACACTACTGCGCCCAAATAATTTAGTCCCACCGAAATTGTGACCATGTGAACATCTGTTCTGATCGGAAAAAGTTTTTCTGATCCCATGTAGACAGTTGGATTTTAATCCGACCATTGATCCCATCAAGATATTTTGCACATGTAACCGACTGACAGCTTTACGTTAAAGGCCTCCTTCCAAGTTCTTACCTTCCCCGACTGTGCTTTCTTTGCTTCTGAGGTCACTGAGGTCACACAGATCGGGTTCAGTGTGGCTGGAAACACTTGCAGGTTTCAATTCAATTCAATTCAATTCAATTTTATTTGTATAGCCCAAAATCACAACAACAGTCGTCTCGATGGGCTTCGAAGTAAAACATGAAATCAAGGTTTCAACCAAAGACCCGGAATGGGTCATAAAACTCAGAATTTGTTCAGTTCAAAGCTCCTGGTTTCAGTCAGACCAACACACCTACACACACAAAGACAAGCACGTACACAAACACACGCGCACACACACACGGACACCCGCGCGCACACACACAAGCACACACACTCTACCTTTGATGCTTTATCTCAACCCAGCCTCTTTTATTTTGAAGGAACTTGTGTTCCGGTGCACCTGGCAGGTGGAGCCGTGTTTTGATGTCGCGTGCGTGCTTGTGTGCAGTCAGTGAAGAGTGCGGCAGCGCCGTAGACACCATGGCTCTGTCTCTGGGCTGGCTGTCCGCTGCAGTCTCCGGTCTGGTCTGCGCGCACGCGCTGCAGCGTCTCTGCTTCCCGTACTTCTGGCGGGACCTGGTCTTCCTGCTGCGGGTGGTCCGGTATGGCGCGAGGCTGGAGTTCTACAGGTGGAGGCGCAGCGTGCGCACCGTCCTGGACAGGTTCGTGGAGCAGGCGCAGCGCGTGCCCAACAAGCCTTTCGTCATCTACGAGGGGACCGCGCACACCTACCGGGACGTGGAGCAGCGCAGCAACCGGCTGGCGAACGTCTTTCTGGACTCGGTCGGGCTGCAGAGAGGAGACTGCGTCGCCATGCTCATGAACAACGAACCGGATTACCTGTGCGTGTGGTTCGGGCTGGCCAAGGTGGGCTGCACGGCGGCGTTCCTCAACACCAACATCAGATCCGGGTCTCTGCTGCACTGCCTGGACTGCTGCGGCGCCCGGACCCTGGTTGTGGGTTCAGGTACGACTGTGTCCTGCAGGAGAAACGAACCACCGATCCGAGACGGGCCGGGCTCACGGTAGAAGTGAATGTGATTACTTGTTTGTTTTGTACGGAGCCCCTGTCCTGACATTAAAAAACTAAAATATATCTCGTTCCCACAGGTCTAAATCTTGTTCCCACAAATTAATATCATGTTCGCACAAAATAATATTCTGTTCCCACGCATTAATTAATTTGTGCGAAAAAAGTAATTATTTAACTTTATGTCATAAGTGATTCATAAACACAGATGTGAGCAATAGTTGGATTTAGCAGATAGCTTCACGTTTCTGTCTGTGTGTCTCATTACATTACAAACTCTACTAAAGCATCATACTCGTTGGCAGTCACTTTACATCTGAAGGCTAGTAGGCTACATGCTACGTATCCCATCATGGATCACGCATCACTACCAGCCAATCATTTGTCTTGTTGTTACACCACACTTATAGGGACAAAGTGATTGATTGAGATGCATTCTGGGGAAAACGTGATGCACGATGGGACACGTAGCATGTAGCCTTCTAGCCTTCAGATGTAAAGGGACTGTTAACGAGTATGATGCTTTTGTAGAGTTTGTAATGTAATGAGTTGATGAATGCCATGATGTGAATAAAAAGTTAATGATGGGCTAGGTAGCATGTAGCCTTCGGACGTGAAGTGACGGCTAACGAGTATGTTAATAAAAGACAAGTCCTGAATATTATTATTCCTATTAGACCCTAGACTTCAATATCCCATACTGCTGCTTGATGGCCGGTAGACGGCCAGCCAGGTACCCAAATGCCGGCAAGACAAGCTAAAGAGCTCTGCGGCGGAGCTAAGAGCTATGCTATTTTTTTTTTTTTTTTTTTTTTTTTTCACCTGTGGAATATTGCTAAGATCAGAAATATACTTTCTAAGAGTGATGCTGAAAAACTCATCCATGCATTTGTTACGTCGAGGCTGGATTACTGTAACTCTTTGTTAGCAGTGTGTCCTAAGAGTTCCTTAAGAAGTCTCCAGCTTGTTCAGAACGCAGCAGCTAGATTGTTAGCTGGAACCAGCAGAAGAGATCACATCACTCCTGTGTTAGTTTCGCTCCATTGGCTCCCAGTTGATTCTAGAATTAAGTTCAAGATCCTCCTGTTAACCTATAAGGCCTTACATGGAATGGCCCCGTCCTATATTAAGGACCTCATAGTCCCTTACCAACCAATCAGAACACTTCGCTCGCAAAATGCAGGACTGCTTGTGGTTCCTAGAATTAGTAAAAGTACGGTTGGAGGTAGAGCGTTTAGCCACCAAGCCCCTGTCTTATGGAATAAACTCCCAGCTCATGGAAGAGAGGCCGACTCAGTTTCTACATTCAAAGTTAGACTGAAAACATTCCTCTTTGGACAGGCTTATTGTCAGACTAGTTAGTATTCAGAGATTATTTAACTTCATGTTAGTTTGTTTAAATTAAACTTAATAATAACTATTTCTTTTAAAAGGCTGCTAGAAGTTGAAGCTGGGGTAACTATGGTGCACTGGGGTTCTGTCCTCTTTCCTTTTTTACTTCTACCCTTCCTCTCCTCTATTCTTGATCATAATTTATCATTTAGTTCTCCATGCCTCTGTTTGGTGCAGTGCGATTCATGTATTGTCCCTCTTTTCCTCTCCCCTCCTGGGAGTGGGAGTGCTTCCAGACTCCAGTTGGCTCATCCGTGCTCCAGTTCCTGACCGTTTACCTCGCCTTTGCTCCTGCTCCTACACCTGGCTGTGGTTCCTGCCTCTGGCTCATCTCTGGCTCGTCTCTGCTCTGTGCCTGACCGAGTACCTCGTCTCTGCTCCTGCTCCTACACCTGGCTGTGGTTCCTGTCTCCGGCTCGACTCGCGCCTTTGACTGTCCCCACAACCACGGCTGGATGAAGCTCGTCTGCTGGACTTTTATATATGTAGTTGTAGATTTAGATAAGTTAATTCTTCTCTAAGAGTTCTGGTAAATCGCCTGTCCGTCCTGGGGGAGGATCCCTCCTTCATGTGGACACCCCTGAGGTTTCTTCGTTTTTTCCGGAATCCGTTTTTTTTGGGAGTTTTTCCTTACCGCGAAGGGGGGTCTAAGGGCAGGGATGCCAGTATAGCTTAGTCAGTTTGTTAGTTCATTTTAGTATTTTTCTATTGAACTCTTTGTATTCGTGATCCTTTTGATTTCATGTTTTACTTCGAAGCCCATCGAGACGACTGTTGTTGTGATTTTGGGCTATACAAATAAAATTGAATTGAATTGAATATGTCCGGAGAATCGCTGCGATGTGGTGAAGCACAAAGCTTGGGCATCCTAAATCTTATGATATTTTCTTATTTTTATTGAGACAATGATGAATTGATCATTCTTGTTTTTCTTTTTCCTTTCTTGAACGAATGTGGGTCCCAGAGACACAGAGGTTACCGCTGAAAGCGGCTTTTGTGGCCAGATGGAGAGCATATCCGTGTTTATGAATGACTTATGACGTGAATAATTATTTCGTTCACACTAAATAATTATTTCGAGGGAACAAGATGGTATCTTTTGGGAACAGAATATTCTTTCATGCAAACAAGAAAATAATTTGTGGGAACAAGATATATTTTATTTTTTTAATGTCAGGACACGGGGTCAGTAGTTTTGCACCTTAAAATGCCCAGAGTTAGACCAGATGTACAAGAAACTCGCAAAACATTCAAAACACATTAAAAGATGAAAAGAGTTCAAGGTAAAAAAGGATATAAGTGACTTAAGACAGAAAAACATCAAATGGAAGCAAAACTAAACTAATAAAAACAGTCAGACCAACACACACAAAACACACACACACACACAAAACACACACTGGTGCGCGCTTTGGACACAGCAGCATAGTCTCCTGCTGTGTCCAAAGCCTGGCTATCAACTGTCTTTCTAGAAGTCTTTTCTAACAAACAGTGAGGATTTCTGCTGAATCCTTAGTGCTAACATTCAGCTTCAGTGGACAGATCAAAAACATTGGTTTTCAATCACGCAAACTAATAGTTTGCGTTGAATGTTTCACATTAGTTTGTTTGAAGGCATAAGTATGTGTGTGTGAACACTATCGGTGTTGTGTACATTTGTGTACATGTAACATTTGAGTGTGTGTGGACAGGCCCCGCCCCTTTGAGAGTTGTATTACATTTGAACCTTACCGTAATGATAAACATCCAGTAGCTTGTTGCTTTATGCTGCTTCATGGTTTTATCCCCCCCCCTCCCATAATCACCCTCCTACCCCCCCACCCCCCTCTCTAACGTCCATCTCTCTTCCCTCCTTTCCTTTTCCGTCCGGTCCACCACAAAAGATTTTCAAAAACAATTAAAATTAATAAAGTTTGGCCTCGATTCCAAAAGGGGTTTGTTCAGACATAACTCTGGTTTGTCTGAAGATTCATAACCCCTATTGTTAAAGTAAAATATGTCCAACAAAAGAGGCCTTCAGTTCTCATCTGTCTGCCCAGCTGTTGGACAGGACAAGTAAAAAAAATAAATAAAATAAAATAAATTAAAACATTGGTTCCTCTGAGGTTCCTCCTGAACCTCGGTACCTCCAGCTGATCTGAGGCTCCGGGTCGGGGGTCTAAGGACAGAAAAGCTCAGAGAGGTCCAGCGGCGCCCAATTGTTCGAAGATTTAAAAACAAATCAAAGAATCTTAAAATGAACTCTTTAGCCAGTGAAAACCAGCCAAGATGGGGTGATGCGGCTCCTCACATGCGCTCCAACCAGAAACCAGCAGTGTTCTGGATCAGCTGGAGGCGTCGGAGGGACGACTGGCTGGCTCCGAATAAGGAGAATGACAGAAATGTGTGGAGAGCATGGATTACTGTCTCAGACGGTCCTCTACACCTGATGGTGCGCTACATAAACCAATGTAGATTCCCATAAAGGTGGACAGTGACACGTGTGTGTGTGGGCGCCTTTGTCACACTGGTGATTGAATCAGCTCAATAAAATACTGTGCAAAAATGACTAAAAACAATTAAAAATGTAAAAAGGGATTTAATAAATAGTAATCTAAAAACAGCTGTAAATTGGTAAAAAAATAAAAGACATAAAATTTTGATTAAAAGTCCCAGCTAAAAAAAGAGTCCAGTCCCAAAGCTGCGCCCCCGAAGTCCACCGTTGGAACCGGCTGTGGAGGGGGAAAAAACCAGCGTCTGTGCGGCTGAAACGAACACACAAAAAAACGGAAAACTTCAGGGTGTTACACCAACATCAGCCACACGCATCCAGGCAGGTCGGGAGAGCAGACTTTCCTTTATGCACCGATTGTCAGGCCTTCAGGTCCCACACGCAACTTCTCGGTCAGCCTCGGCGTTCCTCCACACGGTCGACGCCCCCGTCGCATACGGCTCCCGCTACGTCTTCAATGTCGGCGTCGACCTGGCGATCAGCTGGTCCGCCTTCCTTTGGCTCTCACCCAGAGCTTCATTCCTTGCGGCACGCTTCAGCTGCGCTGCGCTGCGCTGCGTGCGTCTGCCTCAGGTGCTTCAACCACCGGCAACCGCTCAGAGTTCCATTTAGGCAGTGGTGAGGAGTTCTGCCAATGAGGTCCAGGTGTGTGCAATCAGGTCCATGATCCAATAAAATTAAACCGCATGCAAAAAGTTAAAAAAAAACTAAACAAAACAGCACAACACACAAAACCACCCAACACCAAAAGAAATACTAAGGATCAGCACAAATATTACACACATTCCGGCCCACCTTTGACATTTCCCCCCCTTTTAACAATGGTCGTCCCGAACATTATTCTGCTTCATATCTCACCGGAGGTCTCCCAAAGTTTGACCTTCCAGACCGACGCAGAGGTTCAAGGCCCTCGAATGCTTCCGGAGGGTCAGGTGGAGCAGCTGGTGGCTGTCTTTCAGGGCATCTAACTGGTTGCGGGTTGCATCCCATTATCAGTCTTGGCAACCACAATGTTGGAGGGGGAAGTTTGGGCTCCAGGTCAGCTGATAGTCCATTCGGGTTCAGTGGTGGAGCATCCTCAGTCAGAACAAGGGGACATGTTCGCAGGTTATTTCGGTGCACAGTGCGGGTTGGTGCCTCCTTACCCTCTGGCCGCAGAATATACACTGGGCTACCTTCGGAGAGCTGAGAGACCACCACAAAAGGTTCAGGAAACCATCTCACACCCAGCTTCCCTTTCGCCCTTCTGCGAAAATTACGCACCAATACACGCTCTCCAGGCAATAGGGGTGTTTTGTGGGTACGCTTGTTGTAGCGTCTCTGATCCAGCGCCTGTCGCTTCTGCGTTTGTTGCTTCACAGCTTCGTAAGCATTCTGTAGAGCTTTATGATGAGAGTTCACCCAACCTTGTAATGTCTGTGGTTGCTCCTCAGGTCCCAGTCCTGTCGACCAGTCTACCGGTAGTCGAGCGTGTCTTCCGAACACTTCGTAGTGGGGGGTGAAGCTAGTAGTGCTGTGCACGGTGTTGTTATAGGCCTGCACCAGGGCTGGTAAGCGGTCGGCCCACTGTCCATGTTCAGTCTCTGAAAGTGAATTCAATAGACCCAACAATGTCTGGTTAACACGTTCACAACCCCCATTACCTTGAGACCAATATGCTGTGGTGCGACTTTTCTTACAGCCATAGATGCGACACAGCTCTTTGAATATTGAGGATTCGAAGGCAGCGCCTCGATCTGTCAAAATCCGTTCTGGGCAACCAAACTTCTGAATCCAGTTATTGTACACAGTTCGGGCAGTGGTTGCTGCCGACTGATCTTTAGTGGGAACGGCTTGGGCATATTTAGAAAAGAGGTCGGTCATGACCAGAATACAAGGCCACCTATCCTCAGGCCGACCCAGGGACAAATAGTCCAACCCCACCACCTCAAAAGGGTATGAAGTTGTAATGGACATCAGTGGAGCCCTCACCTCCGGGCCGCGTTTTGCGCAGACACACTGAAGGCAGGCGTTGGTCCAGTCGGTTACATCTCTAGCCATTTGTGGCCAGTAGCAGCGTTGACGCAGAATTGATAGTGTCCTGTCACTGCTTGGATGACCCATCTCCTGATGGTATGCAGCCCACAGGTCTTTGGCCCCACTTCTGGGTATAAGGACTTGAAAAACCTCCTGCCCTGAACTGGCCTCCAAAAAACACCTCCCCAACACCCCATTACGGAGCTCGATCTTGCCCCACTGTCTGAGAAGCAGTTTTAGATCTGCAGAGGCAGCCCACCCGTACCTCGGGTTGATCCACATGTTGCAGTTTCCACTGGCGCAGCCGTTGGAGGTCAGGGTCTTCGTGCTGCCTGCTCTCCCAGCCCTTCACTGTAGTCTCCATGCTGGTCACATTGTGGCAAGTGGGCTCTTCCTGTGAAGACAGCCGTGACAGGGCATCTGCATTTTTATTTTGCTTCCCCGGCCTATAGCTGATGGAGTACTTGTAGTTTGCCAACTGTGCCACCCAACGTTGCTCCACAGCCCCCAACCGTGCCGAGTCCAAGTGCACCAGGGGGTTATTGTCCGTGTATACGGTAAACTCTGCCCCATACAGGAAGTCTTTAAATTTTTCAGTGACCGCCCATTTCAAAGCCAACAACTCCAACTTGAAAGAGCTGTAGTTTTGGTCATTCCGCTCTGTTGGATGCAAGCTGCGGCTGGCATATGCTATGACCCGCTCTTTCCCATCTTGCACTTGGGCAAGAATAGCTCCCAAACCTTCAAAGCTGTCATCGGTATACAGTCTGAATGGTTTGGTAAAATCAGCGTATGCCAGAATAGGGGCACTCAGCAAAGCCTCTTTCAGTTGGTCAAAAGCTCGCTGACATGTAGGAGACCAGGAAACAAGTGAATTCTTCGCTGTAGCCGACCCATGGGTAAGGGCGTTTAATGGCAGGGCGATCTTGGAAAACCCAGAGATGAACCTGCGGTAATACCCCGCCAAACCCAGGAAGGAACGAACCTGTTTCACAGTTTGGGGGACAGGCCAGTCCCTCACAACCGCGGTCTTAGCCGGGTCTGTCGAGACACCCTGCTCACTGATGATGTGCCCAAGGTACGTCACCTCCTTCTGGAACAGAAGACACTTCCTTGGTTGTAGCTTCAACCCATGGATGTAAAGTTGTTGGAATACCTCTTCCAGATGTTGCAAATGACTCTGGAAGTCAGATGAAAAGACAATTATGTCATCAAGGTATATTAGCAACGAGTCATTCACCATTCCCCCCAGACAGCGCTGCATTAGTCGCTGAAAAGTGGCTGGGGCATTACAAAGTCCAAAGGGCATTCGATCGAACTCGTATAAGCCAATAGGCGTGGCAAAAGCAGTCTTTTCCCTATCCGCAGGGTCTACCTCAACCTGCCAGTAACCACTGGCAAGGTTAAGTGTAGAATACCATTTTGCAGCCTTCAGACAGGTTAGTGACTCTTCAATCCGAGGCAATGGGAAAGCGTCCTTATGTGTTAAAGCATTTAGCTTCCGATAGTCAACACAGAAACGCCAGTCTCCATTCTTCTTTTTGACCAAGACAATAGGAGCTGCCCATGGACTTGAACTCTCCCTTACCACCCCTTTGTCCAACATGTTTTTGAGGAGAGAGCGCAGTTCTGCATACAAGCTTGGTGGAACCGGTCGGTATCGTTCCCTGCTCGGAGGAGCTGAACCAGTAGGAATCTGATGCTTGACAACTCCAGTGCAGCCAAAATCCTCCTCGTGGCTCGAAAACACCTTGGTCCAACGTTGTAGAAGTTTGGTCATCTGCTCTTGTTGACAAACTGTGAGACCATCCCCCCTTAAGGCCAGAACTGGATGTGCTTCCGAACTGCTAGTTTCTTCTGAAGCTCCAATGCGCCTTACTGCCACCTCCAGCACTTCCGTGTCGACCCACTGAAGGCTCAGCTCATGTTCACCTTGGATGTCTGCCGGGTCGATTTCTGTTACTTGGGCCACTGGCTGGCGCTGTGGAACCTTAACTGGATATGGATTCGGGTTACAGACTCTACATGGCAAACAGTTTCCTCTCAACAAAGTCAGAGTACGCCCCACTTGCCACTCGGTGTCATTATTGGTTAGTTCTTCTACCATCACAACCCTAGTGTCCTTAGGGTCCCCCTCTGCTACTTGGATCCAAAGCACCATCTCCGATTGTGGTGGGATCACAACAGGCAACTGCCGCTTTAATTTTGCAGTAGCATGGAACGGTGGTTTCAGCTGGCGAGTGTAGGCCAACTGACAGTCTGCAAAGGCTTGTGTCCAGGCCTTTCCTTCCTGTGGTTGAAGAACAGCCTTGAATGCTGGTACACCAGGATGGTTTCCCTGTGTGAGGGCAGACCACACAGCCTCAATAACATTCATCCCCAGAATTCCTTTTTCAGTACCTAAACACTTATCTTCGACTATCACAATGCCCTTGCCCGATACCTGAATACCACCAACCATGCAGTCCAGCAGCGCATAACCCACATAGGGGATCTCCAAGCCATTTGCAGCACGCAGAGTCAACCAGGGCGCTTCTTCAACCTGGGCTTCACAGTCCCCCAGGCACTTTCTGAATAGACTTTGGCTTAGCATAGTGACTTGGGATCCTGTGTCGATCACAAAAGGAACAGGACGGTTATTCAGAACAATCGTGACAGTTGGGCACTCACCGACTAGAGCCGACTTTGCGCCACTCTTTGATGCCCCCACGGCCCGGCCCTCAGCTGTAGGGGGTTCTAAAAATCCTGATTATGGCGAGACCTCTGGGGACACCTCCGCTGCATGTGACCAGCCACCCCACAATGTCTACAGATGGGCCTGCCATACGCATCCCACTGATGTCCAAGTGTTCGGGGGCTGGCGACTCTGAAAGGTCCTGGTGGAAGTGGCTGGAGGGCTGAGCTTCCTGGCAGTTCAACCTTTGCTTCGGATAGAAGACGGGGGGGAGGATGCGCAACTTCAGATCCTTTAGAACCAGCTAAAGCTTTTATTTCTGAAAGGAGTTCCTTCATATCTTTCAGTTCTTGCTGCAACTCATTACAAAGTTCAGCTTTGAGCTGGTCCAGGTCAGACTGTGAAGCGAGTCTTTGAGTTGCAACTCTTTGGACTGTTACAACCTCCCCTTCCTCTTCTAGCTCTTTTTCCAATGCTCTGGCCTCTCGACAGGCTTCTGGAAAAGTTGTGTCTCTGCTGCGACGAATCTGTCGATTAAGTTCTTGCTTCACCGTGCCTGGACAAAGCCCCACCAACAACTGGTCCAGGAGCAAGACATCAGTGTCCCCAGCGACATCTTGGTCATGTTGGCGCCATCTAGAGAACAGTTCCCTTAATCTTAAAATGAAGAGGTGAACAGACTCATCAGATTTTTGACGACAGTTAAAAAATGCAGCTCTTAACTGGGCTTTAGAAGCAGGTTTAGCGAATTCACACTTCAGTAACTCGAGCACTTTCTCCCAAGTATTCCTCTCATCAGGTGCTACCAACAGTAATTCACGCTTGGCTTCCCCTTCTAGGGCACTCATGATAAAGTCTGCTTGCTGCTGGGGCCCCAGTCCTTGTGCACGCAGCATGGCTTCCACCTGAACCCTCCATTCTGCAAATGTTGACCTGTCACCACCAAACCTTGGAACATATGCGGCACCCATAAACCACGGAAATGTAAACTGTGCCATCATGGGACTAGAATCCTCATGGGCTTCTGAAGTCATTTTTACACAGTAGAGCTGATCCTGCCGACAACGCCAAAAATTTGCAGGTGTCACACTGGTGATTGAATCAGCTCAATAAAATACTGTGCAAAAATGACTAAAAACAATTAAAAATGTAAAAATGGATTTAATAAATAGTAATCTAAAAACAGCTTTAAATTGGTAAAAAAATAAAAGACATAAAATTTTGATTAAAAGTCCCAGCTAAAAAAAGAGTCCAGTCCCAAAGCCGCGCCCCCCGAAGTCCACCGTTGGAACCGGCCGTGGAGGGGAAAAAAACCAGCGTCTGTGCGGCTGAAACAAACACACAAAAAAACGGAAAACTTCAGGGTGTTACACCAACATCAGCCACACGCATCCAGGCAGGTCGGGAGAGCAGACTTTCCTTTATGCACCGATTGTCAGGCCTTCAGGTCCCACACGCAACTTCTCGGTCAGCCTCGGCGTTCCTCCACACGGTCGACACCCCCGTCGCATACGGCTCCCGCTACGTCTTCAATGTCGGCGTCGACCTGGCGATCAGCCTGTCCGCCTTCCTTTGGCTCTCACCCAGAGCTTCATTCCTTGCGGCACGCTTCAGCTGCGCTGCGCTGCGTGCGTCTGCCTCAGGTGCTTCAACCACCGGCAACCGCTCAGAGTTCCATTTAGGCAGTGATGAGGAGTTCTGCCCAATGAGGTCCAGGTGTGTGCAATCAGGTCCATGATCCAATAAAATTAAACCGCATGCAAAAAGTTAAAAAAAACTAAACAAAACAGCACAACACACAAAACCACCTAACACCAAAAGAAATACTAAGGATCAGCACAAATATTACACACATTCCGGCCCACCTTTGACAACTTAGCGTTATGCTTGTTTTTGTCTTTGCTTTTAATTGTGGTGGGCAACTTTTGAGAACATGTAGCTGTTAGAGGTATATGTGAATCATACCCCCCCCCCCCCCCCACACACACACAGTCTCAGTTATGATTATTGCCCCTCACAAGCTCCCAAAATCAGAGCAACTGCATACTTGAAGATCTCAGGTATTCTAAATTCTGTTCAAGCTAAGGAGCTTGATTTTCTTGGTGATCTTCACTTAAATGTAAACGTCTTGACAGCTACTGCAAAAAAATGTGGTTCAGATCAGTTCCTAAAGAATTCCACCAGGTTCAAACACGTAACTGTGGATCTTATAGTCAATAATCAAGCCTGTAAGTTTGGTATTTGTGGAGTAGGGCTGGGCGATATGGCCTAAAAATAAAATCTCTGATTTTATTTTTTTTAATTCGATTTACGATTTTTTTCCCGATTTTTTTTCTCCCCACCCTACTTAAGGAAAGCAATAAGTACAAACGGCAGACAAGTTAAGCAAATGTTGCTTTTATTTAATCAAACCCAAGACAAATGTAATGCCATTTTCTGGTATGAATAATAAATAAATGAACACGCTCTTGGAATCAAAGTTAAGTATAAGATTTTTCTTCTAACTCCCTTTTTGGACTTGTGTTTAAATAATTTTGTCCTGTTTTATATAACTTTTGTCTTGTTTTTGTCTAATTTCGTTATTCTAAACTTGCTTTCACTTATCCAAAATAAAAAGGTTACTTCTTTACTTAAAATCCCAGCTGTGTTTTCAGTCACACTTTGTAGTCTAGAGTCTAGACTAAAAGGAGACAAACATTCACCTTGACAGTAGCACCTTTTTCTAAAGGATTAACAATACAGCTCATATCTGGGTTCTAAGGTTTTAATTAAATTAAGAAACCCCGTCTTCTCCACGGAGAAGATGATGAAGCAGCAGGAGTCATGGTCAACCACCCCTCAGACCAGCTGGTCATTTAGTACAGAGTGAGCCGAATGACAGAACGCCATCCAGACGTGGCGGATGAATACCAAAACATTAACAAAACATCTAGAATTACTGTCAAACATTTTATAGAACGTTCATAAAAAACGGTATTTTCTAATTAAAAGCATGAATCCACTTTGTAAAAACTTTACTATCTGCGTCTTTGTCACTGAAACAAGCCCCCCCCCCCCCCCCCCCATGAGAGCACTGGGTCTTTACTGTCAATAGGGTTGTGCCGATGGACGATATCATCGTCCATCGTGATGGGTGACTGACATCCCGATGGAGAGACCACCATCGTGATGCCACGCCCCCGCCACGACACCATAAGCCGCGGTTACATGTACAAAATATCTTGATGGGATCAATGGTCGGATTAGAATCCAACCGTGTAGATGGGCCCAGAAATATGTTTTCAGAATATAAAAACGTTCACTAAGGTCACACTTTCCGTCGGAATAAATCATTCGCACATGCGCAGTAGGGTTTGAAAACGGAAGGATATAAATTCCGCTGAGCGGCAATTTTTTTTTTCAAACTTTATTGAATGTAACAATTCAATACAAAACAATGTTAAACAGCTCCGAGCGGCTATATACATTGACATGTCAGCTCGGTAAAATACGAGACGATCTTCTAAACGTGCCTTTAATAATGTTACGGTTATTATGAAACACCTGTTCGCTCATCATTTGAATTTTAATCCGTGTGGTCAGTGCTTTTTCTGAACGAAGCCAGGATTAGCAGTATGCTAACACGGGCTAACAACATTAGCTTTGGGTGGTGCTGCTTGCTGGCTGCACGTAAACATGTAAGAATAACATCAGCCTTTATTTAGTCGGGACACGACTGGAAACACAAATCCGCGTGATTGTTTGAATGTTTTCTAAGGACTGAGCGACATTTCTGCTTTGAAGCTCAAACCGCTGTGTGTGCTGACGATCCGAGCTGTGCTCAGACACACACTTTTAGACCCGGTTCTGAGTTCGGTTGCATGTACCCCTAGAGCTGCGGGACGGATCGCAGTCTTAAATCTCACACACATACCGCTCATGTACCCCCCCCCCCCTCCCATCAAACACAAAGCTGTAAGTCCGCACTCCGCCGGTCCACTTCACTAGTGAAGTGCAGGAGCGGACTACTTCTTTTCTATTTTGTTTGTTACTTTTTTTGTTAAAGTCACTTCCGTCAGTTTATACTGGATCATCGCGGATTAGTCATTAGTTGGGAAATAACATGAAAAAAGCAAAAAAACGAATAGCAGTTATATAAGAACGAAAAATGTAAAAATACCCCCCGTCCATCCCGATGGTTGACAGCAAACATCGTCAACGGCCAATTTAAGGGACATCGCCCAACCCTAACTGTCAATGACATAATGAGAAGAATCGGAACCATTTCAGGCTGTTTTTGTTATGATTTGATATAAAAATATTCACCTGGATGCACAACTCAGAAAAAAGTTGTTTTTTTTACGCCTGCCCCCCCCAGTAAACCTGTCCCTGTCTTCTCAGCAGGTTTGATCTTAAGTTTATGGTTCGATGAAAAGAAAGACGTCTTCAAACCTTTTATCAATAATTTTTATGTAATTTCATTTCGTAAATTTTAATTCATTCATTTTAAATTCTCTTCAGGTGGTTCAGAATAGGTGGTGAACGGTGGTGCAGTGGTTAGCGCTCTTGCCTCAGAGCAAGAAGGCCCCGGTTCAAGTCCCAGATGGGGGACCTGAACCAGA
Source organism: Oryzias latipes (assembly GCF_053564925.1). Taxonomy (NCBI): domain Eukaryota; kingdom Metazoa; phylum Chordata; class Actinopteri; order Beloniformes; family Adrianichthyidae; genus Oryzias; species Oryzias latipes. The sequence goes on from NC_136248.1 coordinate 390,746, forward strand.
ACACCAATGGGGGGCCTTTCTGTGTGGAGTTTGCATGTTCTCCCTGTGTATGCGTGGGTTCTCCATCCCTCCATCCAAAAACATGCTTCATAGGTCAATTGGTTAATCTAAATTGTCTCTAGGTGTGAATGTGAATGGGTGTGTGATTGTGGCCCTGCGACTGGCGACCTGTCCATGATGTCCAGTGCCTTTGCCCACAAGTGGCCGGGATAGGCTCCAGCAGCCCTGTGACTCCGAAAGGGAAAAACGGTAGAAACTGAAAAAAAAAAGTCCATCACAGGTTCGCACCTACGGACACTTTAGAGTAAAGTGGTGACTCTAAAGCAGGGCTGCTCATTCCTGGTCCTCGAGATCTACCACCATGACTGTTTTCCAGATCTCCAAGTCCTGCTAGCTGCTGATCAGCTCAATCAGATGTCTCCAGATTCTGATTGAATGAACACACCTGGTCCAGGTAATCAGCAGCAGGCAGTGCAGCGAGAACTTGAAAACAGGCAGGGTGGTAAATCTCCAGGACCAGGAATGAGCAGCCCTGCTTTAGAGTCACCACTTTACCAATGAAGTAAGCCTGCACAATAATCAAAAATGTATCGTTATCGCGATGTGATACGCGATATCACAAAAGACGTCAAAAATCACAATAAATGGTTAGCTTAAATGTGCTAAAACAATCTTATGGCAACTTGAAGTATTTAACAAATCAAAGAAATTCCTTTATGCATTTGACCAATCGGATGGACTCCTTCACGTTGTTGACCAATCAGATGGAGCCCATTTATGTTAGATCAGGGGTTCTCAAAGTTTTTGTAGTGGAGGGCCAAATTAGGAACTAGACATTGGACTGGAGGCCAATTTTGGTGGGAAATAAAAGGATAAACAGAAAAAGTTGTTTTTAATAACTTTAATGACCAAGTGTCATTAGTACAGTTAACCAGGCCCTCCAGATGTTTTCCTAGTTGCGTTTGGAGGTTGCTGCCCAGATCTTCTACTCGTCTTCTTTAGCTCTGGACAAACAATGTCAGCTACTTTCAGCATACATTCTTTTTACAAACTCCCCGTCACTGAAGGGCTTGCTACCGTGGGAATTTCCAAAGCCACAACGTAGCTAGCTTCTGTCACGGCTTCACTGGATTTAGCCATTTTTGTAAACATCTGCTGTGCAGCACAGCCTCGTTGTAGTTGTTGGAGCGTATTGTTGCGCTCCTCGATTTATATTGAATTCTTTGAGCATTGCATTCACCTGCTTGCAAATCAGGCACATGACTTTATCCATGAGGTACGACAAAGTAAGAGTTTGTCCATTTAGCTTGAAAGCGCCTTTTCTTCTCGCCAACACAACGTTTTTCCTCAAAGGAACCTGCTCTGGCTCTCTTTTATTGAGGGCCACAAAAAATCTTCCCGCAGGCCGCCATTGGCCAGACAAGACCCAAGGTGTAGATCTACCACACCAGACTAGACCCAAGGTGTAGGCTGTGCAAAGAGGCGCCTGAAACAATCCAGCACATAACTGCAGGGTGTAAGATGCTGGCAGGGAAAGCATACATGGAGCGCCACAATCAAGTGGCTGGAATAATATACAGGAACATGTGTGCAGAATATGAACTGGAAACCCCAAGGTCAGAATGGGAAACACCTCCGTAGGCGGTAGAGCATGAGAGGGCAAAGATCCTGTGGGACTTCCAGATCCAGACTGATAGGGTGGTAATGGAGAACCAACCAGACATTGTAGTGGGGGATAAAGAACAGAGGAAAGCCGTTGTGGTGGATGTGGCAGTGCCAAGAGATGGGAACATCAGGAAGAAGGAACATGAGAAAGTGGAGAAATACCAGGGACTCAGAGAAGAACTGGAGAAAGCCTGGAAAGTGAAGGTGACAGTGGTGCCTGTGGTAATTGGAGCACTGGGGGCATTAACCCCCAAGCTGGAGGAGTGGCTACAACAGATACCTGGAAAGACCACAGGCCTTTCAGTCCAAAAACACACAAAAACTATTATTTCTACTATTTCAATTTTTTAGAAATAGAAAGTGGTTTTACCTCCTGAAATCTTATTAAATTTCCAGATTTATTGGAGTGTCTGGAAAGCATACTGCTTGATCTGCAACAGAGGAACATCCAGGTGTGGACCATGAAGAGCCATGTGAGGTATCCACATGTGTGCTCTTTGCTGGAGCAGCTTGATGTTGGGTCGGACAAGCTAGTACCTGCAGAGCTGCGAGCAACCACCTCCATCACAGCTCCAGCGATGTACATCTTTACCTCCGGAACAACAGGCCAGTGAACTTATTGTTTTTTTATTAAGTTAAAGCACAACAATGTCTATTGTTGTGGTAGAACAATTCAGCTGGCGTTGGTGCAGTGGTAAGCCGGTAGTGGGCTTGCAATGTATTACATTGTTGAAAAAAATATATATAATAAAAATGGTCAATAATCAAAATGTATGTGATGTTTTAAGTAGAAATTCACTCCTCACAATGGTTTTTCAGGGCTCCCTAAAGCGGCGGTGATCACTCACCTGCAGAGCCTGAAGGCAGCATCGGGATTTTCAGCATTTGGAGCGACTGAATCCGATGTGATTTACACGTCTCTCCCTCTTTACCACAGCGCAGCATCATTGGTGGGAATAGGAGGAACCATTGAGCTTGGTAGGTTTGGGTGATGCTTTTATCATCTGACTTGATCCTGTGACCCAGGGGTCACCGACCTAGCACCGACATAGCACAAGCTCCCTGATGTGCCCCGTCCAGCGTGCACATCAGCTCAGGTGCCAGAGAAGTGAAGATGGCACTTTGCTGCATTCCCCGCACGTATTTTAAGTGCGCCCGAGGTTGGATTTGGTTGTTGGCTGGACGTATTTCAAAAGAAACTTAAAGTTCAAGTCCCATTAAACATGTTCTCTTTGTGTGTTCTCTCTGACCGAGTTTGAAGGCTTACTGTATCGCTTTAACCAGAGAGGGTAAAAATTAAAACTAGGATAAAATCAGGGGATATTTTTTTTGTAATTGCCTCCATGAAAATAAGAAAAACATCCAAAAGTTCTGGAGGTCCGAGCTGCCTGGCTCCCCATCCCTCAGTGGGTCTCTGTCTCGCTACCAGCTCGCCTCCCATGAGCCGCCGCAGTGATCGGGATCGCTTCATCGGCCCTGCGACAGACGGTCCAGGTGTACCCGCCTCTGAACCATATCACGCCGCGCCGCTGAAAACCCGCTGCAGCCAGACCTTTCATACATCTCTCAAATCGCACCGCAGGATCTGAGATCGCGTCTGTACCTTTGACTTAACATTGAAACTAGCGCCCTTGTCGTACGAACGGCGTTCGGTGTGAATGCAGCTCAACCATCACCCATAATCCTTAACCTAACCCTTCCTCTAGGTCTGTGTGGCCAAGAAAAACGTTCTGCGCTGGAAATATTTGGAAATGTCCCTGAGTATAATAGCATTCTTTCTGGTGTTTCATTTTATTTGCTTTGGAAGGTAATTAAACAACCTGCATGTTAGCATCACATCCGTTATGAGCCACATCCGTGCTGCTCGCTGCTGCAATGTGGCCTAAATTCTAATGTCATTTTCATGTTCTTATCAGAGTTCGTTTTGGTGTGTAATTTAATGAAACAGCAGGGTCTGATTCACACATTCATTTTGTCGTTCTGTTCAAAAAGTGTTGAATTGAAAAATAACAACCCTCCTCCAGTCTCAGCAATGTCATATTAACAAAATTAGGCAAAAAATACAAATAAAAACTCAAAGGCTGATCATATAAATGCCTTATTCTTACCGTTGATGCAGTTTTTTTCCCAATGTAGATCAAATCATCATGACCATAAACACAGGCTGTGAGATTGTAGAAGAATTCACAACAACTGACAAAAGTATGTTTTTTCCTCGCTATGACGCAATGACCCTTTTTAGAGCTTTACCGTTTTTAACTAGGACAAGTTTGCATGCTTTTTCACAGCACGTTGTTCTCTGCATCCTGATTAGATGTCAGTCAAACGCCTCCGTGTCGTTTCTCCTCTCCTTCGTTCAGCTCGCCAAATTCACAACTAATTTTTGTTTGCTAGACTCTGAAGTCCTGGAGACAACAAGAGAGAAACAAGAGAAACGTGTGAAAATGTGCAAGTCTGTCTGAGAAAAAGTGTGTTACTGTGTCTAATTACTGTAAAAAACAAGAAAGAGGACTTCTTTGAACCTGTTTAAAGGGACAAGAACTAATACAACTTTTTTTCATCTGTCATGGGCTGAGTTACCTGAACAAGAAATAAAGTCTAGTCTATATTTTTGAATTAGAAACACATTTGTTGTAAACACATTTATAGGCATTTTCAGTTGATTCTGTAATAAACATTTCTGTTTCATCACAGGTGCAACTTGTGTCTTAAAGAAAAAGTTCTCAGCATCCCAGTTTTGGCCTGACTGCAGAAATCACGGAGTGACAATTTTCCAGTATATTGGTGAACTTTGCAGATATCTCTGCAACCAACCTAAGGTATTCTTTTAACACTTACATTTAAACCGAAATGGAGGGTTTATTTCAGATCAAAAGTTTTGGAAAATATCAATATTTTCATTTTCATTTTTTGAAAAAAATTGAGGGATAAAATCCTCAAAAATCAAGTGGGTCAGTTTTTATACTATATAATGTTTCTGAAATGTTCTTTTGTTTTTGTATTATTTCTTTTATGTTGGCAGTATGAGAAGATGTTATTTCATGTCATGTTTAGAATTCCGGCTTCAAAAATAATGACCAAATGTTGGAAGTTGATGGGAGACACAGCCAGTGAATCAGGGTTAGACCTGTGGCCAACTTTTCATTCACGGCTCTTCCTCCGTCATTGAGCTGCTTTGTTCACGGCATTTTCACAGACAAGCAGTGGCTTTGTACTGGTCATCACGGTGGTCACATAGGCACAGTGTGCTGGTCAGGCTGATTGGGGAGGTTCGAGGTCCTCTTTGTTTGTGTTTTGTCATTTGGCTTTGAGGGTAGAACAGCCTGTCCCCAGGAAAACAAAAGCTCTGAGCAGAACAGAACTTTAATCAGTCACTGAACAGAGAAACAGGAATCTTCATTACTGCTCACCTGCAGTCGTTCTGAGAGCGGGAACATCATTTTTAGAAGTTCTTTAACACATTTTAGTCAGCCACTAAACAAATGTCTCAGTCATCTCAGTAGGGATGGGTACCGAGCCCCAGTATTGAACGAGCCCCGGGGCCACATTCTTCAAGACCGCAGTATCGTCAAGATCTGACCTCAACGGTTCTGCTATCGGTACTGGAGAGGTGGCTTTTTTTTGTTCCACAAGATATAAACGTTATCTGCCATATTTAACTCTACAAGTCAGTCAATTTTCAGTTAATTAATGATGATATTAATTTCACTATTCTCGCTGAAGAGGAGAGGTCTGTCTGGCTATTTGTGTGCACAGGGGGCGGGGCTATTGTTCAGACAGCACGCGGCGCGCACAGGAACGCTACCAAAGATATACGATGACGGTCCAAAATGCGGCTCTTTCCTCCCTGAGCTGCTGATCTCTGTGTTTTTGTAAAATAACTGTCATCTTCTCAGATTGTCGTGGAGCCTTTAATGCCCTCAGGTAGAGCGAGAGAGCAGTGTGAACTAACCTGTCACCTTGCTGCTGCTACGATTACCGTATGTTTGCACTGTCTGTGTAGAACACGCTGGAGGGGGGGTTGCACACGGGGGAAAACAACAAACAGGTAGATAGGCGGGGGCGGGGCTTAGACTCACCGCTTATGATTCCAGACAAACCAACAGCTGCTTGCTAATAAAAATAGTTCTTATTGGGTTCACTTGATTTAAAGAAAAATAAATAGAAATGAGTCTGCATCAAAGTGAATTTGTTTCCATCATCTCATTCGTCTGAACTCTGGGTGTTTGACAGACAGAAAAGTCTATTCAAGGTTGTGGAAAATGAAAAAAAGATCAAAGGAAACATCACTCTCAAAAAGAATGGCTCTTTGAGAGGTTCAGGTTGCTGACCCCTGGTCTAGCACATCCATGTGCATTCCAGGTTTGTATTGTAACATTATCATGTATAAAGTAAAATGTTATGTTAAAAAAAACAATGGTGTTACATAATGAAGAAATAAAACACTTTATGTTGTTAATTTGTTATTAATTTATTTATTTTTGTTCTGAAAATGTATCGATAAGAGGATCATTAAAATACTGGATCAATAAGCAGTATTAAAAAGAGTAGTAGCACCATTTAAACCTTGATGATACCCATCCCTACATCTCAGACTGGTTTCTAGAACATGACAATGAGTTCTCTGGACTCAAACGGCTCCACAGTCACCAGAACCCAACAGAGAACCTTTGGGATGTGGTGGAACGGGAGACCAGCATCATGGATGTTCAGCCGACAAATGTGCAGCAACTGATGTTGTCATGTCAACCTGGACCAAAGTCTCTGAGGAATGTTTCCAGAACCTTGTTGGATCTATGCACCAAGGATTAAGGCGGTTCTGAAGACAAAAGGGGGTCCAACCCGGGACCAGCAAGGTGGATCTGATAAAGTGGCCAGTGATGCAATTATTGTAATGGCTAAATTGAATGTGTTACGCCCCCTTTGTGTCTAGGGGCACCGAGGCGGCATAACATAAAAAACTAAAGTTTTGGCTACTGAATTTAAGTGTAACAAAAAGCACCAAACGAATGTCTCCATAAAATATGACAAATTTATTTACAAATAAACAAACAATCCAACAATAACTAAAAGTGAAACTAAAAGGCTTCAGGGTGAACCCAGGCCAAAACAACAAACAAAACCCCAACTGCAACATGTAATCTTACCTGCAAAGAAAGAAAAGGGAAATCAAACCTCCCTAACCTAACAAAACCAGGAGAAAACATGTACTAAACAAAATGGCGGTTCACCCCTACAGCTTCACTTAAACAAAATCATAAACCAAAGGACTAAACAGAGTGGGCACAGACAAAACTACAAACTACAAAGAACTACAAAGTGCAACACAAACTAAAACAAGTGGAGAAGACATAAACAAAATGGAGAACAAAACAAAATGGAGAAGAGGGCCAAGCTGCAGTGGAGGCTTTTGCTGCAAGGCACCCTTCTCACCGACTGGATGTCGGAATGGTGGCTTTAAAGGCTGCCTCCACCAGCTGGTCCAATGGGAGGCCACACCCTTTCCACCACACCTGAAAATAATCAGACAACAGACACAAAGATCCACAAAAAACACAAGTCCCACTCTGATACAGAAATAACACAAAACACAGAACAAACAAACAAAACAAAAGCAAATACGGCCACAGCCCTAACAAATGGAATGTAAAAATATTTTTTTCCATTGAAAAATGAATAAAAAGAATGTGTCAAAATAGCCATTGATGTATGAACATGTACCTGTTTCAGAATTGTAGTATGGTTGGTCAACAAAATAGAAAAGTAGAACAAACTTCTCTGTACGAGGTGACTGCATAGTTTTATCCTAGTCACATGGTTCCTTATTTCCAAGCATTTACGTATTATTGAGAGCCGGTTTAGCTCGTGCTGGTTTGTGCTGCCTTCCGTCCCTGAAACCAGGGTTTGAATCCGGGCTGCTCCCTATCCCCTTCTCTGCTTCTGTGCCAGTCCCAAGCCCGGTTGGATTGAGAGTGTTACATCAGGAAGGGCATCCAGCGGAAAACATTGCCAAGTTAACCATGCGACTCATCCTCGGAGGAGAGGTTGTTTCGCTGTGGCGACCCCTGATGGGAGAAGCCAAAAGAGGAAGATTATCTATTATTGAGACATTTGTATTTGTTTTACAATGAATGTGACATTATCTGAAACTTTATCTCTCTATCAGACAGAAATGGATCAAGTTCATAAAGTCAGAATGGGAGTCGGGAATGGGCTGCGACAAGATGTATGGCGAGAGTTTCTACTTCGCTTTGGAAACATTAAATTGTGTGAAATTTATGGCTCCACTGAGGGAAACCTGTGTTTTATGAACCACATTGGCAAGACTGGAGCTGTGGGACGATCCAATGTCTTCTACAAGGTGAGTATCTGAAAGCCAGTATAATCCAACAAAAGCAGAAGCATGTCATGCCACATGATTCAATGTTCTTCCTGATGCTTTTGTTTTGGCCCCACGGCAAACTCCCTTCTATTTGTGTGTCCAAAGGGGTGTTTATGAACCATGAGCAAATTCAGTGTTGCATGTGGGAGGAGTTACTGCTAACCTTTTTTACAGGCTCTTTGGTACATATTGAAAGGTATGAATGATGTTGTGGGAGTAGCATGGGTTTCTTTTTTTATTCAACCAGCACACCACAATAGTTGATATTATAATAGGGGTGGAACAATTCATCAATAAACAATGAATTGGTTTCCATTCCTACGGTCTGTCTGAGGTGAGTTGTTAATCAAATTGAATCAAACCATTAAAATAACATTTTATAACGAGATAAATCAATAATCGAAATTTGGAAATCCCATCTAGATTGAGGTACAGTAGGTTTATTTGACTATAAGGTAAAACGACCAATCACAGCGGACAACACTCTTGATGACATCAGCAAAAATGGATCAGTCCATCATTCCAGTCCAATGTGTGGAAAGACTTTGAATCAAGCAAAGTCATGTGACCATATAGTGTGCTAGAATGTTCTATGAATGTTCCCTTTGGATTCTTTGGATGTACTTGAAGTTCTGGCTAAGGATGTTCTGGATCCGTTTTAGGTCACTGAATCGGATCATTCAAAATGAACTAATATCAACTATGAATTGTATTGTCAACCACAAATTATGATGTGATTTGAAATGTTGTTAAAACTGAGCCATTCATGTAAAAGAGGACATGCATGTGAATGATGGCTGCTTCAGCTGAACCTTTGTTGCTCTGTGTCGCAGTTTGATGACTTGCAGTACTGTAAAAGTCTTTGGAATATGTGACAAGTCACCAATGATGACCTTCCCCTACACACTGCATTTGTACTCCACCCACTAAGCACAGACTCAACACATTACTACCAAAGTTGAGTTCCTCGTTGGTTGACATGATGCAAATATTTGCCAAAGTTCAGATTTTTCAGCTCTTAAAAGTTTTCACTGCACCACTTGAAATTTGAAATGGGTGGCCAATCACACGGGGCCAGTTGCATGAACTCTTCCGGCAGGTTTACAGGAAACACAGACTGGCTGTTCGGTGTGAACGCGCCGTAAGGCTGGATCAAACTAGAACTCTGAATATTTATAGAAGCTGTTTTTTGAAGTATAAACAAGTCAAATTATTTTATGAATATTTTAACCTGAACATGTATTTATAGGCCCCATATTAGATTTTCTATTTATGTTTACTCTTTACATTTATTTACACACTTCATCTGTGGCTGGAACGCACTAAACATGGGTTCTTGAACGAGCTTTTAGCATACGGTGTTCACGCTGGACTGTTGCTATCCGATACAGTGCATGGACTCACAGTTGAAAAAGGCTTGTGTAAAATGTCAAAGTGGTGATAATCTGGTGAATCTTGTTGGTAGGGTTGACCCTTTTGACCTGCCTCCATCCTTCCATGAACCATTCATTTTTTTTCATTCATTTTCTATTCCGTTTTTCCCTTTCGGGGTCACGGGGCTGCTGGAGCCTATCCCGGCCACTTGTGGGTGAAGGCAGGGGGACACCCTGGACAATTTGCCAGTCTGTTGCAGGGTAGAATGCCCACAATCACACACCCATTCACTCTCACACTCACACCTCGGGTGGATTTAAATTGACCAATTAACGTATGCAGCATGTTTTTGGACGGTGGGAGGAAGCCGGAGACCCCGGAGAGAACCCACGCATCCACGGGGAGAACATGCTAACTCCACACAGAAAGGTCCCCCATTGATGTTGTGTTTCAGGCCCCCAGCCGGGACTTGAACCGGGGCCTTCTTGCTGTGAGGCAAGAGCGCTAACCACCATGAACCATCTCCTGGTCAATAACTATTGCTTGGATCTCATCAGAAATTCTTGTTTTTTGTCTGGGTCCAGGTATTGGTGTGGGTTTAGGTCTTGGCACAGGTATGGTTTTTGGTGGCAGTCTGGGTCATGGTACGGTTCTTGGTGCGGGTCTCGGTCTAACTTCACTTGGTCTTTTATCCATCTTTGAAATGCTGCTCAGTTGTTCCAGAACTGCCCTCACATTTGCTGGAGTTGAATGGGCATCAGCTTTGACCGGTTGTGTTTTATTAGTGGAGGCAGCGTCGGAGTTTTGTTCTTTGTGTTAACTTTTTGCATCTTGTGAATACCAGGTGTGTTTTTAAAGTTGCGGAGTGTGTTCTGCAAAGTAGACTCAGAGTTTTTAAAATGGCCCTTAAGGTTCAGATCAGAGAGTGTTTTGGGAACAAGACTGGACTGGTCCAGAGAACTGTGATGGCAGCTGTTTGAACTACTTATCCTTATAAAAGGCCCTTTTCACACCCTTAAAAGCTGAATTAGTCTAATGAATCCATTCTTGTCTAAGAGGAAAACTGGTTGGTTTGATGACTCAGTTCTTTACGTTTGGAAAGGAACCTTTTTTTCTTAAGAAAAGGTAAACCCAGCTTTGGTAAAATCCAGCAGTTTACAGGTTAAATTGACATTCAAAGGGTTTATATGGACTAGCCTGATGTAACATCAGCAACTGGAGTTACTTTTACCCCTCATCTGTTTAACTGGGACTGTTACTTTTTTGTTCCTGTGTTGTTACGTAGCAGTGTAATTGTCAGCAGAAAGTTTTTTTGCTTTTTTTGTTCCTGATAAATGAGCCGTGAAGTTATAGAAGATGTTTTTCTCCATCATTTGGCCCCTTCATGTTAACTGCTGGTAAAAAAAACTCAACGGGCTCTGGGCCCAGCGGGCATCTCAGCGTCTGTCTCTTTTATCAAAGTAAATCTTTTTCTGTTGATAAAGGTCGTTTTTGTTTCTTGATGATGCTTCACAGCCTATTGACACAGTTTTTTTTGTAAAGTTGTACATATTTAGCATACTTCTATTTTTGTTCTGCTAGACATGCAGAAGACGCCTGCACATTTAGCTTCTGGAGTTTTTGGTATTAGCATTATGCAGTGTTTTTGAGTACATTTGCAAAATCTTTAGAAAATCTTTACAACAGATAATGTGAACAAAAATCTGTTTACTCTAAATGTTAAACCTGTCTGCAGAATGCTTTTACAAGTATGGAGGTGAACACAATGGTGGGTTTTCTTCTGATGTTTTTGTATTCTTTAGTAACTTTGTCAAACGAGCTACTTTGATAACACTGATCAGCCGTTAACTCTTCTTAAGGCCCATGGAAGCAGTAATCCTAGCGCCGCTTATGTTGTTAGACTTAATCTTATTAAATCAATAACAAAAAAGGTGACAAAAAATCCTGTTGTTCATAAAGAAATCATGGATACCTTAAAAATAATTAAACGTAAGAATAGTAGTAGAGGCGTGGGTAGAGGCGTATCAGGATGGGTCTCCAGGTGTATAGTAATATACAAATGTATATTACTATACATATAACATACATTTGAACCTTACCGTAACGATAAACAACCAGTAAACTTGTTGCTCTATGCTGCTTCATGGTCTTATCCTCCCTACCCTCCTATTATCACCCCCTACCCCCTCTCTCTCTAACATCCCTCCCTTTTCTTCCCTTCTTTCCTTTTCCGTCCGGTCCAACACCCAAGATTTTCAAACATGGTTGAAATGAATAAAGTTTGGCCTCAATTACAAAAGGGGTTTATTCAGACATACCTCTGGTTTGTCTGAAGATTAATAACCCCTATTGTTAAAGTAAAATATGTACAACATAAGAGGCCCTCAGCTCTCATCTGCCTGCCCAGCTGTTGGACAGGACAAGTTAAAAAAAAAAAAAAAAAAAAGAATAGTAGTGAAGAATAAATGCATGTGGTGTATCTGACTTCATCTGTTGACATGAACAGCAGGGATGAGCCTCAGCCCCACTCATGCTAGCCTCCACTACAAAAAACTACCTTTCGTTTGGTTGTTCTCAGAAAGCATCACTTGAGTTAAACAATTTCAAGACAAGTCAGTGGTAAAACAATCATTTCAGAAGACATTCAGTTTGATGAACCAGCCGGATAAAGCTATGACACGACATTCTCACATGGTGTTCAGAACAAAGAACACCTGTTAATATGAACCTGTCATGGATCACTTATCAACAGACATTTCAAGCATTCTTTCAATCGAGATCATTAAATTGACAGTTTTTGTCCTTTTTGAAAGGTGTAAAAGTATTTGGTCTTGTCTCTTTCTTCATATTTCAGGTTTAACTTTCTAACAGCCAGATAAACAGAAGCGGTAACGGATGGGTAACCTCCTTGGCTTCTAACAAAAACAACTATGGCTTTTAGGGTCAATGAGCAAATACTACTCTATCTACTGTAGAAAATATATGAATGATTACCATATTGTCACTGGTCACCAGCAGGAACCATCTCCAGAGTTCTAGCCACACTTCCAGGATGCTGCACACCTGACTCTCATTTACTCAATCAACCACAGTATACTTGAGGACTGAGCTGAGCTCAGTGCAAAGCATTGTTTGTGTCACTCTGCCTGACCCTGACCCTGACCATGTCTGCATGCCCCAACTTTTTCCTGGATCTCGACCATCCCATCTCTCTGATGCTTTTATGCCCGTTATCGATTCCTGCCGGCCTGACTCTGATTTATCTTTGTGGACTTTTAGCTGAGCTGCTAAACCTGCTGCATTTGGATCCAGCCGTCTGCCTGTTCTAGTGACACATATGATAAATAGAATTATACTTTGACAGATTTTTTATACAGCAAGAAGAAAATAAAATAAAAACGAGTGCATTAAGACAAGTTTCTATAGCTCTCACATTCTTCAAACATAAAAACAAAGCCGTTGACCTTTCTGGCTCCCAAATTTACTGGAAGACTAAAAGTTTAAAAGTTTCTGTGATATTATAAAATGTTGTTGTTCACCTGTCAGCAAATTCCTTCAGGACTCGGCACAGCCAATCAGCTTCCACTGATCCACACAGGTGGTTTGGCAGAGACTTTTACACCTGGAGACCCATCCTGACACAGCCCTGTATTTTATCAGGGCTTGGGTCCGGCACAAGGATAATAATAATAATAATAATTGATACTGTATTTATCCCTCAATGGGGAAATTCTTCTCTGCATTTGACCCATCCCCTGGGGGAGCGGTGAGCTGCAGCCAAACCGCGCTCTGGAGAAAGCAGCGTTAAGGGTCTCGCCCAATTAACATCTCTGGGTGATGTTAATTGCTTCCCGTTGATATGGTAATTGCCCCCCAGTACCATTGTTCATTCCCCTCCGGGAATCGAACCCTGCGTGGTAGCCTTTTACCTTACCAACCGAGCTACCCAGCCTCTAAAACATTATATAAATTCTTTGAGTCCGAGATTTTAAACATAGTTAACTGCTCTCTTCAGACGGGGGTCTTCCCCTCTGCCTGTAAGACGGCGGTGGTGAGGCCCCTTCTGAAGAAGAGTAACTTGGACCCAAAGATCATGGACAATTACAGACCTGTATCCAACTTACCATTTTTAGGAAAAAATTTTGAAAAACTTGTTTTTATTCAATTACATGATTTTTTAAATGAACATAATGTTCTTGAAAAGTGTCAGTCTAGTTTTAGGACAAATCACAGTACTGAGACGGCCCTTTTAAAAATTTTAAATGATCTCAGAAATACTTATGACTCGCAGAAACTTTCTGTTCTGGTGCTGCTAGATCTTAGTGCCGCCTTTGATACGGTAGATCACCAGATTTTACTTGACAGACTAAGGAGTGGGGTCGGACTCTCAGGAACTGCTCTTAACTGGTTTCACTCCTATCTCACAGATCGCCATTTTTTTGTAAGTATGGATACTCGGTCCTCAGGAGTCCATGAAATAAGATGCGGGGTTCCCCAGGGTTCAATCTTGGGTCCAATACTTTTTAACTTGTATATGTTGCCTCTTGGGGATGTCATCAGGAGACACGGCGTTGACTTTCACAGCTATGCTGATGACACACAGCTTTACATCGCCGTGTCTCCTGATGACCTTGAACCTGTCAACACTCTTTTAAACTGCATTTTAGATATAAAGCTGTGGATGGCAGAAAACTTCTTACAGCTTAACCAGGAAAAAAATGAAGTTTTGATCATTGGTCCTGAAGACAAGAGAGAGATGATTTTACCCAAACTTAGGAATTTTAAATCTTCTCAATGTGTGAGAAACCTGGGCGTTCTTTTTGACTCTGAGCTGAATTTTATTCCCCACATCAGAAACGTTGTGAAAACAGGATTTTACCATGCAGGGCTCGACATAGCCATTTGTCCGCTGGCCCGGTCCTGTTTTTCGAGCAGTACGGACCACAAGACTTTATTTTTTACTTGTCCGCTCGGGCCACTAAAATATCTAACAATTAATACATTTTTCACCTTTTACAATAAAGTATATTTTGCGAAAACGTGTAGATTTACCTCGTCTTCATAATTTACTTTTTCTGCTATGGGAAACCTTTGATCACTCTTCTCCTCCTCTCCCGCCTGCGCCCGCGGCTGTCACTGCCGAGCACCACGCGGCACGCGCTCACTCAATTTTTTTTTCAAACTTTATTGAATGTAACAATTCAATACTAAAGAATGTTAAACAGCAACAACGAAGGAACAAGCCAGTGGGTTATTATTACATTTTAGGCAGATATATTTAAACTGACACTCATATCAGCGCGCCCCCTGGTGGTTTTTCACCGCGATGATCATAAATCCAACACCGTCACTGAAGAGAGACTGAAGCATGTCAGAGATGTGGAAGACATGGCAGGAATAGATAGGAATATGTTAGTAGTTATTAATTATTAGTATGGACAGCAAGATATTTAATGAATGCATTGAAGATGAAACTGTATGCACTAAGCTTTAAGCTGAACGTCAAAGAATCAAAGGCAACTTAAAATACCTGAATCTCAGACTCAAATGGAGTATAAGGTCAAACTACTTAATTTTGTTTTTCTTTACAACACTGTAAGCAGTAAGTATTTCTAGTTAGCTGAATGATCTCAGTAATTTAATTGTATTTAATTTTTCAATTATTTAATTTAATTAGGTAACTAAAGTAACTAAAAAGTAAATGTAACTTTGCAACAGTAACAAAAAGCAGAACCTTAAGGCAGTCAGGGCAAAAAAGTCAATAAAACTTCTTAACTATTGATTAGGAACAAATGTGAAATAGCAGTGATTAGAAGCAGCATGAAAACTTCTTAACTAGTGTTTCCTACTATAATGCAGCGCTCTCTTCAAAACATCTGAAACAGACTAGAGCAGATTTAAGTTTGATATGCTCTATTTTCAGTCATTGAAAAGTGTATAAATAAGTGCTAGATGTCACCAGAATGCACCAAATTGCACCATATTAAAATTTTCCGGGGGGGCATGCCCCCGGACCCCCCTAAAGTTGCAAGCACCTGCGGAGCGGCGGGTCTCGCTGTGCGAGGTGTCGGGCCAGTGACTTTCAAAAACTACTGGCCCTGTGGGCCAGTGCAAATTTCTGGGCTATGTCAACCCCTGCCATCTTAAGAACATTGCCAGAGTCGCCCGTTCCTCTCTCTTGCCAGCACAGAGGTGCTGATGCATGCTTTTAATTTTAGTCGTTTAGATTATTGTAATGCCCTGCTCTCTGGTTTACCGAAGAAGTCGATCTCAAATCTGCAGCTATTGCAGAACTCTGCGGCACGAGTTCTGACGAGGACCAGAGGGCGGGAACACATTACACCTATTTTAAAGTCGCTGCATTGGCTCCCTGTGCGTTTCAGGATTGATTTTAAAGTTCTTTTAATGATTTATAAATGTTTTTATGGTCTTGGGCCTTCTTATTTAAATGATGTTATTTTAAAATACGAATCCTCGCGGACCCTGAGGTCCTCTGGCACTGGCCTCTTAGTTGTCCCTAAGGTGAGGACCAGGACACATGGTGAGGCTTCGTTCTGCCATTACGGCCCTCGCCTGTGGAACGGCCTGCCAGAGAGCCTCAGGGCATCAGAGACTGTAGAGTTTTTTAAGAAGAGGCTCAAGACCCACCTTTTTAGTCTGGCTTTTACATGACTTTGAACATTTCCTGTCTTTTTATTTTTTATCTATCTATTTATTAATTTATTTATTTATTTACGTATTTATTCATTTATTTATTTATTTGTAAGGACTATTATTATCTCTGTTTTTAATATACTATTCTTTTTATTGTTATTTTACCAATGATATGTAGGTTATGTTTTAATCAGTTTACGTATTTTATTTTTGAATTACTAAAATTGTTAAATCTTATTTTATTTTTTATTTTTTTAATCTTTTTTTCTATTTTTATTGTTGTTATTTTATGATAATTTTTATTCTGATGTTTTTAACTCCAGTGTTTCCTCTTGGGGATCCACTTTTCTGGGGCACCACCGGCTTGACCTGTAGGGGGTGCTGTTGCTGCAGTGCCCGTTCTCGTTGGGCGGGCTGGGGTCCTGCTCTGTGGTCTAATAGCCATGGAGTGGGCCCTGGGCTGCTCTGTGCTGGGCGGGCGCTGTGGTACTGACCCCTGTGGTCGGGCTGGGCCTTGGAATAAATGGATCCCCATCATATTGTTTCCTCGCAGCAGAACCAAGCCAGACCTTCTTTAAGCTGCAGTTCTTTGGTTCTGTTCAGGGTTCTACGGGGGGAACTGGGTAGGTGGGGTGTGGGTGGGTGGGTTGGGGGGTTGGGGGGTGAGGGAGGGGTCCCATCTTTCTGTGATTGTCCTTTGTTTGCTGTTTTTAACAATCTTCAGTTTTTATGACTGTTTTATCTGCTTATATGTGAAGCGCTTTGTGTTTTTAACTGAAATGAAAGGCGCTATATAAATAAAGTTTGAGTTGAGTTGAGTTAAGGATAAGCCCAGACTTGGCTCCCCTTGTGGCTACATAAATAGGCATTAGCACAAAGGGTCTCACCCAAAGACCCACACTGGATGAAGCTCATCACCCCCCTTGGAATCAAACCCTGTTTTTCCATATACCAGTCCTACACGCAGCATTGACTGTATACAGAGAACTGGACTGAGTTAAAGTTAAAAGTCCCACTATCTGTCACACACCTAGGTGTGTGAAATTTGTTCTCCACGTTTGACCCATCCCATCCCCTGGGGGAGCGGTGAGCTGCAGACACAGCCACGCCGCGCTTTGGTGGCTTAACCCTCCAATCCAAGCGTGTCAAGTGTCAAGCAGGGAAGCATTGGGTCCCATTTTTAAAGTCTTTGGTATGACTTGGCCTGGACGACCTTCCAGTTACAGGGCGGACACTCTAACCACAAGGCCACTGAGCTGAGTGGCCCCTTCTCCCAGGCGCTCCAAACAGGAAGTGGTTTCAAGTAGCCAGAATCCCCCAGACATCTATATAGAAATAACAGCTGTTCCTCAGTCATTCTATTGGTCATAAAAACAGTTCTGGCTCTGATACCTTTTTTAAAATCTTCTTGATGATCCTCTTTTTTTTCTTTATCACAAGTTTATTCACGTTATAAACTGGCCAACCAGATGCCTCAATAAAAGCATGTGGTGCCTGCGGGCCCCCACCTCAAAGATTTGATTGATAGATTCTCCTAAGTCTGCTTCCTGTGGAACGGGTGTAGCCTTCTAACAAGCTCCCTCCTGATTGGTGAGAGTGATTGTCATAGAAACGTTGACTCAGACTCGATAAGTCCAATCACATCATTCTGGCTCCTAATGTTGGCGTCCATATCTCGGAAAACGGCCACTAAATTGTCTTCATTTCACTGGAGCCTGAGGTATTTTCTATGGGTGACGTTACACTTGCTCAGTCCAGCTCTGTCATACAGTCAATGACGCGCAACCAGCTGAGCCATTGAGCCGCTTTGTGATTTTATGTAAAATGCTGTCTAAATGAAGAGGAAAGTCATAAAAGGATATTTGAAGAAACGTAGTTCCAGTGGGTAAAGATTAGATTTATGGTACAAGTGATGATGAGGAAGAATCGACAGAGCTTTAGTACAATCAAGGATCTGATGCTTTTTTGGGGTCTGGCAGGAGTCAGAAATGTCTGTCTAGTTATGTGCAATCATTGAGAAAACGCTTTTGCCTTCAGCTGCATGAAGAAGCCCTTTGTGTTTTACAATTTTGCAATGCACACTATTGCTTTGGACTTCCACACCATATTATGTGGGCATCATGTGAGCTTTGTCATACTAATCAGATTAGGTCTGTTTAGCATGAAAACTCAGGACATAACGTGACATGTTACCCAGATCTGCACCTCAACCATGGAGCTGCGGGTGATGTGGATAAATCTACCATTTCTAGAGATATCTTGAAACAGTTCACAGCTGTGTAGGAGCTATCATGTAGTGGTCTGTGGAATTCCAGAGACCCTAAAAGCCTCCAGGGCAGCAAAGGCTGTCTGCACATAAAATAGTGCTACCTTAATGACTTGTGAAAAGTAATCCACCAGATATCCTTTTCTCTCAGAATGAAAGCTCTGT
The DNA here is from genome assembly GCF_053564925.1 of Oryzias latipes. Lineage (NCBI taxonomy): Eukaryota > Metazoa > Chordata > Actinopteri > Beloniformes > Adrianichthyidae > Oryzias > Oryzias latipes. The sequence goes on from NC_136248.1 coordinate 409,252, forward strand.
TCCTACTTCTGAAAGGAATATCTTTGGTTTTTGTTTGTCTTCTTTCAGCCTCTGAAGCACCAAATGAACACTTGAACCCCACCCAGCAGAGCTTCTGTTTGGCTAAATCCAATGCCTTTTTGACCCGCTTGTTCAGATGTGTTAGATCAACACAGTCACAGAGTCAATGACACAAGAATGTGGTTTCAAGAATAATAATAATGGATTAGATTTATCTGCTTTTCCAGACGCTCAAAGTTCTTCCAATGTGTCCATCATTCATTCATACTTGCTGATGATAAGTGCTGATGTAGCCTCAGCTGCCCTGGGGCAGACTGACAGAGGCGTGGCTGCCAGTTCACGCCTACGGGCCGTCTGACCATCACCAGGACATTCATGCACATTCATACACCAGTGGGGCCACTCTGGAGGCAGGGAGGGTGAAGTGTCTGGCCCAAGGACACAACAACGGTTGACTGGGGGAATGGTGATTGAACCGCCGACCCTTCGATCATTGGGCGACCTGCTCAACCACATGAGCCACTGCCGCTCGTCCTGGAATGATTTTTGTGTATCTTTTGGTATCCTGCATGGTGTTACAGTTTCCACATGAATTTACACAAATGTACAAAAAAGCTGGGGCATTGGGGTTTGAAATTCTTTTACTGAACCTGGACTGTGAACGTGTTTCTGCTAGCTTGAGGGCTTTTAGGTGATTGTGATCAACGCCCAAACAATTGATCTTCTGCTTACACGTGTGCTGTTGCGAGGTCAGCTTACTTTAACCCTTGTGCTATCCTATGACCCCACCCTCACATTGACGTGTTCTCCCTACCATGACAAAGGTGGACAAAGGTGGAAAGATCTAATGTAATCCCTGGACACCAGTGAAGATCACAAATTATTGAAGAAAAAAGGTTCAGCGCTAGGGATGGGTACCGAGCCCCAGTTTTGGACAAGCCCCGGCGCCACATTCTTCAAGACCGCAGTATTGTTAAGATCTGACCTCAACGGTTCTGCTATCGGTAGTCAATCAATTTTCCTTTATTTAACGATGATGTTAATTTCGCTGTTTTCGCTGAAGAGGAGAGGTCTGTCTGGCTATTTGTGTGCACGGGGGTCGGAGCTGTTCAGACAGTACCCGCCGCGCGCGCACACACACAAGGCAAGGCAGCGCACACACAGTCAGTGGTGATCTCGTAGGGGACACGTGAGGACCCCCCGAAAAAAATCCTTTTATACCCCTATATACTAAGAACACCCACTTCCGTGTAAAATTAATGAAGTTTGCGTCAAGGAGACCCTACCATCCTGTCACCTTGCTGCTACGATGACCGTATGTTGCGCTGTCTATGAACATGCTGCGCGGGGGGGGCTGCACGCGGAGCAAACAACGAACAGGTAGAAAGGCTGGCCTTCGACTCACCGCTTATGTTTCCACACCCTCAACAAACTAACAGCTGCTTCCTAAAACTTAATAATAATTAATAACGAATGATATTCGTCATCCATAAAATAATATAATTTATTGGGTTTACTGGATTTAAAGAAAAATAAATAAACAGAAAGGAGTCTGTATCAAAGTGAATTTGTTTCCATCATCTCACTTAACTTAACTCTGGGTGTTTGACAGACAGAAAAGTCTATTCAAGGTTGTGGAAAATTAACGAAAGATCAAAGGAAAAATCACGCTCATAAAGAATAAAAATAATTAAATAAATATCCTGTCTGGAACATTCTTATTTATACCATGGTCCGGTTGAATACTCGATTCTTATTGGCTGCTGGGTGTGGATTGAAACCTGATATCGCACCGCATCACGTAATATATAGTCCGCTTTTTGTGAGAAAAGCGATCCAAATCAGAAAAAAAACAAGAATTAAGGACTAAAAACTGGTTAATATGTATTGATTTGGAAGTGACCATGGTATAAGCGGGTTAATGGCCTTCAAAGTGTGCCTTATTATTTTTTAAACGCACTGCGTTTCGCGTCGGACGGTTCAGGCTTCCACGGCGTGCGTTAAAAAGTAATTACGCACACTTCGTCAGCCATTAACCCTTACGTATAAAGTAAAATGTTTTGTTAAAAAACCAATGTTGTTGCATAATGAGGAAATAAAACACTTTATGTTCTTAATTTGTTATTTATTTATTTTTCGTCCTCAAAAAATATCGATAAGAGTATCGTTAAAATACCGGATCGATAAGCAGTATCAATAAGAGTAGTAGTACCGTTAAAACCTTAACGATACCCATCCCTATTCAGCGCACTGTCTTGTGGGTCTCGATGACCCAACTCCCAATGTTACAGTGCCTAGGATAGCACAAGGGTTAAGATGGTTCTTAGATGATGAAGAACGAAAACGGCTGTGACACTTGCCACTGAGAAAAATGGAATTCTATTAACACATAGTATTTCAATCCACTCTTTTTCTAAGCTAATCCCCTCAAAAAAATATAATCATTATCTTCTGTATTTTGTGAATGACACCCGCTGACCAAATGTCTTGGTGCAGTACCCCCAATTGTGCCAGTCCCTGTTTTTTTTCTGGTTGCCTTTGTAGACCCTTCCTTCAGTGCCTCCTCATTTACAGACACCGTTGTTATATCAATCAATCAATCAAATCTTTATTTGTATAGCACTTTCACATCTTCCAGACATCCAAAGTGCTGCACACGTATAACTACACTAAAACCATAGGTAAAATTCAAAGAAACACAGTAAAATGATAATAAAATCATCAATAAAAGAAAACACACAAAAAAAAAAAAAAAAAAAAAAAAAAAAAAAAAAAAAAAAAAAAAAAAAAAAAAAAAAAAAAAAAAAACTGTCTAATTATCATTCTCTCTGGTGTTAAAAGCCAATGTAAAAAGATGAGTTTTTAGCAGAGATTTAAAATCGTTTAAGGATCTGGCAGATCTCATAGACAGGGGGAGACGATTCCAGAGTTTGGGAGCAACCACTGAAAACGCTCTGTCCCCCTTGGTCACCAGTCGAGTCCTTGGAACCTCTAAGAGCATCTGGTCTACAGATTATATTCTGGTTTTCCTCCAAGAAACGTAACACAGAATACTTCAATTCTACCCAACAGGGTAGTACTTTTAATTAACTCAGGCAGGGTAAACTCTTACAGTGCAGCTCAGGTGCGTGCTCTCATTCATTCCAGACTGTGCAACGTCCGACTAGCAACCAATAACACACAACAATAGTTCCTATTGTTACATCCTTTCTCTTTTTTTTTTTTTTTTTTTTTTTTTTTTTAAACAAAAAGTGTCAACTTAGACTCTGCCTACTAAGTGCTCTACTGTGGAAAAATTAAACATATTCTTTACTATGACAATAACATTTTTCCGTAACAAGTCCTGGTAAATTATAGGTCTGAATACTTTTACTTAAAGGAAAACAATCCTTTCCAGGTAGTACTTTGAATTACCTGAACAGAACACCTCAAACTATCTTGACGCTTTAACACATGTCTAAATTAACACATTTCTAAATTATTGTCTTCTTTCTTTTCCTTTATACATGACAAAGTCCTTGTAACGCTGTGGCAGCGTCACTGTTCGGCCCGATCTAGTTGTGAGTTGCGTGCTACAGTTTCCTGTGTGCGAAAGTGTGTCCGTGCATGTCTGTGTGTCCACCTCTGAGCTTGTGGAGCGAACAGTCTCTGGGTGAGTGGTCTCACTGTGACCTAGTCCATGTGCACTTCTCAGATGTTTCCGGTTTCTCCTCAGAACGCCTCCAGAGTCCATTTGCACCTCATATGAGCGTTCGTCAATTTGTTTCCCCACTGTGCCAGGTCTCCAGACAGTGTGAGGTTCAAATGGTTGTACCCTGACACGGTCTCCAGTTTTCAGAGTGTGCAGGTCTCTGGCAAATCTGTTGTAATATGAGCACTGGCGTTGCTGATTGGACTTCAAATCCAGCTGTGCATGTAGAATTGTCGGTTGGAGAAGACTTGTCCTTGTGGGAAGTAGTGTTCTTGTGCGGCGACTGAGTAGTCTCTGCGCTGGACTGGAGTTCAGACCTTGAGATGGTGTGTTGCGATGATCCAGCATAGCTAGATAAGGATCTTGTCCTGCTGTTTTGGCCTTTAACAAGAGCTTTTTTGCCGTTTTCACTGCTGATTCAGCTTTGCCGTTGCTTTGGGCGTGTCCTGGTGATGATGTCCTATGATGGAATTCCCACTGTCTGCTAAATCTTTTGAACTCTTGTGAAGTGAATTGGGGACCATTGTCTGATATGACTGTATCTGGGATGCCTTGACGAGCATAATGAGCTTTCAGTTTCTTTATCACTGTAGTGGATTTTGTATCTTGTAGATAGTCTATTTCCCAAAAATTTGAGAAATAGTCCACTGTGATCAAATAGTCTCTGTTGTCAAAACAAAACAAATCTGTGCCCACCTTTGCCCAAGGTCTATTTGGCATCTCATGTGGGAGAAGTGTCTCTCTCTGCTGTTTTACATCCAGTGATCTGCAAATTTCACATTTAGCAACATGTGTCTTGATTTGCTCTGTCATTCCTGGCCAGTAGACACATTCTCGAGCTCGTCTGAGACATCCTTCCACTCCTAAGTGGGAAGAGTGTATGCGCTGAATTATTTCCTTTCTCAAAGAGTCAGGAACTATGGCACGTTCACCTCTGAAAATGATTCCGTCCTGAAAACTCAGCTCTTCTTTGAATGAGAAATACAACCTGATCTGACTTGGAACTTTGCATTTCTCATTAGGCCAACCTTTGCTTATCGTCTGTTGGAGTGTTTGGAGTGTAGCATCTTGTTCTGTCGCCACACGAATTGCATTTAGGCTTTGTTCCGATATTGGCAAGTGGAGCACCATGTTTACCGTTTCTATTTCTGCTTCCACCGAGCCACAGGAAGAATGTTCTGGAAGATATGCTCTGCTCAAAGTGTCAGCTAATAGCATATCTTTTCCTGGTACATACACCACATCCACATCATACTTCTGGATCCTTAACATCATCCTTTGAAGTCTTTTGGGTGCACTGAGAAGAGGTTTCTTGACAATATTCTCAAGTGGCTTATGATCACTCTGGACCGTAACTTTTCGACCATATGTAAATTGGTGAAATTTCTCCATGCTGAACACAAGAGCTAAAAACTCTTTTTCTATTTGTGCATAGCCTCGTTCCGTTTGTGTAAGTGCTCGACTTGCAAAGGCAATGGGCTTACCATTCTGCATGAGTGCTGCTCCCAACCCTGTGTCTGAGGCATCACACTGTACCGTGAGTTCTTCCTCCGGGCTGTAATATTTCAGAACAGGAGCATTAGTAATAGTTCCCTTCAGCTTTATAAATGCATCTTCGTGTTGTTTGTTCCAGCTCCATTCACAGTCTTTATGTGTGAGTTTTCTCAACACTTCACACTGGTCAGAGAGATGTGGGCAGAACTTGGCTAAATAGTTCACCATTCCTAAGAGCCTCTGCACTGCTTTGACATCTGCAGGTTGTGGCATTTCATTGATGGCTCTCACTTTTCCAGGGTCTATCTTCAACCCATCAGCTGTTAGAAGATGTCCAATGTAGGCAACTTCTTTTTGACGCAGTTTCAATTTTTCTGCGTTTAGTTTGATGTTCTTCTGTCTGCACCTGTTTAAGAACAGTCTTAGTTTGTCATCATGATCACGTTCAGCAGCCTCTTGTGTCACCCCTTGGCTGGTGATCAGTATATCATCTGCAATTATGTACAGACCAGGCAGGTTCTCCAGAGCCTGTGTCAACTTCCTCTGAAAGATCTCTGGTGCAGTACTGATTCCCATTGGCATCCTGAGCCAGCGGTAACGACCAAATGGGGTGGAAAATGTTGTTAGGTAGCTGGACTCTTCTTCCAGTTTGACATGCCAGAATCCACTTTTGACATCACACACTGTGAAAACTTTAGCTTTGGCCAGATCCGGCAGAATATCTTCGATAGTCGGCATAGGGAAATGGCTGCGCTTCAGTGCTTTGTTTAGGGGTCTTGGATCAATACAAACTCTTGGTTTTCCATTTGATTTTTGGACAACCACCATACCGCTAATCCAGTCTGTGCTTCGCTCTACAGGCGAGATTATTTCTCTGTGCACTAAATCTTGTAGTTCATCTTTCAGCGGTTTCATCATTGCTACAGGAACACGTCTTTTTGGTAACTGCACAGGTTTGATGGACTCATCTATTTCAACTTTATAAACTCCATCCAGACATCCATCTCCAGTGAACACGTCTGCATATTCCGTCTTTATCTGTTCTAATGTCCACTGCTCCTGTGAGGGAGTCTGTGAGGTGACGATGCTGTCTAGTGCCATGATGTTCTCATAATGGACTTTGATTAGTTTCATGGCCTCACTCGCTCTTTTGCCCAACAGCGGCACAGAGCAGTCTTTATTCACCACTTGGAACTCCAGCTGGTAAAGCTTCTGGTTCCGAGGGTTTCTCAGCTTCAGTTTGCATTTTCCAAGTGGTCTGAGCTTGCTTTTGTTGTACATGATTAGAAGTGTCTTTGTGTCTTCCAGTCTGGTATCAGGATTCAGTAAGTTAACTGGGATAACATTGCAAGTAACACCACAATCTATTTGGAATTTTACAATGTCTTTGCCTAAGAGCATGCCAGCAAAAAGCTTAGTTTCTGTTTCCTTTTTACTGTCTGTTGGCTGCTCTGCCTCTGATCCTGTCACACATAGGATGTCTTCATATTCATCACTGTCGCATTCCGCCACATTATGCACTGGTCTCTTTTTACTATGTTCTGCTCGCATTTTACACTTAACTGCAAAATGGTTCTCTTTGCCACATTTTTTGCATTTCTTGCCATAAGCTGGGCACTTCTCCTTATTTCTGTCATGTGATTTTCCACAAAACTTGCAGTCTGTGACACGGTACTGTTTCTGATATCCTGCTCCTTGCACTGCATGCACCTCCTCCATCATTAGTCCAGAAATTGCTTTGCTGTTCTCTCGCGACAGTTCAGTGGCTCTGCACAGCTGCACACACGTGTCCAGAGTCATGTTTTTCTCACGCAGCAGTCTTTCTCTCATTTGCGCATTGTTAATTCCACACACAATACGATCTCTGATCAGAGAGTCTCTTAAAGTCCCGAAATTGCAGGATTTGGTCAGCAGCTTCAACTCCGTGACGTAGCTGTCGATTGACTCACCCCCACCTTGGTTCCTCGAGAAAAACTTGTAGCGTTCCACCGTCTCGTTAGTTCCTGGGCTACAGTGATCATCAAACCTTTCAATTATGTCTGCAATCTTCCATGCATCCTGCGCCGATTCACCCATCAGTGTCTCTAGGACCTCTCTGCCACTTTCACCGATAAGATAGCGAAAGAGTTTCACTTTCATTTTTTCCTCGTCGGCGGGAACCGTTAAATCCACATAGAGGATGAATTCATCTCTCCAGGTCTTCCAAATCCGTGAAAGGTTACCGGACTCAAAACAGAGCGGCTGTGGAGGCTTCAGACCTTCCATGGCTTCACGTAATCAATGCCGGTCTCAGATTTTCCCGCGACTCCAGGCGCGCTGCAAAACTCCGTGGCGTATTTTCAAAAAAAATTCTCCGCCGCTGCCACCATGTTATATTCTGGTTTTCCTCCAAGAAACGTAACACAGAATACTTCAATTCTACCCAACAGGGTAGTACTTTTAATTAACTCAGGCAGGGTAAACTCTTACAGTGCAGCTCAGGTGCGTGCTCTCATTCATTCCAGACTGTGCAACGTCCGACTAGCAACCAATAACACACAACAATAGTTCCTATTGTTACAACCGTCACTGCTTCTGGAAGGACAGGTTGTTGATTCTTCTTTCCTTTGGTCTACCTCATACTTTTTCAAAGCCAGCATGAAGTCAGCAGCTAGACCAGGGGTCAGCAACCTTTACCAATCAAAGAGCCATTTGGATCTAACCACAACAATCTTAGAGCATAATAGCTATTTTACAAAACCTCAGAGAGCCACAGCACAGGGAAGAAAGACCAACATGCGACTCTAGAGTTACAGGTTGGCGACCCCTGATCTAGACTTTCTGATAGCATCTCTTCTGCTAACAAGCATACCATGTACCAGCTCTTCCAGTAAACTAGGGCTGCACGATACCAGGAAAACTCGCGATTTGCGATATTAGTGATCAATATTACGATGACCATATAACTTGTGATACATGAACAAATAGCAAAACAACCAAAAACCCAATTTCCATTTCACTGCAACAGTTTAACATAAAAGGGCTCCATCTGATTGGTCAAATGCATAAAGGGATTTATTTATTTAGTTAAATAGTTCAAGCTGCCATAAGATTTTTTTTGCACATTTAAGGTAACCATTTATTGCAAATTTTCCCCTCTTTTGCGATATACGTATTGCACAGCTTGATGTAGCGATAATGATAAATTTCCGATTTATTGTGCATTAATGTAAACCACCAAACTCACAACACCAGACCAGAGCGTGGGCTGTTGTTTTAACAAGTCATGCATTCATCCAGGCTTTGGCTTGGTCTCTAGAACTATGGTCTCGTAAAAGAAAATGTTTCTTTGATCCACTGAGCCCTAAAAACCTCTGTAAGTCACACCATGACTTTGATTTTTTTCATCAGTTAGTCACAACTGCCTATCGGGTGGATACAGGCTGTCCGCGGGGGAAAAATGGGGAAACTGGTACAGGACACGCAGAAAAGGTTCATGCACATTTTTTCCCAACAGAAATAATGTGGGTCGCAGTAAACACTTAAACAACAAATAAGGGTAAAGGAGGTGAGAAGCAGACACATCGAATGGTTTTTACATTTTTTTACCCTCCTAAACCCTGCCGCCTGCACAAAGGGCCCTTTAGTGCTGATCACGTGATACATGAGCACTTCATGCGCTGCTGTCGCAGTGTCCGAAATTAGAAAATTAGACAAATCAGAGTGTAGTTTGTGTAGGCAGCCTGCAGACAACGCAACGCATCTATAGATCACTTTGACACTCCATGCATGCAGCATTTGTGCACGGTACGTGCACCTTACTACTGACTAGAGTGTGGCGTAAGGACAGGGTACGACAGCACCACATGGACGTCATGACCCCTGTGACCCTGCGGTAGATAAAGTGGGTTTTGATCATGGATGATTATAGACACTACCGTCAGAAAAGAATCTGTGATTAACCTAAAGAACGTCTTTGTTTTGATGTTTTGTGTAGCTCCTATTTAAGTATGACCTGGTGAAATATGACATGGTAAAAGATGAGCCAGTGAGAGACCAGCACGGCTTTTGTCAGCGAGTGAAGAAGGGTGAGTAATCTAAACATTTTTTTGATCTACTTCTCCCAAGAAATGACACTTTTTGAAAGCATTATTCTGTCTTTCACCAGGGGAAACTGGACTTTTGCTGTCCAGGGTGAGCGCCATCAGCCCGTTCTTTGGTTATGCTGGAAACAAGCAACTGACTGAGAAAAGGTTGATGAGAAATGTGTTGGTGAAAGGGGATGCCTACTTTAACACTGGTGACCTCATGGCTGAAGACCAGGAGGGTTTCATTTGCTTCAGGGACCGTGTAGGAGATACCTTCAGGTAGATTCTGTTGACCAGAATGTCCATTCAACAATACCAACAATTCAGTACCTCCCACATTTCATGAAATACCTATCCATGATTGTTACAGTATGTTGTCTTCTGCCTACAGCAAGTCTTCTGCTTTTCCTTTGGGCTTTTCTCTTCAGGGTCTCCACAGCCAATCAGCTTCCCCCGTCTGTCTTCTGCATCCTTTAACAGCAGCTACCTTTATGTCTTCCTTCACTGCATTGAGAAACCTTCTCTATGGTCTTCCTCTAGACCAGGGGTCTGCAACCTGTGGCTCTAAGACCCCACGTGGCTCTTTGGCCTGGTAGAAAAAAGATAATGACTTGAATTGAAATAAGAGCTTTGTTAGTAAAGTTCTGTCATTTATGTGTAGAGTTTTAAGCTGAGGAAGTCTTACATGAGACCAGTGCTGACAATAAACTAAATCAAGAGGCATTGAGATCTGTACTGTTCCTGTAAAATGATGGTAAACGGTAGGGCTGCACGATATGAGGAAAACTTGCGATATGCGATATGAGTGATCAATATTGCGATAACGATATAATTTGCGGTAAATAAACAAATAGCAAAACAACCAAAAGCATCATTCCCATTTCACTGCAACAGTTTAAAATGTATACTCCAAATGACCCTCGGCGAGGTAGGATGCAAACATCTAACATAAAAGGGTCCATCCGATTGGTCAAATGCGTAAATGGATTTATTTGATTCGTTAAATGCTTCAAGCTGCCATAAGATTGTTTTAGCATATTTAAGGTAACCATTTATTACGATTTGTGATGACTTTTGCGATATGCATATTGCACAGCTTGATATTGCGATAACGATAAATTTGCGGTATATTGTGCAGGCCTAGTAAACGGTTTGATCTATTGTTGAGGTGGTTGATTATTAAAATAGGTTTAAACGCTTGTGTCTAGTTGTGGTTCAGAGCCAAGGTTCCTAAGGTATAATTGCAGGTAAATCTGTTGCACCTGGGGGTGCTTGTGGTTGGTGGGGGTCATCTGATGGGTCCGAGGTTTAGGCGCCTGGTAACCAGAGCTCCCATTGGGGGCCTGCTTGCCTGTAAGCTCTGCAACTTGGGGGTGGTATCTAGCCTTGCTCCTCCCTGGCAGTGTGGTCTTGAGGGGTCCGGTACATGTGGGGGTTGTTGTTCCTGTTCTCTTTGTCTCTCTTGGCTCTTGGATGCCTGGATCGGCTGGGCTGCTGTGCTGTCTGCCCCTAGCTCTGGGGTTGGGGGGCCGGGCTTTGCTGGAGCATTCAGTGTGATGAAGGTTCATTCTAAGAAGCACACATTCATTCAACCCACCTGCTGATTGACTTTAGCACAAATATGGGCATGGGTGTTGTTTTTACACCCCCTCCAATAATACTGGTAATGCAGATCTAGTGTGTGTCTGTCTGGGTGCAGAAGTCCTGTGAGATAAATCTTCCATCATGAATGTATGAATAGACTTCCATCCTGTAAACAGTTGTGTGCAGACTATTGGTTGATGTGTGAACTAAGTCATGCAATTTACTGAGGATATTATGTTATGACTCTGTATTATCAGCCCCCCACCCCCCACCCCTTACCCCCCCTCTAACACCCCACTCTCTCTCTCCTTTTCCGTCTAGTCCAACAAGGAATACATACAAATATGAATATTATAAATAAAGCTTAGCCTCAAATCCTAAAGGGGTGTATATAAATATACTCTGTCTGTCTGAGGATCCATGAACCCCCACTGTAGCAGTCAAATCTGTCCAACAAAGAGGCCTTCAGCTGTTGGACAGGATGAGTTTAAAACCTGCTGCCTCTGAGGGGGTAGTCTTGGCTCTTTCTCCCTGTGTTCCTGGCCACACATACTGTATTTCTAGAGCCTGGCTGATTTTGGATTGCCTTCCTGCTGGTGGCCTGTGCCTCCTGTCTTTCACCTGAGTGGTGGGAATAGCCCTTTGCCTTAGCCCTGTGTCGGAACGCTGGGATCCATGCTTTGCACTTTTTCTATCCATATTCTCCAGAATCATTCACCTGAACACCTGCTCACCTCTGCACAAACACGGATGTTTGTATGTGTGAGACATGCCAGATGTAAGAAATGTGTAAATTCTTATTAGTCCCAAATGCCTTTGGCTCTGGTGTCACTCCTCATGTCTCATCTCCTTTTTCTTATTTCCTCTTTTCTGTTTCTCTTCTGCTGCATCTCAGTCTGACATATTTTCGAGCCTTCAACTCATTTTCCTCTCCTAGTTTTTCCCCCTCCTTTTTTGGCATCCTGATATCTGAGGCATGTCTTCTCTACCTCACGTTTGGGATTTATTAGGGAGCCAAATATTTTGGATCAGTTCATTTCAAAGAGCCGTTCAAAAGACTTTTGGCTATTTTTAAAGTTATTTGCTTTTAAAAAGCCAACCTGGGGCCTCATTTCTAAAGGTTGCGTACGCACAAAAGAAGGCGTACGCCACTCTCTACGCAATAGTTGAGATTTATAAAAAGCAAACTTGACGGGAAAATGTGCGGTCCTTCACGCTCTGACCCAGGCGTACGCACAAAAACGGGTGAAATGAGAAACGGCGACACCGTCGGCAGATGGAAGAAACACGTGAAAGTGAAAATGACAATCCTGCCTCTCAGAAATAACATGAAGACTTCACAAAGCAAGTCTGACAATTAACATCTACACAAACACCCGTTTGATCGATCAGCAGTGAAACAAACATAAAAATCAAACGAAAATTACAACAGAAATTCAAATGAACACTTATTTGGAAAAAGAAAAGTGAAACATGTTCTGCAATATTGGCATGTTGTGCAATTCATCTTCATAAATAATATAGTTAACAGAACAAAATAATGTACAAAACTGATTAGCCGCGTTTATAGTGTGTCCGTCTGGCGGAGCAGATATTGTCAGGAGCCGGAGCCAGGGCGGGTTTGGTGGGTGTTTTCTCACTTCCGGTTTTGGGCTTTTATTTTGTTACTTCCTTTCAGGGCTCACTGTTTCACTAGGTAACTTCACCAGTCATCACCGGCACCTGTCTGCTCACCTGTTTGTCATTCCCATTTGTGTATTTAAACCCTGGTCTGTTTGTTTCTTGTCACTGGGTCGCTTTGTAAGTTCGCTTCAGTCATTTCAAGTACTATTGTGATTAAACCTTGTTTGCTTTTGAAGCTCTTTTCGCTGTCCTGCATTTGTGTCCCGACTCAACCTTGACAGACATAGGTTTAGTAATAGTATTAGACAGACAGATAGATAGATAGAGAGAGATGCATTAATTGTCCACTGGGGAAAGTTGTTTCATAGTAAAACTTTTCTTCATAAGGTACAGAATTATGGTATTCATGCATATGCCTTTAGTTTGTTTTATTTTTGATAAAACAATGTATGGCGTATGTCTCGACCATTCAGAAAGCAACAAGAAATTACATTTGCGCTGAACAATTTCTCATTTCCACGTCGATTATTACCGACATCTGTAGCTTGTCAGATGTAATTAAATGGAGGGAAATAAAATGCCCCATCACAATGCGTAATGACGCACAATGGCTGATCTTGCGCTCTTAGAAGATGTGGCAAATGGAAGAATTCGGAGTGAACGCATCTTTAGACAACAAGAAGACTTGTTGGCAAACGAGGACGAGTGGCTTATGAGCCGGTTCCGACTTCCTCCAGCCGTCCTGTTGGAGCTTTTGGGGGGGGTGTCACCCGGTGCATCTGGCGCGTCGTGTCCCCCTCCGCCTCAGTCACCACTCCACTAAGGGATTCCCCAATTATTGCCGCCAGTCTCTCATCAGGAGGGGTCAGCTCCGGTGTCGTCCCCCCCCCCCCCCCCCCCCCCCCCCCCTACCCGTGGCAGACACGGGTGTGTGTGTGGGGGGGGGGTTCCAGCGCTAGACGTTTTTTTGCCTCGACTTTGATGTCCGACCATTTCTTTTTTATTTCGGCCACTGTCCGAGGTTGTGAGGCTACAGCATTTACGGCGTCTGCCACCGTTTGCCACTCAAGTGCCTTTATGGCATTAGTAATGCCCACACTGTGCCCTCCAAACAACATTATTCTCCTCTTTTCCACCTCGCCAACGATAACTTCTACTTCACATTGAGTGAAGTTACGTTTTTTTTATTTTCTCTCCGTGTTTGGCATGGTTTCGCAATCAATGAATATTAATTTGTGGGCGTTTCACGGACTATTTATGGGCAACTATGGGCGTGTCATGAGGCCGCAAAAGCTGCGCAGCATTTAGAATTGGTTGTGATTTATTAAGGGAAAGATGCGTAGGATGTGCGTGCGCACGGTTTTATAACTCCGAATATTTCTGTGCGTACGCACGTCCCATGTTTCATCCGTACGCCACTTCTGACGCAAATCCTACGCAAAGTTTTATAAATGAGGCCCCTGGAGTTTATTCATTTTTTCCTGGAAATAATCAGAGGACTGATGGGCTGAGATCTGGAGAAGAATAATTCAAATTCAGATTTTGCACAAATAACTGAGTTCAAATTATCTTGGAAATATTATTTTAGCTTAATTTGTCATGTGTGAACAAGATGTTAAAGTATGATTGGGATTCATTGTAAATATTCCACTGCCAGCATATACAGTCTGTATATATAAAGAGTGTGTATGTGTACTTTGAATGATGTTAGTAATGCAACGTCTAAAAAAACCTTTTCTTACTGACAATTTTTTTACAATACTTATACTATAACAGTGCTATACTTTTAAACAGGCTGTATAATAATGTTGATTTTTTTTAATCTGGCAGCAGCACAATCCAGTTTCTTTCAAAATAAAAATGTGTCAAAGATCCTCCTAAAGCTGTAAATTCACTTATTTTATGCAATTCTGTCATTTGAGAACTTTGCTTCTGAACAGAAACTAAGGTTCTGCTGCAGCAGAAGAGTAGAACATTATATTTAATCTTAATCTAATAATAAACAGTTCTGACAATAGATTCAATCGTTATAAAACATCTGACATGTCAGCATTTTGGAGGATTGATAAGACATAAGGTTTCTTATTTAGTATCATGTCAGGAGGGGTTAAAAACAAGATTATTTAACTATTTTAAGATCATCTCATTAAAAAGTAAACTTAAATGAAAAAACGTAACGAACAAACCTTTTATTGATACACAATAAAAAAAAAAAAAATCAGGCTGAAGCTCCAAGCAAAAACTTCTGCTGAAACATTTTAACACAAAAACAAACAGAACAACTTAAAGTCACGACTACGACTCCAGAACCAAACTGAGCGCCCCCCCCACCACCACCACACGGCTGTTGCCTGCATGCGCTAACCCTGACGTGATGTTTGCATCTCAAGTTAGAGGATGAGCTCGTTTGAGCATTTATGTGAATGAAGTAAAGAACCAAGTAAAGAACAAAGTAAAGAATGAAGTAAAGAATGAAGAAAAGAAAAAAGTACAGAACAAAGTAAAGAACAAAGAACGAAGTACAGAACGAAGTAAAGAACGAAGAACAAAGTACAGAACAAAGTCCGGTTTGCATTTTGTCCGGTTCCGGGTTACAGCACGGACGCGTGTGGGCTCACGGCGGCTATGCAACTATCTTCAAATGACTTGAAAAGCTGAATTTCTCCAATAAAGAGAGCTGACCATGGCCCCTAAGAAAAACCAGAAATACGAAGACCTTAAAGAGACTCTTGATGATGTCCAAGCTACGTTGTATCCCTTTATGGAACAAGTTAACGCGAAGCTAACTCCGCTCTTAGTGCTAATGGAAGAATTCCTGAGGCTCCGCGCTCGGAACGAGCAACGAGATAACCGGGTCGACATTCTGGAGAAAAGACTGGACGATGTGGAACAACAAGTAAGGATGAATAATATCATTCTCACTGGAGTACCGATCAAAACTCGGGCAAAGCTAAATGCACTGGAGTTAGCATTGCTAATACTAATAGCGCTAGCAGTTCTGAAAGGGAGAGCGATGGAGAGTCTTTGGAACACCAAGTGGACTCATTTCTCACGTCTAAAGGGATTTCCCTGGATCTCAACACCATCGAGACCTGCCACCCGCTCCCCAGGAGAAAGGAGACGTATAAACCAGAGATCTTCATCAGGTTTGTGAATCAAAAACACAAGCTAGCTCTGATGAATCAAAGGAGGAATCTGAAGGGTTCTGCTGCTTATCTGAATGGCCATCTGACCAGAAGGAATGCTGAAATCTCCAAACATGCCAGGCTTCTCAGAAAGCAGAAGCAGATTGAGAACACTTGGTTTAAAGGCTTCAGGATTTACGTCAAACCACTCCGTCCACCGGACCGGGCCAAGGTTCTGGTTGTGAACACCATGAAGGACTTAGAGAAGTGTTTGATCACGGACGTCTGAAACAACATGCAGTAATAAATCAAAGAGCCGAATCATTTCAAGAAATATTACGCCTGGATGCAACACTTTCTCCATAAGTCTGAATTTACCTGATTATCAACAAAGATCTGACCTGCAGACAACTTGACCTCAACTCTTACGCGCCGCTGATATCAGCTGAAGAAGGATATGGACCTCTATCCAATGTCTGCAGACATAACAGCGAAGAGAACTATAAGTTTTGTTTTAAACCGAGAAGAACGGCTGTTAATCAGCAGAAGAAGAAGGAATACCAACTTTGGTCTTTCGACAAATATGGACCCTTTTTATTTTACTACATAGCATTACTTTATCATAAAAAAAGAAAAAAAGAAAAGAAAATGATAAATAAAAATACAAAAAAATAATATATGATATAGTAATATTTTCTTAATCATATCAATGACTTTTATAAGTAACATAATCTGCATATATTGTGGATACTTTATTGCCATGTTGATTTCTAAAAATTATTTTTTACAAAATAATTTAAGTAATTCATCTTTGTCATGTGCTTTATCGATACTTCAAGATTCTTAATTATGTCTGATAAAAGTTAGGAACCAGATATTGATAAATCATGTAATAAAATGGTTACAGTAGAACAGGGGTGGGATGATACAAGTTCGCTTCCTTCCACTCCCTTTAAAGCAATATTTAATTTTATGTCTAATTATTCTAAGTTTGATTAGTTATTGTATGAATGTATAACTGATGATTGTATTGTTTTTGTGTATTATTCCTATTTGATTGCTTGAAATAAACCATTTCAAATCAAAGTAAAGAATGAAGAAAATAACTAAGTACAGAACAAAGTAAAGAACGAAGTGAACGGCTCCCAACCGAACGCGAGTCGATTTGCTCGCCATTGTCACATCTCTACTTCCATGTCACACACTGTGG
This sequence comes from Oryzias latipes, assembly GCF_053564925.1. Classification (NCBI taxonomy): domain Eukaryota; kingdom Metazoa; phylum Chordata; class Actinopteri; order Beloniformes; family Adrianichthyidae; genus Oryzias; species Oryzias latipes. Next base: position 426,046 of record NC_136248.1, read on the forward strand.
TTCGTCTGTCACAAACCGCGCCTGTGCTTCCAACTGAAGTTAAATCCAGTCAGACCGAACCTTTTTAAAATAAAAATGGGGTTTAGAGAGGGGCTTCTGCAGACATTGAAGTTTCCTAAACAAATAAAAAGGCTGGGCCCCTAGAATCAGTCATCTTTACTCCTGTTTTTGGCGCCCCAGCCTATCGTGACCATATCTCGGTTTTCTTTGCCGCTGCAGTCGAGGTCGGCGCCGCTGATGTTCCAAAATATGTTTCCCTTTTCTCTGGCATCGTTGGTTTTTTTAGTAGCACTCATATTTAGCCTCAAAAAACTTAAAAGAAGGCGGATGTTTACGGTATACTTTATTCTGCGGCTTTTGGGAGTTTACTGTCATAATTGAAATTTTTTCCACAAATTCTACGTAAACCACCGATAGCTTTTTGTGAAAAAAACAAACAAACTAAAAACGACTTTTGTTTGGCTAATTTACAATAAGGAATGCAATTTATGAAGGTGACTTTGTTTTGGAAGTATTTAACAAAGGACAACAATACATAGTTGTTGCTTCTACTGCAAAATACTGGGGGAACAGATTCCGCCAGGCTGGATCAGCGGCCTGACAGAATCTCTGTCATTGTTTTAGGTAAAATATGCAGGAAAAATGTTCAAATATGACAGTAAACTCCCCAAATCTTTAGAATAAAGTATATCATAAACATCCACCTTCTTCTTACGCTTTTTGTGGCAAAATTTGAGGGCTATGAAACAATCAGCAATGCCAGAAGTCGTGCCACGACAAATTCTGGCAGGGGAACCTAAGTGGCATGTTGTCAAGTTACCGTGACGATGCACCACACCACGTAAACCTTTTGTCTTAACCCAACAAATACCAAGAATTAAGTACTAAAAAATGGTTGAATATTTACAGTACAGACCAAAAGTTTGGACACACCTTCCCATTTATTTGAATGAAAAGGTGTGTCCAAATTTTTGGTCTGGACTGTAATTCTTTTGTAAGTGACCGTGGTATAATGGCCTTCAAAGTGTTTATTATCAGCATTAACGCACTTCAAGGAAGCAACCGTCCAACGCAAAGGCTTCCACGTTGTGTGTTAATTTCTGATAATGCACACTTCGTCTGCCATTATCTTTTGTGTATTCATCCATACTATGCTAGAAATAGTATTAAACCAAAATGGGTTGATGTTTGCTGGACGTCAGAACAGAGAAACCCTGCTTGTCCCATCAAAAAGCATTGAGCCTCCCTTCAAAGACAACATAGAGTATAAATGTCCAACCTGGAGCAAAAAGAGTTTAGAAAATCACCAGAGAAGATCGTCAATTGCTGACAGAAAAGCTGGATAGTTGACCAGAGAAAACGTTTGGTTTTAGAGAGCTTGTCAGGAGTTCATGCTGCTGCCTCTCCAATAGTCTGTTCTCGTATCTAAAGCTTGGACTGTCATTCATTCTTGTCAGCTGAATATGAAGTCAGCATTCTGGTCTTTACGCTAATAGGTTAGCCTTTTTCTCTCTCAAATTGTTTTAATATTAGTCCACTTCCCACATTTTATAGTTACTACACCGGGTAGCTTTGCAAAAATATTATCTGTAATTACTGGAACTGTGATTGTCCTGAAAAATGTCTTCATCAATAAAGGTAAGTGAACCCTGAAAATCTGGGAACCTCTGACCAGAGACAGGTGTGGCCAATGTGGAGCTTGTTGCTTTTTTCCCCAGTTGGTGCTGCAGCAGGAAAACAATATAGCAATCAGTATCTACAGGTGTGATAGAGAAAGTACTTAGCTGTACTTTTACAGTTTATTACTTTGATTATTTTCTGATTCTGGTCATTTTCAGGTGGAAAGGAGAAAACGTTGCAACCACAGAGGTAGCAGAAGTTCTTAGTGTGGTGGATTTTGTTCAGGAAGTCAACGTTTACGGAGTGGAAATACCAGGTACGAGCACGCAAGAGAGACCACATCACGCCGATCCGCGCATCGCTTCACTGGCTGCCTGTGCATTTTAGAATTCATTTTAAGATTCTTCTGCTTGTTTTTAAATCTTTACACGGTCTTGCCCCGCTGTACCTCTCTGAGCTTCTCTCTCCCTATTCGCCGGCACGGTGCCTCAGATCAGCTGATCAGATGCTTCTGGAGGTACCGAGGTCCAGACGGAAGCTCAGAAGGGACAGAGCTTTTGCTGTAGCCGCTCCGAAGCTGTGGAATACTTTGCCGCTGGCCATTAGAGAAGCCCCTTCACTGTCCATTTTTAAAACCCGTTTAAAAACACATTTTTATGCCTTGGCTTTTGGCCCAATATGAGACCACTGTTTTTCTAACTGTTTACTGTTTTCTATAGTTTTATCTCCCTCTGTGTTTCCCCCCCCCTTAACATGTTTTAATGTTTTTATACTATTGTGTTCAGCACTTTGTCTCAACTACTGTTGTATGAAAGTGCTATATAAATAAAGTTGAGTTGAGTTGAGTTGAGGTAAGGTTTAGAAATGTTTATCAGAAATAACAGTTACAATATTCTTGAATTCTAATTCCAAAAACGTCTGAAGAAATATATGCAATAACAATTACAGAGCAGTTGACCTAAATGAACCATTTGACCTCTCTGTGTGAAAGGTCATGAAGGCAGAGCGGGAATGGCAGCCCTGATCATCAGACCTGGCTTTGCATTTGACGGGGACAAACTGTTTGACTGTGCCGTAAAAGACCTGCCGACGTACGCCCGTCCGCTGTTCGCCAGATTGCGGGTAACAAGCAGATTCTTACTAAATTGATGCCGTTTCTTTGAATTTTAGCTGCTATGGGTTTGGAGAATGCAAAGACTTGGTGTCCTAATGGACCCATGACAGACGATGCAGTGACAGCCTTTCAAAATAACCCGTGTTTATATAATAATAATACATTTTATCTATAGGGCTTTTTTTAGCACCATCATAAAATGTTTATTTGCTTAGCTGTTGGACAGGACAAGTTAGAAAAAAAATGTCTAAAAAAAATGTATAAAAACATGAAAAAGCTACTGTTAAAGTGAATAGTTCATTTGGAAGAGACTAGTTTTTAGCTTTGATTTGAAATGTGGGAGTGTGTCAGTGTTGCGGAGGTCAGGGGGGGAGTGAGTTCCAAAGCCGGGGAGCAGAGCAACTGAATGCCCTGGATAGAAGAAGAGGAGCGGAGAGAGCGAGCAGGTATGGAGACATGAAGGAGGTCAGAGAGATATGGAGATGCAAGGATGTGAAAGGCTTTGAATGTGTAGAGATAGATTTACTATTGAATGTGGTATGGAATGGGAAGGCAGTGAAGCTGTTGAAGGATAGGTGTGATGTGGTTGATGGAGGGATTGTATGTGATGATACAAGCAGCTGAATTCTGAACCAGTTGAAGTTTATGGAGGGTTTTCTGTGGAAGACCAAACAGAAGTGAGTTACAGTGGTCCAGGCGGGAAGAACAAGACTGTGTACCAGTACAGCAGTGGACTGAGGAGTGAGGGACGGAGACGTTGTATGTTACGTAGATGGAAGTAGGCCGATCGGGTGACGCTGTTTATGTGAGAAGTGAAAGAAAGACTACTGTCGAGGATGACACCCAAACTCTTTACCTGAGGGGAGGGAGAGATGGTGGAGCCGCCGATGGAAAAAGAGAAATGGTTGGTCTTGCTCAGGTTGTATTTCAGTGAAGTTCAGTTTTATTGCTATTGAGTTTTAAAAAGTTTGAGGTGAACCAGGATTTGACTTCATTGATGCAGTCAACCAGCGCTAATGGAGGCAGTGTGGAGTTGGGTTGGCTGGAAAGATATAGCTGGGTGTCATCTGCATAGCAATGGAAATGGATGTGGTGTTTTTGGAAAATATGACCAAGTGGGAGAAGGTAGATAATAAAGAGGAGTGGACCGAGCACAGAACCCTGAGGGACACCAGTTGTGATAGGGACAGAATGAGAAGTGAAATATTTCAGTTGGATATACTGATTACGGTCAGACAGATAGGAATGAAACCAGTAGAGGAGTGCCAGAGATGCCAATGGAAGAGAGTCTGTTCAGGAGGATAGAATGAGAGATGGTGTCAAAAGCTGAAGATCAAGCAAAATGAAGATGGATAATAAACCACAGTCAACAGAGAGGAGAAGGTCATTAGTGATTTTTAGAAGAGCAGTTTCAGTACTATGAAGGGGACGGAAGACAGATTGGAAAAGTTCATACAGATTATTGGAGGACAGATGAGCATGAAGCTGAGCAGATACTGTTTTCTCAAGATTTTTTTAAATGAATGGAAGGTTGGAAATGGGACGGTAATTATTGAGGTCTGTGGGATCTGAACCTGTTTTTTTAAGTATGGGAGTGACAGCAGCAGTTTTCAGAGCAGGAGGAACAATTCCAGAGGTGAGGGAAGCATGGATTATGTTGGTGATGAGAGGACAAAGAGAGGGAGCTGTGGCTTTAACAAGGATGGTGGACAGTGGGTCAGGCTGGCATGTGGAAGGTTTGGATTTTTTAATTAATGTAGAGATTTGACTAACTGTGGGTAGGGTAAATGAAGAAAACAAGGTGTCAGATGTCAGAGACGGGATGGAAGATAGAAATGAAGCAGAGTAGGAGGTAAGCTGTTGATGGATAAGGTAGATCTTTGTGGTGAAAAATATAACTCCCTTTACTGTGTTTCTGTACATTACCACAGTAAATTTGAAATAAAACAACTCAGATGCCATTGAAATGCAGACTTTCAGCTTTTATTCCATGGGTTGAACAAAAAGATTGCATTAAAAAGGTAGAAAAGCATTTTTAAACACAGTCCCTTCATTTCATGGGTTCCTAAGTAATTGGACAAATGAAATAACTGAAAACCAAATGGTCATTCCTAATATTTGGTGGAGAAGCCTTTGTTGGCAATGACAGCCTGAAGTCTTGAACTCATGGACATCACCAGATGCTGGTTTTCTCCTTCTGAATGCTCTGCCAGGCCTTTACTGCAGCGGCAAACAGTTGCTGTTTGTTTGTGGGCCTTTCTGTCTGAAGTTTAGTCTTCAACAAGTGAAATGCTGCTTAAGGGTTCAGATCAGGTGACTGACTTGGCCATTCAATTGGCCAATATTCCACTTCTTTGCTTTAATAAACTCCTGAGTTGCTTTGGCTGGATGTTTTGGGTCGTTGTCCATCTGTATTATGAAACGCCACCCAATCAGTTTGGCTGCATTCACCTGGATCTGCGCAGACAGGGCTGCATTCACCTGGATCTGCGCAGACAGGGCTGCATTCACCTGGATCTGCGCAGACAGTCTGTCTCTGAACACCTCAGAATTCATTGGGCTGTCTCTGTCCTGTGTCACGTCATCAATAAACACTAGTGTCCCAGTGCCACTAGCAGCCATGCAAGCCCAGACCATCACACTGCCTCCACCGTGTTTTACTGATGATGTAGTGTGCTTTGGATCAGGAGCTTCTCCACGCCTTCTCCATACTTTTCTCTTGCCATCATTCTGGTAGAGGTTGATTTTGGTTTCATCTGTCCAAAGAATGTTTTTCCAGAACTTTTTTAGATGCTTTTTAGCAAAGTCCAGTCTAGCCTTCCTATTCTTGAGGTTTATGAGTGGCTTGCATCTTGCAGTGTTCCCTCTGGATCTACTTTCATGCAGTCTTCTTTTGATGGTAGACTTGGATATTGATCCGCCTACCTCCTGGAGAGTGTTGTTCACTTGGTTGGCTGTTATGAACGGGTTCCTCGTCACCATGGAAATGATTCTGCCATCATCCACCACTGTTGTCTTCCGTGGACGTTCAGGTCTTTTTGTGTTGCTGAGTTCACCAGTGCTTTCTTTCTTTCTAAGGATGTACCACACTGTTGATGTTGCCACTCCTAATACTGTAGCAGTTTCTGGTTTCATGGTTTTTTTCTGTTTTCTCAGCTTAATGATGGCTCTTTTTCTAACGCTCAAAAAAACCATAAACTAATTAATACAAATTGTTACATTACCAAAGGAGGTTACTCAACATGTCAAGCCAACAACAAAAGAAAACACAAGAAAACACCACACAACAGTCGATCCCTGCAGGTGAAGCAGAATGCTTCTAGTATTATTTAACTGAAAGCAGAATTTCACCTTTGAGAAAAAAAAAACTTGTTTTGGGCCGGAAAATAAAAAAATATATATATATATATAACAGAACGCAAAGACTATGTCTTACGCAAAGCCTGGGCAAAAAAGTCCGGAACAGCCTGGGAGACGATGGCAACACAGCAGCAGCAGTGAGACACAGAGGAGCACCGAGAAGAAATCATCTGCAAGAAGCTTCGTGTCTTTAGGAGGTGTTCCCCCCCTTCTGCAGAGGATCAATGAGGACACGTTCTTTACTTTTTCTGTTTTTTTGCTGCTGCTGTTCTTTGTTCTTGTTCATTAAGGGAGTTGACCAGTCAATACGTTATCTATATTTTGAAATGTGCAATTCTTTTCCAGAGTGACAAAAGGTATTAAAGTTATTTATTTTAATGTTAATGGACTCACAAATCCTATTAAGCGTAGCAGAGTGCTAACTAAGATGAAGAAACAACAAGCACAAGTGGTGTATTTACAAGAAACTCACTTAAATGATGAGTAACTTGACAAATTAAAGAAAATGGGCTATACAAATATGTTTTTCTCCTCAGACAAATCTGGCCATAGGTGAGGTGTGGCAAATTTAATCTCCAAAAATTTGAATTTTGAAAAGTCTTTTGAGATTAAAGATAAAGAAGGTAGGTTTGTTTTGGTCCGGGGAATGATTGATGGTAATTTAATCACATTCATGAATGTATATGCACCACCAGGAAGTGAATTTCTGAATTTCTTTAAAAAAAATATTAATATAATGGTAACAAAAACCCAAGGTTTATTGATTTGTGGTGGAGATCTAAACATATGACTAAGGCCGGACTTGGATAGTTCTAGTGGGAGAATACAAGAACCAAATACTTTACATAAAAAGTCTCTGCAATCTTGGAGGAGGTGGGTGTGATAGACGTATGGAGAGATCTTTTCCCTACAAGGAGAGACTACTCTCATTACTCGGCCCCACACTCAATTTGTACCAGAATAGATTATTTCCTAACTTTTGGTAAAGATAAAGATACCATCCAAAGATGTAAATTGGGATCAATAGATATAAGCGATCATGCACCATTATATCTAACTATTCATTTAAACACATGTCTAAAACTATTGTCTTGGAAATTAAATTAATCCCTACTCAAGGACATAAATATTAAAAAATATATAACAAAAGAAATGAACGATTTTCTTAAAATAAATGATAATGGAGAAGTGTCACTGGCCTCCGCCCAGTGGGACATGCCCGGAACACCTCTCCAGGGAGGCGTCCAGGAGGCATCCGGACTAGATGCCCGAGCCACCTCAACTGGCTCCTTTCGATGTGGAGAAGAAGCGGTTCTACTCCGAGCTCTCCGCGGGTGACCGAGCTTCTCACCCTATTTCTAAGGGAGCGCCCAGCCACCCTACGAAGGAAGCTTATTTCAGCCGCTTGTATTCGGGACCTCGTTCTTTCGGTCATGACCCATAGCTCATGACCATAGGTGAGTATTTGAATGAAGATCGACTGGTAAATTGAGAGCTTTGCTTTTTGGCTCAGCTCTCTCTTCACCACGACGGACCAATACAGCGACTGCATAACTACGGACGCCGCTCCGATCTGCCTGTCAATCTCACGCGCCGGTCGTCCCTTGCTTGTGAACAAGACCCCAAGATATTTAAACTCCTCCACCTGGGGCCGGGACACTCCACCCACCGAGAGATTCAGATTTAGTGGTGCTGACCCTCATCCCAGCCGCTTCACACTCGGCCGCAAACCGCCCGAAAGCACGCTGGAGGTCCCGGCTCGATGAAGCCAACAGGACTACATCATCTTCAAAAAGCAGAGAGGAAATCCTGTGGTCCCCAAACCAGATCCCTTCCGGCCCTGGGCCTAGAAATTCTGTCCATAAAAACTGTAAACAGAACCGGTGATAAAGGGCAGCCCTGCCGGAGTCTAACGTGGACCAGGAACAGGTCTGACTTACTGCCGGCTATGCGAACCAAGCTCCTACTCTGGTTATACAGAGACCGGACAGCCCTCAGTAAGGCTCCCTGGACCCCATACTCCCAGAGCACCCTCCACAGGATACCACGGGGGACGCGGTCAAACGCCTTCTCCAAATCCACAAAACACATATGAACTGGATGAGCGAACTCCCACAATCCCTCCAGCACCCTAGATAGGGTGTAGAGCTGGTCCACTGTTCCATGACCAGGACGGAAACCGCTCTGTTGTGCCTGAATCCGAGGTTCGACTTTCGGACGGACTCTCCTCTCCAGTACCCTGGCATAGACTTTCCCAGGGAGGCTGAGGAGTGCAATTCCCCTGTAGTTGGAACACACCCTCTGCTCCCCATTCTTAAAGAGGGGAACCACCACCCCTGTCTGCCAGTCCAGTGGTACAGTTCCCGACTGCCACGCTATGCTGCAGAGATGTGTCAGCCAAGACTCTCCCACAGCAGCCAGAGACTTGAGGTACTCAGGACGGACATCATCCACTCCCAGGGCCTTGCCACTGAGGAGCTCGTTGACTACCTCAGTGACTGCAGCCCGGGTAATAGACAGCCCCACCCCAAAGTCCTCATTGTCTGCTTCTTCAAAAGAAGACGTGTCAGTGGGATTGAGGAGATCCTCGAAAGATTCCTTCCACTGCCCGACAATGTCCCCAGTCGAAGTCAACAGCCCTCCACCTGCACTGAATACGGTGCCTGTGGAGAACTGCTTTCCCCTCCTGAAGCGCCGGATGGTTTGCCAGAATTCCTTCGAGGCCAACCGATAGTCGTTCTCCATGGCCTCACCGTACTCCTCCCAGGACCAAGTTTTTGCCTCCACAACAGTCCAGGCCACAGCTTGCTGAGACTGCCGATACCTGTCAGCTGCCTCTGCAGTTCCGCAAGCCAGCCAGGCCTGGTAGGACTCCCTCTTCACCTTGACATCCCTTACTTCCGGTGTCCACAACCGGGTTCGGGGGTTACCGCCGCGACAGGCACGAGAGACCTTGTGACCACAGCTCCGAGCAGCAGCAGAGACAATGGAAGTGGAAAACTTGGTTCACTCGGACTCAATGTCTCCAACCTCCCTCGGTACCTGTTTGAAGTTCTCCCGGATGTGGGAGTTAAAAACTTCCCTAACGGAGGGCTCAGCCAGACGTTCCCAGTAGACCCTCACAGTACGTTTGGGTCTCCCAAGTCTTTCCGGTCTCCTTCCCCGCCGGAGAATCCAACTCACCACCAGGTAGTGATCGTTGGACAGCTCTGCCCCTCTCTTCAACCGAGTGTCCAAGACACGGGGCCGAAGGTCGCCTGAAACAACTACAAAGTCGATCATTGACCTCCTGCCTAGGGTGTCCTGGTGCCAGGTGTATTGATGGACAGCCTTGTGCTCGAACATGGTGTTCGTTATGGACAAACTATGACGAGCACAGAAGTTCAATAACAAAACACCACTCGGGTTCAGATCAGGGGGGGCATTCCTACCAATCACACCCCTCCAGGTGCCACTGTCATTGCCCATGTGGGCATTGAAGTCCCCCAGGACAACAATGGAGCCCCACGTTGGTGCACCTTCCAATACCCCTTCGAGAGCCACCAAGAAGGCCTGGTACTCCGAACTGCTGTTCGGCCCGTAAGCCGAAACCACAGTTAGAGACCTGTCCCCCACCCGGAGGCGGAGGGACATGACCCTCTTGTCCACTCCAACACTTGGCGGCTGAGCTGGGGGCTCACGAGTAAGTCCACACAAGCCTGCTGCCTCTCACCTTGAGCAACTCCAGAGTGGTAGAGAGTCCAACCCCTCTCTAAGAATTAAGTTTCAGAGCCCAGGCTATGTGTGGAGGTGAGCCCGACTATAACTAGACGGTATCTCTCAACCTCTCGCACCAGCTCAGGCTCCTTCCCTCCCAGAGAGGTGACATTCCATGTCCCAAAAGCCAAGTTCCATGACCTGGGTTTGGGCCGCCAAGGCACCTGCCCTCGACTGCCACCCAAACCACATTGTACCGGCCCCTTTTGAGGTCTCCTACGGGTGGTGGGCCCATGGGAGAGTTGTCCCACGTCGCTCCTTCAGGCTGTGCCCGACTGGGGCCCGTAGGAAGAGCCCCGGTAACCAGGCGCCCGCCTGCGAGCCCCAACCCTGGGCCTGGCTCCAGAGTGGGAGCCCGGTGACGCAAATCCGGGCGGCGTAATTGGGTCCTTGTTTTTTCTCGTCATCAGGGGGTTCTGAACCGCTCTTTGTCTGGTTCATCACCCAGGACCTGTCTGCCATTGGAGACCCTACCAGGGGCTTAAGGCCCAGATAGCTTAGCTCCTGAGACTACTCAAGCTGTCAAACTCCCCCACCACGTTAAGGTGGCGGTTCACGGGGGAGCAGGCCACAAAGCTTCTGGGAAAATGTCCTTTGGACAGATGAGACAAAACTAGTGCTTTTTGGTAAGGCTCATAAGCTCTATGTTCGTAGACTCAAAAATAAAGGATACAACGAAAAGAACACTGTCCCTACTGTGAAACATGGAGGAGGCTCAGTTCTGTTTTGGGGCTGCTTTGCTGCATCTGGCACAGGGTGTCTTGAAGTTGTGCAAAGTAAAATGAAATCTCCAGATGATCAAGGCATTTGGATAGAAATGTGCTGCCTAGTGTCAGAAAGCTTGGTCTCAGTCGCAGGTCATGGGTCTTCCAACAGGAACATGATCCAAAACACACAGCCAGAAACCCCCAAGAATGGCTGAGAGAAAAGCGTTGGACTATTCTGAAGTGGCATTTTATGAGCCCAGATCTGAATCCCATTGAACATCTGTGGAAGGAGCTGAAACATGCCATTTGGAAAAGACACCGTTAAACCTGAGACAACTGGAGCAGTTTGCGCATGAGGAGGGGGCCAAAATACCTCTGGACAGGTGCAGAGGGCTCATTGACAAATACAGAAACCGTTTCATTGCAGTGATTGCCTCAAGAGGTTGAGCAACAAAATATGAAGTTATGGGAACCATCATTTTTGTCCAGCCCTTTTTCATTAGTTTGTTTTTTTAAAAAATTCTGTTAATCAACAACTCAAAAGTAATGGCTGATTTGGATTATTTAATTTTCAATATATTTGAATTTATTGTTACTTTTGAACGTTTCAAGTCATTTCAGTGAGCATTGTGGACTTTCTTTCCTTAACTGAGGGGTACCAACAATTTTGTTTACAATTTTTTACATCCCATTACAAAAGAAGATAGTTAAGGATGTAAAACGTTAGAACTTGATCCTCTTTTTCACTTTATATTCGCGAATTGAATCCATCAAAATTAATATTCTACTGAGGCTACTTTATCTTTCCCAGACGCTAACTATAAATATCCATCAAAACCAATTTTATTAAGGGGACAAAATTATATCACGATTCATATGGGGAGGTAAAAGACCCAGAGTTCACCTTAAAACGCTTCAATTACATAAAAATAAAGGAGGGTGGGGCCTGCCTTCTCTGAAAGATTATTTTCGGGCAGCTCAAATGAAGATGGTGATTAATTGGTGTAATGTGAACTATAAAGCTAAATGGAAAGACATGGAAGAGAATTCACTAGCTATTCCCATACAAGCAGTCCTGGTGGACCCAAATATCCAAAAACATATTGACAATATTTTTAATCCATGAGTTAAGTGTACACTCTCTATATGGAAAAAAGTAGTTAAAGAATTCAAACTAGAAAACGACCTCTCAATATTCAAATGGTATGCCTACGATTCTAATTTTGCTCCAAACAAATTGGATTCACGTTTTAAATATTTGTCCACCAATATTTGGAAGTTTGATTTAGGATGGCAAGGTTTCTAGTCTTGAAACGTTGAAAGAAAAATAGAGGTTTGAAAAGCAGGACTTCTATAGATACCTGCAAACAAGGCATTATATAGACACAAAGATTGGAGTAAAGGTGGAAACTAAATGAGATCTGGTTGACAAAACTACAAAGGCATATAAAGGTGGGATGTCAACTTTAGAACAGGGTCATTTAGACGTTTCTGTTTTCATCAGGATTTAAAGCATAATTTGTGATAATAAATGGTTTCAACCAACCACTAACTTTGAGTGGAAACAAAATGTTTAAGTTATTGTTCATATTCTCTGAAATGTAGCCACAAGGGGGCCCAAGCCACGGATTAATTGTGCTATTCCCAAGCCTGGATAAATGTAGAGGGTTGTGTCAGGAAGAGAATCCAACATAAAATCTTTGCCAAACCAAATATGCGAATCAGACCTATGATATCCATACTGGATCAGTCTAGGCCGGGGTTAACTATGACCGCCATCAGTGCTGTTCACTGACAGGGTGCCTGTGCAAATGGGACTACTGTTGGTCCAAGGTGAGGAAGGTTTGTTTATAGCAAGAGAGAGAAGGAGGGCCTAAGGGCAGGGATGTCAGTTTAGTTTAGTGTAGTTTAGCCATTACCTACTGAATTCTATGACTGATTTCAAGTGCTTATACAAGTATTGGTATGAAGCCCATTAAGACAACTCATTCATTCATTCATTCATTCATCTTCTTCTGTTTGTCCCTTTCGGGGTCATGGGGCTGCTGGAGCCTATCCTGGCCACTTATGGAGTGGGTTTTCTCCGGGGACTCCGGCTTCCTCCCACCATCCAAAAACATGCTTCATAGGTTAATTGGTCACTCCAAATTGTCCCTAGGTGTGAGTGTGAGTGTGCATGGGTGTGTGATATGTGAGACACTGCGACAGACTGGCGACCTGTCCAGGGAGTCCCCTGCCTTCGCCCACAAGTGGCCGGGATTGAGACGACTATTGTTGTAATATTGGACTATATAAATAAAGTTGAATTGAATTGAATAAGAAAGTCATGAATGTTGGACTGAGAGTAGAGACTTTGAATGTTGGAATTATGACAGGAAAAGATAGTTGACATGAGGAAGAGGAGGAAGGTTGACGTACTGTGTGTCCAGCAGACCAGGTGGAACAGTAGCAAGGCTAGAAGCTCAGGACCATGGTTCATGCTGTTCTATCATGGTGGAGATGGGAGGAGAAATGGAGGAGGAGTTACCTTAAAGGAGGAGTTTAAGAGTGTTGTGGAGGTAAAAAGACTGTCAGATGGAGTGATGAGTCTGAATATAGAAATGGAAGCTGGAGAAGGAGGAGAAATTCTGGTTGGATGTTGATACAGTAATCACAGCCGTAGTGTTTTGGAACACCATAGACAATGGATGGGAGGTTAAGGAGTTTTACATATACACTACGCGGGTTACGCACCCACGACTTGGCGGACCAAATTTGGTCGGCGGGCCCTACTTTGGGCACCCCTGATCTAGAGCGTTAGAGCAAATGTTTGTTTTGAAGACGTGAAATGACAGATATGGTGTTTGTTTACTTTCTCAGGATACATTGGAAATGACCAGCACCTTCAAGCAGCAGAAGTTCCAGTTGGTACAGAGCGGCTTCAACCCCTCAACCATCTCGGACCCGCTTTATGTGCTAGACTACCATCAGAAGAGCTACGTTCCTCTTACAGATCAGATTTACCAGAATGTTGTGAGTGGGGAATGGAAGCTGTGAAAGGAAGATGAAGCTCAGTGGGATCTAGAGCCTTGAAGGATGTGATTCTGGGAAAATTAAGCACTATATCATTTTTAAAATAACACACATCATTATGATTACCTGGAAGAGATACGGTAAAAAACAGATTGTTAAAATTACACTGAAAAAATGTATAAACACAACACTTTTGTTTTTGCTCCCATTTGTCGTGAAAAGAACTCAGATCTGAAACTGTCGCAGTTAGGCGAGCAGGAGAAAACCCAGATGCAGGGAAGAACCATGAGCACAATGAAGCAAAGTCCCAAGGTTTTATTTACAAGGGTTCAACTTAGGTATCATAGACTCAGGGGACTAAAACGCACAAGATGAGCCGACACTAAGAGGGAGTTCCCTAAATACAGTTAGGGCTGATAAACAAGGTGTAGGCAGCTGTGACTGCTCCAGGGATCCCCAGGGGAATGGGCGGAGTCACAGCCACCACAAAAAACAAACCAGTAACCCACAAAAGAAAAATGTTCAACAAACATCTGTGATAGTCAGCACTTCTTGGTGAGAGAATCCATCCCACCTCAAAGCTGTGCCATATCAAGATGCTGGTTGGACGCTATCACAGATTTAGACACATATCTCAACAATATTTGTGTTTGTAGAAAATGTTTCAGATCTTATGACAAATAGGAACAAAAACTAAAGTGTTTTGCTTGTACATTTGTAGTGTAGTTAAGGACTAGGCACATTTTCTTGGCTTCTTGCAATCACAAATCAACTTTTTAGAATGTTGGCAAAAAAAGTTTTTTGTAGTAAATCAGACCAATCTCATGAAAACAGACAAGTCAACACTAAAAGTTCTTTGTAAGTGTTCTTGCTCATTATTGTCAATGACAGTCTGTGTTACGGTGAACAAAAGACCTTAACCTCACTGAAAAATAAAATAAGAAAATTCTAACAACACTTGTAATTTAGAGTCGTTATTTACTATAATTATAATTACCATAACCAGGGTTAACTATTAGCATTATCCAGTAAGGGTCTTTAGGAATACCTATCACACTACTGCCTACCTCATAACATGTCATGCCGGCTCAGACGCCACCGGCCAAACAAGGTCTACGTCAGGTTCTGGGGAACCAGAGCACATTGATGGATGGGCTACTGGAACAAGACGGAAATGGACTACATGTAAAGAACAAGGTTCTGTTGGACTGCTACTACTAAAGTAATTCTACTTGGAGAGGTTACATGCAGAAAATGTCGAATGGCTGGATGAGTCCAAACCCACAATCAAGGCTAACTGCCAAGCAACTGGTAGCTCAATGTTCTAACATCCACAAACAGCAACTCCTATCACAATTTGAGATTAAGAAAAGCCTTTCTTTTTGTCATCATGGGCCTCTTGGCTGCATCTCTGATCAGTCTTCTCCTTGTTTGAGCTGAAAGTTTAGACGGACGGCCGGGTCTTTGTAGATCTACAGTGGTCTGATGCTGCTTCCATTTCAGTATTATCTCTTGCACAGTTCTCCTTGGGATGTTTAAAGCTTGAAAACCCAATGAGCTGCAGCGGCCATTCGAGTCAATGTGACTAAGGCTTAAGGCTAATTAATGTATGTTACACGCACTTATGACGTATGAGTTATGCTGTCATACATGTCCTTACGCCACACTTCAGTCGTTCAAAAAGTTCAAGTACTGAGCATGTGATATGTATGCGCCCTCAGGACGGCCACTCAAACCATGCTCTGATTGTGTAATTTCCTTTTTTCCAACAGTCAGCCTGCAAGGAGTTTGTCTGTGTGCACGAGGAAATACGAGTCAGAGAGACTTGTGACATGAGGACTCTACAAATTCGGTCACTCTCCATAGATATACTTAATACTTGTAAGTAGTTGTGTTGAAACCCTGTTATGGTGTGAGTGCATGCGTGTATAAGCACCAACATGTAGTTTACTGATGACACTCATCCAATGACTTTGTATCATCACCCCCTCCCCCCCGTCTGAGCAGCTAAAACTCAATTAAATAAAATTCAGCTTCAGTTACAAAAAGGGGTTTACATGAACATGACTGTAAAAGTAACACATGTTCATCACAAGATCCTCTCAGTTGCAATCTGTGGAAAGAAAAGTTGTTATATAAAACCAAAATATAAATAAAACAAGTCAGTATGAGTGTCATGTAGGAATCTTGGTTTCACTTCCCAGGCCGGGCAATGAGCTAAAATCCAGTGTGGGCCCTTAGGCAAGACCCTTTTTAAAGCTGCCTATCTGGGTCTCTCTGTGACTTAGAAACACAGGGTTGCATCAAGAAGGGCATCTGGCGTAAAAACTCTCTGCCAGACCACCTGTGGCGACCCCACCTGTAGCGACCCGTAAGCCAAAAGGTGAACAACATTTGATACAGATGACAACCAACACCAGTTGAAATCGCCTATCAATAACCTATCAATACCATTTCCTGAAATTCACTTCAGTTTAAGTCTGAAAAAGAGTTACTGATGGCAGATAGAGGCTTTAGAAACTAGCCATGGTCAAAAACTGACCCCTAGGCCAGATATATTGTAGATCCATCTGTCTGATTTCCAAACACACGTGATCCTTTCTGGACTGCTGGAGCCTGTCCCTGCTATTGTTCGGGGAAATGAAGGTACATCCTGAACAAGTCACCAGGTCATTGCAGGGAGCACAGTGGCCTCCAGAACCCTGAAATGGAAGGCCAAATTTGGGTTTTCCCATACCAGACTGTCCGGACCATCCAGCCAAACTGAGCAATCGTGGGAGAAGAACCTCGGTGAGAGCGGCAAAGAAAAAGCCAAAGATCACCGTGGCTGAGCTCCAGAGATCAGTGTGGAGAAAGTTCCACTGAGTCAACACCACTGCAGATCTCCATCGGTCTGGGCTTTATGGTCTGAGAGAGGCCTCTACCCAATCCAAGACATCTCAAAGCTCACATATAGTTTAACAAAAACACATGAAGGACCTTTTGGGGCTTTATTTTAAACAGTATGTGTAGAAACAACCGGGCCCAAATCATCAACTGCCCAAGACAATCCCAACAGTGAAACATGGTGGTGGCAGCATCATGCTTTGGGGTGTTTTTCAGCAGCAAGGACAGCTGGTTGCAACTGAAGGAAAGATGAAAGCGGCTAAGAACAGAAAGATGTTGGAGGAAAACCTTCACCCAGAGTGAAGGTTCACCTCCCAACAAGACAATGACCCAAAACACACCTCTAAAATGAGAAAAGAGGGCCTCAGAACCACTCTGTGACCATTCTTGACTGGTCCAGCCAGAGCCCTGAACTAGACTCTACTGAGCCTCTCTGGAGAGACTTGGAATTGGCTGTGCACCAATGGTCAGCTCCGTCAGGTTAGCAGCTCAAAAGGGTTCTTTGCCGAGTGAAGGGTCTGAGTACTTATGATCATGGCTGACTTTTCAGCTTTCTGTCCTCTTTTTTTGTAAATTTGCAGAAATGTCTACCCCTCTGTTTTTATTTTGTCATGATGGTTCCTTCAGTGTTGAGAAATGAAGTGAAATGAAATAAAATGAAATCTTTGCATTTATAAAGAGTGAAACATTTTAACCCTTGTGCTATCTTAGATGACCCCCCCCCCCCTTCCATTGAGGTGTTCTCCCTACCATGACAAAGGTGGATAAAGGTGGAAAGATTTCATGTAATCCATGGACACCAGTGAAGATCACAAATCATTGAAGAAAAAAGGTTCAGAGCACTGTCTAGTGGGTCTAGATGACCCAACTCCCAATGTTAAAGTGCCTAGGATAGAACAAGGGTTAGGGGGTCTTAATAGTTTCCATGGCAACTGTAACTAGTCTATTTAGTCTTTTTGTTTCAAGTTGCAGTTACATCATTTCTTGTAAATGTAATTTGTTCCACTTGTACCGTTTGAATTTATTATGATTGAAAAATTTTATAATAAATGTTTCCAAGTGGCCAATTTGCTAAAATTCCAATATTTTAGTCTGTTGATACAAAAATTACATAGATTTATTTTGGATCTTCCGTTTTTACAGCTGAGGCTGAAGTTCAGACGGGAGCTGAGGTTTCCACACGAGGTGCTATTCTTTGTGTTTCCAGCAGATGGAACCAAGTTTGCACTTTAACAGCAGACAAGAGGACATGAAGACATATGTGTCTGACATTTCCAGTAAAACATTCATTTTTCATTTATCTTCTTCCATTTGTCCCTTTCGGGGTCATGGGGCTGCTGGAGCCTATCCCAGCCACTTGTGGGTGAAGGCAGGGGACACCCTGGACTGGACAGGTCACGAGTCTGTCACAGGGTCACACATATCACACACCCATTCACAATTTGGAGTGACCAATTAACCTATGAAGCATGTTTTTGGTCAGTGGGAGAAAGCTGGAGACCCTGGAGAAAGCCCACGCATGCACGGGTAGAACATGCAAACTCCACACAGAAAGGTCCCCCATTGGTGTTCCAGCTGGGACTTGAACCAGGAGCCTTCTTGCTGTGAGGCAAGACCCCTGTGCCACCGTGCCACCGTAAAACATATTGAAAGATTATATGTCAAAGCAATGAAGGAAGGAGCAAAACCTTAGAAGAGCTGCAAAGAAAAGTTCTCCATGGAAATGTGGTGATCAGGAAAATCTGGCTGCTCAGCTCATCGTACAACTGCGGCCATGGAATGTTAGATAGATATGGTTAAATTGGTTTCATAGTAAAATGTGTTTGCAGTTTTTTTCCAAGTTATAGCACAATAACGGTTGTGCACAGTTTTCTGTGAACTTTATAAATCTGATTTAAATGCAACAATAAAAATTGGACTGATCTTTTAGTGGTTTGTAAACATATTACAAATGTGGGGTTATTAATTTAAATATATATGGACTATTAGTATGGGAGTGCATCAACTCTAAGCAAATGGCTGCAGAAACTTAAAAACTGTGATGTCAGAGACACTTGCCTCAGGAAACAAGTATAACCTCGACCTCTGGGTTATTAAAAAGCTATTAAAGCCTAAATCCAGTCCTCTACAAAGTGAAAGAGACAGTGAGACAAAGTACTGTGTTTTTGCTTTGGGCTGAAAATGTTTGTATTTTTACTGAAAAGATGAAAAACAGGCATAAGAGTTACCTGTTAGCTCTGATTTTACAGCAGAATCTGACAAATCTAAAAGTATTGCTGAGAACCGAAATGTTGTTAGTGTTTCACATCACAAGAAAATACCAAAACATTTTCATTTAAAATATGCAACAGAAAAAAATAAATGATGCACTTTTGGAAAATATATGTTTTTCACATTTGATTTCATTGCTATGGACTTGTTGCCTTAACCACACTGATCTGTGTTTCTAATTTCAACACCAAAATAAATCCCCCGTTTTTTCTTAGGGAAACTTCAGTGATTTTTCTCTAATATTTGTTTTGAAGTCCACTTCCTTAAACAAATCAGTTAGATAAAGCCCAATGCCGACAGCCGTGTCTGTGTGGTCGTGTTACAGGACGCGTTTGAAGGCGCTTTCCTGAGAAAAAGAGGACATGGAGATGTTCATAGACCAGAACGCCAAAGTCCAAATCTGCGTCGAACGCCATTGACACGTAAGAAGAGAGGCAGCGGATGTGAATGTGAGCGTGTCACGTGCTGCTGATGCGTCTGATTCAAACCAAAGCCTGTAAACAAAACCACACGACAAAAGATCTCTTCAGTCATTGGCCAGGAATTATGAGGGCGGGGCAAAGCAACTAGAGGCAGAAGTTATGGAAGTCCTGCGCTTTGCGGTCCTTGTCGGGATAGTTCACTGATTCAATCTCTATATATCGATAACCAGTCTTAGGCGTCTCAACGTCAGGTACACTTTACTTTGGAGTCATGCTGCAAGATGTTTACCGAAGAGACGACGTCCCACTGGGCGGAGCTCCCCCCAGGGAAGACCCAGGACGCGCTGGAGAGACTACATCTCTTGGCTGGCCAGGGAACGCCTGAGGGTCCCCCCACAGGAGCTGGAGAGGTCGGGGAGGGGGAAGTCTGGGCATGTTTGCTTAGACTGCTCCCCCCGTGACCCGGATGAGCAGAAGATTCCATATTAACAATGATAAATACCTCTCTGGAAATGGGTTACGTGCCACAGTCTTTTAAATATGCAGTTGTTAAACCTCTTCTGAAAAAGCCCAGTTTGGATCCTAGCATCTTGGCCAACTATAGACCGATATCAAACCTCCCCTTTATTTCTAAAATCCTAGAAAGAGTTGTAGTTAAGCAGCTTTACTGCCACCTACAGGACAACAGCCACTTTGAAGACTTTCAGTCGGGGTTTAGACCTCACCACAGTACGGAAACTGCACTAGTTAGAGTCTCTAATGACTTGTTATTGGCCTCAGAAAAGGGACTACTTTCTATTCTGGTCCTGTTGGACCTCAGTGCAGCCTTTGACACTATCGACCGCGGTATTAATAATAATAATGGATTGGATTTTTCTGCGCTTTTCCAGACACTCAAAGGGCTTACATTATGTCCATTATTCATTCACTCCTCATTCATACTTGGTGATGGTAGCTATGGTTGTAGCCACAGCTGCCCTGGGGCAGACTGACAGAGGCGTGGCTGCCATTTCGCGCCTACGGCCCCTCTGACCATCACCGTGATCATTCATACACATTCACACACCAGTGGAGCCACACTGGAGGCAGGGAGGGTGAAGTGTCTTGCCCAAGGACACAACAACATTTTGGCTGGTGGGAGTGGGGATCGAACCGCCAACACAGGGATCAGAGGATCTGCTCTCCAGTGGTTTAAATCCTATTTATCCCATAGATATCAGTTCGTTAATGTAAATGGACATTCCTCTCAGTGCACTCTAGTTAACTATGGAGTCCCACAGGGCTCAGTTTTAGGACCCATCCTGTTTATGCTTTATATGCTACCCCTAGGAAACATAATCAGGAAACACAGCATTAATTTCCATTGCTATGCCGACGATACGCAGTTGTATTTATCCATGAAGCCTGACCAGAATGACCAGATAGAGAAACTGAATGCCTGCATCAGAGACATCAAGACCTGGATGACAAGTAACCCTTGTGCTATCCTAGGCACTTTAACGTTGGGAGTTGGGTCATCTAGACCCACTAGACAGTGCTCTGAACCTTTTTTCTTCAATGATTTGTGATCTTCACTGGTGTCCATGGATTACATGAAATCCTCTCCACATTTATCCACCTTTGTCATGGTAGGGGGAACACGTCAATGTAAGGGGGGGGGGGGGGGGTCATAGGATAGCACAGGGGTGTCAAACATACGGCCCGCGGGCCGTATCCGGCCAGCTGGATGGTTCAATCCGGCCCATTCATGAAGACTAAAAATTATAAGGATATTTAAAAAAGAAAGCACGTTTCTAGTCCATTCCTGTGGCGAGTTATGATTTTTTAAAGAAATAACCGAAATGCGCAATTCCACCACAAGGGGGAGCAAAGGAAAAGCAAAACAGTTGAAACAGCAAATCTCTACATGTGCCAAAAACGACACCTAACAGCTCCGAGTCTGGGTAAGATGTAGTTTGGTTCCCTGTGAGCCTCACTGCTGTTGCATTGCAATAAGAATGATCCGTAGTGACACTAATGACCAAAATGTTGTCAAAAAGAAAAAAAGGTTGAAGTGGAGTGCTGAGCTTTCCAGGAAAATGGAAAGAGTCTTATGTGTTCATGGAGCTGAATGCAATTCATGCATGCTTGGTATGTCATCAACAGGTCTCAGTGCTCAAAGAAAATAACATTCAGCACCACTATGAGACTCACCATAAAGAAAAGTTTCACCATTTGCATTTAAGAAAAGAGAAGATTAACAACAATTAGCTGGACTGACAAAATAACCGTCTGCATTTACCAAAAGCCGTGACGTCAGTGATGGAGCTGTCATGGTTTCAGTTTGTTGTGTCTTGTGTTTCGCTTTAGTTCTTGTCCTGTCTTGTTTGGTTCTGTTTCCTGTTTTATTTTGAAAGGTTTCCTGTCTTGTCATGTCTTGAGTTTTACTTCCTTTGGTCCCCATCTGCCCTGATCGTGTTCACCTGTGTCTTGTCTGCCCTGTCTGTATATAAGTCTTGTCTCTGCCTTCCTCCTGTGTTGGTCCATTATTCCTGTCTGGTGTTCATGTCATGCTTTATAGTTCCATGTTCCTCGCCACGCTCTCGTTTAATGTTTCAAGCCATGCCAAGTAAGTTTTGTCTTGTTCTGTAACCTGCTCTGCAGCGCTTTTGTTTTTCTTGTTTTTGTGAATTAAAGCCACTAGCCCTGATCCTCAAGCCTCCGCCTCTGCATCTGGGTCCAACCGGCTCTCGAGCCACCCTCCACCATGACAGGAGCAGTGAC
Source organism: Oryzias latipes (assembly GCF_053564925.1). Taxonomy (NCBI): domain Eukaryota; kingdom Metazoa; phylum Chordata; class Actinopteri; order Beloniformes; family Adrianichthyidae; genus Oryzias; species Oryzias latipes. The sequence continues at coordinate 447,957 of NC_136248.1, forward strand.
AGACACCTGATTGCAAACAAGTTGGAACAAACATCCAAACCATTTTCTGATGGTGAACTTGTGAAAAAATGCTGAAGGCTGCAGGAGTCTTGGGGCACAAAAAGCAGTCGACCTTTGCCAACATGAATCTGTCAAGGATCACGATTGCAGATACAACATCTCTGAGGAGACTTGGACGCCAAATGAAGGAATTAAGTCATTTATTGTATTTTTGGTCACTGTTGATGAAAGCACAGATACAGATATTGCACAACTGTGAATGTTTATTAGAGCTGTTAAAGAAACCGTCACAGCAGAGTTTCTTGAGTTGATGGACACAACAACAGCTGATGACATAGTCAGCTCTCTAGTTACTGTGCTGGACGATGTTGGAGTGAACTGGTCACATGACGTCAGTCTGGTCACTGATGGCGCCCATCAAAGGTCAGGAAGAAGGCAGGTGTTACCACAAAATTCAGGTTGCAAACCATGAAAATATGATTGGACATTTCATTGTGTTTTGCACACTTGAAGGACAGTAAATGTGTTGCTGCACATGATTTAATCCTGATGTTGATGGACGGGTGAAGTTTCAGGAGAGAAAGGAGGTTAACTCCAAATTCTTACGTTCACAAATGTTTGCAAGTTTAAATCAGTTTAATTTTTCATTGATTTGCACATTTACATTTTAGGCAGGTGTTTCATTTTTTTCTGTAGCCCCTCTTGAGTTTATTATTGGGATTACATCAGATGTAAAATATTGAGTCTGTGTAAAATTGAATAAACCAGGACTTCCGGTTATGGCGGCCATGTGAAAAGTCGTGTTTTCTGCCGCTCTGCAGCTCGTGCTATACCTTTATGAAAGGAGAACTTTACTTGCTGCTATCCCAAACTAAATTTCAAGAGGAATGAAGGAATAATGCCTAAAAAAGCTAAAACTGGAAAAAAAACAACTGAAAATTCTAAGCAATCCAAGTTAACAGAGTTTCGTCTTCGAGGGGAAGCGCAGAAGGCTAACGCTACCACTGTCCAAATGGCGGAGACGCGCGAGGAGGAAAGCAGCAAGGTGGATAAAATACTGTCTGTTGTGACCTCCATGAAGACAGACTTTTCTACAAGATTTGACAAACTTTTATTGGTAGTCGAAGACATAAAACGGGAACTGAATAATTGCGCTGAACGAGTGACACAAACGGAGGTGCGCATTTCCAACACGGAGGACGACATCAGCATTTTGCAGGCCAAGGTGAGCGCACTGGAAACAAAAGGAAAAGTTCTGGAGGACAAAGTCATGGATTTGGAATCAAGATCAAGGCGGAACAATTTAAGACTTGTCAACTTTCCAGAAGGAGCTGAAGGACAGGACCCGTGCCTGTTCTTGGAAAAGTGGCTTCCAGAGGCGCTCGGCACCGAAATGCTTCAGACTCCGCTGACCATAGAAAGAGCTCACCGAACCGGGCAGCGGAGAGACAGCAACGCTCCACCTCGCACTCTCATCATGAGATTCCTTAACTATAAGGATAAGCTGGCTGTTGTCTCTGCGGCGCGGGCCAAAAAGGATCTTCGCTACAAGGAGCAGCGGATCCGACTCTACCTGGACCTCGCGGCGGGAGTGCACCAGCTTCAGAAACAGTTCGACTCGGTTCGAGAGGATCTATGCAGAAGTTACTGGTGACCTACGAGGGGAAGACGCACGCCTTTAAAACACCGACAGAGGCTGGAGAGTTTCTCAAGAAGATCCAGAAGAACTCTGGCTACGTTCACACTGCAGGGCTTAATGCTCAATTTGGATTTTTTGAAAAAATCCGAATTGTTTGCTAGACCGTTCACATTTCCAAGTAAATCCGAACTTTTGTGATCTCCAGTGTGACCGTGACACGACCCAAACGAGACCCGCATGCGCAGAAGCCAGAAGAATACTCAACGGTGAACGACGTCACTTGTTGTTTGCGGAGCCAACGTTAACAATGGATGTCAACAACAGTGTTGTCAAAAGCGGAGCTCTTTTTGTAATATTAAATTTATTTTCACGAAGGAGCAGCACAATTACAATCTTCTCATTTTAAGAAGGCAATGGAGTCGGGATCGTCTGTACCCACTGTAGTGGAAGAGGAATGTGTATGTGTTGGGGCCGCGCCCCCCCTTGTGTGCAAGCGCGTGCCGCGATAGAGAATAGGTGGGGGGGCAGTGTGGGCGCATTCATGTTGTGTGTTACGGAGGACGGTAATAAAAGAAGGTTTCCCCCAGAATAAATGCTATGGACTCTTTATTAACCCGTTCTGGAGAATCTAAGGATCAGAACAGGGAGGAGGAGGAGGATCGCCTCGGGTCCCCCGCGCTTCTGAGCACGGTGGAAAGGGGAGAAAGAAAAAAAAGTTATCGCGGTAAAGGTTCGACACCACGCTTGGCCATTTATCTGGAATTTTTTTCAAAAAACGCCCAGTTGCGATAAGAGCCCTGGAGTTTGGCCCGAAAAGAGCGATCACCCCAAATATTAATCCAATCGGGGATCTCGCTTCCCTTCCACTGACTGATCTCAGCAGCATCGTCCACCATGGTTAATGTTTACGTTCTCGTTCCCGGCTACTTCAACGCAAAATGATGACGTTTGTTGCGTGTCGATGACGTACGGTTCGGAATCAAGTCGCCTGGCCGGTCAGACGGCGGTCGCAATTGAAAAGAACGGCTACAATTCGGAATCAGGACGGCAAATCCACGGGGCCTGGGTCGCAATTGAAAAGATCGGATCTGTGTCATTCAGACTGTCATGAAAGGATCGGAATTGGGCCGCTTAGGGGCAAAAAATTCAGAATTGGGTCGTTTCAGCCTGCAGTGTGAACGTAGCCTCTGAGTGAAAATGATTCTGATCTGACATACTATTCTCTCAACAGTTGTGAGAAACAGGTAACGGGACGGTAAAATTGGCATTCCAATTATGGAAACATTTGAGTGACTTTTTTTCTTCTTCCCTTATTTTTCTTTTTTTAATTAATAATATTTTTTGAAACAATTTTTACAATTGTATACATCATGTGAAAATTAACAGCGTAGTAAAAATATTTTTGGTCAAGGCACGACCAGCAGTGGCGTTAATGTTCAATTTGAGTGACATGGGCAGACTGCTCCTCCCAGAGAGAGGATCAGGCACGTGCCATGGCGGGAGACACAATGTGGGGGGAGGGAAACCCATTCAGTTGGGTAAATGGGGTAACGGGTGTTCAAGTTTGGTGTTTTGGATATGTTCTCTTATATCCAGGTTAGTTAGGCTTCTCTTTAAAAAAATGTTCATTGTATTATGTGAAAGTTTCACAGCAGCTGAAAAGAAATACAGATCTCTTTTTTTTTTCAAGAGATAATTTACTCTAAATGCAAATAAATACATGATCTGTCCAAATCAATGCAAGGAGTAGATCTAAACTTTGTAACATGGAATTGCAGGGGATTGCAACGTTTCAAAAAGGTCAAAAAAGTAATAAACAAAATAAAAGATATGGGTTCCAAAATAGTCTTTCTTCAGGAGACCCATCTTCTAGAGGAAGACGAAAAAAGAATTAGAAGAAGGTGGCGAGGGAGCGTATTTGCTTCAGCATTTTCTTCCAGAGCAATAGGAGTGATGACCCTTATTCATGAATCTGTACCATTCCATGCTAGTAATGTGATTAAAGACAAGAGGGGTAGATATTTAATAATACAAGGATCATTATTGTTGGAAACATTAAATTTGGTTAATATTTACGGTCCTAATTCTGATGATTTTAAGTTTTACGAAGACCTGTTCCTTACACTTTCAGCGCTGCCTGGGCAATTTATAATAGCTGGGGACTTTAACTGTACCTTAAATCCAAGCCAGGATAGATCCACAGGAACCGACCAAACTCATAACAACTGTAGACTGAGTATTCTGAGATCAATGAAAGAACTAAAACTGCTAGATATTTGGAGGGAATTAAATCAGCAAACCAAGGCCTATTCATGCTATTCTGCAACATTTCAAACCTACTCACGTTTCGATTATTCCCTAATTTCTTCTGAATTGATGTCCAAAATCCAAAAATGTACATATCACAATATTGTAATTTCGGACCATGCTCCATGTTGCCTAGTATACAGGGATGAAAAAATATCCAGCGACCCTCCTAGATGGCGATTCCAACACAAATGGCTGCAGGACGGAGAGTTTGTTAAATACATAGGAAAACAAATAGATGACTTTTTCTACTTCAACACAGATCAAACTTCAGCCTGCATTAGATGGGATGCCTTTAAGGCATTTCTTAGAGGAAAAATAATTAGTTACACAAGCTATAAAAATAAGAAAGACAAACAAAATTTTGCACAACTAGAGAACAAAATAAAACACACACAACAAAAAAATTATGAAAATGGGGATCTGGAAGCAAAAAAAGAGTTATTACTCCTAAGAGCAGAACATGACAAACAGTCCAGTAACAGGGCTGCATCAAGCCTTTTAAGGTTGAAACAAACATTTTATGAACAAGGTGACAAGGCTGGAAAATTTTTGGCATGGCAAATAAAACAACTGGAAACTAAAACCTCTATCACATGTATCACAAAAAATGAACAAAACTTAGTCAATCCAAAAGATATCAACAATGCCTTTAGAGAGTATTAACAGAAACTGTATGACGCTCAAGGGAACTGCAATCCTACTGACATTAATAGTTTCCTAAATAGGCTGAATATTCCAGTTATCTCAAATGAGAATAAGATCAATTTGAATTTAAAGTTTAATAACATAGAAGTCGCACAAACTATTGAAAACATGAAATCAGGAAAAAGTCCAGGTCCAGATGGTATTCCGATTGAAATATATAAAAAATTTAAGGATAAATTGCTAACACCCCTACTGGAAATGTTTACTGAGGCATTTGAAAAAGAATGTCTTCCACTCTCCATGAATCAAGCCCTAATCACATTACTGCCAAAACCAGGTAAACCACCTAACAAATGCGAGAATATGAGGCCTATTAGTTTACTGAATTCTGATCTTAAAATTATTTGCAAATTGTTAGCAAGCCGGCTCCAAAACGTTCTGCCACATATAATAAATAGAGATCAGAATGGCTTTGTCGCTGGAAGACTAGGATCTCATAATGTGAGAAAAGTTTTAAATATCATTCATCATAAAAAAGAAAACAGAGACACTGCTCTCCTGTCATTAGATGCAGAAAAAGCATTTGATAGGGTTGAGTGGCCCTAACTTTTCAGTATCTTGGAAAGATTTGGATGCGGATCCAACTTTAGAAAATGGATCAAGATTTTGTATAAAGACCCGACAGCGGAAGTTTTAACAAATAGAAATTTCTCTAAGCCAATTAAAATTAAGAGAGGATGTCGGCAAGGATGTCCTCTCTCTCCTTTGCTTTTTACTTTAGCAATAGAACCATTTGCAGCAGCGATTCGTGGACATACACAGATAACTGGAATCACAATAGGACCCACTGAACACAAAATGTCTTTGTTTGCAGACGATGTCATTTTATATTTGAGTAACCTTACTTCATCAATCCCAGCAGTGCTGGAAGTGATTCAAATATTTGGAAGTATTTCAGGATATAAAGTGAATAATGCAAAATCCTCAATTTTAATGCTAAATTCTATGGAAAGGCAAAACCCCACTTCCAAAACATCTCACTTTAAAGTAGTAGAACATTTTGAATACTTAGGAATGGTAATTGTACCAAAGCTGGATCAAGTTGTCCAACGTAACTATGATTACTTAAAAGAAAAAATCAAAGATTCAATAGACAGATGGATGAAGCTGCCCATAACTATAATGGGAAGAATAAATATCCTAAAAATGAACGTATTGCCAAAACTGCTATACTTGTTCCAAAATATCCCTCTGGCACCCCCTCTAGAATTATTTGCTTGGTTAAAGAAAATCACAGTAGCCTATATGGAACAACAGAAAACCTAAACTCCGTCTTACTTTACTATACTTACCATTTGATGGAGGGGGGCTAAAATGCCCTGATTTTAAGCATTACTTCTGGGCTACACATCTGCGCTCCATTATGTTTTACTTCTCTAATGAGAATAATCCACATTGGGTGGAAATGGAATCCCACAATTTAAAAATACCTTTACCATCGTTCTTATACTCTGATAAAATAAGAAAGTTACAAAGACAAATCAAAAATCCTTTCTTGAAACACATGATAAAGGTCTGGTTTGAGGTCAAAAACTATTTAAAAGAAGTAAATTCTTTATCACAATTCAGCCCAATCTGGGGTCACCAGTGTTTTGTACCAGGCAGAATGGATACACGTTTAAAACGTGGGCATCCAAAGGACTTAGAACAATTAGAGATTTGTACCCCTCACAGTCTGATACCTTTATGTCCTTTGAGGAGCTAAAATCTATGTACGACCTGGATAAAAAACACTACTTTAAATATCTTCAGTTAAGAAGCTTTGTGAATGCAAACCAAAAGAGTCTTAACAAAATTCCTTTTTCACAGCTGGAAACCCAGATGATGAAAAACAAATTAAGAAAAGGCATCATTTTGGACCTCTATAACTTATTGACATCTAATACATCAGAGAACTCAAATGGTAAATTAAAATCATGGAATGATGACTTATTACTCAATATTAATGAAAATGATTGGACAAGGGCATGTTGTAAGATTCATTCTATGTCTATTAACAGTCGACTGAGAATACTGCATTTTAAATGGTTAATGCGTTTATATACGACACCAGTGCAACTAAATAAATATAATAAGAACATACCAGATGTTTGTGCAAAATGTGGATTTAAAGGCACATTGAAGCATTGCATGTGGGAGTGTCACCAAATACAAATCTTTTTGGAAGAAGTTAAAATTACAATAGAAAAAATCATCTCAAAACAACTTACATTGAGCCCTACCCTATTTCTTTTGAATATATATCCAGTGAAACATTATTTTAGTAATACAGAGAGTACATTTATTGATATCAGTTTCTTAACGGCTAAAAGGTGTATTGCACAGGCTTGGAAAAACATGAACAGACCTAGCATAAATCAGTGGCTAGAACAAATGTTGTATTGCCTTCCTTTGGAAAGAATAATGTATATCCATAAAAGCAAACAACACCTATTTGAGGAAATTTGGGGACCCTTTATTAATTATATTCAAAAATTAGAACTAATAGATGATTCAACAGATTTTTGATCTCAACCGCACGGAATTTTGCAACCTCAGTTTAAAAGCTTTTGAAAAGGAGAGCTGTGATGGTATCATGTAAGAGAAGCAATGTTCATTGTTAAGTTTTGTTTTATGTAATTATAATTTTTATTTGTTTGAGTGCAGATATTTGTTTTGAGTGAAATGTCATACAATACAGTTTAGTTTTTTTTTTTTTTATTATTTTATTTCCTTTTTGCTTTTTGTCTTTTTATAAGGAAAACGTAACTGGTATTATTGAAGTTGCTGTGTTGTCATGACTAATTCTTTAAATAAAAAGTTGTGGAAAAAAAAAAAATTGAATAAACCAAAATTTTTTTAAGTGAAATGCATTTTATTTTACATCCATTGGCCTCTGTGAATGAATGTGTATTAATAAGGCTACCATGTTGGATGAGGCATTTTTTCTAACTGAGTAAAAAAAAAAAAAGGTGTTTTTTGTTTTATGTTACTGATCCGGCCCACTTAGGATCAGACGCCTTGAATGTGGCCCCCGAACCAAAATGAGTTTGACACCCCTGGGATAGCACAAGGGTTAATGACCTCCTCTTGAACCCAGAAAAAACTGAGGTCATTATACTTGGTCCTAAAAACCTCAGAGATGCTCTGTCTGATCAGATAGTCTCCCTGGATGGCATAAGTATAGCCCCTAATTCCACAGTTAGAAACCTTGGGGTTTTATTTGACCAGGATTTATCATTTAAGGCTCACATATCTCAGGCGTGTAGAACTGCCTTTTTTCACCTGTGGAATATTGCTAAGATCAGAAATCTACTTTCTAAGAGTGATGCTGAAAAACTCATCCATGCATTTGTTATGTCGAGGCTGGTTGGAGGTAGAGCGTTTAGCCACCAAGCCCCTGTCTTATGGAATAAACTCCCAGCTCATGGAAGAGAGGCCGACTCAGTTTCTACATTCAAAGTTAGACTGAAAACATTCCTCTGTGGACAGGCTTATTGTCAGACTAGTTATTATTCAGAGATTATTTAACTTATTGTTAATGTGTTTAAATGAAACTTAACAAAAAAGTTTTTAGTAAAGGTAAAGGTAAAGGTTAACTTTATTGTCCTCAAAGAGGAAATTTGTTCTGGGCCAGAGAGCTACAAACTGTAAAACATCCTTCATCATTCACACATCACATACATGATAAAAGAGCATAAAGCGATTACATGATAAATAAATAAAAACAGAGTATACAGATTTTTACCCCAGTCCTGACCTTCACAGTCGAGAACACGAGTAGTAGGCTGCTAGAAGTTGAAGCTGGGGTAACTATGGTGCTCTGGGGTTCTGTCCTCTTTTCTCATCTACTTCTACCCTTCCTCTCTCCTCTATTCTTGATCATTATTCATCATTTAGTTCTCCATGTCTCTGTTTGGTGCAGTGATTCATGTACTGTCCCTCTTTCACACTGCCTTCCTGGGGAGTGGAAGGGCTTCCAGATTCCAGTTGGCTTGTCTGTTCCCTGACCGTAGACCTCGTCTCTGCTCCTGCTCCTACACTTGGCTGTGGATCCTTCCTCCGGCTGGCCTCGCGCCCCCAGCCGTCCCCCAACCTCATCTGGATGAAGTTCATCTACATGTACAGTAAGATAAGCTAATTCTCTCTAAGAGTTCTGGCAAATCACCCTGTCTGTCCTGGGGGAGGATGCCTCCTTCATGCGTACACCCCTGAAGTTTCCTTTTCTTCTTTTCCAGAATCCGTTTTTTTTAGTTTTTCCTTTCCGTGAACGAGGGGCTAAAGAAAGGGATGCCAGTTTAGTTTAGGCATCAGCTGTTGAATTCTATGACTGATTTGATGTTTATTATTCCATAACCGGTTTGAAACCCATGGAGACGACTATTGTTGTAGTCTTGGGCTATATCAATAAAATTTAATTGATTTTACATTCCATAATGACCAGCTACGGTAGCCAATCTGGTTCAGTTGTTTTGCTCTGAGGATAGATTGTATTCAGACTGAGGAATCTCAGAGCGAATCGAAGTCCGATTGGAAACAAACCGAGACCACCTGCAAAAACGGGTCACAGAGCAGTTCCTGGTGCCGGACCAGGGTCAGCTTGGGTATACAGTGATCCCCCCTTTTTCGCGGAGGTTAGGGACCAGAGAAAGACATCCACGAATTTGGAGACCCACCCCCCACCCCCCAGGCTGCAGAATGTCTGATGTTTCCTCATCCAAACCTCTGAAACATCTCTGATGCTTTGGAGACATTAAAGAACATTGATCACCAGATCAATAGACGGTACCGTAGCGTCCTCTATGACATCAGGAGAGTCTCTTTGTGTCTCTGTGTCTTAAAACCAGGACTCTGCTTGTCCTCCTTCATCAGGTCAGGTCAGTGTCAGAGGTCATCTTCGTCCAGAAGAGGCCGTTTCATCCGTCGTTCATTCATCCGGATGATAATTATTCTCTACGATTATCTTCTTCAGCGCTTCAGGAGATTTTCTGAGCTGATTTCTCCCTGCAGGGGCACCGACTCGGTTCTAGTGATTCAGGAACCGCTGGAACCAGCTGGGAGATATTCTGTAGCAGCCGGCGAGGACGCCCACGGGTCGGCGTGCTCTTCCTCTACGCTCCACCCTCCCCCGCAGCCCCTCCTTTGGACGCAGAAGTGATGACCCACGAATGCGTGAAACCATGGATACTGACACGTGAACACGTGGGGGAACGCTGTCTTCAGACTGAAAATTTGTTCCTAATTATTGGGGGAAATGAACTCTGGTTCACTTGAATCAGATGTGTGGGTCTGAATGCAGCCTTACAGGACGATGGCAGCAGAACTGTTTTAATAAACAGGCTTTTCTGCGTAATGGATGAGAAACGATCCAATAGGGAGAAGAATAGTATCCAAGTGGAAAAAAAGCTTTCACATTTACACATGCCATATTTTGAATAAAGGTCCTAATATTGATGGAGAAACATGTTTTTGCATCAGCAATAATTGATCTGTTTTTAAGAAAATCGTCCTGAGCGACAGAAAAAGTCTTGATGCAGAACAAAAATAAGGGTAGGAGGTGAAAAAATGGACCAACTTCTGCCTTTCTTATTATAAAAATGGTTTTGTTTATGTTAAGTATTCTTTTCACGAGCATTCAGCTACACTTTTGGGAGGAATAATACGTTTTTAAACCACTGCAGGAAAATATCAGCCCCCAGATGCCCCCCCCAGCCTGCAGCCTATCCGTATAAAGACGAATGTCCTCAAGCTTCTGTCCTGACATTTGCTCGTCTATGGGGAGTGTCAATATTTTTATAAATAATGTTTATAGGTGTTCAAAGTTCATTTGTAACACTGCACACTGCAACCTGCCTGCTGTATATACTGCTGGGTGTTTGCTAAAAACACGGGGCAACTTGAAAAAAGGCTTGAAGATGAAATTTTCCACTTAACCATTTCTGTAAAAAACTGATTTTTTAAATGATGCTTGGAAGTTTGAAACTCTTTTCCTTCCTCTTCAGGACATAATCATTTAGTTGGTTTGGATTTTTCTGCTTCTTCTTTCTTTGTTAAATTCTTCTGAGGGTTTTTTCAGGCAAAAACCAACCAACCTGCTGCCAAACAGGATTATGGAATCCGGCTGGTTTAAGTCAATATATCGGTCTTCAAAAAACATCACAAGTCTCATTCACAACGATTATATTAATATTATTCCTGAACTGATTCTTAAATCCAAACCAGACCTAATCTTCATGTTCCATTTGAGGCTCTCTGTTCGTTTGATTCTCCTCCTTTGGTCCAGTCTATGCGCTTTAGTTCTGTGTTCACTACAGTTTGAACCCCAATCTGTCTCTAATGCTAATGCAAATGCTGAGTGTTTAGCAGGGAGGCAGTGGGTCCCATTCTCAGAGTTTTTGGTATGACCCAAACCTGCCTTCATCAAATAATAATAAATGAAAAAACCTGAACCCCAGCAGTGGTAAAATGTGTTACACTGCACTGACCATCAATGAATACAAGAGCGATTGCCACCTTAATAATTTAGCTTTAGATTAGTTTACTGTTGTCACTGCAGAGTCTTTTGCCTCAGTCTCTGCACCGAAGTCAGCGAGTTCTCCCCCTGATATCCTCCTCACAGCTCATGCATCTTCTGTAGCTGATGATGCAGCTGATGGTGGAGCCATGAGATGAGAATGAAGGAGAAAGGAGAGCAGTAAGCCGATGGCATTAAGCTGCTTCCACTGAAGGAATCAGGAAAAAAACTGCAGTTTTAATAAGTAGTACTTTTCTGAACACATTCTGCAAAAACTCTCACTTTAATTCAACCAAAACACTCAGACTCTAACCAGAGCTCTTCTTTTCTCCCCCCTGTTTAAAGTGTGTCAGTCTTTTGATAAATCCACAGATAATGTGCCAAAGCAGCAGGGCTTTCTGGGAACTTGAGCTGCCTCCCTGCAGGAGTCAACTATGTGTTAATAGACTTGCAGGACTGTGAAAGGTCAATGTGACACCTGAGCCTCTTGTTTCGCTGCCATCTTTCCTGAAATGCAATCCTCCTCTAAAATCTGTGATGATTTCAATGAATTAATGCAGCATCAGTTCTCAGCTGACACTCTGGTGTCTGCAGTGTCAAATGTGTGAAATTCATTTCTTTTCATTTCAGTCTAACCAGTCAAACAGAGAAAGCAGTCATTACATCCCTGATGTGGATTTTGTGTGTCAGTTTTAGCCTTCATAGCACATTAAATAGTCATGTGAAACAAACATATATACAGTGTCATGTGACATGCTTATTTTGATCACATATGTGTTTGCCTGCATATTGTTTGCAATGGTGACTGTTTTGTGTTGAACCGAAGATCCTGGGAAGCTAAGATTTTCCCGTCTAGTTCCAAGTTACTAAAACCCATAATGAGCTTTTCTGTCGGCATAAATACAATTTCACCGTCTTATTGACAAAAAAGAAATGGCATAAAAAAGTTTTTTTTCTATTAATTTATGGTGTTTCTGTTAACATTTTAAAAACACAAGTTTGTCTCCACAAGTAGAACCCCATCCTAAAAAAACACCCCTCTCAGCCTCCGCTGGTGGTTTCTCCTCCAAGCTGGGGTCCTCTACCAGAGGCCTGGGAGCTTGAGGGTCCTGCAGTATCTTAGCTGTTCCTAGCACTGCGCTTTTCTGGACTGAGAGGTCTGAGGTCTTTCCAGGTATCTGTTGTAGCCACTCCTCCAGCTTGGGGGTTACTGCCCCCAGTGCTCCAATTACCACAGGCACCACTGTCACCTTCACTTCCCAGGCTTTCTCCAGTTCTTCTCTGAGTCCCTGGTATTTCTCCAGTTTCTCATGTTCCTTCTTCCTGATGTTCCCATCCTTGGCACTGCCACATCCACCACAACGGCTTTCCTCTGTTCTTTATCCACCACTACAATGTCTGGTTGGTTCTCCATCACCATCCTATCAGTCTGGATCTGGAAGTCCCACAGGATCTTTGCCCTCTCATTCTCTACCATTCTCTCAGGAGTTGGATGAGTGGAAACATTTCTTTATCATAAGTGGACGTGTCATTATGGCAGGTGAGGATGGTAACGGGTGAAGCATTAAAATACAGACGCATCCACACATGCAGTGGAAAAAGCCCCTGAAGAAGTAGTGGTTCAAAAAAACAAAAGGAAAGATGCAAATACTAAAGAAGGACTGAGACCCCCAGAGAGGGGGGGGGGGGGGGGGGGGTCTTTACTAAAACACACCACAAAACACAGCAAGATGAGCAAAAAAAAAAAAGAACTCATCCAGAAGCTCCGCCCACTAGCAGCCAAGGCTGAACTCTTAAATAGAGAATCAGCAACTATTCAAAATAATGTTTCGCACTGTGAGCATATTTTATGTATTTTAAATGACTGTCTATTGTATATGTATATTTTCTATTAATGTATTTAATTCATGCTTCGCACTTTTTAGGTTGACGATTTTAACACCTGTCCGGGGTCGACAGATGAAAAACAGCCTTTGGGCTAATTCTGGCGCATCGCAGCCATGCCTTTAACCCTTGTGCTATCTTAGATGACCCCCCCCTCCCTTCCATTGACGTGTTCTCCCTACCATGACAAAGGTGGATAAAGGTGGAAAGATTTCATGTAATCCATGGACACCAGTGAAGATCACAAATCATTGAAGAAAAAAGGTTCAGAGCACTGTCTAGTGGGTCTAGATGACCCCACTCCCAATGGTAAAGTGCCTAGGATAGCACAAGGGTTAATGTGCACTGTCCCTGTTAAATAAACGAATAAATAAAATAAGAAAACAGTCTCCCAATGTGTGTGTGTGGGGGGGGGGGGGCAGTACACCCCCCTTTAAAAAATAAAAAAAACCTAAAGCTGAGGCCAAGGAGGCCTCCAGCCAGGTCGGGCTGCCCTGTACTCACAGCAACGATCATGGGTTTCTGTCCCGCTGTGTTCGCTCGTGTCCATCATGCGTTCAGTGTTCAAGTCCCGCCCATGAACATGAGAAGACCCAGATCCAGTGGATGGTCACATGACTTTACTCAAAGTCTGTCCACACATTGGACTGGAATGATGAACTGATCTGTGTTGATGACATCATATGTGTGTTGTCTGCTGTGATTGGTCGGTTTGATCTCATAGGAACATAAACCTACTGTACCTCAATCCAGATGGTATGTTCCAATATTAATTTATCTCATTTGAAATGTATTTTCAATGGTTTAGTTCAATTTGATTTAAATAAAAACGTACCTCAGACAGCTCACTCTGGTTGGATAAATCCATTCATTGATCAATTGTTCCCCCCTAGTTGGATGCGTCAGATCAAACCAAAGTGGAGCTTATTTGATTGGATGTTGTGCTGACAGCGCACACAGACGAACACGCACAGACACACAGAGATTGCAGCTCAGTCTTTGTCAACATACTTTATGATCTTGTGGAAAAAGTGTTTTGGGATCAGAAGGCTTAGGTCAGAGTCACGAGTTACTGCTGGTAAAGTCTATGTTGGGTCTAAAGACGTCAAATTCATGACTCAAATCTGACTCAAGTCCACACCTCTGATAGACATACATACACGCACACACCTAACCCTTGTGCTATCCTAGGCACTTTAACGTTGGGAGTTGGGTCATCTAGACCCACTAGACAGACGCTGATCCTTTTTTCTTCAATGATTTGTGATCTTCACTGGTGTCCATGGATTACATGAAATCTTTCCACCTTTATCCACCTTTGTCATGGTAGGGAGAACACGTCAATGGAAGGGGAGGGGGTCATCTAAGATAGCACAAGGGTTAAATCACACAACTGAACACCACCAGAACAAAGTAAGTGCAATACAGAACAAGGTGTGGGTGGAGCTTTAGGAGAACCAGAAAAAAGATACCAGTTAGCTGTCTGCGTCAATCCAGCCAGTGCACAACAAGACGGCATTTTCACCCCCGGAAGTTTTAAAGGAGCAAATGGCATTGGAGCTTCAGCTATGGAGAGCCTGATCATAAAATACATTTGGTCACTAGTACACGTGTTCCATTCACAGGCTGTGTCTGAAAAAAAATCCTGTGCAATTTGATTCAGTTTACTTTGATCTGAGCAGAAAGTTTCTGCAGGTTGAATCCATTTTCTATTCAGGTTCAAAGACTGTAAGCAATGTGTCCTGTTGGACGAGTGCGGCCCAAAGAGGGGAGTGAGGCTTTGGATCCGCTGCAACTGCTCTTTAATTTAGTCCACACAGATCCAGGTCTGTTTCTCAGCAGCCTTGAGAAAACTTCCAGTCCCAAATGTCATAAAGACGGTTGTCAAACATCCTGCAAACCCCTCAGTGCTGCTATGATGGACCCAAGTTGTCCTCAGTAAAAGTCACAGCACCCTGCTAACTAAAAGGTCGCACATGTGGTCAAAACAAACAATTCACTGATGATACATAAACCACTGCACACCTCCATGAAACATTGCTCTGAGCTGGAAAACTTTGCTGACAACTGCTATTCCCCCAAAAGCAAAACTGAAAGGCCAAAGTACTTTGAAGCTTTCTTCTGGTCCTTAATCGGGAAGCCATTCAACTTGCAAAAAAAAAAAAAAAAGAGAAAGAGAGAGCGAGAATGAGAGAGAGAGAACGTCAAAGGACAAAGGTTCATCTTAAATTTTCTTTACCAATCTTTCAATCTCCTGTCCTTTTTGCTCTTTCCCGGATGGGTTGGGGTTTGTTGTTAAAGTTGCAATGAGCCTGTAGTTGTGGGTGCAAACTCTCCTAGCTGTCAGCTGACATAATGAATTAAAAAAAAAGAAATCATCATGACTAAATTGTTCTACACTAAGTAATAATTCTTCATCCATCACCTGCCCAAACAGAGGAGAGTTCTAACAGAACTTCTTTCTTCGTTTCCTGGTAATGGGTCACGGGGTCAAACCACATCGACCAATGTTGTTAACATCTATTGATCTTAGAGCGGGGTTGTATTGTGTCTTTATGAATGAGCAACTTACCAAGCTGGTCAAATGAAAAGTATTTCATTTGTGCAAGCTCCATTGTCCGATTGTCCTTTGCAGTGTAACCCTTGTGCTGTCCTAGGCACTTTAACATTGGGAGTTGGGTCATCTAGACCCACTAGACAGTGCTCTGAACCTTTTTTCTTCAATGATTTGTGATCTTCACTGGTGTCCATGGATTACATGAAATCTTTCCACCTTTATCCACCTTTATCATGGTAGGGAGAACACGTCAATGGAAGGGGGGGGGTCATCTAAGATAACACAAGGGTTAAAACATATTTGACGTTGTGTGAGGGATGGTGGTGTGGAAGCTAAAATGCAGGAGACAGAGACTGGGGTGGTGATAAAAACTCTAACAAAGTTATTTGATAAAAATCAAAGAGTTTGAACAAAAGGAGAAGCAAAAATGGGGATAAAAAGCAGACAAATACGTTGATGATTGTTGACTTATATTAGGACAGCTGTGGATAATTAGAAACTTGTACCTGTGGACTGGGAACCATTCTCAGAGACAGATAACATGAAGAGGAGCGACCAAAACAGGTCCTCCTCAGAAACAAGGTCTGATCTGGCCAGTCAGCAGGAACCTGTAGTTTTGGGGCATGCTGGGGGCATGGTTGTCTTTACATATGCTTATTTCTTCTGCATAGATGACCTTAGAATGAGATGGAAACTGAAATGAAGGTGCATACATGCAGAGACCTGTAAGGTAGCAGCTCTTGAAAAACTGGCTATGCAAAGAAGCTTAGAGGCTACGGCTCACTAACCCTTCCTCAGCCTGCGGTGGGTCTTCATTTTCATGTTTAGGGGTGACAGTTGTGTAGTCAGAACAAAATACGCAGACGTTTGGTCTTTTCCTAAACGGCACCAGAAGGCTGCCATCTCTGCAGAGTTACCATCTTATTGGGTCAGAATAAGGGAAGGAGAAGCAATGAAAACAACAATCTCTTAGAATAGTAAAAATGACTGTGGGGGTGCACAATGCTGTAGTGATTAGCCCTCTTGACTCTGAGGAGGTCCTGGTTCAGATCCTGGCTGGGACCTTACTGTGTGGAGTTTGCATGTTCTCCTTGTGGGTTTTGTCCGGGCGCTCCAGTTTACATGTCTTCAGACCAAACTAACAGAAAAAGAGCTTGAAATCAGTTTTGAAAATAACAAATCCGTCTGGAGTTCCCTCTAAAATGAAACTTTTCCCTTGTCCTCCTTCAAATGTACAAATCTAAATTTAAATCAAAGTTCAAATTAAACTTTAAATAATTTTTTTGGTATTTAAATGTTTCCCACTTTTTCACAGCTGAGTCTAGACAAATATTTTCTTTGACAGATAATAAGAGGTTTATAACTCTGCAACAGTATTAATCATCTCTCAAATGTTCCACATTAAATTTCCAGTAACCTTTTCTTCAGTATTTTTCATTTTAGGAAGCAGGTTTGTAAACAAAATGAAGTGACTGGAGCTGCAGAAAAATCTGCATTTGAGCTATAATGTAGGACAGTGGTCCCCTACCCTTTTAACGCCATGGTAATACCGGTATGACATCACACAAAGTTGTCACGGACCGGCCTTTCAAATGTAGGTTGATGAGTAAAATAGCAGCACTACGACGAAGGGGGAACAGAGACGTGACAAGACAAACCTGAGCTTTTATTTTGACATGCATGACATGGTACATCGCACAGGCCTCATCATCCTCTCCCCTTCCCACACTCGTGGTGCAAAAAAGAAGTACTGTCTGTTAAATGTAGCTTTCTTTTTCTGGGGAGTAAAAGGCTCTTCTTCTGTCTCCTGGCTGGGCTTTTTCCCCTTGGCAAAGAAACTTTCCAAAGACGTTTGCTTTTTACTCATTTTGCTTGCTGGGTTTTATTTTAGCGGAAACCTATTACGTGACCCAGAAGAGCGCCCTGGCCTGCGTCTACACTGTAAACCCGAATAGTCCAATGAGCTCAAAAGTTTTATAATCACTGAACTCAAAAGTAACAAACAAGTTGAGTCAGCTTAAAACCTATAAGCCGATTCAACTTTTGCCACAGTTATATGTTTATTGGACTAAAACATTTTGAGTAAATGAAACCTTGGAGTCAAAACTTATGAGTAATGAGACGTGATGATGTCATAACGTACGCCCATGAACGTGAACTCAGCCACAGAAGTCTTCAAGATGGCGGAGGTCTGATGCGAGTGTCAGCTGGCCCAAGTTGATAACGCACATACGTCTAGGTAAGTCGTATTATTTTATTTTTTATTATATTTTATGACTTTCGCCTCTGTATTATATATTTGTTGCTTCTTTTGATGTTCCTTCAAGTATATCCTTTGTATTCATGACGTGCTCCATGAGTTTGTATGTATCTTCGAATATTTGTTCTGAATTAAACAATTATGTATGTTTTGCAGTATCATGTCATCAGAGAATTATTGCTTGTGGTTAAAAGAAGTTGTTGGGGCAAAGTTTCAAGTTTTACTTTTACCGAGTTGGTTGGCGCACATTTTAAATTATCTAACCGTTACTAGCTAACCGTTACTACTAGCTAACCGCTAGCTAGCTCTGGCAGAGCGGCTGCCACAGCCACATATACGACTCGGTGGGAATTGCCTTTTTTTTCTACTACTTTTTACCATAGGCTCTGTGATTTGGTAATCGTTATTTTTTTTGTGTAACTTGTATTTCACGTAGTAACCTAATAAATGCAAATGTGGGCTAAGCTAGCTGCCTTACGCTAACATGTTCTCGTATCTTCTTTAGTGAACCGGCGGTGCGTTTGAAAAATAAGAGCGGAGGTAAGTTTTGATTGTAAATAACATGGCTGCAATATTTAAGACACGAGCAGCTCCCAGTCCCACGAATCCTCCGGCTATGGAGAACATTTGACCTTATTGACAAATTAAATTAATTATAAATAAGTAAAAATGTCTAAGCTACCTTAATGTTATGTAGCAGTTATAACTTTGTCCTGGATTGGGCTCGAGTTAAAATACTAAATGTATCATAAAGTTTGCTTAAGACTCAAAAACTGTATTTTGGCCACTGGTTTGGTTGTGATTTGTGTTTCACAATGTCAAATATTTTAAAATAACTTTTTTGTCTCTTCCTAAAAACATCCTCTATGTCATTCTAGCTAATGCACAAGTATTTAAAAAATATTAATATGCATCCTAGATTACATATTGTGGACAGAGTATTGAGGCTATTGTGAAATGCAGCGGTTTTTCCAAGCTACCAGAAGCTTGAAAAAGCTTTAAAATGTGTTTAACATTTTAAAAAAAAATTTGTAGATGTGAGCTGAGTTTCATCGCATCACAAATGTCAAACTGTTAAAACAGTTTTATTTTGACCTGGACAGACAGACGCCACGGATGCTGATCTTTTTGAGACAGAAGGCAGCACGAACCGGAAGGCTCTATGCGACTTTCTGCACCTCTATGATAAACAGGTGAGGTGTAACTGCATGGCATGATCAACATTATGCATTAGTATAGCTAAAAGAAGGGGCTGACTTGGATTGATTCATATTAATTACTGAGTGTTTCTAATTCAGTGAATGAGTGTAAATGTTTACTTCACTGGAGAAAAAAACATCAACGTTGATCCCAATGCATTTGTAAATATGAATGTAATGTCATCTTATGTTTGGTGTATTTTTTGAAATAACTGTACAATTTTAAGATTATTAAAAAGACTAGATGAACTGAACTGAGCCAGACCAAAGGGTGCAGTCATTTGAAATATGTTTGCCATATTAATTTGTCTTTGTCTCTGTGCAGCAAGAGCAGACTGCTGATGGCAAAGGTACTCCTGTCCTGCACTGGCTTCCCATATACAAACGTGAGGAGGACCCACAGTTCTTCAAAGTTTGGAATGTAAGTACTTTATGATGGATATGCTGGTTAATACTCCAGCTGTGTGGGTAATACAACTTAACCATAAAGTCATGCCAAAGCAATATTATGTGGCAGAGCACATAGTCTCCTAAAATATTGCACTCCAGCTCATCTGTGCTCCTGTACCTGACCGTGGACCTCGCCTCTGGCTCATCTCGGGCCCACAGCCGTCCCCTATTTCATCTGGATGACGCCAATCCGCTGGACTTAAAAAATGCAGTTGTTGAGCTAGAAAATGTAATTCTTCTCAAAGAGTTCTGGTACATCGCCTGTCCGTCCTGGGGAGGAGTTTTTTTTATTTTATTTTTATAAAGGAGTTTTTACTAACTGTGTAAAAGGGTCTAATGGCAGGGATGTGATGTGTGTAAATGTGATCCTGTTTTCAGATGTCATATTTTTTTGTGTACAGTGCCTTATGGAATCATGAGGACTCTTACAAATAGTCTTATTTTGATTCCATTTGATTTTGTATTATATAAGCTCTGTTCTTCCAGATCCTTTTCAAGCAATAAATCAATCTCTGTGACTTTAGTTAAAGATCACTGTATTGAATTAAGCAAATGTGATTTAATTGACGTTTTTGTTTTATTTTCTGTCTTTTTAATCAATGCATTTCATCATTTCTGTAATGAGTTTGATAAATATGTGTAAATTTTTTATTGCTTTGACTACAATCCTTGAAATCATTAATTTAAATCAATTTTAATAATTTTCCTGATGTGTAATTTCTGACCTTCTCTTAAAATGTCAATTTCAGGTTGTAGTTTTTGCATAAAGTTTTCTTCCCTCAAACGATCAAGTGTCTTTAATACTACACTGTTTTTTTTTCTATGCAGATTAAAGAGTCACCAGAGCCAGACATCAGCAGCACCTCTGTTGGCATTCTGACCGTCAGCAACAACAATACAAGTTCAGTGCATTTCTGTCCGCTCAGTACAGCAGTTGTGGTGGAAGATGAGCTTGTGGTAGGCAAATTTCCTAAATGGGTATTTTTTTGAGCGCTAATGTTTATAGGGAAATGGCAGCCTAAGAAAATACAGTTTTATGTGGGAAAAGTATAAAAAAAAAGGCTGATAAACAATTTTTGCTTTTCTTGAAATGTAAGAATGCTCTTTTTTTATGAAGTTGTATAAGGAAATGGTGTTAAAAAGATTAGTGCTCATTTTTTGCTTTTCTTGAAGACTGATTTATTTATTTTTTATGGCTTGTGCACTTTTTCTTAACACAAATTGTGCTTTGTTTTACCTTTTTGTAGTACCACAAGTTGTTCAAATGTACTTGTGTAAGGTGGTTTAAAAATAAACTTGCAATTACAATTCTGCCTCAGTTTTTCTTTTGTAAAAATGGCCCTGACTAAGAAGGACAAATAAGACTAGTTTAGACTTCAAATGATTAATTTTGAGTTGAGATATATTAAAGTTTTTTAGTTAATTAGCTAATGTATTAAGGTTAAAAAAAACCAAAATATTCTAGTTCAGTAAAGTAAGAATCTTTAAGTTAGTTAAATAAAAAGTTATAGTTTAATTTTAGTTAAATTGTTTTATTTTATTAAACTCAAAGATTTTAAGTTCAAATAACTTATACTTTTTAAGTAAGTCAACTTAAAAATTATTATGTAATCTGTTTCCTCAAAAATTTTGAGTTCACTGAACTTATTCGGGTTTACAGTGTAGAGCAGGGCTGGCGAACAAGTTTGACACCGAGAGCCGAGTGAGAGTCAAAGAGCCACACCACACACTGACCTGCCAATACGTACACACACAAACACGCAATTAAAGCCGTATTGTTATCCATAACACACTACTCTCCCTACAACACAACAGCAAGTATTGTACTTGTGTTTATTTCAAGTTTTATTTGAGTTGAGTGTGGCATAAATTCATTTTAACATCAGTGAAATAAAAAAAAACTTCAATAATTTTTTATTTAAAGTTTAATAATGGATATTTGTCATGGATAACAATTAATTGATGACATGTTTATGAAAATTGAAACGACTCATCTCGTCCATCCCTTCAGCAAATAGACAAGTATTAAATAGCCTCCTACCAACTAAACAGTGCATTTACTTGAACTCAACAGTCAGTACCCAAACATCATGAACCTCACTTCTCCTCATAGCCACCTCACTAATGGTTTTACACCCAAGATTTCCCACTTCCCATGAGTCTTAGGGGCTGAAGGCGGGGCTAACCCTCCGGTTGCCACACTATTCAAACAGGCATGCTCAGTCTAGTGCAGGGGTGGGCAATTCCAGGCCTCGAGGGCCGGTGTGTCTGCATGATTTCCAGATAGTCTTGCCCTACTCATGGCTGATTACCTGCTTCAGGTGTGTCCAGCCAATTAGAACATGCCAGAGCAGGGTATGCTGGAAAACATGCAGGAATGCGGCCCTCAGTGCCCACCTCTGGTCTAGTGTCTGTGCACTTTGAAAAGCTTCAACTTGTTAACCCTTGTGCTATCTTAGATGACCCCCCCCCCCCCCCCCCCCTTCCATTGAGGTGTTCTCCCTACCATGACAAAGGTGGATAAAGGTGGAAAGATTTCATGTAATCCATGGACACCAGTGAAGATCACAAATCATTGAAGAAAAAAGGTTCAGGGCCCTGTCTAGTGGGTCTAGATGACCCAACTCCCAATGTTAAAGTGCCTAGGGTAGAACAAGGGTTACTAAAGGAGACAATTTGTGTTGATCAGGAAGAGTTTTTAATTTTCTCTGGGATACGTTTTGTTATTTTCTGCCATGAACTATTTTACTGCTTCCAAAAGCTCATAATAATAAACATAGTGACACCATTCTGTTCAGTAAAAAAGAAGAATCTTCCCATTCTTCCAGAAACGTCCTGTGTTCATCTTTATTCTCTGAATTTCGCCATTTTGAAAATGAGGGTAACAGTCTGCACGCACATCAAATGTTTAGTAATTTTTTCCGGCATTGGGCGTAGACGGCGCAAATGATTGGCGGTCACGTATGTGTCGGGAGCAAAACACACACACTGCCCGGGGGTCTTTTTATTATTTACTTTTAATACTCTCTGATGGGATGAGGGTCAGCACCGATAAATCTGAGGGCATGGTTCTCAACCGGGGAAAGGTAGTTTGCCATCTCTCGGTGGGTGGAGTGTCCCTGTCCCAGGTGGAGGAGTTTAAATATCTGGGGGTCTTGTTCACGAGTGAGGGAAGACCCGAGCGTGAGATTGACAGGCGGATCGGAGAGGCGTCCGTAGTTATGCGGTCGCTATGTTGGTCCGTCGTGGTGAAGAGAGAGCTGAGCCAAAAAGTAAAGCTCTCAATTTACCGGTAGATCTTTGTTCCAACACTCACCCACGGTCATGAGTTCTGGGTCATGACCCAAAGAACCAGGTCCCGGATACAAGCGCCTGAAATGAGCTTCCTCCGTAGGGTGGCTGGACGCTCCCTTAGAGATAGTGGGAGGAGCTCTGACACCTTGGAGAGCTCGAAGTGGAACCACTGCTGCTCCACATCGAGAGGAGCCAGTTGAGGTGTCTCGGGCATCTAGTCCGGATGCCTCCTGGACGCCTCCCTGGAGAGGTGTTCCGGGCATGTCCCACTGGGGGGAGTCCCAGGGAAGACCCAGGACACGCTGGAGAGACTATGTCTCTGGGCTGGCCTGGGAGCACCTCGGGGTCCCCCCAGAGGAGCTGGAGGAAGTGGCTGGGGCGAGGAAAGTCTGGGCATCTCTGCTCAGTCTGCTGCCCCCGCGACCCGGTCCCGGATAAGTGGAGGAAGATGAATGGATGGACTCTCTGATGGATTTGAGAGTTGTATTAAATTGAATTACCTATGAAATAAGGCTCAGTATAACGAAATTATTGTCGCGACACATCCCAGTCAAATCCATCAACCGACTTCGCACAGTCTCAGAGAGGAAAAGGCAAAGTCATGGGTAGTTTGAATTGCCCCTTTCCAACATTAATGCTTGCATACATTAAAACACGCCCACAAACAGCCAAACAGCAGGGCTGTCAATACTGCTAAACAGCCCCCTTGGTCATGGGGAGGAACTTTACACCCCACTTCTCATGAGTCTTAGGGGCTGAAGGCGGGGCTAACCCCTGAGTCGCCACAATATGATGAGACGCAAAGAGCCGCATGCTCATTGGCCGAGAGCCGCATGTTCGCCACTCCTGGTCTAGAGTGACATAGATGGATGTAACAGAGAACCAGACAATTTTTCAAAATAAAACATCTTTCAGATTATGAAATAAATAAAACGGAAGTAATGTAAGTTATTTATTCTTTCTCTGCGGCCCGGTACCAAGTGACCCACGGACCGGTACCGGTCCGCGGCCCGGGGGTTGGGGACCACTGATGTAGGACATTGGGAGACATTAATCAAAAATCTATTCTTTATTTGTAGTAACCATTTGAATCCATGGCAAATATATTTGTCTCCAAGCATCACAGAGAGCATTATTTAAACAAAAACTGTTCCAAATTTGGTCGTGAGATGTGGGGAATCTATCCATCCATTCATCAGGGGCACAGTTCAAATCTCCCTCGTCAACAATATTATCAGTTGGAAATTGTACTTTAATCACTTTTATAATTTTTGCCATTTCTTCCAATAATAATCTGTTTTCTGTATCAGTATTTTATCCATGATCATTACAAAAAATTCAAAAAAAAAATCCCTCTACATTTAACAGAACTAAAATGCTCTGTTGTAACCCTTGTGCTATTCTAGGCACTTTAACATTGGGGGTTGGGTCATCTAGACCCACTAGACAGTGCTCTGAACCTTTTTTCTTCAATGATTTGTGATCTTCACTGGTGTCCATGGATTACATGAAATCTTTCCACCTTTATCCACCTTTGTCATGGTAGGGAGAACACGTCAATGGAAGGGTGGGGTCATCTAAGATAGCACAAGGGTTAAATCTGCCTCATATGACCCGACCCGGGACATGTTGAAGCCCATTACAGGCCTGCTGATCTGTTAGCCTTTGGACTAAATTAAATAGTGTCTCCCCATTGATTTATCCAAAACGTCTCGTTTGGAATGTCTTTAAGTCTTCTTGAATTTAAAGAAATAAAAAAAGTCTTGAACTCGGGCTGGGTAGGATCGGGTTCCCCTTATGAACACACGGTTCACTTCGGCAGGGTGCATGTATCTCCACCCCCACGTGCACGTGCACACTGCCACACTGCTCCCTGTCTACTTCATCCTCCCTCCTAACCCACAGTGTGTTGATGGACATATGTCTTCAGAAATTCACCTTAGATTTAATATTTGTCTTTCCAGCAGATCTGGTATAATTGTTATCATTGTTAAATTATAACTTATTCAAATCAGTACTTGTCTCTCCACATCCACCACCTCCTCACATTCTTCCCCTCTCCCTCCCCACACACTAAATGTAACAAAGAAATAAAAATAATAAAGTAACAAAAAGGGGTTTATACCAATATACACTCTGGTTTTTAGAAGTTCTATAACCTCTTTTTGTGATGGTAAACCCTGTCCAACACGAAAGGCCTTCAGCTCTAATCTGTTTGCTAAACTGTTGGACAACACAAGTAAAAAAAAAAGAAGAGTAGAACTGTCCTCTGTAGAACTGTCGTCTGTAGAACTGTCGTCTGCAGAACTGTCGTCTGTAGAATGGTCCTCTGTAGAACTGTCATCTGTAGAACTGTCCTCTGTAGAACTGTCGTCTGTAGAACTGTCATCTGTAGAACTGTCGTCTGTAGAAGGGTCCTCTGTAGAACTGTCGTCTGTAGAACTGTCGTCTGTAGAACTGTCGTCTGTAGAACTGTCCTCTGTATAACTGTCGTCTGTAGAACTGTCATCTGTAGAACTGTCGTCTGTAGAACTGTCATCTGTAGAACTGTCGTCTGTAGAAGGGTCCTCTGTAGAACTGTCGTCTGTAGAACTGTCGTCTGTAGAACTGTCCTCTGTAGAAGGGTCATCTGTAGAACTGTCTTCTGTAGAACTGTCATCTGTAGAACTGTCGTCTGTAGAAGGGTCCTCTGTAGAACTGTCGTCTGTAGAACTGTCGTCTGTAGAACTGTCGTCTGTAGAACTGTCCTCTGTATAACTGTCGTCTGTAGAACTGTCATCTGTAGAACTGTCGTCTGTAGAACTGTCATCTGTAGAACTGTCGTCTGTAGAAGGGTCCTCTGTAGAACTGTCGTCTGTAGAACTGTCGTCTGTAGAACTGTCGTCTGTAGAACTGTCATCTGTAGAACTGTCGTCTGTAGAAGGGTCCTCTGTAGAACTGTCGTCTGTAGAAACGTCGTCTGTAGAACTGTCCTCTGTAGAACTGTCGTCTGTAGAACTGTCATCTGTAGAACTGTCGTCTGTAGAACTGTCATCTGTATAACTGTCGTCTGTAGAAGGGTCCTCTGTAGAACTGTCGTCTGTAGAACTGTCGTCTGTAGAACTGTCGTCTGTAGAACTGTCCTCTGTATAACTGTCGTCTGTAGAACTGTCATCTGTAGAACTGTCGTCTGTAGAACTGTCATCTGTAGAACTGTCGTCTGTAGAAGGGTCCTCTGTAGAACTGTCGTCTGTAGAACTGTCGTCTGTAGAACTGTCCTCTGTAGAAGGGTCATCTGTAGAACTGTCTTCTATAGAACTGTCATCTGTAGAACTGTCGTCTGTAGAAGGGTCCTCTGTAGAACTGTCGTCTGTAGAACTGTCGTCTGTAGAACTGTCGTCTGTAGAACTGTCCTCTGTATAACTGTCGTCTGTAGAACTGTCATCTGTAGAACTGTCGTCTGTAGAACTGTCATCTGTAGAACTGTCGTCTGTAGAAGGGTCCTCTGTAGAACTGTCGTCTGTAGAACTGTCGTCTGTAGAACTGTCGTCTGTAGAACTGTCATCTGTAGAACTGTCGTCTGTAGAAGGGTCCTCTGTAAAACTGTCGTCTGTAGAAACGTCGTCTGTAGAACTGTCCTCTGTAGAACTGTCGTCTGTAGAACTGTCATCTGTAGAACTGTCGTCTGTAGAACTGTCATCTGTAGAACTGTCGTCTGTAGAAGGGTCCTCTGTAGAACTGTCGTCTGTAAAACTGTCATCTTTAGAACTGTCGTCTGTAGAAGGGTCCTCTGTAGAACTGTCGTCTGTAGAACTGTCGTCTGTAGAACTGTCGTCTGTAGAACTGTCATCTGTAGAACTGTCGTCTGTAGAAGGGTCCTCTGTAGAACTGTCGTCTGTAGAAACGTCGTCTGTAGAACTGTCCTCTGTAGAACTGTCGTCTGTAGAACTGTCATCTGTAGAACTGTCGTCTGTAGAATGGTCATCTGTAGAACTGTCTTCTGTAGAACTTTCGTCTGTAGAACTGTCGTCTGTAGAACTGTCTTCTGTAGAACTGTCGTCTGTAGAACTGTCCTCTGTATAACTGTCGTCTGTAGAACTGTCATCTGTAGAACTGTCGTCTGTAGAACTGTCATCTGTAGAACTGTCGTCTGTAGAAGGGTCCTCTGTAGAACTGTCGTCTGTAGAACTGTCGTCTGTAGAACTGTCGTCTGTAGAACTGTCATCTGTAGAACTGTCGTCTGTAGAAGGGTCCTCTGTAGAACTGTCGTCTGTAGAAACGTTGTCTGTAGAACTGTCCTCTGTAGAACTGTCGTCTGTAGAACTGTCATCTGTAGAACTGTCGTCTGTAGAATGGTCATCTGTAGAACTGTCTTCTGTAGAACTTTCGTCTGTAGAACTGTCGTCTGTAGAACTGTCTTCTGTAGAACTGTCATCTGTAGAACTGTCGTCTGTAGAACTGTCGTCTGTAGAACTGTCGTCTGTAGAACTGTCATCTGTAGAATGGTCCTCTGTAAAACTGTCTTCTGTAGAACTGTAATCTGTAGAACTGTCGTCTGTAGAATGGTCATCTGTAGAACTGTCCTCTGTAGAACTGTCTTCTGTAGAACTGTCATCTGTAGAACTGTCGTCTGTAGAATGGTCCTCTGTAGAATGGTCATCTGTAGAACTGTCCTCTGTAGAACTGTCTTCTGTAGAACTGTCATCTGTAGAACTGTCATCTGTAGAACTGTCGTCTGTAGAATGGTCCTCTGTAGAACTGTCTTCTGTAGAACTGTCATCTGTAGAACTGTCGTCTGTAGAATGGTCCTCTGTAGAACTGTCTTCTGTAGAACTGTCATCTGTAGAACTGTCCTCTGTAGAACTGTCTTCTGTAGAACTGTCCTCTGTAGTACTGTCGTCTGTAGAATGGTCGTCTGTAGAACTGTCCTCTGTAGAATGTCGTCTGTAGAACTGTCGTCTGTAGAATGGGCCTCTGTAAAACTGTCCTCTGTAGAACTGTCGTCTGTAGAACTGTCGTCTGTAGAACTGTCGTCTGTAGAACTGTCGTCTGTAGTCTGTAGAACTGTCGTCTATAGAATGGTCCTCTGTATAACTGTCGTCCGTAGAACTGTCCTCTGTAGAACTGTCCTCTGTAGAACTGTCGTCTGTAGAATGGTCCTCTGTAGAATGGTCGTCTGTAGAACTGTCGTCTGTAAAACTGTCATCTGTAGAAGGGTCCTCTGTAGAACTGTCCTCTGTAGAACTGTCGTCTGTATAACTATCGTCTGTGGAACTGTCGTCTGTAAAATGGTCCTCTGTAGAACTGTCTTCTGTAGAACTGTCCTCTGTACAACTGTCTTCTGTAGAACTGTCGTCTGTAAAACTGTCGTCTGTAGAATGGTCCTCTGTAGAACTGTCTTCTGTAGAACTGTCGTCTATAGAACTGTCGTCTGTAGAATGGTCATCTGTAGAACTGTCGTCTGTAGAACTGTCCTCTGTAGAACTGTCTTCTGTAGAACTGTCCTCTGTAGAACTGTCTTCTGTAGAACTGTCTTCTGTAGAACTGTCATCTGTAGAACTATCGTCTGTAGAACTGTCGTCTGTAAAATGGTCCTCTGTAGAACTGTCTTCTGTATAACTGTCCTCTGTAGAACTGTCTTCTGTAGAACTGTCGTCTGTAGAACTGTCATCTGTAGAATGGTCCTCTGTAGAACTGTCTTCTGTAGAACTGTCGTCTATAAAACTGTCGTCTGTAGAATGGTCATCTGTAGAACTGTCCTCTGTAAAACTGTCTTCTGTAGAACTGTCATCTGTAGAACTGTCGTCTGTAGAAGTGTCGTCTTTAGAATGGTCCTCTGTAGAACTGTCTCCTGTAGAACTATCGTCTGTAGAACTGTCGTCTGTAGAATGGTCCTCTGTAGAACTGTCTTCTGTAGAACTGTCCTCTGAAGAACTGTCTTCTGTAGAACTGTCATCTGTAGAACTGTCGTCTGTAGAATGGTCATCTGTAGAACTGTCTTCTGTAGAACTGTCGTCTGTAGAACTGTCGTCTGTAGAATGGTCCTCTGTAGAACTGTCTTCTGTAGAACTGTCGTCTATAGAACTGTCGTCTGTAGAATGGTCATCTGTAGAACTGTCCTCTGTAGAACTGTCTTCTGTAGAATGGTCCCCTGTAGAACTGTTTTCTGTAGAACTGTCGTCTGTAGAACTGTCATCTGTAGAACTGTCGTCTGTAGAATGGTCATCTGTAGAACTGTCTTCTGTAGAACTGTCGTCTGTAGAACTGTCGTCTGTAGAATGGTCCTCTGTAGAACTGTCTTCTGTAGAACTGTCGTCTATAGAACTGTCGTCTGTAGAATGGACATCTGTAGAACTGTCGTCTGTAGAACTGTCCTCTGTAGAACTGTCATCTGTAGAACTGTCGTCTGTAAAATGGTCATCTGTAGAACTGTCGTCTGTAGAACTGTCCTTTGTAGAACTGTCTTCTGTAGAACTGTCTTCTGTAGAACTGTCATCTGTAGAATGGTCCACTGTAGAACTGTATTTTGTAGAACTGTCATCTGTAGAACTGTCGTCTGTAGAATGGTCAACTGTAGAACTGTCGTCTGTAGAACTGTCCTCTGTAGAACTGTCTTCTGTAGAACTGTCATCTGTTGAACTGTCGTCTGTAGAATGGTCATCTGTAGAACTTTCGTCTGTAGAACTATCCTCTGTAGAACTGTCTTCTGTAGAACTGTCCTCTGTAGAACTGTCATCTGTAGAATGGTCATCTGTAGAACTGTCTTCTGTAGAACTGTCATCTGTAGAACTGTCGTCTGTAGAATGGTCATCTGTAGAACTGTCATCTGTAGAACTGTCCTCTGTAGAACTGTCTTCTGTAGAACTGTCATCTGTAGAACTGTCGTCTGTAGAATGGTCATCTGTAGATCTGTCCTCTGTAGAACTGTCATCTGTAGAACTGTCGTCTGTAGAATGGTCGTCTGTAGAACTGTCCTCTGTAGAATGTCGTCTGTAGAACTGTCGTCTATAGAACTGTCGTCTGTGGAATGGTCATCTGTAGAACTGTCGTCTGTAGAATGGTCATCTGTAGAACTGTCGTCTGTAGAACTGTCCTCTGTAGAACTGTCTTCTGTAGAACTGTCATCTGTAGAACTGTCGTCTGTAGAATGGTCATCTGTAGATCTGTCCTCTGTAGAACTGTCATCTGTAGAACTGTCATCTGTAGAATGGTCGTCTGTAGAACTGTCCTCTGTAGAATGTCGTCTGTAGAATGGTCCTCTGTAGAACTGTCTCCTGTAGAACTATCGTCTGTAGAACTGTCGTCTGTAGAATGGTCCTCTGTAGAACTGTCTTCTGTAGAACTGTCCTCTGAAGAACTGTCTTCTGTAGAACTGTCATCTGTAGAACTGTCGTCTGTAGAATGGTCATCTGTAGAACTGTCTTCTGTAGAACTGTCGTCTGTAGAACTGTCGTCTGTAGAACTGTCATCTGTAGAACTGTCGTCTGTAGAACTGTCATCTGTAGAACTGTCGTCTGTAGAAACGTCGTCTGTAGAACTGTCCTCTTGAATTTAAAGAAATAAAAAAAGTCTTGAACTCGGGCTGGGTAGGATCGGGTTCCCCTTATGAACACACGGTTCACTTCGGCAGGGTGCATGTATCTCCACCCCCACGTGCACGTGCACACTGCCACACTGCTCCCTGTCTACTTCATCCCCCCTCCTAACCCACAGTGTGTTGATGGACATATGTCTTCAGAAATTCACCTTAGATTTAATATTTGTCTTTCCAGCAGATCTGGTATAATTGTTATCATTGTTAAATTATAACTTATTCAAATCAGTACTTGTCTCTCCACATCCACCACCTCCTCACATTCTTCCCCTCTCCCTCCCCACACACTAAATGTAACAAAGAAATAAAAATAATAAAGTAACAAAAAGGGGTTTATACCAATATACACTCTGGTTTTTAGAAGTTCTATAACCTCTTTTTGTGATGGTAAACCCTGTCCAACACGAAAGGCCTTCAGCTCTAATCTGTTTGCTAAACTGTTGGACAACACAAGTAAAAAAAAAAGAAGAGTAGAACTGTCCTCTGTAGAACTGTCGTCTGTAGAACTGTCGTCTGTAGAACTGTCGTCTGTAGAACTGTCGTCTGTAGAACTGTCGTCTGCAGAACTGTCGTCTGTAGAATGGTCCTCTGTAGAACTGTCATCTGTAGAACTGTCCTCTGTAGAACTGTCGTCTGTAGAACTGTCATCTGTAGAACTGTCGTCTGTAGAAGGGTCCTCTGTAGAACTGTCGTCTGTAGAACTGTCGTCTGTAGAACTGTCGTCTGTAAAACTGTCCTCTGTATAACTGTCGTCTGTAGAACTGTCATCTGTAGAACTGTCGTCTGTAGAACTGTCATCTGTAGAACTGTCGTCTGTAGAAGGGTCCTCTGTAGAACTGTCGTCTGTAGAACTGTCGTCTGTAGAACTGTCCTCTGTAGAAGGGTCATCTGTAGAACTGTCTTCTGTAGAACTGTCATCTGTAGAACTGTCGTCTGTAGAAGGGTCCTCTGTAGAACTGTCGTCTGTAGAACTGTCGTCTGTAGAACTGTCGTCTGTAGAACTCTCCTCTGTATAACTGTCGTCTGTAGAACTGTCATCTGTAGAACTGTCGTCTGTAGAACTGTCATCTGTAGAACTGTCGTCTGTAGAAGGGTCCTCTGTAGAACTGTCGTCTGTAGAACTGTCGTCTGTAGAACTGTCGTCTGTAGAACTGTCATCTGTAGAACTGTCGTCTGTAGAAGGGTCTTCTGTAGAACTGTCGTCTGTAGAAACGTCGTCTGTAGAACTGTCCTCTGTAGAACTGTCGTCTGTAGAACTGTCCTCTGTATAACTGTCGTCTGTAGAACTGTCATCTGTAGAACTGTCGTCTGTAGAACTGTCATCTGTAGAACTGTCGTCTGTAGAAGGGTCCTCTGTAGAACTGTCGTCTGTAGAACTGTCGTCTGTAGAACTGTCGTCTGTAGAACTGTCATCTGTAGAACTGTCGTCTGTAGAAGGGTCCTCTGTAGAACTGTCGTCTGTAGAACTGTCATCTGTAGAACTGTCGTCTGTAGAAGGGTCCTCTGTAGAACTGTCGTCTGTAGAACTGTCGTCTGTAGAACTGTCCTCTGTATAACTGTCGTCTGTAGAACTGTCATCTGTAGAACTGTCGTCTGTAGAACTGTCATCTGTAGAACTGTCGTCTGTAGAAGGGTCCTCTGTAGAACTGTCGTCTGTAGAACTGTCGTCTGTAGAACTGTCGTCTGTAGAACTGTCATCTGTAGAACTGTCGTCTGTAGAAGGGTCCTCTGTAGAACTGTCGTCTGTAGAAACGTCGTCTGTAGAACTGTCCTCTGTAGAACTGTCGTCTGTAGAACTGTCATCTGTAGAACTGTCGTCTGTAGAACTGTCATCTGTAGAACTGTCGTCTGTAGAAGGGTCCTCTGTAGAACTGTCGTCTGTAAAACTGTCATCTTTAGAACTGTCGTCTGTAGAAGGGTCCTCTGTAGAACTGTCGTCTGTAGAACTGTCGTCTGTAGAACTGTCGTCTGTAGAACTGTCATCTGTAGAACTGTCGTCTGTAGAAGGGTCCTCTGTAGAACTGTCGTCTGTAGAAACGTCGTCTGTAGAACTGTCCTCTGTAGAACTGTCGTCTGTAGAACTGTCATCTGTAGAACTGTCGTCTGTAGAATGGTCATCTGTAGAACTGTCTTCTGTAGAACTTTCGTCTGTAGAACTGTCGTCTGTAGAACTGTCTTCTGTAGAACTGTCATCTGTAGAACTGTCGTCTGTAGAACTGTCGTCTGTAGAACTGTCCTCTGTATAACTGTCGTCTGTAGAACTGTCATCTGTAGAACTGTCGTCTGTAGAACTGTCATCTGTAAAACTGTCGTCTGTAGAAGGGTCCTCTGTAGAACTGTCGTCTGTAGAACTGTCGTCTGTAGAACTGTCGTCTGTAGAACTGTCGTCTGTAGAAGGGTCCTCTGTAGAACTGTCGTCTGTAGAAACGTCGTCTGTAGAACTGTCCTCTGTAGAACTGTCGTCTGTAAAACTGTCATCTGTAGAACTGTCGTCTGTAGAATGGTCATCTGTAGAACTGTCTTCTGTAGAACTTTCGTCTGTAGAACTGTCGTCTGTAGAACTGTCTTCTGTAGAACTGTCATCTGTAGAACTGTCGTCTGTAGAACTGTCGTCTGTAGAACTGTCGTCTGTAGAACTGTCATCTGTAGAATGGTCCTCTGTAGAACTGTCTTCTGTAGAACTGTAATCTGTAGAACTGTCGTCTGTAGAATGGTCATCTGTAGAACTGTCCTCTGTAGAACTGTCTTCTGTAGAACTGTCATCTGTAGAACTGTCGTCTGTAGAATGGTCATCTGTAGAACTGTCCTCTGTAGAACTGTCTTCTGTAGAACTGTCATCTGTAGAACTGTCGTCTGTAGAATGGTCCTCTGTAGAATGGTCATCTGTAGAACTGTCCTCTGTAGAACTGTCTTCTGTAGAACTGTCATCTGTAGAACTGTCGTCTGTAGAATGGTCCTCTGTAGAACTGTCTTCTGTAGAACTGTCATCTGTAGAACTGTCGTCTGTAGAATGGTCCTCTGTAGAACTGTCTTCTGTAGAATTGTCATCTGTAACTGTCGTCTGTAGAACTGTCGTCTGTAGAACTGTCTTCTGTAGAACTGTCCTCTGTAGTACTGTCGTCTGTAGAATGGTCGTCTGTAGAACTGTCCTCTGTAGAATGTCGTCTGTAGAACTGTCGTCTGTAGAATGGGCCTCTGTAAAACTGTCCTCTGTAGAACTGTCGTCTGTAGAACTGTCGTCTGTAGAACTGTCGTCTGTAGAACTGTCGTCTGTAGAACTGTCGTCTATAGAATGGTCCTCTGTATAACTGTCGTCCGTAGAACTGTCCTCTGTAGAACTGTCCTCTGTAGAACTGTCGTCTTTAGAATGGTCCTCTGTAGAATGGTCGTCTGTAGAACTGTCGTCTGTAGAACTGTCATCTGTAGAAGGGTCCTCTGTAGAACTGTCCTCTGTAGAACTGTCGTCTATATAACTATCGTCTGTGGAACTGTCGTCTGTAAAATGGTCCTCTGTAGAACCGTCTTCTGTAGAACTGTCCTCTGTACAACTGTCTTCTGTAGAACTGTCGTCTGTAAAACTGTCGTCTGTAGAATGGTCCTCTGTAGAACTGTCTTCTGTAGAACTGTCGTCTATAGAACTGTCGTCTGTAGAATGGTCATCTGTAGAACTGTCGTCTGTAGAACTGTCCTCTGTAGAACTGTCTTCTGTAGAACTGTCTTCTGTAGAACTGTCATCTGTAGAACTGTCGTCTGTAGAATGGTTATCTGTAGAACTGTCTTCTGTAGAACTGTCGTCTGTAGAACTGTCATCTGTAGAATGGTCCTCTGTAGAACTGTCTTCTGTAGAACTGTCCTCTGTAGAACTGTCGTCTGTAGAACTGTCGTCTGTAGAAGGGTCCTCTGTAGAACTGTCGTCTGTAGAAACGTCGTCTGTAGAACTGTCCTCTGTAGAACTGTCGTCTGTAAAACTGTCATCTGTAGAACTGTCGTCTGTAGAATGGTCATCTGTAGAACTGTCTTCTGTAGAACTTTCGTCTGTAGAACTGTCGTCTGTAGAACTGTCTTCTGTAGAACTGTCATCTGTAGAACTGTCGTCTGTAGAACTGTCGTCTGTAGAACTGTCGTCTGTAGAACTGTCATCTGTAGAATGGTCCTCTGTAGAACTGTCTTCTGTAGAACTGTAATCTGTAGAACTGTCGTCTGTAGAATGGTCATCTGTAGAACTGTCCTCTGTAGAACTGTCTTCTGTAGAACTGTCATCTGTAGAACTGTCGTCTGTAGAATGGTCATCTGTAGAACTGTCCTCTGTAGAACTGTCTTCTGTAGAACTGTCATCTGTAGAACTGTCGTCTGTAGAATGGTCCTCTGTAGAATGGTCATCTGTAGAACTGTCCTCTGTAGAACTGTCTTCTGTAGAACTGTCATCTGTAGAACTGTCGTCTGTAGAATGGTCCTCTGTAGAACTGTCTTCTGTAGAACTGTCATCTGTAGAACTGTCGTCTGTAGAATGGTCCTCTGTAGAACTGTCTTCTGTAGAATTGTCATCTGTAACTGTCGTCTGTAGAACTGTCGTCTGTAGAACTGTCTTCTGTAGAACTGTCCTCTGTAGTACTGTCGTCTGTAGAATGGTCGTCTGTAGAACTGTCCTCTGTAGAATGTCGTCTGTAGAACTGTCGTCTGTAGAATGGGCCTCTGTAAAACTGTCCTCTGTAGAACTGTCGTCTGTAGAACTGTCGTCTGTAGAACTGTCGTCTGTAGAACTGTCGTCTGTAGAACTGTCGTCTATAGAATGGTCCTCTGTATAACTGTCGTCCGTAGAACTGTCCTCTGTAGAACTGTCCTCTGTAGAACTGTCGTCTTTAGAATGGTCCTCTGTAGAATGGTCGTCTGTAGAACTGTCGTCTGTAGAACTGTCATCTGTAGAAGGGTCCTCTGTAGAACTGTCCTCTGTAGAACTGTCGTCTATATAACTATCGTCTGTGGAACTGTCGTCTGTAAAATGGTCCTCTGTAGAACCGTCTTCTGTAGAACTGTCCTCTGTACAACTGTCTTCTGTAGAACTGTCGTCTGTAAAACTGTCGTCTGTAGAATGGTCCTCTGTAGAACTGTCTTCTGTAGAACTGTCGTCTATAGAACTGTCGTCTGTAGAATGGTCATCTGTAGAACTGTCGTCTGTAGAACTGTCCTCTGTAGAACTGTCTTCTGTAGAACTGTCCTCTGTAGAACTGTCTTCTGTAAAACTGTCTTCTGTAGAACTGTCATCTGTAGAACTATCGTCTGTAGAACTGTCGTCTGTAAAATGGTCCTCTGTAGAACTGTCTTCTGTATAACTGTCCTCTGTAGAACTGTCTTCTGTAGAACTGTCATCTGTAGAACTGTCGTCTGTAGAATGGTTATCTGTAGAACTGTCTTCTGTAGAACTGTCGTCTGTAGAACTGTCATCTGTAGAATGGTCCTCTGTAGAACTGTCTTCTGTAGAACTGTCCTCTGTAGAACTGTCGTCTGTAGAACTGTCATCTGTAGAACTGTCGTCTGTAGAACTGTCATCTGTATAACTGTCGTCTGTAGAAGGGTCCTCTGTAGAACTGTCGTCTGTAGAACTGTCGTCTGTAGAACTGTCGTCTGTAGAACTGTCCTCTGTATAACTGTCGTCTGTAGAACTGTCATCTGTAGAACTGTCGTCTGTAGAACTGTCATCTGTAGAACTGTCGTCTGTAGAAGGGTCCTCTGTAGAACTGTCGTCTGTAGAACTGTCGTCTGTAGAACTGTCCTCTGTAGAAGGGTCATCTGTAGAACTGTCTTCTGTAGAACTGTCATCTGTAGAACTGTCGTCTGTAGAAGGGTCCTCCTTAGAACTGTCGTCTGTAAAACTGTCGTCTGTAGAACTGTCGTCTGTAGAACTGTCTTCTGTATAACTGTCGTCTGTAGAACTGTCATCTGTAGAACTGTCGTCTGTAGAACTGTCATCTGTAGAACTGTCGTCTGTAGAAGGGTCCTCTGTAGAACTGTCGTCTGTAGAACTGTCGTCTGTAGAACTGTCGTCTGTAGAACTGTCATCTGTAGAACTGTCGTCTGTAGAAGGGTCCTCTGTAGAACTGTCGTCTGTAGAAACGTCGTCTGTAGAACTGTCCTCTGTAGAACTGTCGTCTGTAGAACTGTCATCTGTAGAACTGTCGTCTGTAGAACTGTCATCTGTAGAACTGTCGTCTGTAGAAGGGTCCTCTGTAGAACTGTCGTCTGTAAAACTGTCATCTTTAGAACTGTCGTCTGTAGAAGGGTCCTCTGTAGAACTGTCGTCTGTAGAACTGTCGTCTGTAGAACTGTCGTCTGTAGAACTGTCGTCTGTAGAACTGTCTTCTGTATAACTGTCCTCTGTAGAACTGTCTTCTGTAGAACTGTCATCTGTAGAACTGTCGTCTGTAGAATGGTTATCTGTAGAACTGTCTTCTGTAGAACTGTCGTCTGTAGAACTGTCATCTGTAGAATGGTCCTCTGTAGAACTGTCTTCTGTAGAACTGTCCTCTGTAGAACTGTCGTCTGTAGAACTGTCATCTGTAGAACTGTCGTCTGTAGAACTGTCATCTGTATAACTGTCGTCTGTAGAAGGGTCCTCTGTAGAACTGTCGTCTGTAGAACTGTCGTCTGTAGAACTGTCGTCTGTAGAACTGTCCTCTGTATAACTGTCGTCTGTAGAACTGTCATCTGTAGAACTGTCGTCTGTAGAACTGTCATCTGTAGAACTGTCGTCTGTAGAAGGGTCCTCTGTAGAACTGTCGTCTGTAGAACTGTCGTCTGTAGAACTGTCCTCTGTAGAAGGGTCATCTGTAGAACTGTCTTCTGTAGAACTGTCATCTGTAGAACTGTCGTCTGTAGAAGGGTCCTCCTTAGAACTGTCGTCTGTAAAACTGTCGTCTGTAGAACTGTCGTCTGTAGAACTGTCTTCTGTATAACTGTCGTCTGTAGAACTGTCATCTGTAGAACTGTCGTCTGTAGAACTGTCATCTGTAGAACTGTCGTCTGTAGAAGGGTCCTCTGTAGAACTGTCGTCTGTAGAACTGTCGTCTGTAGAACTGTCGTCTGTAGAACTGTCATCTGTAGAACTGTCGTCTGTAGAAGGGTCCTCTGTAGAACTGTCGTCTGTAGAAACGTCGTCTGTAGAACTGTCCTCTGTAGAACTGTCGTCTGTAGAACTGTCATCTGTAGAACTGTCGTCTGTAGAACTGTCATCTGTAGAACTGTCGTCTGTAGAAGGGTCCTCTGTAGAACTGTCGTCTGTAAAACTGTCATCTTTAGAACTGTCGTCTGTAGAAGGGTCCTCTGTAGAACTGTCGTCTGTAGAACTGTCGTCTGTAGAACTGTCGTCTGTAGAACTGTCATCTGTAGAACTGTCGTCTGTAGAAGGGTCCTCTGTAGAACTGTCGTCTGTAGAAACGTCGTCTGTAGAACTGTCCTCTGTAGAACTGTCGTCTGTAGAACTGTCATCTGTAGAACTGTCGTCTGTAGAATGGTCATCTGTAGAACTGTCTTCTGTAGAACTTTCGTCTGTAGAACTGTCGTCTGTAGAACTGTCTTCTGTAGAATGGTCATCTGTAGAACTGTCGACTGTAGAACTGTCGTCTGTAGAACTGTCCTCTGTATAACTGTCGTCTGTAGAACTGTCATCTGTAGAACTGTCTTCTGTAGAACTGTCATCTGTAGAACTGTCGTCTGTAGAAGGGTCCTCTTTAGAACTGTCGTCTGTAGAACTGTCGTCTGTAGAACTGTCGTCTGTAGAACTGTCGTCTGTAGAACTGTCATCTGTAGAACTGTCGTCTGTAGAAGGGTCCTCTGTAGAACTGTCGTCTGTAGAAACGTCGTCTGTAGAACTGTCCTCTGTAGAACTGTCGTCTGTAGAACTGTCATCTGTAGAACTGTCGTCTGTAGAATGGTCATCTGTAGAACTGTCTTCTGTAGAACTTTCGTCTGTAGAACTGTCGTCTGTAGAACTGTCTTCTGTAGAACTGTCATCTGTAGAACTGTCGTCTGTAGAACTGTCGTCTGTAGAACTGTCGTCTGTAGAACTGTCATCTGTAGAATGGTCCTCTGTAGAACTGTCTTCTGTAGAACTGTAATCTGTAGAACTGTCGTCTGTAGAATGGTCATCTGTAGAACTGTCCTCTGTAGAACTGTCTTCTGTAGAACTGTCATCTGTAGAACTGTCGTCTGTAGAATGGTCATCTGTAGAACTGTCCTCTGTAGAACTGTCTTCTGTAGAACTGTCATCTGTAGAACTGTCGTCTGTAGAATGGTCCTCTGTAGAATGGTCATCTGTAGAACTGTCCTCTGTAGAACTGTCTTCTGTAGAACTGTCATCTGTAGAACTGTCGTCTGTAGAATGGTCCTCTGTAGAACTGTCTTCTGTAAACTGTCATCTGTAGAACTGTCGTCTGTAGAATGGTCCTCTGTAGAACTGTCTTCTGTAGAACTGTCATCTGTAACTGTCGTCTGTAGAACTGTCGTCTGTAGAATGGTCGTCTGTAGAACTGTCCTCTGTAGAATGTCGTCTGTAGAACTGTCGTCTGTAGAATGGGCCTCTGTAAAACTGTCGTCTGTAGAACTGTCGTCTGTAGAACTGTCGTCTGTAGAACTGTCGTCTGTAGAACTGTCGTCTGTAGAACTGTCGTCTATAGAATGGTCCTCTGTATAACTGTCGTCCGTAGAACTGTCTTCTGTAGAACTGTCCTCTGTAGAACTGTCGTCTGTAGAATGGTCCTCTGTAGAATGGTCGTCTGTAGAACTGTCGTCTGTAGAATGGTCATCTGTAGAAGGGTCCTCTGTAGAACTGTCCTCTGTAGAACTGTCGTCTGTATAACTATCGTCTGTGGAACTGTCGTCTGTAAAATGGTCCTCTGTAGAACTGTCTTCTGTAGAACTGTCCTCTGTACAACTGTCTTCTGTAGAACTGTCGTCTGTAAAACTGTCGTCTGTAGAATGGTCCTCTGTAGAACTGTCTTCTGTAGAACTGTCATCTGTAGAACTGTCATCTGTAGAACTGTCCTCTGTAGAAGGGTCCTCTGTAGAACTGTCCTCTGTAGAACTGTCGTCTTTAGAATGGTCCTCTGTAGAACTGTCGTCTGTAGAACTGTCGTTTATAGAACTGTCGTCTGTAGAATGGTCATCTGTAGAACTGTCGTCTGTAGAACTGTCCTCTGTAGAACTGTTTTCTGTAGAACTGTCATCTGTAGAACTGTCTTCTGTAGAACTGTCGTCTATAGAACTGTCGTCTGTAGAATGGTCATCTGTAGAACTGTCGTCTGTAGAACTGTCCTCTGTAGAACTGTCTTCTGTAGAACTGTCATCTGTAGAACTGTCTTCTGTAGAACTGTCATCTGTAGAACTGTCGTCTGTAGAATGGTCATCTGTAGAATTGTCATCTGTAGAACTGTCCTCTGTAGAACTGTCTTCTGTAGAACTGTCATCTGTAGAACTGTCGTCTGTAGAATGGTCCTCTGTAGAACTGTCTTCTGTAGAACTGTCATCTGTAGAACTGTCGTCTGTAGAATGGTCCTCTGTAGAACTGTCTTCTGTAGAACTGTCATCTGTAACTGTCGTCTGTAGAACTGTCCTCTGTAGAACTGTCTTCTGTAGAACTGTCCTCTGTAGTACTGTCGTCTGTAGAATGGTCGTCTGTAGAACTGTCCTCTGTAGAATGTCGTCTGTAGAACTGTCGTCTGTAGAATGGGCCTCTGTAAAACTGTCCTTCTTTAGAACTGTCGTCTGTAGAACTGTCGTCTGTAGAACTGTCGTCTGTAGAACTGTCGTCTGTAGAACTGTCGTCTATAGAATGGTCCTCTGTATAACTGTCGTCCGTAGAACTGTCCTCTGTAGAACTGTCCTCTGTAGAACTGTCGTCTGTAGAATGGTCCTCTGTAGAATGGTCGTCTGTAGAACTGTCGTCTGTAGAACTGTCATCTGTAGAAGGGTCCTCTGTAGAACTGTCCTCTGTAGAACTGTCTTCTGTAGAACTGTCGTCTGTAAAACTGTCGTCTGTAGAATGGTCCTCTGTAGAACTGTCTTCTGTAGAACTGTCGTCTATAGAACTGTCGTCTGTAGAATGGTCATCTGTAAAACTGTCGTCTGTAGAACTGTCCTCTGTAGAACTGTCTTCTGTAGAACTGTCCTCTGTAGAACTGTCTTCTGTAGAACTGTTTTCTGTAGAACTGTCATCTGTAGAACTATCGTCTGTAGAACTGTCGTCTGTAAAATGGTCCTCTGTAGAACTGTCTTCTGTATAACTGTCCTCTGTAGAACTGTCTTCTGTAGAACTGTCATCTGTAGAACTGTCGTCTGTAGAATGGTTATCTGTAGAACTGTCTTCTGTAGAACTGTCGTCTATAGAACTGTCCTCTGTATAACTGTCGTCTGTAGAACTGTCATCTGTAGAACTGTCGTCTGTAGAACTGTCATCTGTAGAACTGTCGTCTGTAGAAGGGTCCTCTTTAGAACTGTCGTCTGTAGAACTGTCGTCTGTAGAACTGTCGTCTGTAGAACTGTCGTCTGTAGAACTGTCATCTGTAGAACTGTCGTCTGTAGAAGGGTCCTCTGTAGAACTGTCGTCTGTAGAAACGTCGTCTGTAGAACTGTCCTCTGTAGAACTGTCGTCTGTAGAACTGTCATCTGTAGAACTGTCGTCTGTAGAATGGTCATCTGTAGAACTGTCTTCTGTAGAACTTTCGTCTGTAGAACTGTCGTCTGTAGAACTGTCTTCTGTAGAACTGTCATCTGTAGAACTGTCGTCTGTAGAACTGTCGTCTGTAGAACTGTCGTCTGTAGAACTGTCATCTGTAGAATGGTCCTCTGTAGAACTGTCTTCTGTAGAACTGTAATCTGTAGAACTGTCGTCTGTAGAATGGTCATCTGTAGAACTGTCCTCTGTAGAACTGTCTTCTGTAGAACTGTCATCTGTAGAACTGTCGTCTGTAGAATGGTCATCTGTAGAACTGTCCTCTGTAGAACTGTCTTCTGTAGAACTGTCATCTGTAGAACTGTCGTCTGTAGAATGGTCCTCTGTAGAATGGTCATCTGTAGAACTGTCCTCTGTAGAACTGTCTTCTGTAGAACTGTCATCTGTAGAACTGTCGTCTGTAGAATGGTCCTCTGTAGAACTGTCTTCTGTAAACTGTCATCTGTAGAACTGTCGTCTGTAGAACTGTCATCTGTAACTGTCGTCTGTAGAACTGTCGTCTGTAGAATGGTCGTCTGTAGAACTGTCCTCTGTAGAATGTCGTCTGTAGAACTGTCGTCTGTAGAATGGGCCTCTGTAAAACTGTCCTCTGTAGAACTGTCGTCTGTAGAACTGTCGTCTGTAGAACTGTCGTCTGTAGAACTGTCGTCTGTAGAACTGTCGTCTATAGAATGGTCCTCTGTATAACTGTCGTCCGTAGAACTGTCTTCTGTAGAACTGTCCTCTGTAGAACTGTCGTCTGTAGAATGGTCCTCTGTAGAATGGTCGTCTGTAGAACTGTCGTCTGTAGAACTGTCATCTGTAGAAGGGTCCTCTGTAGAACTGTCCTCTGTAGAACTGTCGTCTGTATAACTATCGTCTGTGGAACTGTCGTCTGTAAAATGGTCCTCTGTAGAACTGTCTTCTGTAGAACTGTCCTCTGTACAACTGTCTTCTGTAGAACTGTCCTCTGTAGAACTGTCGTCTGTAGAATGGTCCTCTGTAGAATGGTCGTCTGTAGAACTGTCGTCTGTAGAATGGTCATCTGTAGAAGGGTCCTCTGTAGAACTGTCCTCTGTAGAACTGTCGTCTGTATAACTATCGTCTGTGGAACTGTCGTCTGTAAAATGGTCCTCTGTAGAACTGTCTTCTGTAGAACTGTCCTCTGTACAACTGTCTTCTGTAGAACTGTCGTCTGTAAAACTGTCGTCTGTAGAATGGTCCTCTGTAGAACTGTCTTCTGTAGAACTGTCATCTGTAGAACTGTCATCTGTAGAACTGTCCTCTGTAGAAGGGTCCTCTGTAGAACTGTCCTCTGTAGAACTGTCGTCTTTAGAATGGTCCTCTGTAGAACT
Source organism: Oryzias latipes (assembly GCF_053564925.1). Taxonomy (NCBI): domain Eukaryota; kingdom Metazoa; phylum Chordata; class Actinopteri; order Beloniformes; family Adrianichthyidae; genus Oryzias; species Oryzias latipes. The sequence continues at coordinate 490,378 of NC_136248.1, forward strand.
GTCGTCTGTAGAACTGTCGTTTATAGAACTGTCGTCTGTAGAATGGTCATCTGTAGAACTGTCGTCTGTAGAACTGTCCTCTGTAGAACTGTTTTCTGTAGAACTGTCATCTGTAGAACTGTCTTCTGTAGAACTGTCGTCTATAGAACTGTCGTCTGTAGAATGGTCATCTGTAGAACTGTCGTCTGTAGAACTGTCCTCTGTAGAACTGTCTTCTGTAGAACTGTCATCTGTAGAACTGTCTTCTGTAGAACTGTCATCTGTAGAACTGTCGTCTGTAGAATGGTCATCTGTAGAATTGTCATCTGTAGAACTGTCCTCTGTAGAACTGTCTTCTGTAGAACTGTCATCTGTAGAACTGTCGTCTGTAGAATGGTCCTCTGTAGAACTGTCTTCTGTAGAACTGTCATCTGTAGAACTGTCGTCTGTAGAATGGTCCTCTGTAGAACTGTCTTCTGTAGAACTGTCATCTGTAACTGTCGTCTGTAGAACTGTCCTCTGTAGAACTGTCTTCTGTAGAACTGTCCTCTGTAGTACTGTCGTCTGTAGAATGGTCGTCTGTAGAACTGTCCTCTGTAGAATGTCGTCTGTAGAACTGTCGTCTGTAGAATGGGCCTCTGTAAAACTGTCCTCTGTAGAACTGTCGTCTGTAGAACTGTCGTCTGTAGAACTGTCGTCTGTAGAACTGTCGTCTGTAGAACTGTCGTCTATAGAATGGTCCTCTGTATAACTGTCGTCCGTAGAACTGTCCTCTGTAGAACTGTCCTCTGTAGAACTGTCGTCTGTAGAATGGTCCTCTGTAGAATGGTCGTCTGTAGAACTGTCGTCTGTAGAACTGTCATCTGTAGAAGGGTCCTCTGTAGAACTGTCCTCTGTAGAACTGTCTTCTGTAGAACTGTCGTCTGTAAAACTGTCGTCTGTAGAATGGTCCTCTGTAGAACTGTCTTCTGTAGAACTGTCGTCTATAGAACTGTCGTCTGTAGAATGGTCATCTGTAAAACTGTCGTCTGTAGAACTGTCCTCTGTAGAACTGTCTTCTGTAGAACTGTCCTCTGTAGAACTGTCTTCTGTAGAACTGTTTTCTGTAGAACTGTCATCTGTAGAACTATCGTCTGTAGAACTGTCGTCTGTAAAATGGTCCTCTGTAGAACTGTCTTCTGTATAACTGTCCTCTGTAGAACTGTCTTCTGTAGAACTGTCATCTGTAGAACTGTCGTCTGTAGAATGGTTATCTGTAGAACTGTCTTCTGTAGAACTGTCGTCTATAGAACTGTCCTCTGTATAACTGTCGTCTGTAGAACTGTCATCTGTAGAACTGTCGTCTGTAGAACTGTCATCTGTAGAACTGTCGTCTGTAGAAGGGTCCTCTTTAGAACTGTCGTCTGTAGAACTGTCGTCTGTAGAACTGTCGTCTGTAGAACTGTCGTCTGTAGAACTGTCATCTGTAGAACTGTCGTCTGTAGAAGGGTCCTCTGTAGAACTGTCGTCTGTAGAAACGTCGTCTGTAGAACTGTCCTCTGTAGAACTGTCGTCTGTAGAACTGTCATCTGTAGAACTGTCGTCTGTAGAATGGTCATCTGTAGAACTGTCTTCTGTAGAACTTTCGTCTGTAGAACTGTCGTCTGTAGAACTGTCTTCTGTAGAACTGTCATCTGTAGAACTGTCGTCTGTAGAACTGTCGTCTGTAGAACTGTCGTCTGTAGAACTGTCATCTGTAGAATGGTCCTCTGTAGAACTGTCTTCTGTAGAACTGTAATCTGTAGAACTGTCGTCTGTAGAATGGTCATCTGTAGAACTGTCCTCTGTAGAACTGTCTTCTGTAGAACTGTCATCTGTAGAACTGTCGTCTGTAGAATGGTCATCTGTAGAACTGTCCTCTGTAGAACTGTCTTCTGTAGAACTGTCATCTGTAGAACTGTCGTCTGTAGAATGGTCCTCTGTAGAATGGTCATCTGTAGAACTGTCCTCTGTAGAACTGTCTTCTGTAGAACTGTCATCTGTAGAACTGTCGTCTGTAGAATGGTCCTCTGTAGAACTGTCTTCTGTAAACTGTCATCTGTAGAACTGTCGTCTGTAGAACTGTCATCTGTAACTGTCGTCTGTAGAACTGTCGTCTGTAGAATGGTCGTCTGTAGAACTGTCCTCTGTAGAATGTCGTCTGTAGAACTGTCGTCTGTAGAATGGGCCTCTGTAAAACTGTCCTCTGTAGAACTGTCGTCTGTAGAACTGTCGTCTGTAGAACTGTCGTCTGTAGAACTGTCGTCTGTAGAACTGTCGTCTATAGAATGGTCCTCTGTATAACTGTCGTCCGTAGAACTGTCTTCTGTAGAACTGTCCTCTGTAGAACTGTCGTCTGTAGAATGGTCCTCTGTAGAATGGTCGTCTGTAGAACTGTCGTCTGTAGAACTGTCATCTGTAGAAGGGTCCTCTGTAGAACTGTCCTCTGTAGAACTGTCGTCTGTATAACTATCGTCTGTGGAACTGTCGTCTGTAAAATGGTCCTCTGTAGAACTGTCTTCTGTAGAACTGTCCTCTGTACAACTGTCTTCTGTAGAACTGTCGTCTGTAAAACTGTCGTCTGTAGAATGGTCCTCTGTAGAACTGTCTTCTGTAGAACTGTCGTCTATAGAACTGTCGTCTGTAGAATGGTCATCTGTAGAACTGTCGTCTGTAGAACTGTCCTCTGTAGAACTGTCTTCTGTAGAACTGTCCTCTGTAGAACTGTCTTCTGTAGAACTGTCTTCTGTAGAACTGTCATCTGTAGAACTATCGTCTGTAGAACTGTCGTCTGTAAAATGGTCCTCTGTAGAACTGTCTTCTGTATAACTGTCCTCTGTAGAACTGTCTTCTGTAGAACTGTCATCTGTAGAACTGTCGTCTGTAGAATGGTTATCTGTAGAACTGTCTTCTGTAGAACTGTCGTCTGTAGAACTGTCATCTGTAGAATGGTCCTCTGTAGAACTGTCTTCTGTAGAACTGTCGTCTATAGAACTGTCGTCTGTAGAATGGTCATCTGTAGAACTGTCCTCTGTAGAACTGTCTTCTGTAGAACTGTCATCTGTAGAACTGTCGTCTGTAGAAGTGTCGTCTTTAGAATGGTCCTCTGTAGAACTGTCTCCTGTAGAATGGTCTTCTGTAGAACTGTCTTCTGTAGAACTGTCCTCTGAAGAACTGTCTTCTGTAGAACTGTCATCTGTAGAACTGTCGTCTGTAGAATGGTCATCTGTAGAACTGTCGTCTGTAGAACTGTCGTCTGTAGAACTGTCGTCTGTAGAATGGTCCTCTGTAGAACTGTCTTCTGTAGAACTGTCGTCTATAGAACTGTCGTCTGTAGAATGGTCATCTGTAGAACTGTCGTCTGTAGAACTGTCCTCTGTAGAACTGTCTTCTGTAGAATGGTCCCCTGTAGAACTGTCTTCTGTAGAACTGTCGTCTGTAGAACTGTCATCTGTAGAACTGTCGTCTGTAGAATGGTCATCTGTAGAACTGTCTTCTGTAGAACTGTCGTCTGTAGAACTGTCGTCTGTAGAATGGTCCTCTGTAGAACTGTCTTCTGTAGAACTGTCGTCTATAGAACTGTCGTCTGTAGAATGGTCATCTGTAGAACTGTCGTCTGTAGAACTGTCCTCTGTAGAACTGTCATCTGTAGAACTGTCGTCTGTAAAATGGTCATCTGTAGAACTGTCGTCTGTAGAACTGTCCTTTGTAGAACTGTCTTCTGTAGAACTGTCTTCTGTAGAACTGTCATCTGTAGAATGGTCCACTGTAGAACTGTATTTTGTAGAACTGTCATCTGTAGAACTGTCGTCTGTAGAATGGTCAACTGTAGAACTGTCGTCTGTAGAACTGTCCTCTGTAGAACTGTCTTCTGTAGAACTGTCATCTGTTGAACTGTCGTCTGTAGAATGGTCATCTGTAGAACTTTCGTCTGTAGAACTATCCTCTGTAGAACTGTCTTCTGTAGAACTGTCCTCTGTAGAACTGTCATCTGTAGAATGGTCATCTGTAGAACTGTCTTCTGTAGAACTGTCATCTGTAGAACTGTCGTCTGTAGAATGGTCATCTGTAGAACTGTCATCTGTAGAACTGTCCTCTGTAGAACTGTCTTCTGTAGAACTGTCATCTGTAGAACTGTCGTCTGTAGAATGGTCATCTGTAGATCTGTCCTCTGTAGAACTGTCATCTGTAGAACTGTCGTCTGTAGAATGGTCGTCTGTAGAACTGTCCTCTGTAGAATGTCGTCTGTAGAACTGTCGTCGATAGAACTGTCGTCTGTGGAATGGTCATCTGTAGAACTGTCGTCTGTAGAATGGTCATCTGTAGAACTGTCGTCTGTAGAACTGTCCTCTGTAGAACTGTCTTCTGTAGAACTGTCATCTGTAGAACTGTCGTCTGTAGAATGGTCATCTGTAGATCTGTCCTCTGTAGAACTGTCATCTGTAGATCTGTCATCTGTAGAATGGTCGTCTGTAGAACTGTCCTCTGTAGAATGTCGTCTGTAGAATGGTCTTCTATAGAACTGTCGTCTGTAGATCTGTCGTCTGTAGAATGGTCCTCTGTGGAACTGTCGTCCATAGAACTGTCGTCTGTAGAACTGTCGTCTGTAGAACTGTCGTCTGTAGAACTGTAGTCTGTAGAATTGTCCTCTGTATAACTGTCGTCTGTAGAACTGTCATCTGTAGAACTGTCATCTGTAGAACTGTCCTCTGTAGAAGGGTCCTCTGTAGAACTGTCCTCTGTAGAACTGTCGTCTTTAGAATGGTCCTCTGTAGAACTGTCGTCTGTAGAACTGTCGTTTATAGAACTGTCGTCTGTAGAATGGTCATCTGTAGAACTGTCGTCTGTAGAACTGTCCTCTGTAGAACTGTTTTCTGTAGAACTGTCATCTGTAGAACTGTCTTCTGTAGAACTGTCGTCTATAGAAGTGTCGTCTGTAGAATGGTCATCTGTAGAACTGTCGTCTGTAGAACTGTCCTCTGTAGAACTGTCTTCTGTAGAACTGTCATCTGTAGAACTGTCTTCTGTAGAACTGTCATCTGTAGAACTGTCGTCTGTAGAATGGTCATCTGTAGAATTGTCATCTGTAGAACTGTCCTCTGTAGAACTGTCTTCTGTAGAACTGTCATCTGTAGAACTGTCGTCTGTAGAATGGTCCTCTGTAGAACTGTCTTCTGTAGAACTGTCATCTGTAGAACTGTCGTCTGTAGAATGGTCCTCTGTAGAACTGTCTTCTGTAGAACTGTCATCTGTAACTGTCGTCTGTAGAACTGTCCTCTGTAGAACTGTCTTCTGTAGAACTGTCCTCTGTAGTACTGTCGTCTGTAGAATGGTCGTCTGTAGAACTGTCCTCTGTAGAATGTCGTCTGTAGAACTGTCGTCTGTAGAATGGGCCTCTGTAAAACTGTCCTCTGTAGAACTGTCGTCTGTAGAACTGTCGTCTGTAGAACTGTCGTCTGTAGAACTGTCGTCTGTAGAACTGTCGTCTATAGAATGGTCCTCTGTATAACTGTCGTCCGTAGAACTGTCCTCTGTAGAACTGTCCTCTGTAGAACTGTCGTCTGTAGAATGGTCCTCTGTAGAATGGTCGTCTGTAGAACTGTCGTCTGTAGAACTGTCATCTGTAGAAGGGTCCTCTGTAGAACTGTCCTCTGTAGAACTGTCTTCTGTAGAACTGTCGTCTGTAAAACTGTCGTCTGTAGAATGGTCCTCTGTAGAACTGTCTTCTGTAGAACTGTCGTCTATAGAACTGTCGTCTGTAGAATGGTCATCTGTAAAACTGTCGTCTGTAGAACTGTCCTCTGTAGAACTGTCTTCTGTAGAACTGTCCTCTGTAGAACTGTCTTCTGTAGAACTGTTTTCTGTAGAACTGTCATCTGTAGAACTATCGTCTGTAGAACTGTCGTCTGTAAAATGGTCCTCTGTAGAACTGTCTTCTGTATAACTGTCCTCTGTAGAACTGTCTTCTGTAGAACTGTCATCTGTAGAACTGTCGTCTGTAGAATGGTTATCTGTAGAACTGTCTTCTGTAGAACTGTCGTCTATAGAACTGTCATCTGTAGAATGGTCCTCTGTAGAACTGTCTTCTGTAGAACTGTCGTCTATAGAACTGTCGTCTGTAGAATGGTCATCTGTAGAACTGTCCTCTGTAGAACTGTCTTCTGTAGAACTGTCATCTGTAGAACTGTCGTCTGTAGAAGTGTCGTCTTTAGAATGGTCCTCTGTAGAACTGTCTCCTGTAAAACTATCGTCTGTAGAACTGTCGTCTGTAGAATGGTCCTCTGTAGAACTGTCTTCTGTAGAACTGTCCTCTGAAGAACTGTCTTCTGTAGAACTGTCATCTGTAGAACTGTCGTCTGTAGAATGGTCATCTGTAGAACTGTCTTCTGTAGAACTGTCGTCTGTAGAACTGTCGTCTGTAGAATGGTCCTCTGTAGAACTGTCTTCTGTAGAACTGTCGTCTATAGAACTGTCGTCTGTAGAATGGTCATCTGTAGAACTGTCGTCTGTAGAACTGTCCTCTGTAGAACTGTCTTCTGTAGAATGGTCCCCTGTAGAACTGTCTTCTGTAGAACTGTCGTCTGTAGAACTGTCATCTGTAGAACTGTCGTCTGTAGAATGGTCATCTGTAGAACTGTCTTCTGTAGAACTGTCGTCTGTAGAACTGTCGTCTGTAGAATGGTCCTCTGTAGAACTGTCTTCTGTAGAACTGTCGTCTATAGAACTGTCGTCTGTAGAATGGTCATCTGTAGAACTGTCGTCTGTAGAACTGTCCTCTGTAGAACTGTCATCTGTAGAACTGTCGTCTGTAAAATGGTCATCTGTAGAACTGTCGTCTGTAGAACTGTCCTTTGTAGAACTGTCTTCTGTAGAACTGTCTTCTGTAGAACTGTCATCTGTAGAATGGTCCACTGTAGAACTGTATTTTGTAGAACTGTCATCTGTAGAACTGTCGTCTGTAGAATGGTCAACTGTAGAACTGTCGTCTGTAGAACTGTCCTCTGTAGAACTGTCTTCTGTAGAACTGTCATCTGTTGAACTGTCGTCTGTAGAATGGTTATCTGTAGAACTTTCGTCTGTAGAACTATCCTCTGTAGAACTGTCTTCTGTAGAACTGTCCTCTGTAGAACTGTCATCTGTAGAATGGTCATCTGTAGAACTGTCTTCTGTAGAACTGTCATCTGTAGAACTGTCGTCTGTAGAATGGTCATCTGTAGAACTGTCATCTGTAGAACTGTCCTCTGTAGAACTGTCTTCTGTAGAACTGTCATCTGTAGAACTGTCGTCTGTAGAATGGTCATCTGTAGATCTGTCCTCTGTAGAACTGTCATCTGTAGAACTGTCGTCTGTAGAATGGTCGTCTGTAGAACTGTCCTCTGTAGAATGTCGTCTGTAGAACTGTCGTCTATAGAACTGTCGTCTGTGGAATGGTCATCTGTAGAACTGTCGTCTGTAGAATGGTCATCTGTAGAACTGTCGTCTGTAGAACTGTCCTCTGTAGAACTGTCTTCTGTAGAACTGTCATCTGTAGAACTGTCGTCTGTAGAATGGTCATCTGTAGATCTGTCCTCTGTAGAACTGTCATCTGTAGAACTGTCATCTGTAGAATGGTCGTCTGTAGAACTGTCCTCTGTAGAATGTCGTCTGTAGAATGGTCCTCTGTAGAACTGTCGTCTGTAGATCTGTCGTCTGTAGAATGGTCCTCTGTGGAACTGTCGTCCATAGAACTGTCGTCTGTAGAACTGTCGTCTGTAGAACTGTCGTCTGTAGAACTGTAGTCTGTAGAATTGTCCTCTGTATAACTGTCGTCTGTAGAACTGTCATCTGTAGAACTGTCATCTGTAGAACTGTCCTCTGTAGAAGGGTCCTCTGTAGAACTGTCCTCTGTAGAACTGTCGTCTTTAGAATGGTCCTCTGTAGAACTGTCGTCTGTAGAACTGTCGTTTATAGAACTGTCGTCTGTAGAATGGTCATCTGTAGAACTGTCGTCTGTAGAACTGTCCTCTGTAGAACTGTTTTCTGTAGAACTGTCATCTGTAGAACTGTCTTCTGTAGAACTGTCGTCTATAGAAGTGTCGTCTGTAGAATGGTCATCTGTAGAAATGTCGTCTGTAGAACTGTCCTCTGTAGAACTGTCTTCTGTAGAACTGTCATCTGTAGAACTGTCTTCTGTAGAACTGTCATCTGTAGAACTCTCGTCTGTAGAATGGTCATCTGTAGAATTGTCCTCTGTAGAACTGTCGTCTGTAGAACTGTCGTCCATAGAATGGTCGTCTGTAGAACTGTCCTCTGTAGAACTGTCGTCTGTAGAATGGTCCTTTGTAGAACTGTCGTCCATATAACTGTCATCTGTAGAACTGTCGTCTGTAGAACTGTCGTCTGAAGAACTGTCCTCTGTAGAACTATCGTCTGTAAAACTGTCGTCTGTAGAACTGTCGTCTGTAGAATGGTCATCTGTAGAACTGTCCTCTGTAGAACTGTCGTCTGTAGAATGGTCCTCTGTAGAACTGTCGTCTGTAGAATGGTCCTCTGTAGAACTGTCGTCTGTAGAACTTTCGTCCATAGAACTGTCATCTGTAGAACTGTCTTCTGTAGAACTGTCGTCTATAGAACTGTCGTCTGTAGAATGGTCATCTGTAGAACTGTCGTCTGTAGAACTGTCCTCTGTAGAACTGTCTTCTGTAGAACTGTCATCTGTAGAACTGTCGTTTGTAGAACTTTCGTCCATAGAACTGTCATCTGTAGAACTGTCTTCTGTAGAACTGTCGTCAATAGAACTGTCGTCTGTAGAATGGTCATCTGTAGAACTGTCGTCTGTAGAACTGTCCTCTGTAGAACTGTCTTCTGTAGAACTGTCATCTGTAGAACTGTCGTCTGTAGAATGGTCATCTGTAGAATGGTCCTCTGTAGAACTGTCGTCTGTAGAACTTTCGTCCATAGAACTGTCATCTGTAAAACTGTCGTCTGTAGAACTGTCATCTGTAGAACTGTCGTCTGTAGAACTGTCGTCTGTAGAATTGTCCTCTGTATAACTGTCGTCTGTAGAACTGTCGTCTGTAGAACTGTCATCTGTAGAACTGTCCTCTGTAGAAGGGTCATCTGTAGAACTGTCTTCTGTAGAACTGTCCTCTGTAGAACTGTCATCTGTAGAATGGTCGTCTGTAGAACTGTCTTCTGTAGAACTGTCATCTGTAGAACTGTCGTCTGTAGAATGGTCATCTGTAGAACTGTCGTCTGTAGAACTGTCCTCTGTAGAACTGTCTTCTGTAGAACTGTCATCTGTAGAACTGTCGTCTGTAGAATGGTCATCTGTAGATCTGTCCTCTGTAGAACTGTCATCTGTAGAACTGTCGTCTGTAGAATGGTCGTCTGTAGAACTGTCGTCTATAAAACTGTCGTCTGTGGAATGGTCATCTGTAGAAATGTCGTCTGTAGAATGGTCATCTGTAGAACTGTCGTCTGTAGAACTGTCCTCTGTAGAACTGTCTTCTGTAGAACTGTCATCTGTAGAACTGTCGTCTGTAGAATGGTCATCTGTAGATCTGTCCTCTGTAGAACTGTCATCTGTAGAACTGTCATCTGTAGAATGGTCGTCTGTAAAACTGTCCTCTGTAGAATGTCGTCTGTAGAATGGTCCTCTGTAGAACTGTCGTCTGTAGATCTGTCGTCTGTAGAATGGTCCTCTGTGGAACTGTCGTCCATAGAACTGTCGTCTGTAGAACTGTCGTCTGTAGAACTGTAGTCTGTAGAATTGTCCTCTGTATAACTGTCGTCTGTAGAACTGTCATCTGTAGAACTGTCATCTGTAGAACTGTCCTCTGTAGAAGGGTCCTCTGTAGAACTGTCCTCTGTAGAACTGTCGTCTGTAGAATGGTCCTCTGTAGAACTGTCGTCTGTAGAACTGTCGTTTATAGAACTGTCGTCTGTAGAATGGTCATCTGTAGAACTGTCGTCTGTAGAACTGTCCTCTGTAGAACTGTCATCTGTAGAACTGTCTTCTGTAGAACTGTCGTCTATAGAAGTGTCGTCTGTAGAATGGTCATCTGTAGAACTGTCGTCTGTAGAACTGTCCTCTGTAGAACTGTCTTCTGTAGAACTGTCATATGTAGAACTGTCTTCTGTAGAACTGTCATCTGTAGAACTGTCGTCTGTAGAATGGTCATCTGTAGAATTGTCCTCTGTAGAACTGTCGTCTGTAGAACTGTCGTCCATAGAATGGTCGTCTGTAGAACTGTCCTCTGTAGAACTGTCGTCTGTAGAATGGTCCTTTGTAGAACTGTCGTCCATAGAACTGTCGTCTGTATAACTGTCCTCTGTAGAACTGTCGTCTGAAGAACTGTCCTCTGTAGAACTATCGTCTGTAAAACTGTCGTCTGTAGAACTGTCGTCTGTAGAATGGTCATCTGTAGAACTGTCCTCTGTAGAACTGTCGTCTGTAGAATGGTCTTCTGTAGAACTGTCGTCTGTAGAATTGTCCTCTGCAGAACTGTCGTCTGTAGAACTTTCGTCCATAGAACTGTCATCTGTAGAACTGTCTTATGTAGAACTGTCGTCTATAGAACTGTCGTCTGTAGAATGGTCATCTGTAGAACTGTCGTCTGTAGAACTGTCCTCTGTAGAACTGTCTTCTGTAGAACTGTCAACTGTAGAACTGTCGTTTGTAGAACTTTCGTCCATAGAACTGTCATCTGTAGAACTGTCTTCTGTAGAACTGTCGTCTATAGAACTGTCGTCTGTAGAATGGTCATCTGTAGAACTGTCGTCTGTAGAACTGTCCTCTGTAGAACTGTCTTTTGTAGAACTGTCATCTGTAGAACTGTCGTCTGTAGAATGGCCATCTGTAGAATGGTCCTCTGTAGAACTGTCGTCTGTAGAATGGTCCTCTGTAGAACTGTCGTCTGTAAAACTTTCGTCCATAGAACTGTCATCTGTAGAACTGTCGTCTGTAGAACTGTCATCTGTAGAACTGTCGTCTGTAGAACTGTCGTCTGTAGAATTGTCCTCTGTATAACTGTCGTCTGTAGAACTGTCGTCTGTAGAACTGTCATCTGTAGAACTGTCCTCTGTAGAAGGGTCATCTGTAGAACTGTCTTCTGTAGAACTGTCGTCTATAGAACTGTCGTTTGTAGAATGGTCATCTGTAGAACTGTCCTCTGTAGAACTGTCTTCTGTAGAACTGTCATCTGTAGAACTGTCGTCTGTAGAATGGTCCTCTGTAGAACTGTCTTCTGTAAACTGTCATCTGTAGAACTGTCGTCTGTAGAATGGTCCTCTGTAGAACTGTCTTCTGTAGAACTGTCATCTGTAACTGTCGTCTGTAGAACTGTCGTCTGTAGAACTGTCTTCTGTAGAACTGTCCTCTGTAGTACTGTCGTCTGTAGAATGGTCGTCTGTAGAACTGTCCTTTGTAGAATGTCGTCTGTAGAACTGTCGTCTGTAGAATGGGCCTCTGTAAAACTGTCCTCTGTAGAACTGTCGTCTGTAGAACTGTCGTCTGTAGAACTGTCGTCTGTAGAACTGTCGTCTGTAGAACTGTCGTCTCTAGAATGGTCCTCTGTATAACTGTCGTCCGTAGAACTGTCTTCTGTAGAACTGTCCTCTGTAGAACTGTCGTCTGTAGAATGGTCCTCTGTAGAATGGTCGTCTGTAGAACTGTCGTCTGTAGAACTGTCATCTGTAGAAGGGTCCTCTGTAGAACTGTCCTCTGTAGAACTGTCGTCTGTATAACTATCGTCTGTGGAACTGTCGTCTGTAAAATGGTCCTCTGTAGAACTGTCTTCTGTAGAACTGTCCTCTGTACAACTGTCTTCTGTAGAACTGTCGTCTGTAAAACTGTCGTCTGTAGAATGGTCCTCTGTAGAACTGTCTTCTGTAGAACTGTCGTCTATAGAACTGTCGTCTGTAGAATGGTCATCTGTAGAACTGTCGTCTGTAGAACTGTCCTCTGTAGAACTGTCTTCTGTAGAACTGTCCTCTGTAGAACTGTCTTCTGTAGAACTGTCTTCTGTAGAACTGTCATCTGTAGAACTATCGTCTGTAGAACTGTCGTCTGTAAAATGGTCCTCTGTAGAACTGTCTTCTGTATAATTGTCCTCTGTAGAACTGTCTTCTGTAGAACTGTCATCTGTAGAACTGTCGTCTGTAGAATGGTTATCTGTAGAACTGTCTTCTGTAGAACTGTCGTCTGTAGAACTGTCATCTGTAGAATGGTCCTCTGTAGAACTGTCTTCTGTAGAACTGTCGTCTATAGAACTGTCGTCTGTAGAATGGTCATCTGTAGAACTGTCCTCTGTAGAACTGTCTTCTGTAGAACTGTCATCTGTAGAACTGTCGTCTGTAGAAGTGTCGTCTTTAGAATGGTCCTCTGTAGAACTGTCTCCTGTAGAACTATCGTCTGTAGAACTGTCGTCTGTAGAACTGTCCTCTGTAGAACTGTCTTCTGTAGAATGGTCCCCTGTAGAACTGTCTTCTGTAGAACTGTCGTCTGTAGAACTGTCATCTGTAGAACTGTCGTCTGTAGAATGGTCATCTGTAGAACTGTCTTCTGTAGAACTGTCGTCTGTAGAACTGTCGTCTGTAGAATGGTCCTCTGTAGAACTGTCTTCTGTAGAACTGTCGTCTATAGAACTGTCGTCTGTAGAATGGTCATCTGTAGAACTGTCGTCTGTAGAACTGTCCTCTGTAGAACTGTCATCTGTAGAACTGTCGTCTGTAAAATGGTCATCTGTAGAACTGTCGTCTGTAGAACTGTCCTTTGTAGAACTGTCTTCTGTAGAACTGTCTTCTGTAGAACTGTCATCTGTAGAATGGTCCACTGTAGAACTGTATTTTGTAGAACTGTCATCTGTAGAACTGTCGTCTGTAGAATGGTCAACTGTAGAACTGTCGTCTGTAGAACTGTCCTCTGTAGAACTGTCTTCTGTAGAACTGTCGTCCATAGAATGGTCGTCTGTAGAACTGTCCTCTGTAGAACTGTCGTCTGTAGAATGGTCCTTTGTAGAACTGTCGTCCATAGAACTGTCGTCTGTATAACTGTCCTCTGTAGAACTGTCGTCTGAAGAACTGTCCTCTGTAGAACTATCGTCTGTAAAACTGTCGTCTGTAGAACTGTCGTCTGTAGAATGGTCATCTGTAGAACTGTCCTCTGTAGAACTGTCGTCTGTAGAATGGTCTTCTGTAGAACTGTCGTCTGTAGAATTGTCCTCTGCAGAACTGTCGTCTGTAGAACTTTCGTCCATAGAACTGTCATCTGTAGAACTGTCTTATGTAGAACTGTCGTCTATAGAACTGTCGTCTGTAGAATGGTCATCTGTAGAACTGTCGTCTGTAGAACTGTCCTCTGTAGAACTGTCTTCTGTAGAACTGTCAACTGTAGAACTGTCGTTTGTAGAACTTTCGTCCATAGAACTGTCATCTGTAGAACTGTCTTCTGTAGAACTGTCGTCTATAGAACTGTCGTCTGTAGAATGGTCATCTGTAGAACTGTCGTCTGTAGAACTGTCCTCTGTAGAACTGTCTTTTGTAGAACTGTCATCTGTAGAACTGTCGTCTGTAGAATGGCCATCTGTAGAATGGTCCTCTGTAGAACTGTCGTCTGTAGAATGGTCCTCTGTAGAACTGTCGTCTGTAAAACTTTCGTCCATAGAACTGTCATCTGTAGAACTGTCGTCTGTAGAACTGTCATCTGTAGAACTGTCGTCTGTAGAACTGTCGTCTGTAGAATTGTCCTCTGTATAACTGTCGTCTGTAGAACTGTCGTCTGTAGAACTGTCATCTGTAGAACTGTCCTCTGTAGAAGGGTCATCTGTAGAACTGTCTTCTGTAGAACTGTCGTCTATAGAACTGTCGTCTGTAGAATGGTCATCTGTAGAACTGTCCTCTGTAGAACTGTCTTCTGTAGAACTGTCATCTGTAGAACTGTCGTCTGTAGAATGGTCCTCTGTAGAACTGTCTTCTGTAAACTGTCATCTGTAGAACTGTCGTCTGTAGAATGGTCCTCTGTAGAACTGTCTTCTGTAGAACTGTCATCTGTAACTGTCGTCTGTAGAACTGTCGTCTGTAGAACTGTCTTCTGTAGAACTGTCCTCTGTAGTACTGTCGTCTGTAGAATGGTCGTCTGTAGAACTGTCCTTTGTAGAATGTCGTCTGTAGAACTGTCGTCTGTAGAATGGGCCTCTGTAAAACTGTCCTCTGTAGAACTGTCGTCTGTAGAACTGTCGTCTGTAGAACTGTCGTCTGTAGAACTGTCGTCTGTAGAACTGTCGTCTATAGAATGGTCCTCTGTATAACTGTCGTCCGTAGAACTGTCTTCTGTAGAACTGTCCTCTGTAGAACTGTCGTCTGTAGAATGGTCCTCTGTAGAATGGTCGTCTGTAGAACTGTCGTCTGTAGAACTGTCATCTGTAGAAGGGTCCTCTGTAGAACTGTCCTCTGTAGAACTGTCGTCTGTATAACTATCGTCTGTGGAACTGTCGTCTGTAAAATGGTCCTCTGTAGAACTGTCTTCTGTAGAACTGTCCTCTGTACAACTGTCTTCTGTAGAACTGTCGTCTGTAAAACTGTCGTCTGTAGAATGGTCCTCTGTAGAACTGTCTTCTGTAGAACTGTCGTCTATAGAACTGTCGTCTGTAGAATGGTCATCTGTAGAACTGTCGTCTGTAGAACTGTCCTCTGTAGAACAGTCTTCTGTAGAACTGTCCTCTGTAGAACTGTCTTCTGTAGAACTGTCTTCTGTAGAACTGTCATCTGTAGAACTATCGTCTGTAGAACTGTCGTCTGTAAAATGGTCCTCTGTAGAACTGTCTTCTGTATAATTGTCCTCTGTAGAACTGTCTTCTGTAGAACTGTCATCTGTAGAACTGTCGTCTGTAGAATGGTTATCTGTAGAACTGTCTTCTGTAGAACTGTCGTCTGTAGAACTGTCATCTGTAGAATGGTCCTCTGTAGAACTGTCTTCTGTAGAACTGTCGTCTATAGAACTGTCGTCTGTAGAATGGTCATCTGTAGAACTGTCCTCTGTAGAACTGTCTTCTGTAGAACTGTCATCTGTAGAACTGTCGTCTGTAGAAGTGTCGTCTTTAGAATGGTCCTCTGTAGAACTGTCTCCTGTAGAACTATCGTCTGTAGAACTGTCGTCTGTAGAACTGTCCTCTGTAGAACTGTCTTCTGTAGAATGGTCCCCTGTAGAACTGTCTTCTGTAGAACTGTCGTCTGTAGAACTGTCATCTGTAGAACTGTCGTCTGTAGAATGGTCATCTGTAGAACTGTCTTCTGTAGAACTGTCGTCTGTAGAACTGTCGTCTGTAGAATGGTCCTCTGTAGAACTGTCTTCTGTAGAACTGTCGTCTATAGAACTGTCGTCTGTAGAATGGTCATCTGTAGAACTGTCGTCTGTAGAACTGTCCTCTGTAGAACTGTCATCTGTAGAACTGTCGTCTGTAAAATGGTCATCTGTAGAACTGTCGTCTGTAGAACTGTCCTTTGTAGAACTGTCTTCTGTAGAACTGTCTTCTGTAGAACTGTCATCTGTAGAATGGTCCACTGTAGAACTGTATTTTGTAGAACTGTCATCTGTAGAACTGTCGTCTGTAGAATGGTCAACTGTAGAACTGTCGTCTGTAGAACTGTCCTCTGTAGAACTGTCTTCTGTAGAACTGTCATCTGTTGAACTGTCGTCTGTAGAATGGTCATCTGTAGAACTTTCGTCTGTAGAACTATCCTCTGTAGAACTGTCTTCTGTAGAACTGTCCTCTGTAGAACTGTCATCTGTAGAATGGTCATCTGTAGAACTGTCTTCTGTAGAACTGTCATCTGTAGAACTGTCGTCTGTAGAATGGTCATCTGTAGAACTGTCATCTGTAGAACTGTCCTCTGTAGAACTGTCTTCTGTAGAACTGTCATCTGTAGAACTGTCGTCTGTAGAATGGTCATCTGTAGATCTGTCCTCTGTAGAACTGTCCTCTGTAGAATGTCGTCTGTAGAATGGTCCTCTGTAGAACTGTCGTCTGTAGATCTGTCGTCTGTAGAATGGTCCTCTGTGGAACTGTCGTCCATAGAACTGTCGTCTGTAGAACTGTCGTCTGTAGAACTGTCGTCTGTAGAACTGTAGTCTGTAGAATTGTCCTCTGTATAACTGTCGTCTGTAGAACTGTCATCTGTAGAACTGTCATCTGTAGAACTGTCCTCTGTAGAAGGGTCCTCTGTAGAACTGTCCTCTGTAGAACTGTCGTCTTTAGAATGGTCCTCTGTAGAACTGTCGTCTGTAGAACTGTCGTTTATAGAACTGTCGTCTGTAGAATGGTCATCTGTAGAACTGTCGTCTGTAGAACTGTCCTCTGTAGAACTGTTTTCTGTAGAACTGTCATCTGTAGAACTGTCTTCTGTAGAACTGTCGTCTATAGAAGTGTCGTCTGTAGAATGGTCATCTGTAGAAATGTCGTCTGTAGAACTGTCCTCTGTAGAACTGTCTTCTGTAGAACTGTCATCTGTAGAACTGTCTTCTGTAGAACTGTCATCTGTAGAACTCTCGTCTGTAGAATGGTCATCTGTAGAATTGTCCTCTGTAGAACTGTCGTCTGTAGAACTGTCGTCCATAGAATGGTCGTCTGTAGAACTGTCCTCTGTAGAACTGTCGTCTGTAGAATGGTCCTTTGTAGAACTGTCGTCCATATAACTGTCATCTGTAGAACTGTCGTCTGTAGAACTGTCGTCTGAAGAACTGTCCTCTGTAGAACTATCGTCTGTAAAACTGTCGTCTGTAGAACTGTCGTCTGTAGAATGGTCATCTGTAGAACTGTCCTCTGTAGAACTGTCGTCTGTAGAATGGTCCTCTGTAGAACTGTCGTCTGTAGAATGGTCCTCTGTAGAACTGTCGTCTGTAGAACTTTCGTCCATAGAACTGTCATCTGTAGAACTGTCTTCTGTAGAACTGTCGTCTATAGAACTGTCGTCTGTAGAATGGTCATCTGTAGAACTGTCGTCTGTAGAACTGTCCTCTGTAGAACTGTCTTCTGTAGAACTGTCATCTGTAGAACTGTCGTTTGTAGAACTTTCGTCCATAGAACTGTCATCTGTAGAACTGTCTTCTGTAGAACTGTCGTCTATAGAACTGTCGTCTGTAGAATGGTCATCTGTAGAACTGTCGTCTGTAGAACTGTCCTCTGTAGAACTGTCTTCTGTAGAACTGTCATCTGTAGAACTGTCGTCTGTAGAATGGTCATCTGTAGAATGGTCCTCTGTAGAACTGTCGTCTGTAGAACTTTCGTCCATAGAACTGTCATCTGTAAAACTGTCGTCTGTAGAACTGTCATCTGTAGAACTGTCGTCTGTAGAACTGTCGTCTGTAGAATTGTCCTCTGTATAACTGTCGTCTGTAGAACTGTCGTCTGTAGAACTGTCATCTGTAGAACTGTCCTCTGTAGAAGGGTCATCTGTAGAACTGTCTTCTGTAGAACTGTCCTCTGTAGAACTGTCATCTGTAGAATGGTCGTCTGTAGAACTGTCTTCTGTAGAACTGTCATCTGTAGAACTGTCGTCTGTAGAATGGTCATCTGTAGAACTGTCGTCTGTAGAACTGTCCTCTGTAGAACTGTCTTCTGTAGAACTGTCATCTGTAGAACTGTCGTCTGTAGAATGGTCATCTGTAGATCTGTCCTCTGTAGAACTGTCATCTGTAGAACTGTCGTCTGTAGAATGGTCGTCTGTAGAACTGTCGTCTATAAAACTGTCGTCTGTGGAATGGTCATCTGTAGAAATGTCGTCTGTAGAATGGTCATCTGTAGAACTGTCGTCTGTAGAACTGTCCTCTGTAGAACTGTCTTCTGTAGAACTGTCATCTGTAGAACTGTCGTCTGTAGAATGGTCATCTGTAGATCTGTCCTCTGTAGAACTGTCATCTGTAGAACTGTCATCTGTAGAATGGTCGTCTGTAAAACTGTCCTCTGTAGAATGTCGTCTGTAGAATGGTCCTCTGTAGAACTGTCGTCTGTAGATCTGTCGTCTGTAGAATGGTCCTCTGAGGAACTGTCGTCCATAGAACTGTCGTCTGTAGAACTGTCGTCTGTAGAACTGTAGTCTGTAGAATTGTCCTCTGTATAACTGTCGTCTGTAGAACTGTCATCTGTAGAACTGTCATCTGTAGAACTGTCCTCTGTAGAAGGGTCCTCTGTAGAACTGTCCTCTGTAGAACTGTCGTCTGTAGAATGGTCCTCTGTAGAACTGTCGTCTGTAGAACTGTCGTTTATAGAACTGTCGTCTGTAGAATGGTCATCTGTAGAACTGTCGTCTGTAGAACTGTCCTCTGTAGAACTGTCATCTGTAGAACTGTCTTCTGTAGAACTGTCGTCTATAGAAGTGTCGTCTGTAGAATGGTCATCTGTAGAACTGTCGTCTGTAGAACTGTCCTCTGTAGAACTGTCTTCTGTAGAACTGTCATATGTAGAACTGTCTTCTGTAGAACTGTCATCTGTAGAACTGTCGTCTGTAGAATGGTCATCTGTAGAATTGTCCTCTGTAGAACTGTCGTCTGTAGAACTGTCGTCCATAGAATGGTCGTCTGTAGAACTGTCCTCTGTAGAACTGTCGTCTGTAGAATGGTCCTTTGTAGAACTGTCGTCCATAGAACTGTCGTCTGTATAACTGTCCTCTGTAGAACTGTCGTCTGAAGAACTGTCCTCTGTAGAACTATCGTCTGTAAAACTGTCGTCTGTAGAACTGTCGTCTGTAGAATGGTCATCTGTAGAACTGTCCTCTGTAGAACTGTTGTCTGTAGAATGGTCTTCTGTAGAACTGTCGTCTGTAGAATTGTCCTCTGCAGAACTGTCGTCTGTAGAACTTTCGTCCATAGAACTGTCATCTGTAGAACTGTCTTATGTAGAACTGTCGTCTATAGAACTGTCGTCTGTAGAATGGTCATCTGTAGAACTGTCGTCTGTAGAACTGTCCTCTGTAGAACTGTCTTCTGTAGAACTGTCAACTGTAGAACTGTCGTTTGTAGAACTTTCGTCCATAGAACTGTCATCTGTAGAACTGTCTTCTGTAGAACTGTCGTCTATAGAACTGTCGTCTGTAGAATGGTCATCTGTAGAACTGTCGTCTGTAGAACTGTCCTCTGTAGAACTGTCTTTTGTAGAACTGTCATCTGTAGAACTGTCGTCTGTAGAATGGCCATCTGTAGAATGGTCCTCTGTAGAACTGTCGTCTGTAGAATGGTCCTCTGTAGAACTGTCGTCTGTAAAACTTTCGTCCATAGAACTGTCATCTGTAGAACTGTCGTCTGTAGAACTGTCATCTGTAGAACTGTCGTCTGTAGAACTGTCGTCTGTAGAATTGTCCTCTGTATAACTGTCGTCTGTAGAACTGTCGTCTGTAGAACTGTCATCTGTAGAACTGTCCTCTGTAGAAGGGTCATCTGTAGAACTGTCTTCTGTAGAACTGTCGTCTATAGAACTGTCGTCTGTAGAATGGTCATCTGTAGAACTGTCCTCTGTAGAACTGTCTTCTGTAGAACTGTCATCTGTAGAACTGTCGTCTGTAGAATGGTCCTCTGTAGAACTGTCTTCTGTAAACTGTCATCTGTAGAACTGTCGTCTGTAGAATGGTCCTCTGTAGAACTGTCTTCTGTAGAACTGTCATCTGTAACTGTCGTCTGTAGAACTGTCGTCTGTAGAACTGTCTTCTGTAGAACTGTCCTCTGTAGTACTGTCGTCTGTAGAATGGTCGTCTGTAGAACTGTCCTTTGTAGAATGTCGTCTGTAGAACTGTCGTCTGTAGAATGGGCCTCTGTAAAACTGTCCTCTGTAGAACTGTCGTCTGTAGAACTGTCGTCTGTAGAACTGTCGTCTGTAGAACTGTCGTCTGTAGAACTGTCGTCTATAGAATGGTCCTCTGTATAACTGTCGTCCGTAGAACTGTCTTCTGTAGAACTGTCCTCTGTAGAACTGTCGTCTGTAGAATGGTCCTCTGTAGAATGGTCGTCTGTAGAACTGTCGTCTGTAGAACTGTCATCTGTAGAAGGGTCCTCTGTAGAACTGTCCTCTGTAGAACTGTCGTCTGTATAACTATCGTCTGTGGAACTGTCGTCTGTAAAATGGTCCTCTGTAGAACTGTCTTCTGTAGAACTGTCCTCTGTACAACTGTCTTCTGTAGAACTGTCGTCTGTAAAACTGTCGTCTGTAGAATGGTCCTCTGTAGAACTGTCTTCTGTAGAACTGTCGTCTATAGAACTGTCGTCTGTAGAATGGTCATCTGTAGAACTGTCGTCTGTAGAACTGTCCTCTGTAGAACTGTCTTCTGTAGAACTGTCCTCTGTAGAACTGTCTTCTGTAGAACTGTCTTCTGTAGAACTGTCATCTGTAGAACTATCGTCTGTAGAACTGTCGTCTGTAAAATGGTCCTCTGTAGAACTGTCTTCTGTATAATTGTCCTCTGTAGAACTGTCTTCTGTAGAACTGTCATCTGTAGAACTGTCGTCTGTAGAATGGTTATCTGTAGAACTGTCTTCTGTAGAACTGTCGTCTGTAGAACTGTCGTCTGTAAAATGGTCCTCTGTAGAACTGTCTTCTGTATAATTGTCCTCTGTAGAACTGTCTTCTGTAGAACTGTCATCTGTAGAACTGTCGTCTGTAGAAGTGTCGTCTTTAGAATGGTCCTCTGTAGAACTGTCTCCTGTAGAACTATCGTCTGTAGAACTGTCGTCTGTAGAACTGTCCTCTGTAGAACTGTCTTCTGTAGAATGGTCCCCTGTAGAACTGTCTTCTGTAGAACTGTCGTCTGTAGAACTGTCATCTGTAGAACTGTCGTCTGTAGAATGGTCATCTGTAGAACTGTCTTCTGTAGAACTGTCGTCTGTAGAACTGTCGTCTGTAGAATGGTCCTCTGTAGAACTGTCTTCTGTAGAACTGTCGTCTATAGAACTGTCGTCTGTAGAATGGTCATCTGTAGAACTGTCGTCTGTAGAACTGTCCTCTGTAGAACTGTCATCTGTAGAACTGTCGTCTGTAAAATGGTCATCTGTAGAACTGTCGTCTGTAGAACTGTCCTTTGTAGAACTGTCTTCTGTAGAACTGTCTTCTGTAGAACTGTCATCTGTAGAATGGTCCACTGTAGAACTGTATTTTGTAGAACTGTCATCTGTAGAACTGTCGTCTGTAGAATGGTCAACTGTAGAACTGTCGTCTGTAGAACTGTCCTCTGTAGAACTGTCTTCTGTAGAACTGTCATCTGTTGAACTGTCGTCTGTAGAATGGTCATCTGTAGAACTTTCGTCTGTAGAACTATCCTCTGTAGAACTGTCTTCTGTAGAACTGTCCTCTGTAGAACTGTCATCTGTAGAATGGTCATCTGTAGAACTGTCTTCTGTAGAACTGTCATCTGTAGAACTGTCGTCTGTAGAATGGTCATCTGTAGAACTGTCATCTGTAGAACTGTCCTCTGTAGAACTGTCTTCTGTAGAACTGTCATCTGTAGAACTGTCGTCTGTAGAATGGTCATCTGTAGATCTGTCCTCTGTAGAACTGTCATCTGTAGAACTGTCGTCTGTATAATGGTCGTCTGTAGAACTGTCCTCTGTAGAATGTCGTCTGTAGAACTGTCGTCTATAGAACTGTCGTCTGTGGAATGGTCATCTGTAGAACTGTCGTCTGTAGAATGGTCATCTGTAGAACTGTCGTCTGTAGAACTGTCCTCTGTAGAACTGTCTTCTGTAGAACTGTCATCTGTAGAACTGTCGTCTGTAGAATGGTCATCTGTAGATCTGTCCTCTGTAGAACTGTCATCTGTAGAACTGTCATCTGTAGAATGGTCGTCTGTAGAACTGTCCTCTGTAGAATGTCGTCTGTAGAATGGTCCTCTGTAGAACTGTCGTCTGTAGATCTGTCGTCTGTAGAATGGTCCTCTGTGGAACTGTCGTCCATAGAACTGTCGTCTGTAGAACTGTCGTCTGTAGAACTGTCGTCTGTAGAACTGTAGTCTGTAGAATTGTCCTCTGTATAACTGTCGTCTGTAGAACTGTCATCTGTAGAACTGTCATCTGTAGAACTGTCCTCTGTAGAAGGGTCCTCTGTAGAACTGTCCTCTGTAGAACTGTCGTCTTTAGAATGGTCCTCTGTAGAACTGTCGTCTGTAGAACTGTCGTTTATAGAACTGTCGTCTGTAGAATGGTCATCTGTAGAACTGTCGTCTGTAGAACTGTCCTCTGTAGAACTGTTTTCTGTAGAACTGTCATCTGTAGAACTGTCTTCTGTAGAACTGTCGTCTATAGAAGTGTCGTCTGTAGAATGGTCATCTGTAGAAATGTCGTCTGTAGAACTGTCCTCTGTAGAACTGTCTTCTGTAGAACTGTCATCTGTAGAACTGTCTTCTGTAGAACTGTCATCTGTAGAACTCTCGTCTGTAGAATGGTCATCTGTAGAATTGTCCTCTGTAGAACTGTCGTCTGTAGAACTGTCGTCCATAGAATGGTCGTCTGTAGAACTGTCCTCTGTAGAACTGTCGTCTGTAGAATGGTCCTTTGTAGAACTGTCGTCCATATAACTGTCATCTGTAGAACTGTCGTCTGTAGAACTGTCGTCTGAAGAACTGTCCTCTGTAGAACTATCGTCTGTAAAACTGTCGTCTGTAGAACTGTCGTCTGTAGAATGGTCATCTGTAGAACTGTCCTCTGTAGAACTGTCGTCTGTAGAATGGTCCTCTGTAGAACTGTCGTCTGTAGAATGGTCCTCTGTAGAACTGTCGTCTGTAGAACTTTCGTCCATAGAACTGTCATCTGTAGAACTGTCTTCTGTAGAACTGTCGTCTATAGAACTGTCGTCTGTAGAATGGTCATCTGTAGAACTGTCGTCTGTAGAACTGTCCTCTGTAGAACTGTCTTCTGTAGAACTGTCATCTGTAGAACTGTCGTTTGTAGAACTTTCGTCCATAGAACTGTGATCTGTAGAACTGTCTTCTGTAGAACTGTCGTCTATAGAACTGTCGTCTGTAGAATGGTCATCTGTAGAACTGTCGTCTGTAGAACTGTCCTCTGTAGAACTGTCTTCTGTAGAACTGTCATCTGTAGAACTGTCGTCTGTAGAATGGTCATCTGTAAAATGGTCCTCTGTAGAACTGTCGTCTGTAGAACTTTCGTCCATAGAACTGTCATCTGTAAAACTGTCGTCTGTAGAACTGTCATCTGTAGAACTGTCGTCTGTAGAACTGTCGTCTGTAGAATTGTCCTCTGTATAACTGTCGTCTGTAGAACTGTCGTCTGTAGAACTGTCATCTGTAGAACTGTCCTCTGTAGAAGGGTCATCTGTAGAATTGTCTTCTGTAGAACTGTCCTCTGTAGAACTGTCATCTGTAGAATGGTCGTCTGTAGAACTGTCTTCTGTAGAACTGTCATCTGTAGAACTGTCGTCTGTAGAATGGTCATCTGTAGAACTGTCGTCTGTAGAACTGTCCTCTGTAGAACTGTCTTCTGTAGAACTGTCATCTGTAGAACTGTCGTCTGTAGAATGGTCATCTGTAGATCTGTCCTCTGTAGAACTGTCATCTGTAGAACTGTCGTCTGTGGAATGGTCATCTGTAGAAATGTCGTCTATAAAACTGTCGTCTGTGGAATGGTCATCTGTAGAAATGTCGTCTGTAGAATGGTCATCTGTAGAACTGTCGTCTGTAGAACTGTCCTCTGTAGAACTGTCTTCTGTAGAACTGTCATCTGTAGAACTGTCGTCTGTAGAATGGTCATCTGTAGATCTGTCCTCTGTAGAACTGTCATCTGTAGAACTGTCATCTGTAGAATGGTCGTCTGTAAAACTGTCCTCTGTAGAATGTCGTCTGTAGAATGGTCCTCTGTAGAACTGTCGTCTGTAGATCTGTCGTCTGTAGAATGGTCCTCTGTGGAACTGTCGTCCATAGAACTGTCGTCTGTAGAACTGTCGTCTGTAGAACTGTCGTCTGTAGAACTGTAGTCTGTAGAATTGTCCTCTGTATAACTGTCGTCTGTAGAACTGTCATCTGTAGAACTGTCATCTGTAGAACTGTCCTCTGTAGAAGGGTCCTCTGTAGAACTGTCCTCTGTAGAACTGTCGTCTTTAGAATGGTCCTCTGTAGAACTGTCGTCTGTAGAACTGTCGTTTATAGAACTGTCGTCTGTAGAATGGTCATCTGTAGAACTGTCGTCTGTAGAACTGTCCTTTGTAGAACTGTCTTCTGTAGAACTGTCTTCTGTAGAACTGTCATCTGTAGAATGGTCCACTGTAGAACTGTATTTTGTAGAACTGTCATCTGTAGAACTGTCGTCTGTAGAATGGTCAACTGTAGAACTGTCGTCTGTAGAACTGTCCTCTGTAGAACTGTCTTCTGTAGAACTGTCATCTGTTGAACTGTCGTCTGTAGAATGGTCATCTGTAGAACTTTCGTCTGTAGAACTATCCTCTGTAGAACTGTCTTCTGTAGAACTGTCCTCTGTAGAACTGTCATCTGTAGAATGGTCATCTGTAGAACTGTCTTCTGTAGAACTGTCATCTGTAGAACTGTCGTCTGTAGAATGGTCATCTGTAGAACTGTCATCTGTAGAACTGTCCTCTGTAGAACTGTCTTCTGTAGAACTGTCATCTGTAGAACTGTCGTCTGTAGAATGGTCATCTGTAGATCTGTCCTCTGTAGAACTGTCATCTGTAGAACTGTCGTCTGTATAATGGTCGTCTGTAGAACTGTCCTCTGTAGAATGTCGTCTGTAGAACTGTCGTCTATAGAACTGTCGTCTGTGGAATGGTCATCTGTAGAACTGTCGTCTGTAGAATGGTCATCTGTAGAACTGTCGTCTGTAGAACTGTCCTCTGTAGAACTGTCTTCTGTAGAACTGTCATCTGTAGAACTGTCGTCTGTAGAATGGTCATCTGTAGATCTGTCCTCTGTAGAACTGTCATCTGTAGAACTGTCATCTGTAGAATGGTCGTCTGTAGAACTGTCCTCTGTAGAATGTCGTCTGTAGAATGGTCCTCTGTAGAACTGTCGTCTGTAGATCTGTCGTCTGTAGAATGGTCCTCTGTGGAACTGTCGTCCATAGAACTGTCGTCTGTAGAACTGTCGTCTGTAGAACTGTCGTCTGTAGAACTGTAGTCTGTAGAATTGTCCTCTGTATAACTGTCGTCTGTAGAACTGTCATCTGTAGAACTGTCATCTGTAGAACTGTCCTCTGTAGAAGGGTCCTCTGTAGAACTGTCCTCTGTAGAACTGTCGTCTTTAGAATGGTCCTCTGTAGAACTGTCGTCTGTAGAACTGTCGTTTATAGAACTGTCGTCTGTAGAATGGTCATCTGTAGAACTGTCGTCTGTAGAACTGTCCTCTGTAGAACTGTTTTCTGTAGAACTGTCATCTGTAGAACTGTCTTCTGTAGAACTGTCGTCTATAGAAGTGTCGTCTGTAGAATGGTCATCTGTAGAAATGTCGTCTGTAGAACTGTCCTCTGTAGAACTGTCTTCTGTAGAACTGTCATCTGTAGAACTGTCTTCTGTAGAACTGTCATCTGTAGAACTCTCGTCTGTAGAATGGTCATCTGTAGAATTGTCCTCTGTAGAACTGTCGTCTGTAGAACTGTCGTCCATAGAATGGTCGTCTGTAGAACTGTCCTCTGTAGAACTGTCGTCTGTAGAATGGTCCTTTGTAGAACTGTCGTCCATATAACTGTCATCTGTAGAACTGTCGTCTGTAGAACTGTCGTCTGAAGAACTGTCCTCTGTAGAACTATCGTCTGTAAAACTGTCGTCTGTAGAACTGTCGTCTGTAGAATGGTCATCTGTAGAACTGTCCTCTGTAGAACTGTCGTCTGTAGAATGGTCCTCTGTAGAACTGTCGTCTGTAGAATGGTCCTCTGTAGAACTGTCGTCTGTAGAACTTTCGTCCATAGAACTGTCATCTGTAGAACTGTCTTCTGTAGAACTGTCGTCTATAGAACTGTCGTCTGTAGAATGGTCATCTGTAGAACTGTCGTCTGTAGAACTGTCCTCTGTAGAACTGTCTTCTGTAGAACTGTCATCTGTAGAACTGTCGTTTGTAGAACTTTCGTCCATAGAACTGTCATCTGTAGAACTGTCTTCTGTAGAACTGTCGTCTATAGAACTGTCGTCTGTAGAATGGTCATCTGTAGAACTGTCGTCTGTAGAACTGTCCTCTGTAGAACTGTCTTCTGTAGAACTGTCATCTGTAGAACTGTCGTCTGTAGAATGGTCATCTGTAAAATGGTCCTCTGTAGAACTGTCGTCTGTAGAACTTTCGTCCATAGAACTGTCATCTGTAAAACTGTCGTCTGTAGAACTGTCATCTGTAGAACTGTCGTCTGTAGAACTGTCGTCTGTAGAATTGTCCTCTGTATAACTGTCGTCTGTAGAACTGTCGTCTGTAGAACTGTCATCTGTAGAACTGTCCTCTGTAGAAGGGTCATCTGTAGAATTGTCTTCTGTAGAACTGTCCTCTGTAGAACTGTCATCTGTAGAATGGTCGTCTGTAGAACTGTCTTCTGTAGAACTGTCATCTGTAGAACTGTCGTCTGTAGAATGGTCATCTGTAGAACTGTCGTCTGTAGAACTGTCCTCTGTAGAACTGTCTTCTGTAGAACTGTCATCTGTAGAACTGTCGTCTGTAGAATGGTCATCTGTAGATCTGTCCTCTGTAGAACTGTCATCTGTAGAACTGTCGTCTGTGGAATGGTCATCTGTAGAAATGTCGTCTATAAAACTGTCGTCTGTGGAATGGTCATCTGTAGAAATGTCGTCTGTAGAATGGTCATCTGTAGAACTGTCGTCTGTAGAACTGTCCTCTGTAGAACTGTCTTCTGTAGAACTGTCATCTGTAGAACTGTCGTCTGTAGAATGGTCATCTGTAGATCTGTCCTCTGTAGAACTGTCATCTGTAGAACTGTCATCTGTAGAATGGTCGTCTGTAAAACTGTCCTCTGTAGAATGTCGTCTGTAGAATGGTCCTCTGTAGAACTGTCGTCTGTAGATCTGTCGTCTGTAGAATGGTCCTCTGTGGAACTGTCGTCCATAGAACTGTCGTCTGTAGAACTGTCGTCTGTAGAACTGTAGTCTGTAGAATTGTCCTCTGTATAACTGTCGTCTGTAGAACTGTCATCTGTAGAACTGTCATCTGTAGAACTGTCCTCTGTAGAAGGGTCCTCTGTAGAACTGTCCTCTGTAGAACTGTCGTCTGTAGAATGGTCCTCTGTAGAACTGTCGTCTGTAGAACTGTCGTTTATAGAACTGTCGTCTGTAGAATGGTCATCTGTAGAACTGTCGTCTGTAGAACTGTCCTCTGTAGAACTGTCATCTGTAGAACTGTCTTCTGTAGAACTGTCGTCTATAGAAGTGTCGTCTGTAGAATGGTCATCTGTAGAACTGTCGTCTGTAGAACTGTCCTCTGTAGAACTGTCTTCTGTAGAACTGTCATATGTAGAACTGTCTTCTGTAGAACTGTCATCTGTAGAACTGTCGTCTGTAGAATGGTCATCTGTAGAATTGTCCTCTGTAGAACTGTCGTCTGTAGAACTGTCGTCCATAGAATGGTCGTCTGTAGAACTGTCCTCTGTAGAACTGTCGTCTGTAGAATGGTCCTTTGTAGAACTGTCGTCCATAGAACTGTCGTCTGTATAACTGTCCTCTGTAGAACTGTCGTCTGAAGAACTGTCCTCTGTAGAACTATCGTCTGTAAAACTGTCGTCTGTAGAACTGTCGTCTGTAGAATGGTCATCTGTAGAACTGTCCTCTGTAGAACTGTCGTCTGTAGAATGGTCTTCTGTAGAACTGTCGTCTGTAGAATTGTCCTCTGCAGAACTGTCGTCTGTAGAACTTTCGTCCATAGAACTGTCATCTGTAGAACTGTCTTATGTAGAACTGTCGTCTATAGAACTGTCGTCTGTAGAATGGTCATCTGTAGAACTGTCGTCTGTAGAACTGTCCTCTGTAGAACTGTCTTCTGTAGAACTGTCATCTGTAGAACTGTCGTTTGTAGAACTGTCGTCTGTAGAATGGTCATCTGTAAAATGGTCCTCTGTAGAACTGTCGTCTGTAGAACTTTCGTCCATAGAACTGTCATCTGTAAAACTGTCGTCTGTAGAACTGTCATCTGTAGAACTGTCGTCTGTAGAACTGTCGTCTGTAGAATTGTCCTCTGTATAACTGTCGTCTGTAGAACTGTCGTCTGTAGAACTGTCATCTGTAGAACTGTCCTCTGTAGAAGGGTCATCTGTAGAATTGTCTTCTGTAGAACTGTCCTCTGTAGAACTGTCATCTGTAGAATGGTCGTCTGTAGAACTGTCTTCTGTAGAACTGTCATCTGTAGAACTGTCGTCTGTAGAATGGTCATCTGTAGAACTGTCGTCTGTAGAACTGTCCTCTGTAGAACTGTCTTCTGTAGAACTGTCATCTGTAGAACTGTCGTCTGTAGAATGGTCATCTGTAGATCTGTCCTCTGTAGAACTGTCATCTGTAGAACTGTCGTCTGTAGAATGGTCGTCTGTAGAACTGTCGTCTATAAAACTGTCGTCTGTGGAATGGTCATCTGTAGAAATGTCGTCTGTAGAATGGTCATCTGTAGAACTGTCGTCTGTAGAACTGTCCTCTGTAGAACTGTCTTCTGTAGAACTGTCATCTGTAGAACTGTCGTCTGTAGAATGGTCATCTGTAGATCTGTCCTCTGTAGAACTGTCATCTGTAGAACTGTCATCTGTAGAATGGTCGTCTGTAAAACTGTCCTCTGTAGAATGTCGTCTGTAGAATGGTCATCTGTAGAACTGTCCTCTGTAGAACTGTCGTCTGTAGAATGGTCTTCTGTAGAACTGTCGTCTGTAGAATTGTCCTCTGCAGAACTGTCGTCTGTAGAACTTTCGTCCATAGAACTGTCATCTGTAGAACTGTCTTATGTAGAACTGTCGTCTATAGAACTGTCGTCTGTAGAATGGTCATCTGTAGAACTGTCGTCTGTAGAACTGTCCTCTGTAGAACTGTCTTCTGTAGAACTGTCATCTGTAGAACTGTCGTTTGTAGAACTGTCGTCTGTAGAATGGTCATCTGTAAAATGGTCCTCTGTAGAACTGTCGTCTGTAGAACTTTCGTCCATAGAACTGTCATCTGTAAAACTGTCGTCTGTAGAACTGTCATCTGTAGAACTGTCGTCTGTAGAACTGTCGTCTGTAGAATTGTCCTCTGTATAACTGTCGTCTGTAGAACTGTCGTCTGTAGAACTGTCATCTGTAGAACTGTCCTCTGTAGAAGGGTCATCTGTAGAATTGTCTTCTGTAGAACTGTCCTCTGTAGAACTGTCATCTGTAGAATGGTCGTCTGTAGAACTGTCTTCTGTAGAACTGTCATCTGTAGAACTGTCGTCTGTAGAATGGTCATCTGTAGAACTGTCGTCTGTAGAACTGTCCTCTGTAGAACTGTCTTCTGTAGAACTGTCATCTGTAGAACTGTCGTCTGTAGAATGGTCATCTGTAGATCTGTCCTCTGTAGAACTGTCATCTGTAGAACTGTCGTCTGTAGAATGGTCGTCTGTAGAACTGTCGTCTATAAAACTGTCGTCTGTGGAATGGTCATCTGTAGAAATGTCGTCTGTAGAATGGTCATCTGTAGAACTGTCGTCTGTAGAACTGTCCTCTGTAGAACTGTCTTCTGTAGAACTGTCATCTGTAGAACTGTCGTCTGTAGAATGGTCATCTGTAGATCTGTCCTCTGTAGAACTGTCATCTGTAGAACTGTCATCTGTAGAATGGTCGTCTGTAAAACTGTCCTCTGTAGAATGTCGTCTGTAGAATGGTCCTCTGTAGAACTGTCGTCTGTAGATCTGTCGTCTGTAGAATGGTCCTCTGTGGAACTGTCGTCCATAGAACTGTCGTCTGTAGAACTGTCGTCTGTAGAACTGTAGTCTGTAGAATTGTCCTCTGTATAACTGTCGTCTGTAGAACTGTCATCTGTAGAACTGTCATCTGTAGAACTGTCCTCTGTAGAAGGGTCCTCTGTAGAACTGTCCTCTGTAGAACTGTCGTCTGTAGAATGGTCCTCTGTAGAACTGTCGTCTGTAGAACTGTCGTTTATAGAACTGTCGTCTGTAGAATGGTCATCTGTAGAACTGTCGTCTGTAGAACTGTCCTCTGTAGAACTGTCATCTGTAGAACTGTCTTCTGTAGAACTGTCGTCTATAGAAGTGTCGTCTGTAGAATGGTCATCTGTAGAACTGTCGTCTGTAGAACTGTCCTCTGTAGAACTGTCTTCTGTAGAACTGTCATATGTAGAACTGTCTTCTGTAGAACTGTCATCTGTAGAACTGTCGTCTGTAGAATGGTCATCTGTAGAATTGTCCTCTGTAGAACTGTCGTCTGTAGAACTGTCGTCCATAGAATGGTCGTCTGTAGAACTGTCCTCTGTAGAACTGTCGTCTGTAGAATGGTCCTTTGTAGAACTGTCGTCCATAGAACTGTCGTCTGTATAACTGTCCTCTGTAGAACTGTCGTCTGAAGAACTGTCCTCTGTAGAACTATCGTCTGTAAAACTGTCGTCTGTAGAACTGTCGTCTGTAGAATGGTCATCTGTAGAACTGTCCTCTGTAGAACTGTCGTCTGTAGAATGGTCTTCTGTAGAACTGTCGTCTGTAGAATTGTCCTCTGCAGAACTGTCGTCTGTAGAACTTTCGTCCATAGAACTGTCATCTGTAGAACTGTCTTATGTAGAACTGTCGTCTATAGAACTGTCGTCTGTAGAATGGTCATCTGTAGAACTGTCGTCTGTAGAACTGTCCTCTGTAGAACTGTCTTCTGTAGAACTGTCATCTGTAGAACTGTCGTTTGTAGAACTTTCGTCCATAGAACTGTCATCTGTAGAACTGTCTTCTGTAGAACTGTCGTCTATAGAACTGTCGTCTGTAGAATGGTCATCTGTAGAACTGTCGTCTGTAGAACTGTCCTCTGTAGAACTGTCTTTTGTAGAACTGTCATCTGTAGAACTGTCGTCTGTAGAATGGCCATCTGTAGAATGGTCCTCTGTAGAACTGTCGTCTGTAGAATGGTCCTCTGTAGAACTGTCGTCTGTAAAACTTTCGTCCATAGAACTGTCATCTGTAGAACTGTCGTCTGTAGAACTGTCATCTGTAGAACTGTCGTCTGTAGAACTGTCGTCTGTAGAATTGTCCTCTGTATAACTGTCGTCTGTAGAACTGTCGTCTGTAGAACTGTCATCTGTAGAACTGTCCTCTGTAGAAGGGTCATCTGTAGAACTGTCTTCTGTAGAACTGTCGTCTATAGAACTGTCGTCTGTAGAATGGTCATCTGTAGAACTGTCCTCTGTAGAACTGTCTTCTGTAGAACTGTCATCTGTAGAACTGTCGTCTGTAGAATGGTCCTCTGTAGAACTGTCTTCTGTAAACTGTCATCTGTAGAACTGTCGTCTGTAGAATGGTCCTCTGTAGAACTGTCTTCTGTAGAACTGTCATCTGTAACTGTCGTCTGTAGAACTGTCGTCTGTAGAACTGTCTTCTGTAGAACTGTCCTCTGTAGTACTGTCGTCTGTAGAATGGTCGTCTGTAGAACTGTCCTTTGTAGAATGTCGTCTGTAGAACTGTCGTCTGTAGAATGGGCCTCTGTAAAACTGTCCTCTGTAGAACTGTCGTCTGTAGAACTGTCGTCTGTAGAACTGTCGTCTGTAGAACTGTCGTCTGTAGAACTGTCGTCTATAGAATGGTCCTCTGTATAACTGTCGTCCGTAGAACTGTCTTCTGTAGAACTGTCCTCTGTAGAACTGTCGTCTGTAGAATGGTCCTCTGTAGAATGGTCGTCTGTAGAACTGTCGTCTGTAGAACTGTCATCTGTAGAAGGGTCCTCTGTAGAACTGTCCTCTGTAGAACTGTCGTCTGTATAACTATCGTCTGTGGAACTGTCGTCTGTAAAATGGTCCTCTGTAGAACTGTCTTCTGTAGAACTGTCCTCTGTACAACTGTCTTCTGTAGAACTGTCGTCTGTAAAACTGTCGTCTGTAGAATGGTCCTCTGTAGAACTGTCTTCTGTAGAACTGTCGTCTATAGAACTGTCGTCTGTAGAATGGTCATCTGTAGAACTGTCGTCTGTAGAACTGTCCTCTGTAGAACTGTCTTCTGTAGAACTGTCCTCTGTAGAACTGTCTTCTGTAGAACTGTCTTCTGTAGAACTGTCATCTGTAGAACTATCGTCTGTAGAACTGTCGTCTGTAAAATGGTCCTCTGTAGAACTGTCTTCTGTATAATTGTCCTCTGTAGAACTGTCTTCTGTAGAACTGTCATCTGTAGAACTGTCGTCTGTAGAATGGTTATCTGTAGAACTGTCTTCTGTAGAACTGTCGTCTGTAGAACTGTCGTCTGTAAAATGGTCCTCTGTAGAACTGTCTTCTGTATAATTGTCCTCTGTAGAACTGTCTTCTGTAGAACTGTCATCTGTAGAACTGTCGTCTGTAGAAGTGTCGTCTTTAGAATGGTCCTCTGTAGAACTGTCTCCTGTAGAACTATCGTCTGTAGAACTGTCGTCTGTAGAACTGTCCTCTGTAGAACTGTCTTCTGTAGAATGGTCCCCTGTAGAACTGTCTTCTGTAGAACTGTCGTCTGTAGAACTGTCATCTGTAGAACTGTCGTCTGTAGAATGGTCATCTGTAGAACTGTCTTCTGTAGAACTGTCGTCTGTAGAACTGTCGTCTGTAGAATGGTCCTCTGTAGAACTGTCTTCTGTAGAACTGTCGTCTATAGAACTGTCGTCTGTAGAATGGTCATCTGTAGAACTGTCGTCTGTAGAACTGTCCTCTGTAGAACTGTCATCTGTAGAACTGTCGTCTGTAAAATGGTCATCTGTAGAACTGTCGTCTGTAGAACTGTCCTTTGTAGAACTGTCTTCTGTAGAACTGTCTTCTGTAGAACTGTCATCTGTAGAATGGTCCACTGTAGAACTGTATTTTGTAGAACTGTCATCTGTAGAACTGTCGTCTGTAGAATGGTCAACTGTAGAACTGTCGTCTGTAGAACTGTCCTCTGTAGAACTGTCTTCTGTAGAACTGTCATCTGTTGAACTGTCGTCTGTAGAATGGTCATCTGTAGAACTTTCGTCTGTAGAACTATCCTCTGTAGAACTGTCTTCTGTAGAACTGTCCTCTGTAGAACTGTCATCTGTAGAATGGTCATCTGTAGAACTGTCTTCTGTAGAACTGTCATCTGTAGAACTGTCGTCTGTAGAATGGTCATCTGTAGAACTGTCATCTGTAGAACTGTCCTCTGTAGAACTGTCTTCTGTAGAACTGTCATCTGTAGAACTGTCGTCTGTAGAATGGTCATCTGTAGATCTGTCCTCTGTAGAACTGTCATCTGTAGAACTGTCGTCTGTATAATGGTCGTCTGTAGAACTGTCCTCTGTAGAATGTCGTCTGTAGAACTGTCGTCTATAGAACTGTCGTCTGTGGAATGGTCATCTGTAGAACTGTCGTCTGTAGAATGGTCATCTGTAGAACTGTCGTCTGTAGAACTGTCCTCTGTAGAACTGTCTTCTGTAGAACTGTCATCTGTAGAACTGTCGTCTGTAGAATGGTCATCTGTAGATCTGTCCTCTGTAGAACTGTCATCTGTAGAACTGTCATCTGTAGAATGGTCGTCTGTAGAACTGTCCTCTGTAGAATGTCGTCTGTAGAATGGTCCTCTGTAGAACTGTCGTCTGTAGATCTGTCGTCTGTAGAATGGTCCTCTGTGGAACTGTCGTCCATAGAACTGTCGTCTGTAGAACTGTCGTCTGTAGAACTGTCGTCTGTAGAACTGTAGTCTGTAGAATTGTCCTCTGTATAACTGTCGTCTGTAGAACTGTCATCTGTAGAACTGTCATCTGTAGAACTGTCCTCTGTAGAAGGGTCCTCTGTAGAACTGTCCTCTGTAGAACTGTCGTCTTTAGAATGGTCCTCTGTAGAACTGTCGTCTGTAGAACTGTCGTTTATAGAACTGTCGTCTGTAGAATGGTCATCTGTAGAACTGTCGTCTGTAGAACTGTCCTCTGTAGAACTGTTTTCTGTAGAACTGTCATCTGTAGAACTGTCTTCTGTAGAACTGTCGTCTATAGAAGTGTCGTCTGTAGAATGGTCATCTGTAGAAATGTCGTCTGTAGAACTGTCCTCTGTAGAACTGTCTTCTGTAGAACTGTCATCTGTAGAACTGTCTTCTGTAGAACTGTCATCTGTAGAACTCTCGTCTGTAGAATGGTCATCTGTAGAATTGTCCTCTGTAGAACTGTCGTCTGTAGAACTGTCGTCCATAGAATGGTCGTCTGTAGAACTGTCCTCTGTAGAACTGTCGTCTGTAGAATGGTCCTTTGTAGAACTGTCGTCCATATAACTGTCATCTGTAGAACTGTCGTCTGTAGAACTGTCGTCTGAAGAACTGTCCTCTGTAGAACTATCGTCTGTAAAACTGTCGTCTGTAGAACTGTCGTCTGTAGAATGGTCATCTGTAGAACTGTCCTCTGTAGAACTGTCGTCTGTAGAATGGTCCTCTGTAGAACTGTCGTCTGTAGAATGGTCCTCTGTAGAACTGTCGTCTGTAGAACTTTCGTCCATAGAACTGTCATCTGTAGAACTGTCTTCTGTAGAACTGTCGTCTATAGAACTGTCGTCTGTAGAATGGTCATCTGTAGAACTGTCGTCTGTAGAACTGTCCTCTGTAGAACTGTCTTCTGTAGAACTGTCATCTGTAGAACTGTCGTTTGTAGAACTTTCGTCCATAGAACTGTCATCTGTAGAACTGTCTTCTGTAGAACTGTCGTCTATAGAACTGTCGTCTGTAGAATGGTCATCTGTAGAACTGTCGTCTGTAGAACTGTCCTCTGTAGAACTGTCTTCTGTAGAACTGTCATCTGTAGAACTGTCGTCTGTAGAATGGTCATCTGTAAAATGGTCCTCTGTAGAACTGTCGTCTGTAGAACTTTCGTCCATAGAACTGTCATCTGTAAAACTGTCGTCTGTAGAACTGTCATCTGTAGAACTGTCGTCTGTAGAACTGTCGTCTGTAGAATTGTCCTCTGTATAACTGTCGTCTGTAGAACTGTCGTCTGTAGAACTGTCATCTGTAGAACTGTCCTCTGTAGAAGGGTCATCTGTAGAATTGTCTTCTGTAGAACTGTCCTCTGTAGAACTGTCATCTGTAGAATGGTCGTCTGTAGAACTGTCTTCTGTAGAACTGTCATCTGTAGAACTGTCGTCTGTAGAATGGTCATCTGTAGAACTGTCGTCTGTAGAACTGTCCTCTGTAGAACTGTCTTCTGTAGAACTGTCATCTGTAGAACTGTCGTCTGTAGAATGGTCATCTGTAGATCTGTCCTCTGTAGAACTGTCATCTGTAGAACTGTCGTCTGTAGAATGGTCGTCTGTAGAACTGTCGTCTATAAAACTGTCGTCTGTGGAATGGTCATCTGTAGAAATGTCGTCTGTAGAATGGTCATCTGTAGAACTGTCGTCTGTAGAACTGTCCTCTGTAGAACTGTCTTCTGTAGAACTGTCATCTGTAGAACTGTCGTCTGTAGAATGGTCATCTGTAGATCTGTCCTCTGTAGAACTGTCATCTGTAGAACTGTCATCTGTAGAATGGTCGTCTGTAAAACTGTCCTCTGTAGAATGTCGTCTGTAGAATGGTCCTCTGTAGAACTGTCGTCTGTAGATCTGTCGTCTGTAGAATGGTCCTCTGTGGAACTGTCGTCCATAGAACTGTCGTCTGTAGAACTGTCGTCTGTAGAACTGTAGTCTGTAGAATTGTCCTCTGTATAACTGTCGTCTGTAGAACTGTCATCTGTAGAACTGTCATCTGTAGAACTGTCCTCTGTAGAAGGGTCCTCTGTAGAACTGTCCTCTGTAGAACTGTCGTCTGTAGAATGGTCCTCTGTAGAACTGTCGTCTGTAGAACTGTCGTTTATAGAACTGTCGTCTGTAGAATGGTCATCTGTAGAACTGTCGTCTGTAGAACTGTCCTCTGTAGAACTGTCATCTGTAGAACTGTCTTCTGTAGAACTGTCGTCTATAGAAGTGTCGTCTGTAGAATGGTCATCTGTAGAACTGTCGTCTGTAGAACTGTCCTCTGTAGAACTGTCTTCTGTAGAACTGTCATATGTAGAACTGTCTTCTGTAGAACTGTCATCTGTAGAACTGTCGTCTGTAGAATGGTCATCTGTAGAATTGTCCTCTGTAGAACTGTCGTCTGTAGAACTGTCGTCCATAGAATGGTCGTCTGTAGAACTGTCCTCTGTAGAACTGTCGTCTGTAGAATGGTCCTTTGTAGAACTGTCGTCCATAGAACTGTCGTCTGTATAACTGTCCTCTGTAGAACTGTCGTCTGAAGAACTGTCCTCTGTAGAACTATCGTCTGTAAAACTGTCGTCTGTAGAACTGTCGTCTGTAGAATGGTCATCTGTAGAACTGTCCTCTGTAGAACTGTCGTCTGTAGAATGGTCTTCTGTAGAACTGTCGTCTGTAGAATTGTCCTCTGCAGAACTGTCGTCTGTAGAACTTTCGTCCATAGAACTGTCATCTGTAGAACTGTCTTATGTAGAACTGTCGTCTATAGAACTGTCGTCTGTAGAATGGTCATCTGTAGAACTGTCGTCTGTAGAACTGTCCTCTGTAGAACTGTCTTCTGTAGAACTGTCATCTGTAGAACTGTCGTTTGTAGAACTTTCGTCCATAGAACTGTCATCTGTAGAACTGTCTTCTGTAGAACTGTCGTCTATAGAACTGTCGTCTGTAGAATGGTCATCTGTAGAACTGTCGTCTGTAGAACTGTCCTCTGTAGAACTGTCTTTTGTAGAACTGTCATCTGTAGAACTGTCGTCTGTAGAATGGCCATCTGTAGAATGGTCCTCTGTAGAACTGTCGTCTGTAGAATGGTCCTCTGTAGAACTGTCGTCTGTAAAACTTTCGTCCATAGAACTGTCATCTGTAGAACTGTCGTCTGTAGAACTGTCATCTGTAGAACTGTCGTCTGTAGAACTGTCGTCTGTAGAATTGTCCTCTGTATAACTGTCGTCTGTAGAACTGTCGTCTGTAGAACTGTCATCTGTAGAACTGTCCTCTGTAGAAGGGTCATCTGTAGAACTGTCTTCTGTAGAACTGTCGTCTATAGAACTGTCGTCTGTAGAATGGTCATCTGTAGAACTGTCCTCTGTAGAACTGTCTTCTGTAGAACTGTCATCTGTAGAACTGTCGTCTGTAGAATGGTCCTCTGTAGAACTGTCTTCTGTAAACTGTCATCTGTAGAACTGTCGTCTGTAGAATGGTCCTCTGTAGAACTGTCTTCTGTAGAACTGTCATCTGTAACTGTCGTCTGTAGAACTGTCGTCTGTAGAACTGTCTTCTGTAGAACTGTCCTCTGTAGTACTGTCGTCTGTAGAATGGTCGTCTGTAGAACTGTCCTTTGTAGAATGTCGTCTGTAGAACTGTCGTCTGTAGAATGGGCCTCTGTAAAACTGTCCTCTGTAGAACTGTCGTCTGTAGAACTGTCGTCTGTAGAACTGTCGTCTGTAGAACTGTCGTCTGTAGAACTGTCGTCTATAGAATGGTCCTCTGTATAACTGTCGTCCGTAGAACTGTCTTCTGTAGAACTGTCCTCTGTAGAACTGTCGTCTGTAGAATGGTCCTCTGTAGAATGGTCGTCTGTAGAACTGTCGTCTGTAGAACTGTCATCTGTAGAAGGGTCCTCTGTAGAACTGTCCTCTGTAGAACTGTCGTCTGTATAACTATCGTCTGTGGAACTGTCGTCTGTAAAATGGTCCTCTGTAGAACTGTCTTCTGTAGAACTGTCCTCTGTACAACTGTCTTCTGTAGAACTGTCGTCTGTAAAACTGTCGTCTGTAGAATGGTCCTCTGTAGAACTGTCTTCTGTAGAACTGTCGTCTATAGAACTGTCGTCTGTAGAATGGTCATCTGTAGAACTGTCGTCTGTAGAACTGTCCTCTGTAGAACTGTCTTCTGTAGAACTGTCCTCTGTAGAACTGTCTTCTGTAGAACTGTCTTCTGTAGAACTGTCATCTGTAGAACTATCGTCTGTAGAACTGTCGTCTGTAAAATGGTCCTCTGTAGAACTGTCTTCTGTATAATTGTCCTCTGTAGAACTGTCTTCTGTAGAACTGTCATCTGTAGAACTGTCGTCTGTAGAATGGTTATCTGTAGAACTGTCTTCTGTAGAACTGTCGTCTGTAGAACTGTCATCTGTAGAATGGTCCTCTGTAGAACTGTCTTCTGTAGAACTGTCGTCTATAGAACTGTCGTCTGTAGAATGGTCATCTGTAGAACTGTCCTCTGTAGAACTGTCTTCTGTAGAACTGTCATCTGTAGAACTGTCGTCTGTAGAAGTGTCGTCTTTAGAATGGTCCTCTGTAGAACTGTCTCCTGTAGAACTACCGTCTGTAGAACTGTCGTCTGTAGAATGGTCTTCTGTAGAACTGTCTTCTGTAGAACTGTCCTCTGAAGAACTGTCTTCTGTAGAACTGTCATCTGTAGAACTGTCGTCTGTAGAATGGTCATCTGTAGAACTGTCTTCTGTAGAACTGTCGTCTGTAGAACTGTCGTCTGTAGAATGGTCCTCTGTAGAACTGTCTTCTGTAGAACTGTCGTCTATAAAACTGTCGTCTGTAGAATGGTCATCTGTAGAACTGTCGTCTGTAGAACTGTCCTCTGTAGAACTGTCTTCTGTAGAATGGTCCCCTGTAGAACTGTCTTCTGTAGAACTGTCGTCTGTAGAACTGTCATCTGTAGAACTGTCGTCTGTAGAATGGTCATCTGTAGAACTGTCTTCTGTAGAACTGTCGTCTGTAGAACTGTCGTCTGTAGAATGGTCCTCTGTAGAACTGTCTTCTGTAGAACTGTCGTCTATAGAACTGTCGTCTGTAGAATGGTCATCTGTAGAACTGTCGTCTGTAGAACTGTCCTCTGTAGAACTGTCATCTGTAGAACTGTCGTCTGTAAAATGGTCATCTGTAGAACTGTCGTCTGTAGAACTGTCCTTTGTAGAACTGTCTTCTGTAGAACTGTCTTCTGTAGAACTGTCATCTGTAGAATGGTCCACTGTAGAACTGTATTTTGTAAAACTGTCATCTGTAGAACTGTCGTCTGTAGAATGGTCAACTGTAGAACTGTCGTCTGTAGAACTGTCCTCTGTAGAACTGTCTTCTGTAGAACTGTCATCTGTTGAACTGTCGTCTGTAGAATGGTCATCTGTAGAACTTTCGTCTGTAGAACTATCCTCTGTAGAACTGTCTTCTGTAGAACTGTCCTCTGTAGAACTGTCATCTGTAGAATGGTCATCTGTAGAACTGTCTTCTGTAGAACTGTCATCTGTAGAACTGTCGTCTGTAGAATGGTCATCTGTAGAACTGTCATCTGTAGAACTGTCCTCTGTAGAACTGTCTTCTGTAGAACTGTCATCTGTAGAACTGTCGTCTGTAGAATGGTCATCTGTAGATCTGTCCTCTGTAGAACTGTCATCTGTAGAACTGTCGTCTGTAGAATGGTCGTCTGTAGAACTGTCCTCTGTAGAATGTCGTCTGTAGAACTGTCGTCTATAGAACTGTCGTCTGTGGAATGGTCATCTGTAGAACTGTCGTCTGTAGAATGGTCATCTGTAGAACTGTCGTCTGTAGAACTGTCCTCTGTAGAACTGTCTTCTGTAGAACTGTCATCTGTAGAACTGTCGTCTGTAGAATGGTCATCTGTAGATCTGTCCTCTGTAGAACTGTCATCTGTAGATCTGTCATCTGTAGAATGGTCGTCTGTAGAACTGTCCTCTGTAGAATGTCGTCTGTAGAATGGTCTTCTATAGAACTGTCGTCTGTAGATCTGTCGTCTGTAGAATGGTCCTCTGTGGAACTGTCGTCCATAGAACTGTCGTCTGTAGAACTGTCGTCTGTAGAACTGTCGTCTGTAGAACTGTAGTCTGTAGAATTGTCCTCTGTATAACTGTCGTCTGTAGAACTGTCATCTGTAGAACTGTCATCTGTAGAACTGTCCTCTGTAGAAGGGTCCTCTGTAGAACTGTCCTCTGTAGAACTGTCGTCTTTAGAATGGTCCTCTGTAGAACTGTCGTCTGTAGAACTGTCGTTTATAGAACTGTCGTCTGTAGAATGGTCATCTGTAGAACTGTCGTCTGTAGAACTGTCCTCTGTAGAACTGTTTTCTGTAGAACTGTCATCTGTAGAACTGTCTTCTGTAGAACTGTCGTCTATAGAAGTGTCGTCTGTAGAATGGTCATCTGTAGAACTGTCGTCTGTAGAACTGTCCTCTGTAGAACTGTCTTCTGTAGAACTGTCATCTGTAGAACTGTCTTCTGTAGAACTGTCATCTGTAGAACTGTCGTCTGTAGAATGGTCATCTGTAGAATTGTCATCTGTAGAACTGTCCTCTGTAGAACTGTCTTCTGTAGAACTGTCATCTGTAGAACTGTCGTCTGTAGAATGGTCCTCTGTAGAACTGTCTTCTGTAGAACTGTCATCTGTAGAACTGTCGTCTGTAGAATGGTCCTCTGTAGAACTGTCTTCTGTAGAACTGTCATCTGTAACTGTCGTCTGTAGAACTGTCCTCTGTAGAACTGTCTTCTGTAGAACTGTCCTCTGTAGTACTGTCGTCTGTAGAATGGTCGTCTGTAGAACTGTCCTCTGTAGAATGTCGTCTGTAGAACTGTCGTCTGTAGAATGGGCCTCTGTAAAACTGTCCTCTGTAGAACTGTCGTCTGTAGAACTGTCGTCTGTAGAACTGTCGTCTGTAGAACTGTCGTCTGTAGAACTGTCGTCTATAGAATGGTCCTCTGTATAACTGTCGTCCGTAGAACTGTCCTCTGTAGAACTGTCCTCTGTAGAACTGTCGTCTGTAGAATGGTCCTCTGTAGAATGGTCGTCTGTAGAACTGTCGTCTGTAGAACTGTCATCTGTAGAAGGGTCCTCTGTAGAACTGTCCTCTGTAGAACTGTCTTCTGTAGAACTGTCGTCTGTAAAACTGTCGTCTGTAGAATGGTCCTCTGTAGAACTGTCTTCTGTAGAACTGTCGTCTATAGAACTGTCGTCTGTAGAATGGTCATCTGTAAAACTGTCGTCTGTAGAACTGTCCTCTGTAGAACTGTCTTCTGTAGAACTGTCCTCTGTAGAACTGTCTTCTGTAGAACTGTTTTCTGTAGAACTGTCATCTGTAGAACTATCGTCTGTAGAACTGTCGTCTGTAAAATGGTCCTCTGTAGAACTGTCTTCTGTATAACTGTCCTCTGTAGAACTGTCTTCTGTAGAACTGTCATCTGTAGAACTGTCGTCTGTAGAATGGTTATCTGTAGAACTGTCTTCTGTAGAACTGTCGTCTGTAGAACTGTCATCTGTAGAATGGTCCTCTGTAGAACTGTCTTCTGTAGAACTGTCGTCTATAGAACTGTCGTCTGTAGAATGGTCATCTGTAGAACTGTCCTCTGTAGAACTGTCTTCTGTAGAACTGTCATCTGTAGAACTGTCGTCTGTAGAAGTGTCGTCTTTAGAATGGTCCTCTGTAGAACTGTCTCCTGTAAAACCATCGTCTGTAGAACTGTCGTCTGTAGAATGGTCCTCTGTAGAACTGTCTTCTGTAGAACTGTCCTCTGAAGAACTGTCTTCTGTAGAACTGTCATCTGTAGAACTGTCGTCTGTAGAATGGTCATCTGTAGAACTGTCTTCTGTAGAACTGTCGTCGGTAGAACTGTCGTCTGTAGAATGGTCCTCTGTAGAACTGTCTTCTGTAGAACTGTCGTCTATAGAACTGTCGTCTGTAGAATGGTCATCTGTAGAACTGTCGTCTGTAGAACTGTCCTCTGTAGAACTGTCTTCTGTAGAATGGTCCCCTGTAGAACTGTCTTCTGTAGAACTGTCGTCTGTAGAACTGTCATCTGTAGAACTGTCGTCTGTAAAATGGTCATCTGTAGAACTGTCTTCTGTAGAACTGTCGTCTGTAGAACTGTCGTCTGTAGAATGGTCCTCTGTAGAACTGTCTTCTGTAGAACTGTCGTCTATAGAACTGTCGTCTGTAGAATGGTCATCTGTAAAATGGTCATCTGTAGAACTGTCGTCTGTAGAACTGTCCTTTGTAGAACTGTTTTCTGTAGAACTGTCTTCTGTAGAACTGTCATCTGTAGAATGGTCCACTGTAGAACTGTATTTTGTAGAACTGTCATCTGTAGAACTGTAGTCTGTAGAATGGTCAACTGTAGAACTGTCGTCTGTAGAACTGTCCTCTGTAGAACTGTCTTCTGTAGAACTGTCATCTGTTGAACTGTCGTCTGTAGAATGGTCATCTGTAGAACTTTCGTCTGTAGAACTATCCTCTGTAGAACTGTCTTCTGTAGAACTGTCATCTGTAGAACTGTCGTCTGTAAAATGGTCATCTGTAGAACTGTCGTCTGTAGAACTGTCCTTTGTAGAACTGTCTTCTGTAGAACTGTCTTCTGTAGAACTGTCATCTGTAGAATGGTCCACTGTAGAACTGTATTTTGTAGAACTGTCATCTGTAGAACTGTCGTCTGTAGAATGGTCAACTGTAGAACTGTCGTCTGTAGAACTGTCCTCTGTAGAACTGTCTTCTGTAGAACTGTCATCTGTTGAACTGTCGTCTGTAGAATGGTCATCTGTAGAACTTTCGTCTGTAGAACTATCCTCTGTAGAACTGTCTTCTGTAGAACTGTCCTCTGTAGAACTGTCATCTGTAGAATGGTCATCTGTAGAACTGTCTTCTGTAGAACTGTCATCTGTAGAACTGTCGTCTGTAGAATGGTCATCTGTAGAACTGTCATCTGTAGAACTGTCCTCTGTAGAACTGTCTTCTGTAGAACTGTCATCTGTAGAACTGTCGTCTGTAGAATGGTCATCTGTAGATCTGTCCTCTGTAGAACTGTCATCTGTAGAACTGTCGTCTGTAGAATGGTCGTCTGTAGAACTGTCCTCTGTAGAATGTCGTCTGTAGAACTGTCGTCTATAGAACTGTCGTCTGTGGAATGGTCATCTGTAGAACTGTCGTCTGTAGAATGGTCATCTGTAGAACTGTCGTCTGTAGAACTGTCCTCTGTAGAACTGTCTTCTG
This sequence comes from Oryzias latipes, assembly GCF_053564925.1. NCBI lineage: Eukaryota > Metazoa > Chordata > Actinopteri > Beloniformes > Adrianichthyidae > Oryzias > Oryzias latipes. The sequence goes on from NC_136248.1 coordinate 533,457, forward strand.
TAAAACTGTCATCTGTAGAACTGTCGTCTGTAGAATGGTCATCTGTAGATCTGTCCTCTGTAGAACTGTCATCTGTAGAACTGTCATCTGTAGAATGGTCGTCTGTAGAACTGTCCTCTGTAGAATGTCGTCTGTAGAATGGTCCTCTGTAGAACTGTCGTCTGTAGATCTGTCGTCTGTAGAATGGTCCTCTGTGGAACTGTCGTCCATAGAACTGTCGTCTGTAGAACTGTCGTCTGTAGAACTGTCGTCTGTAGAACTGTAGTCTGTAGAATTGTCCTCTGTATAACTGTCGTCTGTAGAACTGTCATCTGTAGAACTGTCATCTGTAGAACTGTCCTCTGTAGAAGGGTCCTCTGTAGAACTGTCCTCTGTAGAACTGTCGTCTTTAGAATGGTCCTCTGTAGAACTGTCGTCTGTAGAACTGTCGTTTATAGAACTGTCGTCTGTAGAATGGTCATCTGTAGAACTGTCGTCTGTAGAACTGTCCTCTGTAGAACTGTTTTCTGTAGAACTGTCATCTGTAGAACTGTCTTCTGTAGAACTGTCGTCTATAGAAGTGTCGTCTGTAGAATGGTCATCTGTAGAAATGTCGTCTGTAGAACTGTCCTCTGTAGAACTGTCTTCTGTAGAACTGTCATCTGTAGAACTGTCTTCTGTAGAACTGTCATCTGTAGAACTGTCGTCTGTAGAATGGTCATCTGTAGAATTGTCCTCTGTAGAACTGTCGTCTGTAGAACTGTCGTCCATAGAATGGTCGTCTGTAGAACTGTCCTCTGTAGAACTGTCGTCTGTAGAATGGTCCTTTGTAGAACTGTCGTCCATAGAACTGTCATCTGTAGAACTGTCGTCTGTAGAACTGTCGTCTGAAGAACTGTCCTCTGTAGAACTATCGTCTGTAAAACTGTCGTCTGTAGAACTGTCGTCTGTAGAATGGTCATCTGTAGAACTGTCCTCTGTAGAACTGTCGTCTGTAGAATGGTCCTCTGTAGAACTGTCGTCTGTAGAATGGTCCTCTGTAGAACTGTCGTCTGTAGAACTTTCGTCCATAGAACTGTCATCTGTAGAACTGTCTTCTGTAGAACTGTCGTCTATAGAACTGTCGTCTGTAGAATGGTCATCTGTAGAACTGTCGTCTGTAGAACTGTCCTCTGTAGAACTGTCTTCTGTAGAACTGTCATCTGTAGAACTGTCGTTTGTAGAACTTTCGTCCATAGAACTGTCATCTGTAGAACTGTCTTCTGTAGAACTGTCGTTTATAGAACTGTCGTCTGTAGAATGGTCATCTGTAGAACTGTCGTCTGTAGAACTGTCCTCTGTAGAACTGTCTTCTGTAGAACTGTCATCTGTAGAACTGTCGTCTGTAGAATGGTCATCTGTAAAATGGTCCTCTGTAGAACTGTCGTCTGTAGAACTTTCGTCCATAGAACTGTCATCTGTAAAACTGTCGTCTGTAGAACTGTCATCTGTAGAACTGTCGTCTGTAGAACTGTCGTCTGTAGAATTGTCCTCTGTATAACTGTCGTCTGTAGAACTGTCGTCTGTAGAACTGTCATCTGTAGAACTGTCCTCTGTAGAAGGGTCATCTGTAGAACTGTCTTCTGTAGAACTGTCCTCTGTAGAACTGTCATCTGTAGAATGGTCGTCTGTAGAACTGTCTTCTGTAGAACTGTCATCTGTAGAACTGTCGTCTGTAGAATGGTCATCTGTAGAACTGTCGTCTGTAGAACTGTCCTCTGTAGAACTGTCTTCTGTAGAACTGTCATCTGTAGAACTGTCGTCTGTAGAATGGTCATCTGTAGATCTGTCCTCTGTAGAACTGTCATCTGTAGAACTGTCGTCTGTAGAATGGTCGTCTGTAGAACTGTCGTCTATAAAACTGTCGTCTGTGGAATGGTCATCTGTAGAAATGTCGTCTGTAGAATGGTCATCTGTAGAACTGTCGTCTGTAGAACTGTCCTCTGTAGAACTGTCTTCTGTAGAACTGTCATCTGTAGAACTGTCGTCTGTAGAATGGTCATCTGTAGATCTGTCCTCTGTAGAACTGTCATCTGTAGAACTGTCATCTGTAGAATGGTCGTCTGTAAAACTGTCCTCTGTAGAATGTCGTCTGTAGAATGGTCCTCTGTAGAACTGTCGTCTGTAGATCTGTCGTCTGTAGAATGGTCCTCTGTGGAACTGTCGTCCATAGAACTGTCGTCTGTAGAACTGTCGTCTGTAGAACTGTAGTCTGTAGAATTGTCCTCTGTATAACTGTCGTCTGTAGAACTGTCATCTGTAGAACTGTCATCTGTAGAACTGTCCTCTGTAGAAGGGTCCTCTGTAGAACTGTCCTCTGTAGAACTGTCGTCTGTAGAATGGTCCTCTGTAGAACTGTCGTCTGTAGAACTGTCGTTTATAGAACTGTCGTCTGTAGAATGGTCATCTGTAGAACTGTCGTCTGTAGAACTGTCCTCTGTAGAACTGTCATCTGTAGAACTGTCTTCTGTAGAACTGTCGTCTATAGAAGTGTCGTCTGTAGAATGGTCATCTGTAGAACTGTCGTCTGTAGAACTGTCCTCTGTAGAACTGTCTTCTGTAGAACTGTCATATGTAGAACTGTCTTCTGTAGAACTGTCATCTGTAGAACTGTCGTCTGTAGAATGGTCATCTGTAGAATTGTCCTCTGTAGAACTGTCGTCTGTAGAACTGTCGTCCATAGAATGGTCGTCTGTAGAACTGTCCTCTGTAGAACTGTCGTCTGTAGAACGGTCCTTTGTAGAACTGTCGTCCATAGAACTGTCGTCTGTATAACTGTCCTCTGTAGAACTGTCGTCTGAAGAACTGTCCTCTGTAGAACTATCGTCTGTAAAACTGTCGTCTGTAGAACTGTCGTCTGTAGAATGGTCATCTGTAGAACTGTCCTCTGTAGAACTGTCGTCTGTAGAATGGTCTTCTGTAGAACTGTCGTCTGTAGAATGGTCCTCTGCAGAACTGTCGTCTGTAGAACTTTCGTCCATAGAACTGTCATCTGTAGAACTGTCTTATGTAGAACTGTCGTCTATAGAACTGTCGTCTGTAGAATGGTCATCTGTAGAACTGTCGTCTGTAGAACTGTCCTCTGTAGAACTGTCTTCTGTAGAACTGTCATCTGTAGAACTGTCGTTTGTAGAACTTTCGTCCATAGAACTGTCATCTGTAGAACTGTCTTCTGTAGAACTGTCGTCTATAGAACTGTCGTCTGTAGAATGGTCATCTGTAGAACTGTCGTCTGTAGAACTGTCCTCTGTAGAACTGTCTTTTGTAGAACTGTCATCTGTAGAACTGTCGTCTGTAGAATGGCCATCTGTAGAATGGTCCTCTGTAGAACTGTCGTCTGTAGAATGGTCCTCTGTAGAACTGTCGTCTGTAAAACTATCGTCCATAGAACTGTCATCTGTAGAACTGTCGTCTGTAGAACTGTCATCTGTAGAACTGTCGTCTGTAGAACTGTCGTCTGTAGAACTGTCATCTGTAGAACGGTCCTCTGTAGAACTGTCGTCTGTAGAACTGTCCTCTGTAGAACTGTCCTCTGTAGAACTGTCGTCTGTAGAATGGTCCTCTGTAGAACTGTCGTCTGTAGAACTGTTGTCTGTAGAACTGTCGTCTGTAGAAGGGTCCTCTGTGTAATTGTCGTCTGTAGAACTGTCCTCTGTAGAAGGGTCATCTGTAGAACTGTCTTCTGTAGAACTGTCGTCTATAGAACTGTCGTCTGTAGAATTGTCCTCTGTAGAACTGTCTTCTGTAGAACTGTCATCTGTAGAACTGTCGTCTGTAGAATGGTCATCTGTAGAACTGTCCTCTGTAGAACTGTCGTCTGTAAAATGGTCCTCTGTAGAACTGTCGTCCATAGAATGGTCCTCTGTAGAACTGTCGTCCATAGAACTGTCGTCTGTAGAATGGTCCTCTGTAGAACTGTCGTCTGTAGAGCTGTCCTTTTTAGAACTGTCGTCTGTAGAATGGTCATCTGTAGAACTGTCGTCCATAGAACTGTCGTCTGTAGAATGGTCCTCTGTAGAACTGTCGTCTGTAGAATGGTCCTCTGTAGAACTGTCCTCTGTAGAACTGTCGTCCATAGAACTGTCATCTGTAGAACTGTCGTCTGTAGAACTGTCATCTGTTGAACTGTCTTCTGTAGAACTGTCGTCTGTAGAATGGTCGTTTGTAGAACTGTCCTCTGTAGAACTGTCGTCTGTAGACGGGTCCTCTGTAGAACTGTCGTCTGTAGAACTGTCGTCTGTAGAACTGTCATCTGTAGAACGGTCCTCTGTAGAACTGTCGTCTGTAGAACTGTCCTCTGTAGAACTGTCCTCTGTAGAACTGTCGTCTGTAGAATGGTCCTCTGTAGAACTGTCGTCTGTAGAACTGGTTTCTGTAGAACTGTCGTCTGTAGAAGGGTCCTCTGTATAACTGTCGTCTGTAGAACTGTCCTCTGTAGAAGGGTCATCTGTAGAACTGTCTTCTGTAGAACTGTCGTCTATAGAACTGTCGCCTGTAGAACTGTCCTCTGTAGAACTGTCTTCTGTAGAACTGTCATCTGTAGAACTGTCGTCTGTAGAATGGTCATCTGTAGAACTGTCCTCTGTAGAACTGTCGTCTGTAAAATGGTCCTCTGTAGAACTGTCGTCTGTAGAATTGTCCTCTGTAGAACTGTCGTCCATAGAACTGTCGTCTGTAGAATGGTCCTCTGTAGAACTGTCGTCTGTAGAGCTGTCCTTTTTAGAACTGTCGTCTGTAGAATGGTCATCTGTAGAACTGTCGTCCATAGAACTGTCGTCTGTAGAATGGTCCTCTGTAGAACTGTCGTCCATAGAACTGTCGTCTGTAGAATGGTCCTCTGTAGAACTGTCGTCTGTAGAATGGTCCTCTGTAGAACTGTCCTCTGTAGAACTGTCGTCCATAGAACTGTCATCTGTAGAACTGTCGTCTGTAGAACTGTCATCTGTAGAACTGTCGTCTGTAGAACTGTCGTCTGTAGAATTGTCCTCTGTAGAACTGTCGTCTGTAGAACTGTCGTCTGTAGAACTGTCGTCTGTAGAACTGTCGTCTGTAGAATGGTCGTCTGTAGAACTGTCGTCTGTAGAACTGTCGTCTGTAGAAGGGTCCTCTGTATAACTGTCGTCTGTAGAACTGTCGTCTGTAGAAGGGTCTTCTGTAGAACTGTCATCTGTAGAACTGTCGTCTGTAGAACTATCCTCTGTAGAACTGTCTTCTGTAGAACTGTCATCTGTAGAACTGTCGTCTGTAGAATGGTCGTCTGTAGAACTGTCCTCTGTAGAACTGTCGTCTGTAGACGGGTCCTCTGTAGAACTGTCGTCTGTAGAACTGTCGTCTGTAGAACTGTCATCTGTAGAACGGTCCTCTGTAGAACTGTCGTCTATAGAACTGTCCTCTGTAGAACTGTCATCTGTAGAACTGTCGTCTGTAGAATGGTCCTCTGTAGAACTGTCGTCTGTAGAACTGTTGTCTGTAGAACTGTCGTCTGTAGAAGGGTCCTCTGTATAACTGTCGTCTGTAGAACTGTCCTCTGTAGAAGGGTCATCTGTAGAACTGTCTTCTGTAGAACTGTCGTCTATAGAACTGTCGTCTGTAGAACTGTCCTCTGTAGAACTGTCTTCTGTAGAACTGTCATCTGTAGAACTGTCGTCTGTAGAATGGTCATCTGTAGAACTGTCCTCTGTAGAACTGTCGTCTGTAAAATGGTCCTCTGTAGAACTGTCGTCTGTAGAATGGTCCTCTGTAGAACTGTCGTCCATAGAACTGTCGTCTGTAGAATGGTCCTCTGTAGAACTGTCGTCTGTAGAGCTGTCCTTTTTAGAACTGTCGTCTGTAGAATGGTCATCTGTAGAACTGTCGTCCATAGAACTGTCGTTTTTAGAATGGTCATCTGTAGAACTGTCCTCTGTTGAACTGTCGTCTGTAGAGCTGTCCTTTTTAGAACTGTCGTCTGTAGAATGGTCCTCTGTAGAACTGTCGTCCATAGAACTGTCGTCTGTAGAATGGTCCTCTGTAGAACTGTCGTCTGTAGAATGGTCCTCTGTAGAACTGTCCTCTGTAGAACTGTCGTCCATAGAACTGTACTCTGTAGAAATGTCGTCTGTAGAACTGTCATCTGTAGAACTGTCGTCTGTAGAACTGTCGTCTGTAGAAATGTCCTCTGTAGAACTGTCGTCTGTAGAACTGTCGTCTGTAGAACTGTCATCTGTAGAACTGTCCTCTGTAGAAGGGTCCTCTGTAGAACTTTCCTCTGTAGAACTGTCGTCTGTAGAATGGTCCTCTTTAGAACTGTCGTCTGTAAAACTGTCGTCTGTAGAATGATCATCTGTAGAACTGTCTTCTGTAGAACTGTCGTCTATGGAACTGTCGTCTGTAGAACTGTCCTCTGTAGAACTGTCTTCTGTAGAACTGTCATCTGTACAACTGTCGTCTGTAGAATGGTCATCTGTAGAACTGTCCTCTGTAGAACTGTCGTATGTAGAATGGTCGTCTGTTGAACTGTCGTCTGTAGAACTGTAGTCCATAGAATGGTCGTCTGTAGAACTGTCGTCTGTAGAATGGTCCTCTGTAGAACTGTCGTCTGTAAAACTTTCGTCCATAGAACTGTCATCTGTAGAACTGTCGTCTGTAGAACTGTCATCTGTAGAACTGTCGTCTGTAGAACTGTCGTCTGTAGAACTGTCATCTGTAGAACGGTCCTCTGTAGAACTGTCGTCTGTAGAACTGTCCTCTGTAGAACTGTCCTCTGTAGAACTGTCGTCTGTAGAATGGTCCTCTGTAGAACTGTCGTCTGTAGAACTGTTGTCTGTAGAACTGTCGTCTGTAGAAGGGTCCTCTGTATAATTGTCGTCTGTAGAACTGTCCTCTGTAGAAGGGTCATCTGTAGAACTGTCTTCTGTAGAACTGTCGTCTATAGAACTGTCGTCTGTAGAATTGTCCTCTGTAGAACTGTCTTCTGTAGAACTGTCATCTGTAGAACTGTCGTCTGTAGAATGGTCATCTGTAGAACTGTCCTCTGTAGAACTGTCGTCTGTAAAATGGTCCTCTGTAGAACTGTCGTCCATAGAATGGTCCTCTGTAGAACTGTCGTCCATAGAACTGTCGTCTGTAGAATGGTCCTCTGTAGAACTGTCGTCTGTAGAGCTGTCCTTTTTAGAACTGTCGTCTGTAGAATGGTCATCTGTAGAACTGTCGTCCATAGAACTGTCGTCTGTAGAATGGTCCTCTGTAGAACTGTCGTCTGTAGAATGGTCCTCTGTAGAACTGTCCTCTGTAGAACTGTCGTCCATAGAACTGTCATCTGTAGAACTGTCGTCTGTAGAACTGTCATCTGTTGAACTGTCTTCTGTAGAACTGTCGTCTGTAGAATGGTCGTTTGTAGAACTGTCCTCTGTAGAACTGTCGTCTGTAGACGGGTCCTCTGTAGAACTGTCGTCTGTAGAACTGTCCTCTGTAGAAGGGTCATCTGTAGAACTGTCTTCTGTAGAACTGTCGTCTATAGAACTGTCGCCTGTAGAACTGTCCTCTGTAGAACTGTCTTCTGTAGAACTGTCATCTGTAGAACTGTCGTCTGTAGAATGGTCATCTGTAGAACTGTCCTCTGTAGAACTGTCGTCTGTAAAATGGTCCTCTGTAGAACTGTCGTCTGTAGAATTGTCCTCTGTAGAACTGTCGTCCATAGAACTGTCGTCTGTAGAATGGTCCTCTGTAGAACTGTCGTCTGTAGAGCTGTCCTTTTTAGAACTGTCGTCTGTAGAATGGTCATCTGTAGAACTGTCGTCCATAGAACTGTCGTCTGTAGAATGGTCCTCTGTAGAACTGTCGTCCATAGAACTGTCGTCTGTAGAATGGTCCTCTGTAGAACTGTCGTCTGTAGAATGGTCCTCTGTAGAACTGTCCTCTGTAGAACTGTCGTCCATAGAACTGTCATCTGTAGAACTGTCGTCTGTAGAACTGTCATCTGTAGAACTGTCGTCTGTAGAACTGTCGTCTGTAGAATTGTCCTCTGTAGAACTGTCGTCTGTAGAACTGTCGTCTGTAGAACTGTCGTCTGTAGAACTGTCGTCTGTAGAATGGTCGTCTGTAGAACTGTCGTCTGTAGAACTGTCGTCTGTAGAAGGGTCCTCTGTATAACTGTCGTCTGTAGAACTGTCGTCTGTAGAAGGGTCTTCTGTAGAACTGTCATCTGTAGAACTGTCGTCTGTAGAACTATCCTCTGTAGAACTGTCTTCTGTAGAACTGTCATCTGTAGAACTGTCGTCTGTAGAATGGTCGTCTGTAGAACTGTCCTCTGTAGAACTGTCGTCTGTAGACGGGTCCTCTGTAGAACTGTCGTCTGTAGAACTGTCGTCTGTAGAACTGTCATCTGTAGAACGGTCCTCTGTAGAACTGTCGTCTATAGAACTGTCCTCTGTAGAACTGTCATCTGTAGAACTGTCGTCTGTAGAATGGTCCTCTGTAGAACTGTCGTCTGTAGAACTGTTGTCTGTAGAACTGTCGTCTGTAGAAGGGTCCTCTGTATAACTGTCGTCTGTAGAACTGTCCTCTGTAGAAGGGTCATCTGTAGAACTGTCTTCTGTAGAACTGTCGTCTATAGAACTGTCGTCTGTAGAACTGTCCTCTGTAGAACTGTCTTCTGTAGAACTGTCATCTGTAGAACTGTCGTCTGTAGAATGGTCATCTGTAGAACTGTCCTCTGTAGAACTGTCGTCTGTAAAATGGTCCTCTGTAGAACTGTCGTCTGTAGAATGGTCCTCTGTAGAACTGTCGTCCATAGAACTGTCGTCTGTAGAATGGTCCTCTGTAGAACTGTCGTCTGTAGAGCTGTCCTTTTTAGAACTGTCGTCTGTAGAATGGTCATCTGTAGAACTGTCGTCCATAGAACTGTCGTTTTTAGAATGGTCATCTGTAGAACTGTCCTCTGTTGAACTGTCGTCTGTAGAGCTGTCCTTTTTAGAACTGTCGTCTGTAGAATGGTCCTCTGTAGAACTGTCGTCCATAGAACTGTCGTCTGTAGAATGGTCCTCTGTAGAACTGTCGTCTGTAGAATGGTCCTCTGTAGAACTGTCCTCTGTAGAACTGTCGTCCATAGAACTGTACTCTGTAGAAATGTCGTCTGTAGAACTGTCATCTGTAGAACTGTCGTCTGTAGAACTGTCGTCTGTAGAAATGTCCTCTGTAGAACTGTCGTCTGTAGAACTGTCGTCTGTAGAACTGTCATCTGTAGAACTGTCCTCTGTAGAAGGGTCCTCTGTAGAACTTTCCTCTGTAGAACTGTCGTCTGTAGAATGGTCCTCTTTAGAACTGTCGTCTGTAAAACTGTCGTCTGTAGAATGATCATCTGTAGAACTGTCTTCTGTAGAACTGTCGTCTATGGAACTGTCGTCTGTAGAACTGTCCTCTGTAGAACTGTCTTCTGTAGAACTGTCATCTGTACAACTGTCGTCTGTAGAATGGTCATCTGTAGAACTGTCCTCTGTAGAACTGTCGTATGTAGAATGGTCGTCTGTTGAACTGTCGTCTGTAGAACTGTAGTCCATAGAATGGTCGTCTGTAGAACTGTCGTCTGTAGAATGGTCCTCTGTAGAACTGTCGTCCATAGAACTGTCGTCTGTAGAATGGTCATCTGTAGAACTGTCCTCTGAAGAATGGTCATCTGTAGAACTGTCCTCTGTAGAATGTTCCTCTGTAGAACTGTCATCTGTAGAATGGTCCTCTGTAGAACTGTCCTCTGTAGAACTGTCGTCTGTAGAACTGTCGTCTGTAGAATTGTCCTCTGTAGAACTGTCATCTGTAGAATGGTCCTCTGTAGAACTGTCCTCTGTAGAACTGTCGTCTGTAGAACTGTCGTCCATAGAACTGTCATCTGTAGAACTGTCGTCTGTAGAACTGTCATCTGTAGAACTGTCGTCTGTAGAACTGTCGTCTGTAGAATTGTCCTCTGTAGAACTGTCGTCTGTAGAACTGTCATCTGTGGAACTGTCATCTGTAGAACTGTCCTCTGTAGAAGGGTCCTCTGTAGAACTTTCCTCTGTAGAACTGTCGTCTGTAGAATGGTCCTCTTTAGAACTGTCGTCTGTAAAACTGTCGTCTGTAGAATGGTCATCTGTAGAACTGTCTTCTGTAGAACTATCGTCTATAGAACTGTCCTCTGTAGAATGGTCATCTGTAGAACTGTCGTCTGTAGAACTGTCCTCTGTAAAACTGTCTTCTGTAGAACTGTCATCTGTACAATTGTCGTCTGTAGAATGGTCATCTGTAGAACTGTCCTCTGTAGAACTGTCGTCTGTAGAATGGTCGTCTGTTGAACTGTCGTCTGTAGAATGGTCCTCTGTAGAACTGTCGTCCATAGAATGGTCGTCTGTAGAACTGTCGTCTGTAGAATGGTCCTCTGTAGAACTGTCGTCTGTAGAATGGTCCTCTGTAGAACTGTCGTCCATAGAACTGTCGTCTCTACAACTGTCCTCTGTAGAACTGTCGTCTGTAGAACTGTCGTCTGTAGAACTGTCCTCTGTAGAACTGTCTTCTGTAGAACTGTCATCTGTAGAACTGTCGTCTGTAGAATGGTCATCTGTAGAACTGTCTTCTGTAAAACTGTCATCTGTAGAACTGTCGTCTGTAGAATGGTCATCTGTAGATCTGTCCTCTGTAGAACTGTCATCTGTAGAACTGTCATCTGTAGAATGGTCGTCTGTAGAACTGTCCTCTGTAGAATGTCGTCTGTAGAATGGTCCTCTGTAGAACTGTCGTCTGTAGATCTGTCGTCTGTAGAATGGTCCTCTGTGGAACTGTCGTCCATAGAACTGTCGTCTGTAGAACTGTCGTCTGTAGAACTGTCGTCTGTAGAACTGTAGTCTGTAGAATTGTCCTCTGTATAACTGTCGTCTGTAGAACTGTCATCTGTAGAACTGTCATCTGTAGAACTGTCCTCTGTAGAAGGGTCCTCTGTAGAACTGTCCTCTGTAGAACTGTCGTCTTTAGAATGGTCCTCTGTAGAACTGTCGTCTGTAGAACTGTCGTTTATAGAACTGTCGTCTGTAGAATGGTCATCTGTAGAACTGTCGTCTGTAGAACTGTCCTCTGTAGAACTGTTTTCTGTAGAACTGTCATCTGTAGAACTGTCTTCTGTAGAACTGTCGTCTATAGAAGTGTCGTCTGTAGAATGGTCATCTGTAGAAATGTCGTCTGTAGAACTGTCCTCTGTAGAACTGTCTTCTGTAGAACTGTCATCTGTAGAACTGTCTTCTGTAGAACTGTCATCTGTAGAACTGTCGTCTGTAGAATGGTCATCTGTAGAATTGTCCTCTGTAGAACTGTCGTCTGTAGAACTGTCGTCCATAGAATGGTCGTCTGTAGAACTGTCCTCTGTAGAACTGTCGTCTGTAGAATGGTCCTTTGTAGAACTGTCGTCCATAGAACTGTCATCTGTAGAACTGTCGTCTGTAGAACTGTCGTCTGAAGAACTGTCCTCTGTAGAACTATCGTCTGTAAAACTGTCGTCTGTAGAACTGTCGTCTGTAGAATGGTCATCTGTAGAACTGTCCTCTGTAGAACTGTCGTCTGTAGAATGGTCCTCTGTAGAACTGTCGTCTGTAGAATGGTCCTCTGTAGAACTGTCGTCTGTAGAACTTTCGTCCATAGAACTGTCATCTGTAGAACTGTCTTCTGTAGAACTGTCGTCTATAGAACTGTCGTCTGTAGAATGGTCATCTGTAGAACTATCGTCTGTAAAACTGTCGTCTGTAGAACTGTCGTCTGTAGAATGGTCATCTGTAGAACTGTCCTCTGTAGAACTGTCGTCTGTAGAATGGTCCTCTGTAGAACTGTCGTCTGTAGAATGGTCCTCTGTAGAACTGTCGTCTGTAGAACTTTCGTCCATAGAACTGTCATCTGTAGAACTGTCTTCTGTAGAACTGTCGTCTATAGAACTGTCGTCTGTAGAATGGTCATCTGTAGAACTGTCGTCTGTAGAACTGTCCTCTGTAGAACTGTCTTCTGTAGAACTGTCATCTGTAGAACTGTCGTTTGTAGAACTTTCGTCCATAGAACTGTCATCTGTAGAACTGTCTTCTGTAGAACTGTCGTTTATAGAACTGTCGTCTGTAGAATGGTCATCTGTAGAACTGTCGTCTGTAGAACTGTCCTCTGTAGAACTGTCTTCTGTAGAACTGTCATCTGTAGAACTGTCGTCTGTAGAATGGTCATCTGTAGAATGGTCCTCTGTAGAACTGTCGTCTGTAGAACTTTCGTCCATAGAACTGTCATCTGTAAAACTGTCGTCTGTAGAACTGTCATCTGTAGAACTGTCGTCTGTAGAACTGTCGTCTGTAGAATTGTCCTCTGTATAACTGTCGTCTGTAGAACTGTCGTCTGTAGAACTGTCATCTGTAGAACTGTCCTCTGTAGAAGGGTCATCTGTAGAACTGTCTTCTGTAGAACTGTCCTCTGTAGAACTGTCATCTGTAGAATGGTCGTCTGTAGAACTGTCTTCTGTAGAACTGTCATCTGTAGAACTGTCGTCTGTAGAATGGTCATCTGTAGAACTGTCGTCTGTAGAACTGTCCTCTGTAGAACTGTCTTCTGTAGAACTGTCATCTGTAGAACTGTCGTCTGTAGAATGGTCATCTGTAGATCTGTCCTCTGTAGAACTGTCATCTGTAGAACTGTCGTCTGTAGAATGGTCGTCTGTAGAACTGTCGTCTATAAAACTGTCGTCTGTGGAATGGTCATCTGTAGAAATGTCGTCTGTAGAATGGTCATCTGTAGAACTGTCGTCTGTAGAACTGTCCTCTGTAGAACTGTCTTCTGTAGAACTGTCATCTGTAGAACTGTCGTCTGTAGAATGGTCATCTGTAGATCTGTCCTCTGTAGAACTGTCATCTGTAGAACTGTCATCTGTAGAATGGTCGTCTGTAAAACTGTCCTCTGTAGAATGTCGTCTGTAGAATGGTCCTCTGTAGAACTGTCGTCTGTAGATCTGTCGTCTGTAGAATGGTCCTCTGTGGAACTGTCGTCCATAGAACTGTCGTCTGTAGAACTGTCGTCTGTAGAACTGTAGTCTGTAGAATTGTCCTCTGTATAACTGTCGTCTGTAGAACTGTCATCTGTAGAACTGTCATCTGTAGAACTGTCCTCTGTAGAAGGGTCCTCTGTAGAACTGTCCTCTGTAGAACTGTCGTCTGTAGAATGGTCCTCTGTAGAACTGTCGTCTGTAGAACTGTCGTTTATAGAACTGTCGTCTGTAGAATGGTCATCTGTAGAACTGTCGTCTGTAGAACTGTCCTCTGTAGAACTGTCATCTGTAGAACTGTCTTCTGTAGAACTGTCGTCTATAGAAGTGTCGTCTGTAGAATGGTCATCTGTAGAACTGTCGTCTGTAGAACTGTCCTCTGTAGAACTGTCTTCTGTAGAACTGTCATATGTAGAACTGTCTTCTGTAGAACTGTCATCTGTAGAACTGTCGTCTGTAGAATGGTCATCTGTAGAATTGTCCTCTGTAGAACTGTCGTCTGTAGAACTGTCGTCCATAGAATGGTCGTCTGTAGAACTGTCCTCTGTAGAACTGTCGTCTGTAGAATGGTCCTTTGTAGAACTGTCGTCCATAGAACTGTCGTCTGTATAACTGTCCTCTGTAGAACTGTCGTCTGAAGAACTGTCCTCTGTAGAACTATCGTCTGTAAAACTGTCGTCTGTAGAACTGTCGTCTGTAGAATGGTCATCTGTAGAACTGTCCTCTGTAGAACTGTCGTCTGTAGAATGGTCTTCTGTAGAACTGTCGTCTGTAGAATGGTCCTCTGCAGAACTGTCGTCTGTAGAACTTTCGTCCATAGAACTGTCATCTGTAGAACTGTCTTATGTAGAACTGTCGTCTATAGAACTGTCGTCTGTAGAATGGTCATCTGTAGAACTGTCGTCTGTAGAACTGTCCTCTGTAGAACTGTCTTCTGTAGAACTGTCATCTGTAGAACTGTCGTTTGTAGAACTTTCGTCCATAGAACTGTCATCTGTAGAACTGTCTTCTGTAGAACTGTCGTCTATAGAACTGTCGTCTGTAGAATGGTCATCTGTAGAACTGTCGTCTGTAGAACTGTCCTCTGTAGAACTGTCTTTTGTAGAACTGTCATCTGTAGAACTGTCGTCTGTAGAATGGCCATCTGTAGAATGGTCCTCTGTAGAACTGTCGTCTGTAGAATGGTCCTCTGTAGAACTGTCGTCTGTAAAACTTTCGTCCATAGAACTGTCATCTGTAGAACTGTCGTCTGTAGAACTGTCATCTGTAGAACTGTCGTCTGTAGAACTGTCGTCTGTAGAACTGTCATCTGTAGAACGGTCCTCTGTAGAACTGTCGTCTGTAGAACTGTCCTCTGTAGAACTGTCCTCTGTAGAACTGTCGTCTGTAGAATGGTCCTCTGTAGAACTGTCGTCTGTAGAACTGTTGTCTGTAGAACTGTCGTCTGTAGAAGGGTCCTCTGTATAATTGTCGTCTGTAGAACTGTCCTCTGTAGAAGGGTCATCTGTAGAACTGTCTTCTGTAGAACTGTCGTCTATAGAACTGTCGTCTGTAGAATTGTCCTCTGTAGAACTGTCTTCTGTAGAACTGTCATCTGTAGAACTGTCGTCTGTAGAATGGTCATCTGTAGAACTGTCCTCTGTAGAACTGTCGTCTGTAAAATGGTCCTCTGTAGAACTGTCGTCCATAGAATGGTCCTCTGTAGAACTGTCGTCCATAGAACTGTCGTCTGTAGAATGGTCCTCTGTAGAACTGTCGTCTGTAGAGCTGTCCTTTTTAGAACTGTCGTCTGTAGAATGGTCATCTGTAGAACTGTCGTCCATAGAACTGTCGTCTGTAGAATGGTCCTCTGTAGAACTGTCGTCTGTAGAATGGTCCTCTGTAGAACTGTCCTCTGTAGAACTGTCGTCCATAGAACTGTCATCTGTAGAACTGTCGTCTGTAGAACTGTCATCTGTTCAACTGTCTTCTGTAGAACTGTCGTCTGTAGAATGGTCGTTTGTAGAACTGTCCTCTGTAGAACTGTCGTCTGTAGACGGGTCCTCTGTAGAACTGTCGTCTGTAGAACTGTCGTCTGTAGAACTGTCATCTGTTGAACGGTCCTCTGTAGAACTGTCGTCTGTAGAACTGTCCTCTGTAGAACTGTCCTCTGTAGAACTGTCGTCTGTAGAATGGTCCTCTGTAGAACTGTCGTCTGTAGAACTGGTTTCTGTAGAACTGTCGTCTGTAGAAGGGTCCTCTGTATAACTGTCGTCTGTAGAACTGTCCTCTGTAGAAGGGTCATCTGTAGAACTGTCTTCTGTAGAACTGTCGTCTATAGAACTGTCGCCTGTAGAACTGTCCTCTGTAGAACTGTCTTCTGTAGAACTGTCATCTGTAGAACTGTCGTCTGTAGAATGGTCATCTGTAGAACTGTCCTCTGTAGAACTGTCGTCTGTAAAATGGTCCTCTGTAGAACTGTCGTCTGTAGAATTGTCCTCTGTAGAACTGTCGTCCATAGAACTGTCGTCTGTAGAATGGTCCTCTGTAGAACTGTCGTCTGTAGAGCTGTCCTTTTTAGAACTGTCGTCTGTAGAATGGTCATCTGTAGAACTGTCGTCCATAGAACTGTCGTCTGTAGAATGGTCCTCTGTAGAACTGTCGTCCATAGAACTGTCGTCTGTAGAATGGTCCTCTGTAGAACTGTCGTCTGTAGAATGGTCCTCTGTAGAACTGTCCTCTGTAGAACTGTCGTCCATAGAACTGTCATCTGTAGAACTGTCGTCTGTAGAACTGTCATCTGTAGAACTGTCGTCTGTAGAACTGTCGTCTGTAGAATTGTCCTCTGTAGAACTGTCGTCTGTAGAACTGTCGTCTGTAGAACTGTCGTCTGTAGAACTGTCGTCTGTAGAATGGTCGTCTGTAGAACTGTCGTCTGTAGAACTGTCGTCTGTAGAAGGGTCCTCTGTATAACTGTCGTCTGTAGAACTGTCGTCTGTAGAAGGGTCTTCTGTAGAACTGTCATCTGTAGAACTGTCGTCTGTAGAACTATCCTCTGTAGAACTGTCTTCTGTAGAACTGTCCTCTGTAGAACTGTCGTCTGTAGACGGGTCCTCTGTAGAACTGTCGTCTGTAGAACTGTCGTCTGTAGAACTGTCATCTGTAGAACGGTCCTCTGTAGAACTGTCGTCTATAGAACTGTCCTCTGTAGAACTGTCATCTGTAGAACTGTCGTCTGTAGAATGGTCCTCTGTAGAACTGTCGTCTGTAGAACTGTTGTCTGTAGAACTGTTGTCAGTAGAAGGGTCCTCTGTATAACTGTCGTCTGTAGAACTGTCCTCTGTAGAAGGGTCATCTGTAGAACTGTCTTCTGTAGAACTGTCGTCTATAGAACTGTCGTCTGTAGAACTGTCCTCTGTAGAACTGTCTTCTGTAGAACTGTCATCTGTAGAACTGTCGTCTGTAGAATGGTCATCTGTAGAACTGTCCTCTGTAGAACTGTCGTCTGTAAAATGGTCCTCTGTAGAACTGTCGTCTGTAGAATGGTCCTCTGTAGAACTGTCGTCCATAGAACTGTCGTCTGTAGAATGGTCCTCTGTAGAACTGTCGTCTGTAGAGCTGTCCTTTTTAGAACTGTCGTCTGTAGAATGGTCATCTGTAGAACTGTCGTCCATAGAACTGTCGTTTTTAGAATGGTCATCTGTAGAACTGTCCTCTGTTGAACTGTCGTCTGTAGAGCTGTCCTTTTTAGAACTGTCGTCTGTAGAATGGTCCTCTGTAGAACTGTCGTCCATAGAACTGTCGTCTGTAGAATGGTCCTCTGTAGAACTGTCGTCTGTAGAATGGTCCTCTGTAGAACTGTCCTCTGTAGAACTGTCGTCCATAGAACTGTACTCTGTAGAAATGTCGTCTGTAGAACTGTCATCTGTAGAACTGTCGTCTGTAGAACTGTCGTCTGTAGAAATGTCCTCTGTAGAACTGTCGTCTGTAGAACTGTCGTCTGTAGAACTGTCATCTGTAGAACTGTCCTCTGTAGAAGGGTCCTCTGTAGAACTTTCCTCTGTAGAACTGTCGTCTGTAGAATGGTCCTCTTTAGAACTGTCGTCTGTAAAACTGTCGTCTGTAGAATGATCATCTGTAGAACTGTCTTCTGTAGAACTGTCGTCTATGGAACTGTCGTCTGTAGAACTGTCCTCTGTAGAACTGTCTTCTGTAGAACTGTCATCTGTACAACTGTCGTCTGTAGAATGGTCATCTGTAGAACTGTCCTCTGTAGAACTGTCGTATGTAGAATGGTCGTCTGTTGAACTGTCGTCTGTAGAACTGTAGTCCATAGAATGGTCGTCTGTAGAACTGTCGTCTGTAGAATGGTCCTCTGTAGAACTGTCGTCTGTAAAACTTTCGTCCATAGAACTGTCATCTGTAGAACTGTCGTCCATAGAACTGTCATCTGTAGAACTGTCGTCTGTAGAACTGTCGTCTGTAGAACTGTCATCTGTAGAACGGTCCTCTGTAGAACTGTCGTCTGTAGAACTGTCCTCTGTAGAACTGTCCTCTGTAGAACTGTCGTCTGTAGAATGGTCCTCTGTAGAACTGTCGTCTGTAGAACTGTTGTCTGTAGAACTGTCGTCTGTAGAAGGGTCCTCTGTATAATTGTCGTCTGTAGAACTGTCCTCTGTAGAAGGGTCATCTGTAGAACTGTCTTCTGTAGAACTGTCGTCTATAGAACTGTCGTCTGTAGAATTGTCCTCTGTAGAACTGTCTTCTGTAGAACTGTCATCTGTAGAACTGTCGTCTGTAGAATGGTCATCTGTAGAACTGTCCTCTGTAGAACTGTCGTCTGTAAAATGGTCCTCTGTAGAACTGTCGTCCATAGAATGGTCCTCTGTAGAACTGTCGTCCATAGAACTGTCGTCTGTAGAATGGTCCTCTGTAGAACTGTCGTCTGTAGAGCTGTCCTTTTTAGAACTGTCGTCTGTAGAATGGTCATCTGTAGAACTGTCGTCCATAGAACTGTCGTCTGTAGAATGGTCCTCTGTAGAACTGTCGTCTGTAGAATGGTCCTCTGTAGAACTGTCCTCTGTAGAACTGTCGTCCATAGAACTGTCATCTGTAGAACTGTCGTCTGTAGAACTGTCATCTGTTGAACTGTCTTCTGTAGAACTGTCGTCTGTAGAATGGTCGTTTGTAGAACTGTCCTCTGTAGAACTGTCGTCTGTAGACGGGTCCTCTGTAGAACTGTCGTCTGTAGAACTGTCGTCTGTAGAACTGTCATCTGTAGAACGGTCCTCTGTAGAACTGTCGTCTGTAGAACTGTCCTCTGTAGAACTGTCCTCTGTAGAACTGTCGTCTGTAGAATGGTCCTCTGTAGAACTGTCGTCTGTAGAACTGGTTTCTGTAGAACTGTCGTCTGTAGAAGGGTCCTCTGTATAACTGTCGTCTGTAGAACTGTCCTCTGTAGAAGGGTCATCTGTAGAACTGTCTTCTGTAGAACTGTCGTCTATAGAACTGTCGCCTGTAGAACTGTCCTCTGTAGAACTGTCTTCTGTAGAACTGTCATCTGTAGAACTGTCGTCTGTAGAATGGTCATCTGTAGAACTGTCCTCTGTAGAACTGTCGTCTGTAAAATGGTCCTCTGTAGAACTGTCGTCTGTAGAATTGTCCTCTGTAGAACTGTCGTCCATAGAACTGTCGTCTGTAGAATGGTCCTCTGTAGAACTGTCGTCTGTAGAGCTGTCCTTTTTAGAACTGTCGTCTGTAGAATGGTCATCTGTAGAACTGTCGTCCATAGAACTGTCGTCTGTAGAATGGTCCTCTGTAGAACTGTCGTCCATAGAACTGTCGTCTGTAGAATGGTCCTCTGTAGAACTGTCGTCTGTAGAATGGTCCTCTGTAGAACTGTCCTCTGTAGAACTGTCGTCCATAGAACTGTCATCTGTAGAACTGTCGTCTGTAGAACTGTCATCTGTAGAACTGTCGTCTGTAGAACTGTCGTCTGTAGAATTGTCCTCTGTAGAACTGTCGTCTGTAGAACTGTCGTCTGTAGAACTGTCGTCTGTAGAACTGTCGTCTGTAGAACTGTCGTCTGTAGAACTGTCGTCTGTAGAAGGGTCCTCTGTATAACTGTCGTCTGTAGAACTGTCGTCTGTAGAAGGGTCTTCTGTAGAACTGTCATCTGTAGAACTGTCGTCTGTAGAACTATCCTCTGTAGAACTGTCTTCTGTAGAACTGTCATCTGTAGAACTGTCGTCTGTAGAATGGTCGTCTGTAGAACTGTCCTCTGTAGAACTGTCGTCTGTAGACGGGTCCTCTGTAGAACTGTCGTCTGTAGAACTGTCGTCTGTAGAACTGTCATCTGTAGAACGGTCCTCTGTAGAACTGTCGTCTATAGAACTGTCCTCTGTAGAACTGTCATCTGTAGAACTGTCGTCTGTAGAATGGTCCTCTGTAGAACTGTCGTCTGTAGAACTGTTGTCTGTAGAACTGTCGTCTGTAGAAGGGTCCTCTGTATAACTGTCGTCTGTAGAACTGTCCTCTGTAGAAGGGTCATCTGTAGAACTGTCTTCTGTAGAACTGTCGTCTATAGAACTGTCGTCTGTAGAACTGTCCTCTGTAGAACTGTCTTCTGTAGAACTGTCATCTGTAGAACTGTCGTCTGTAGAATGGTCATCTGTAGAACTGTCCTCTGTAGAACTGTCGTCTGTAAAATGGTCCTCTGTAGAACTGTCGTCTGTAGAATGGTCCTCTGTAGAACTGTCGTCCATAGAACTGTCGTCTGTAGAATGGTCCTCTGTAGAACTGTCGTCTGTAGAGCTGTCCTTTTTAGAACTGTCGTCTGTAGAATGGTCATCTGTAGAACTGTCGTCCATAGAACTGTCGTTTTTAGAATGGTCATCTGTAGAACTGTCCTCTGTTGAACTGTCGTCTGTAGAGCTGTCCTTTTTAGAACTGTCGTCTGTAGAATGGTCCTCTGTAGAACTGTCGTCCATAGAACTGTCGTCTGTAGAATGGTCCTCTGTAGAACTGTCGTCTGTAGAATGGTCCTCTGTAGAACTGTCCTCTGTAGAACTGTCGTCCATAGAACTGTACTCTGTAGAAATGTCGTCTGTAGAACTGTCATCTGTAGAACTGTCGTCTGTAGAACTGTCGTCTGTAGAAATGTCCTCTGTAGAACTGTCGTCTGTAGAACTGTCGTCTGTAGAACTGTCATCTGTAGAACTGTCCTCTGTAGAAGGGTCCTCTGTAGAACTTTCCTCTGTAGAACTGTCGTCTGTAGAATGGTCCTCTTTAGAACTGTCGTCTGTAAAACTGTCGTCTGTAGAATGATCATCTGTAGAACTGTCTTCTGTAGAACTGTCGTCTATGGAACTGTCGTCTGTAGAACTGTCCTCTGTAGAACTGTCTTCTGTAGAACTGTCATCTGTACAACTGTCGTCTGTAGAATGGTCATCTGTAGAACTGTCCTCTGTAGAACTGTCGTATGTAGAATGGTCGTCTGTTGAACTGTCGTCTGTAGAACTGTAGTCCATAGAATGGTCGTCTGTAGAACTGTCGTCTGTAGAATGGTCCTCTGTAGAACTGTCGTCCATAGAACTGTCGTCTGTAGAATGGTCATCTGTAGAACTGTCCTCTGAAGAATGGTCATCTGTAGAACTGTCCTCTGTAGAATGTTCCTCTGTAGAACTGTCATCTGTAGAATGGTCCTCTGTAGAACTGTCCTCTGTAGAACTGTCGTCCATAGAACTGTCATCTGTAGAACTGTCGTCTGTAGAACTGTCATCTGTAGAACTGTCGTCTGTAGAACTGTCGTCTGTAGAATTGTCCTCTGTAGAACTGTCGTCTGTAGAACTGTCATCTGTGGAACTGTCATCTGTAGAACTGTCCTCTGTAGAAGGGTCCTCTGTAGAACTTTCCTCTGTAGAACTGTCGTCTGTAGAATGGTCCTCTTTAGAACTGTCGTCTGTAAAACTGTCGTCTGTAGAATGGTCATCTGTAGAACTGTCTTCTGTAGAACTATCGTCTATAGAACTGTCCTCTGTAGAATGGTCATCTGTAGAACTGTCGTCTGTAGAACTGTCCTCTGTAAAACTGTCTTCTGTAGAACTGTCATCTGTACAATTGTCGTCTGTAGAATGGTCATCTGTAGAACTGTCCTCTGTAGAACTGTCGTCTGTAGAATGGTCGTCTGTTGAACTGTCGTCTGTAGAATGGTCCTCTGTAGAACTGTCGTCCATAGAATGGTCGTCTGTAGAACTGTCGTCTGTAGAATGGTCCTCTGTAGAACTGTCGTCTGTAGAATGGTCCTCTGTAGAACTGTCGTCCATAGAACTGTCGTCTCTACAACTGTCCTCTGTAGAACTGTCGTCTGTAGAACTGTCGTCTGTAGAACTGTCCTCTGTAGAACTGTCTTCTGTAGAACTGTCATCTGTAGAACTGTCGTCTGTAGAATGGTCATCTGTAGAACTGTCTTCTGTAGAACTGTCGTCTATAGAACTGTCGTCTGTAGAATGGTCATCTGTAGAACTGTCCTCTGTAGAACTGTCGTCTGTAAAATGGTCCTCTGTAGAACTGTCGTCTGTAGAATGGTCCTCTGTAGAACTGTCGTCCATAGAACTGTCGTCTGTAGAATGGTCCTCTGTAGAACTGTCGTCTGTAGAGCTGTCCTTTTTAGAACTGTCGTCTGTAGAATGGTCATCTGTAGAACTGTCGTCCATAGAACTGTCGTTTTTAGAATGGTCATCTGTAGAACTGTCCTCTGTTGAACTGTCGTCTGTAAAATGGTCCTCTGTAGAACTGTCGTCTGTAGAGCTGTCCTTTTTAGAACTGTCGTCTGTAGAATGGTCCTCTGTAGAACTGTCGTCCATAGAACTGTCGTCTGTAGAATGGTCCTCTGTAGAACTGTCGTCTGTAGAATGGTCCTCTGTAGAACTGTCCTCTGTAGAACTGTCGTCCATAGAACTGTACTCTGTAGAAATGTCGTCTGTAGAACTGTCATCTGTAGAACTGTCGTCTGTAGAACTGTCGTCTGTAGAATTGTCCTCTGTAGAACTGTCGTCTGTAGAACTGTCGTCTGTAGAACCGTCATCTGTAGAACTGTCCTCTGTAGAAGGGTCCTCTGTAGAACTTTCCTCTGTAGAACTGTCGTCTGTATAATGGTCCTCTTTAGAACTGTCGTCTGTAAAACTGTCGTCTGTAGAATGATCATCTGTAGAACTGTCTTCTGTAGAACTGTCGTCTATGGAACTGTCGTCTGTAGAATGGTCATCTGTAGAACTGTCGTCTGTAGAACTGTCCTCTGTAGAACTGTCTTCTGTAGAACTGTCATCTGTACAACTGTCGTCTGTAGAATGGTCATCTGTAGAACTGTCCTCTGTAGAACTGTCGTATGTAGAATGGTCGTCTGTTGAACTGTCGTCTGTAGAACTGTAGTCCATAGAATGGTCGTCTGTAGAACTGTCGTCTGTAGAATGGTCCTCTGTAGAACTGTCGTCCATAGAACTGTCGTCCATAGAACTGTCGTCTGTAGAATGGTCATCTGTAGAACTGTCCTCTGAAGAATGGTCATCTGTAGAACTGTCCTCTGGTTGCTAATAACAACCCGCGGGAGATGTGGAGAGGCATCAGAACCATCACAGACCACAGGAGCAGCATGCAGCAGACCACTCATGACCCCACCCTGCCTGACACTCTAAACACCTTCTTTGCACGCTTCGAGACGCCCGGCAGCAGCAGAGACCCTGGTCCTCTATTACAGCTGGAGGAACAGTCCCAGCCCCTCGTCCTGCAGCTACATCAGGTGAGCTCCACTCTGAGGAGGATCGACACCAGCAAAGCTGCAGGACCAGATAAGGTGTCAGGTCGGGTTCTGAAGCTGTGCGCACATCAGCTGGCTGGAGTTCTCCTGGACATCTTCAATTGGTCCCTGCAGCTCACCTCAGTTCCCGTGTGCCTCAAGTCCTCCATCATCGTGCCGGTGCCAAAAAAATCATCCGTCTCGTGCCTCAATGATTACCGGCCGGTCGCTCTGACACCGGTGATCATGAAGTGCTTTGAGAGGATCATCCTGAACCACATCAAGGACATCATCCCTGCTACTCTGGACAGTCATCAGTTCGCTTACAGGGAGAACCGATCGACAGAGGACGCAGTATCACTAGCCCTGCATGCTACCCTGTCCCACCTGGAGCATCCTGACACCTATGTCAGGATGTTATTTGTGGACTTCAGTTCAGCCTTCAACACAGTGATCCCGGACAAGCTGACACTGAAGCTCCACAACCTGGGTCTGCCTGCCTCCCTGTGCCTCTGGATCAAAGACTTTCTCACCAACAGGCCCCAAGTGGTGAGAATCGGGGACTCAACATCATCCACTCTGATCCTGAGCACAGGAACACCACAGGGGTGTGTCCTCAGCCCCGCCCTCTTCACTCTGTTCACCCACGACTGCTCCGCTATTCATTCCACAAATCTGGTTTTAAAGTTCGCCGACGACACCACCGTAGTAGGTCTCATATCCAACAATGATGAGACTCACTACAGAGAGGAAGTTCAGCACCTGACAGGATGGTGTGCTGACAACAACCTCATCCTGAACACCTCCAAGACCAAAGAGATCATTGTGGATTTTAGAAGGACTAGAAAGGTGGCACACACCCCCCTCCTCATTAACGGGGAGGAGGTGGAGCAGGTGGACCACATCAAGTTCCTGGGAATCCACATCACATCTGACCTCACCTGGTCGCTGCACACATCCCACCTGGTGAAGAAGGCTCAGCAGAGACTCTTCTTTCTCAGGAAGCTTAAAAGGACTGGACTTTCATCACAACTTCTGGGGAACTTCTACAAGGCAACCATAGAGAGCATCCTCTGTCTGAGTGCTACGGTGTGGTACGGGAGCTGCACCGCTCAGGACAGGAAGGACTTGGCCCGGGTGGTGAAAACCGCACAGGAGATTGTGGGAGGACCTCTCCCACAACTCGACTCAGTGTATGACAGCCGGGTCCGACGGAAGGCTGGTCGTATTGTTGCAGACCCCACCCACCCAGGACATAACCTGTTTGTACCTCTTCCCTCTGGGAAGAGATACAGGAGCATCAGAACTCACACTAACAGACTGAGGAACAGCTTCTTCCCAAGAGCAGTGAGGTCCATCCACCCCCCACCCCCCCCACACATCACACAACTGGGTCAACGAAACCGCCCCCTCCCCCCAGACTTAACATAACCCACTAACCCCTGTCAGCACACAGCTGACAATGCTCTGACTCTATTTTAAACTGTGTGCAATATTCATGCTGTATGTGCAATATCCATTCTAATGTGGAATACCCACTCGTGCAATATTCACCCCACTCTACTGTACAGTATTTAAGTATTTATGCCTTATATAGCTCCTTATTCTTATTTTATTTTATTCTACCTTTTTTATATCGAGAGTTGCTGGAAAAAATTTCATTGTGCTCTGCAGAATGATAATAAAAGATTCTGATTCTGATTCTGATTCTGATTCTGTAGAATGTTCCTCTGTAGAACTGTCATCTGTAGAATGGTCCTCTGTAGAACTGTCCTCTGTAGAACTGTCGTCCATAGAACTGTCATCTGTAGAACTGTCGTCTGTAGAACTGTCATCTGTAGAACTGTCGTCTGTAGAACTGTCGTCTGTAGAATTGTCCTCTGTAGAACTGTCGTCTGTAGAACTGTCATCTGTGGAACTGTCATCTGTAGAACTGTCCTCTGTAGAAGGGTCCTCTGTAGAACTTTCTTCTGTAGAACTGTCGTCTGTAGAATGGTCCTCTTTAGAACTGTCCTCTGTATAACTGTCGTCTGTAGAACTGTCGTCTGTAGAACTGTCATCTGTAGAACTGTCCTCTGTAGAAGGGTCGTCTGTACAACTGTCCTCTGTAGAACTGTCTTCTGTAGAACTGTCATCTGTACAATTGTCGTCTGTAGAATGGTCATCTGTAGAACTGTCCTCTGTAGAACTGTCGTCTGTAGAATGGTCGTCTGTTGAACTGTCGTCTGTAGAATGGTCCTCTGTAGAACTGTCGTCCATAGAACTGTCGTCTGTAGAATGGTCCTCTGTAGAACTGTCGTCTGTAGAGCTGTCCTTTTTAGAACTGTCGTCTGTAGAATGGTCATCTGTAGAACTGTCGTCCATAGAACTGTCGTCTGTAGAATGGTCCTCTGTAGAACTGTCGTCTGTAAAGCTGTCCTTTTTAGAACTGTCGTCTGTAGAATGGTCATCTGTAGAACTGTCGTCCATAGAACTGTCGTCTGTAGAATGGTCCTCTGTAGAACTGTCCTCTGTAGAACTGTCGTCCATAGAACTGTCATCTGTAGAACTGTCGTCTGTAGAACTGTCATCTGTTGAACTGTCTTCTGTAGAACTGTCGTCTGTAGAATGGTCGTTTGTAGAACTGTCCTCTGTAGAACTGTCGTCTGTAGACGGGTCCTCTGTAGAACTGTCGTCTGTAGAACTGTCGTCTGTAGAACTGTCATCTGTAGAACGGTCCTCTGTAGAACTGTCGTCTGTAGAACTGTCCTCTGTAGAACTGTCCTCTGTAGAACTGTCGTCTGTAGAATGGTCCTCTGTAGAACTGTCGTCTGTAGAACTGGTTTCTGTAGAACTGTCGTCTGTAGAAGGGTCCTCTGTATAACTGTCGTCTGTAGAACTGTCCTCTGTAGAAGGGTCATCTGTAGAACTGTCTTCTGTAGAACTGTCGTCTATAGAACTGTCGCCTGTAGAACTGTCCTCTGTAGAACTGTCTTCTGTAGAATTGTCATCTGTAGAACTGTCTTCTGTAGAATGGTCATCTGTAGAACTGTCCTCTGTAGAACTGTCGTCTGTAAAATGGTCCTCTGTAGAACTGTCGTCTGTAGAATTGTCCTCTGTAGAACTGTCGTCCATAGAACTGTCGTCTGTAGAATGGTCCTCTGTAGAACTGTCGTCTGTAGAGCTGTCCTTTTTAGAACTGTCGTCTGTAGAATGGTCATCTGTAGAACTGTCGTCCATAGAACTGTCGTCTGTAGAATGGTCCTCTGTAAAACTGTCGTCCATAGAACTGTCGTCTGTAGAATGGTCCTCTGTAGAACTGTCGTCTGTAGAATGGTCCTCTGTAGAACTGTCCTCTGTAGAACTGTCGTCCATAGAACTGTCATTTGTAGAACTGTCGTCTGTAGAACTGTCATCTGTAAAACTGTCGTCTGTAGAACTGTCGTCTGTAGAATTGTCCTCTGTAGAACTGTCGTCTGTAGAACTGTCGTCTGTAGAACTGTCGTCTGTAGAACTGTCGTCTGTAGAATGGTCGTCTGTAGAACTGTCGTCTGTAGAACTGTCGTCTGTAGAAGGGTCCTCTGTATAACTGTCGTCTGTAGAACTGTCGTCTGTAGAAGGGTCTTCTGTAGAACTGTCATCTGTAGAACTGTCGTCTGTAGAACTATCCTCTGTAGAACTGTCTTCTGTAGAACTGTCATCTGTAGAACTGTCGTCTGTAGAATGGTCGTCTGTAGAACTGTCGTCTGTAGACGGGTCCTCTGTAGAACTGTCGTCTGTAGAACTGTCGTCTGTAGAACTGTCATCTGTAGAACGGTCCTCTGTAGAACTGTCGTCTGTAGAACTGTCCTCTGTAGAACTGTCCTCTGTAGAAGGGTCTTCTGTATAACTGTCGTCTGTAAACTGTCCTCTGTAGAAGGGTCATCTGTAGAACTGTCTTCTGTAGAACTGTCGTCTATAGAACTGTCGTCTGTAGAACTGTCCTCTGTAGAACTGTCTTCTGTAGAACTGTCATCTGTAGAACTGTCGTCTGTAGAATGGTCATCTGTAGAACTGTCCTCTGTAGAACTGTCGTCTGTAAAATGGTCCTCTGTAGAACTGTCGTCTGTAGAATGGTCATCTGTAGAACTGTCGTCCATAGAACTGTCGTCTGTAGAATGGTCCTCTGTTGAACTGTCGTCCATAGAACTGTCGTCTCTACAACTGTCCTCTGTAGAACTGTCGTCTGTAGAACTGTCGTCTGTAGAACTGTCCTCTGTAGAACTGTCCTCTGAAGAATGGTCATCTGTAGAACTGTCCTCTGTAGAATGGTCCTCTGTAGAACTGTCGTCTGTAGAATGGTCCTCTGTAGAACTGTCCTCTGTAGAACTGTCGTCCATAGAACTGTCATCTGTAGAACTGTCGTCTGTAGAACTGTCATCTGTAGAACTGTCGTCTGTAGAACTGTCGTCTGTAGAATTGTCCTCTGTAGAACTGTCGTCTGTAGAACTGTCATCTGTAGAACTGTCATCTGTAGAACTGTCCTCTGTAGAAGGGTCCTCTGTAGAACTTTCCTCTGTAGAACTGTCGTCTGTAGAATGGTCCTCTTTAGAACTGTCGTCTGTAAAACTGTCGTCTGTAGAATGGTCATCTGTAGAACTGTCTTCTGTAGAACTGTCGTCTATAGAACTGTCGTCTGTAGAATGGTCATATGTAGAACTGTCGTCTGTAGAACTGTCCTCTGTAGAACTGTCTTCTGTAGAACTGTCATCTGTACAATTGTCGTCTGTAGAATGTTCATCTGTAGAACTGTCCTCTGTAGAACTGTCGTCTGTAGAATGGTCGTCTGTTGAACTGTCGTCTGTAGAATGGTCCTCTGTAGAACTGTCGTCTGTAGAACTGTCGTCCATAGAATGGTCGTCTGTAGAACTGTCGTCTGTAGAATGGTCCTCTGTAGAACTGTCGTCTGTAAAATGGTCCTCTGTAGAACTGTCGTCCATAGAACTGTCGTCTGTAGAATGGTCCTCTGTAGAACTGTCCTCTGTAGAACTGTCGTCCATAGAACTGTCATCTGTAGAACTGTCGTATGTAGAACTGTCATCTGTAGAACTGTCGTCTGTAGAACTGTCGTCTGTAGAATTGTCCTCTGTAGAACTGTCGTCTGTAGAACTGTCGTCTGTAGAACTGTCGTCTGTAGAATGGTCGTCTGTAGAACTGTCGTCTGTAGAACTGTCGTCTGTAGAAGGGTCCTCTGTATAACTGTCGTCTGTAGAACTGTCGTCTGTAGAAGGGTCTTCTGTAGAACTGTCATCTGTAGAACTGTCGTCTGTAGAACTATCCTCTGTAGAACTGTCTTCTGTAGAACTGTCATCTGTAGAACTGTCGTCTGTAGAATGGTCGTCTGTAGAACTGTCCTCTGTAGAACTGTCGTCTGTAGACGGGTCCTCTGTAGAACTGTCGTCTGTAGAACTGTCGTCTGTAGAACTGTCATCTGTAGAACGGTCCTCTGTAGAACTGTCGTCTGTAGAACTGTCCTCTGTAGAACTGTCCTCTGTAGAACTGTCGTCTGTAGAATGGTCCTCTGTAGAACTGTCGTCTGTAGAACTGTTGTCTGTAGAACTGTCGTCTGTAGAAGGGTCCTCTGTATAATTGTCGTCTGTAGAACTGTCCTCTGTAGAAGGGTCATCTGTAGAACTGTCTTCTGTAGAACTGTCGTCTATAGAACTGTCGTCTGTAGAATTGTCCTCTGTAGAACTGTCTTCTGTAGAACTGTCATCTGTAGAACTGTCGTCTGTAGAATGGTCATCTGTAGAACTGTCCTCTGTAGAACTGTCGTCTGTAAAATGGTCCTCTGTAGAACTGTCGTCCATAGAATGGTCCTCTGTAGAACTGTCGTCCATAGAACTGTCGTCTGTAGAATGGTCCTCTGTAGAACTGTCGTCTGTAGAGCTGTCCTTTTTAGAACTGTCGTCTGTAGAATGGTCATCTGTAGAACTGTCGTCCATAGAACTGTCGTCTGTAGAATGGTCCTCTGTAGAACTGTCGTCTGTAGAATGGTCCTCTGTAGAACTGTCCTCTGTAGAACTGTCGTCCATAGAACTGTCATCTGTAGAACTGTCGTCTGTAGAACTGTCATCTGTTGAACTGTCTTCTGTAGAACTGTCGTCTGTAGAATGGTCGTTTGTAGAACTGTCCTCTGTAGAACTGTCGTCTGTAGACGGGTCCTCTGTAGAACTGTCGTCTGTAGAACTGTCGTCTGTAGAACTGTCATCTGTAGAACGGTCCTCTGTAGAACTGTCGTCTGTAGAACTGTCCTCTGTAGAACTGTCCTCTGTAGAACTGTCGTCTGTAGAATGGTCCTCTGTAGAACTGTCGTCTGTAGAACTGGTTTCTGTAGAACTGTCGTCTGTAGAAGGGTCCTCTGTATAACTGTCGTCTGTAGAACTGTCCTCTGTAGAAGGGTCATCTGTAGAACTGTCTTCTGTAGAACTGTCGTCTATAGAACTGTCGCCTGTAGAACTGTCCTCTGTAGAACTGTCTTCTGTAGAACTGTCATCTGTAGAACTGTCGTCTGTAGAATGGTCATCTGTAGAACTGTCCTCTGTAGAACTGTCGTCTGTAAAATGGTCCTCTGTAGAACTGTCGTCTGTAGAATTGTCCTCTGTAGAACTGTCGTCCATAGAACTGTCGTCTGTAGAATGGTCCTCTGTAGAACTGTCGTCTGTAGAGCTGTCCTTTTTAGAACTGTCGTCTGTAGAATGGTCATCTGTAGAACTGTCGTCCATAGAACTGTCGTCTGTAGAATGGTCCTCTGTAGAACTGTCGTCCATAGAACTGTCGTCTGTAGAATGGTCCTCTGTAGAACTGTCGTCTGTAGAATGGTCCTCTGTAGAACTGTCCTCTGTAGAACTGTCGTCCATAGAACTGTCATCTGTAGAACTGTCGTCTGTAGAACTGTCATCTGTAGAACTGTCGTCTGTAGAACTGTCGTCTGTAGAATTGTCCTCTGTAGAACTGTCGTCTGTAGAACTGTCGTCTGTAGAACTGTCGTCTGTAGAACTGTCGTCTGTAGAATGGTCGTCTGTAGAACTGTCGTCTGTAGAACTGTCGTCTGTAGAAGGGTCCTCTGTATAACTGTCGTCTGTAGAACTGTCGTCTGTAGAAGGGTCTTCTGTAGAACTGTCATCTGTAGAACTGTCGTCTGTAGAATTATCCTCTGTAGAACTGTCTTCTGTAGAACTGTCATCTGTAGAACTGTCGTCTGTAGAATGGTCGTCTGTAGAACTGTCCTCTGTAGAACTGTCGTCTGTAGACGGGTCCTCTGTAGAACTGTCGTCTGTAGAACTGTCGTCTGTAGAACTGTCATCTGTAGAACGGTCCTCTGTAGAACTGTCGTCTATAGAACTGTCCTCTGTAGAACTGTCATCTGTAGAACTGTCGTCTGTAGAATGGTCCTCTGTAGAACTGTCGTCTGTAGAACTGTTGTCTGTAGAACTGTCGTCTGTAGAAGGGTCCTCTGTATAACTGTCGTCTGTAGAACTGTCCTCTGTAGAAGGGTCATCTGTAGAACTGTCTTCTGTAGAACTGTCGTCTATAGAACTGTCGTCTGTAGAACTGTCCTCTGTAGAACTGTCTTCTGTAGAACTGTCATCTGTAGAACTGTCGTCTGTAGAATGGTCATCTGTAGAACTGTCCTCTGTAGAACTGTCGTCTGTAAAATGGTCCTCTGTAGAACTGTCGTCTGTAGAATGGTCCTCTGTAGAACTGTCGTCCATAGAACTGTCGTCTGTAGAATGGTCCTCTGTAGAACTGTCGTCTGTAGAGCTGTCCTTTTTAGAACTGTCGTCTGTAGAATGGTCATCTTTAGAACTGTCGTCCATAGAACTGTCGTCTGTAGAATGGTCCTCTGTAGAACTGTCGTCTGTAGAATGGTCCTCTGTAGAACTGTCCTCTGTAGAACTGTCGTCCATAGAACTGTCATCTGTAGAACTGTCGTCTGTAGAACTGTCATCTGTTGAACTGTCTTCTGTAGAACTGTCGTCTGTAGAATGGTCGTTTGTAGAACTGTCCTCTGTAGAACTGTCGTCTGTAGACGGGTCCTCTGTAGAACTGTCGTCTGTAGAACTGTCGTCTGTAGAACTGTCATCTGTAGAACGGTCCTCTGTAGAACTGTCGTCTGTAGAACTGTCCTCTGTAGAACTGTCCTCTGTAGAACTGTCGTCTGTAGAATGGTCCTCTGTAGAACTGTCGTCTGTAGAACTGGTTTCTGTAGAACTGTCGTCTGTAGAAGGGTCCTCTGTATAACTGTCGTCTGTAGAACTGTCCTCTGTAGAAGGGTCATCTGTAGAACTGTCTTCTGTAGAACTGTCGTCTATAGAACTGTCGCCTGTAGAACTGTCCTCTGTAGAACTGTCTTCTGTAGAACTGTCATCTGTAGAACTGTCGTCTGTAGAATGGTCATCTGTAGAACTGTCCTCTGTAGAACTGTCGTCTGTAAAATGGTCCTCTGTAGAACTGTCGTCTGTAGAATTGTCCTCTGTAGAACTGTCGTCCATAGAACTGTCGTCTGTAGAATGGTCCTCTGTAGAACTGTCGTCTGTAGAGCTGTCCTTTTTAGAACTGTCGTCTGTAGAATGGTCATCTGTAGAACTGTCGTCCATAGAACTGTCGTCTGTAGAATGGTCCTCTGTAGAACTGTCGTCCATAGAACTGTCGTCTGTAGAATGGTCCTCTGTAGAACTGTCGTCTGTAGAATGGTCCTCTGTAGAACTGTCCTCTGTAGAACTGTCGTCCATAGAACTGTCATCTGTAGAACTGTCGTCTGTAGAACTGTCATCTGTAGAACTGTCGTCTGTAGAACTGTCGTCTGTAGAATTGTCCTCTGTAGAACTGTCGTCTGTAGAACTGTCGTCTGTAGAACTGTCGTCTGTAGAACTGTCGTCTGTAGAATGGTCGTCTGTAGAACTGTCGTCTGTAGAACTGTCGTCTGTAGAAGGGTCCTCTGTATAACTGTCGTCTGTAGAACTGTCGTCTGTAGAAGGGTCTTCTGTAGAACTGTCATCTGTAGAACTGTCGTCTGTAGAATTATCCTCTGTAGAACTGTCTTCTGTAGAACTGTCATCTGTAGAACTGTCGTCTGTAGAATGGTCGTCTGTAGAACTGTCCTCTGTAGAACTGTCGTCTGTAGACGGGTCCTCTGTAGAACTGTCGTCTGTAGAACTGTCGTCTGTAGAACTGTCATCTGTAGAACGGTCCTCTGTAGAACTGTCGTCTATAGAACTGTCCTCTGTAGAACTGTCATCTGTAGAACTGTCGTCTGTAGAATGGTCCTCTGTAGAACTGTCGTCTGTAGAACTGTTGTCTGTA
The DNA here is from genome assembly GCF_053564925.1 of Oryzias latipes. Lineage (NCBI taxonomy): Eukaryota > Metazoa > Chordata > Actinopteri > Beloniformes > Adrianichthyidae > Oryzias > Oryzias latipes. The sequence continues at coordinate 565,577 of NC_136248.1, forward strand.
GAACTGTCGTCTGTAGAAGGGTCCTCTGTATAATTGTCGTCTGTAGAACTGTCCTCTGTAGAAGGGTCATCTGTAGAACTGTCTTCTGTAGAACTGTCGTCTATAGAACTGTCGTCTGTAGAACTATCCTCTGTAGAACTGTCTTCTGTAGAACTGTCATCTGTAGAACTGTCGTCTGTAGAATGGTCATCTGTAGAACTGTCCTCTGTAGAACTGTCGTCTGTAAAATGGTCCTCTGTAGAACTGTCGTCTGTAGAATGGTCCTCTGTAGAACTGTCGTCCATAGAACTGTCGTCTGTAGAATGGTCCTCTGTAGAACTGTCGTCTGTAGAGCTGTCCTTTTTAGAACTGTCGTCTGTAGAATGGTCATCTGTAGAACTGTCGTCCATAGAACTGTCGTTTTTAGAATGGTCATCTGTAGAACTGTCCTCTGTTGAACTGTCGTCTGTAGAGCTGTCCTTTTTAGAACTGTCGTCTGTAGAATGGTCCTCTGTAGAACTGTCGTCCATAGAACTGTCGTCTGTAGAATGGTCCTCTGTAGAACTGTCGTCTGTAGAATGGTCCTCTGTAGAACTGTCCTCTGTAGAACTGTCGTCCATAGAACTGTACTCTGTAGAAATGTCGTCTGTAGAACTGTCATCTGTAGAACTGTCGTCTGTAGAACTGTCGTCTGTAGAATTGTCCTCTGTAGAACTGTCGTCTGTAGAACTGTCGTCTGTAGAACTGTCATCTGTAGAACTGTCCTCTGTAGAAGGGTCCTCTGTAGAACTTTCCTCTGTAGAACTGTCGTCTGTAGAATGGTCCTCTTTAGAACTGTCGTCTGTAAAACTGTCGTCTGTAGAATGATCATCTGTAGAACTGTCTTCTGTAGAACTGTCGTCTATGGAACTGTCGTCTGTAGAACTGTCCTCTGTAGAACTGTCTTCTGTAGAACTGTCATCTGTACAACTGTCGTCTGTAGAATGGTCATCTGTAGAACTGTCCTCTGTAGAACTGTCTTCTGTAGAACTGTCATCTGTACAACTGTCGTCTGTAGAATGGTCATCTGTAGAACTGTCCTCTGTAGAACTGTCGTATGTAGAATGGTCGTCTGTTGAACTGTCGTCTGTAGAACTGTAGTCCATAGAATGGTCCTCTGTTGAACTGTCGTCTGTAGAACTGTTGTCTGTAGAACTGTCGTCTGTAGAAGGGTCCTCTGTATAATTGTCGTCTGTAGAACTGTCCTCTGTAGAAGGGTCATCTGTAGAACTGTCTTCTGTAGAACTGTCGTCTATAGAACTGTCGTCTGTAGAATTGTCCTCTGTAGAACTGTCTTCTGTAGAACTGTCATCTGTAGAACTGTCGTCTGTAGAATGGTCATCTGTAGAACTGTCCTCTGTAGAACTGTCGTCTGTAAAATGGTCCTCTGTAGAACTGTCGTCCATAGAATGGTCCTCTGTAGAACTGTCGTCCATAGAACTGTCGTCTGTAGAATGGTCCTCTGTAGAACTGTCGTCTGTAGAGCTGTCCTTTTTAGAACTGTCGTCTGTAGAATGGTCATCTGTAGAACTGTCGTCCATAGAACTGTCGTCTGTAGAATGGTCCTCTGTAGAACTGTCGTCTGTAGAATGGTCCTCTGTAGAACTGTCCTCTGTAGAACTGTCGTCCATAGAACTGTCATCTGTAGAACTGTCGTCTGTAGAACTGTCATCTGTTGAACTGTCTTCTGTAGAACTGTCGTCTGTAGAATGGTCGTTTGTAGAACTGTCCTCTGTAGAACTGTCGTCTGTAGACGGGTCCTCTGTAGAACTGTCGTCTGTAGAACTGTCGTCTGTAGAACTGTCATCTGTAGAACGGTCCTCTGTAGAACTGTCGTCTGTAGAACTGTCCTCTGTAGAACTGTCCTCTGTAGAACTGTCGTCTGTAGAATGGTCCTCTGTAGAACTGTCGTCTGTAGAACTGGTTTCTGTAGAACTGTCGTCTGTAGAAGGGTCCTCTGTATAACTGTCGTCTGTAGAACTGTCCTCTGTAGAAGGGTCATCTGTAGAACTGTCTTCTGTAGAACTGTCGTCTATAGAACTGTCGCCTGTAGACCTGTCCTCTGTAGAACTGTCTTCTGTAGAACTGTCATCTGTAGAACTGTCGTCTGTAGAATGGTCATCTGTAGAACTGTCCTCTGTAGAACTGTCCTCTGTAAAATGGTCCTCTGTAGAACTGTCGTCTGTAGAATTGTCCTCTGTAGAACTGTCGTCCATAGAACTGTCGTCTGTAGAATGGTCCTCTGTAGAACTGTCGTCTGTAGAGCTGTCCTTTTTAGAACTGTCGTCTGTAGAATGGTCATCTGTAGAACTGTCGTCCATAGAACCGTCGTCTGTAGAATGGTCCTCTGTAGAACTGTCGTCCATAGAACTGTCGTCTGTAGAATGGTCCTCTGTAGAACTGTCGTCTGTAGAATGGTCCTCTGTAGAACTGTCCTCTGTAGAACTGTCGTCCATAGAACTGTCATCTGTAGAACGGTCCTCTGTAGAACTGTCGTCTATAGAACTGTCCTCTGTAGAACTGTCATCTGTAGAACTGTCGTTTGTAGAATGGTCCTCTGTAGAACTGTCGTCTGTAGAACTGTTGTCTGTAGAACTGTCGTCTGTAGAAGGGTCCTCTGTATAACTGTCGTCTGTAGAACTGTCCTCTGTAGAAGGGTCATCTGTAGAACTGTCTTCTGTAGAACTGTCGTCTATAGAACTGTCGTCTGTAGAACTGTCCTCTGTAGAACTGTCTTCTGTAGAACTGTCATCTGTAGAACTGTCGTCTGTAGAATGGTCATCTGTAGAACTGTCCTCTGTAGAACTGTCGTCTGTAAAATGGTCCTCTGTAGAACTGTCGTCTGTAGAATGGTCCTCTGTAGAACTGTCGTCCATAGAACTGTCGTCTGTAGAATGGTCCTCTGTAGAACTGTCGTCTGTAGAGCTGTCCTTTTTAGAACTGTCGTCTGTAGAATGGTCATCTGTAGAACTGTCGTCCATAGAACTGTCGTTTTTAGAATGGTCATCTGTAGAACTGTCCTCTGTTGAACTGTCGTCTGTAGAGCTGTCCTTTTTAGAACTGTCGTCTGTAGAATGGTCCTCTGTAGAACTGTCGTCCATAGAACTGTCGTCTGTAGAATGGTCCTCTGTAGAACTGTCGTCTGTAGAATGGTCCTCTGTAGAACTGTCCTCTGTAGAACTGTCGTCCATAGAACTGTACTCTGTAGAAATGTCGTCTGTAGAACTGTCATCTGTGGAACTGTCGTCTGCAGAACTGTCGTCTGTAGAATTGTCCTCTGTAGAATTGTCGTCTGTAGAACTGTCGTCTGTAGAACTGTCATCTGTAGAACTGTCCTCTGTAGAAGGGTCCTCTGTAGAACTTTCCTCTGTAGAACTGTCGTCTGTAGAATGGTCCTCTTTAGAACTGTCGTCTGTAAAACTGTCGTCTGTAGAATGATCATCTGTAGAACTGTCTTCTGTAGAACTGTCGTCTATGGAACTGTCGTCTGTAGAACTGTCCTCTGTAGAACTGTCTTCTGTAGAACTGTCATCTGTACAACTGTCGTCTGTAGAATGGTCATCTGTAGAACTGTCCTCTGTAGAACTGTCGTATGTAGAATGGTCGTCTGTTGAACTGTCGTCTGTAGAACTGTAGTCCATAGAATGGTCGTCTGTAGAACTGTCGTCTGTAGAATGGTCCTCTGTAGAACTGTCGTCCATAGAACTGTCGTCTGTAGAATGGTCATCTGTAGAACTGTCCTCTGAAGAATGGTCATCTGTAGAACTGTCCTCTGTAGAATGTTCCTCTGTAGAACTGTCATCTGTAGAATGGTCCTCTGTAGAACTGTCCTCTGTAGAACTGTCGTCCATAGAACTGTCATCTGTAGAACTGTCGTCTGTAGAACTGTCATCTGTAGAACTGTCGTCTGTAGAACTGTCGTCTGTAGAATTGTCCTCTGTAGAACTGTCGTCTGTAGAACTGTCATCTGTGGAACTGTCATCTGTAGAACTGTCCTCTGTAGAAGGGTCCTCTGTAGAACTTTCCTCTGTAGAACTGTCGTCTGTGGATTGGTCCTCTTTAGAACTGTCGTCTGTAAAACTGTCGTCTGTAGAATGGTCATCTGTAGAACTGTCTTCTGTAGAACTATCGTCTATAGAACTGTCCTCTGTAGAATGGTCATCTGTAGAACTGTCGTCTGTAGAACTGTCCTCTGTAAAACTGTCTTCTGTAGAACTGTCATCTGTACAATTGTCGTCTGTAGAATGGTCATCTGTAGAACTGTCCTCTGTAGAACTGTCGTCTGTAGAATGGTCGTCTGTTGAACTGTCGTCTGTAGAATGGTCCTCTGTAGAACTGTCGTCCATAGAATGGTCGTCTGTAGAACTGTCGTCTGTAGAATGGTCCTCTGTAGAACTGTCGTCTGTAGAATGGTCCTCTGTAGAACTGTCGTCCATAGAACTGTCGTCTCTACAACTGTCCTCTGTAGAACTGTCGTCTGTAGAACTGTCGTCTTTAGAACTGTCCTCTGTAGAACTGTCTTCTGTAGAACTGTCATCTGTAGAACTGTCGTCTGTAGAATGGTCATCTGTAGAACTGTCATCTGTAGAACTGTCGTCTGTAGAATGGTCCTCTGTTGAACTGTCGTCTGTAGAATGGTCCTCTTTAGAACTGTCATCTGTAGAACTGTCGTCTGTAGAATGGTCATCTGTAGAACTGTCCTCTGAAAAATGGTCATCTGTAGAACTGTCCTCTGTAGAATGGTCCTCTGTAGAACTGTCCTCTGTAGAATGGTCCTCTGTAGAACTGTCCTCTGTAGAACTGTTGTCTGTAGAACTGTCGTCTGTAGAAGGGTCCTCTGTATAACTGTCGTCTGTAGAACTGTCCTCTGTAGAAGGGTCATCTGTAGAACTGTCTTCTGTAGAACTGTCGTCTATAGAACTGTCGTCTGTAGAACTGTCCTCTGTAGAACTGTCTTCTGTAGAACTGTCATCTGTAGAACTGTCGTCTGTAGAATGGTCATCTGTAGAACTGTCCTCTGTAGAACTGTCGTCTGTAAAATGGTCCTCTGTAGAACTGTCGTCTGTAGAATGGTCCTCTGTAGAACTGTCGTCCATAGAACTGTCGTCTGTAGAATGGTCCTCTGTAGAACTGTCGTCTGTAGAGCTGTCCTTTTTAGAACTGTCGTCTGTAGAATGGTCATCTGTAGAACTGTCGTCCATAGAACTGTCGTTTTTAGAATGGTCATCTGTAGAGCTGTCCTCTGTTGAACTGTCGTCTGTAAAATGGTCCTCTGTAGAACTGTCGTCTGTAGAGCTGTCCTTTTTAGAACTGTCGTCTGTAGAATGGTCCTCTGTAGAACTGTCGTCCATAGAACTGTCGTCTGTAGAATGGTCCTCTGTAGAACTGTCGTCTGTAGAATGGTCCTCTGTAGAACTGTCCTCTGTAGAACTGTCGTCCATAGAACTGTACTCTGTAAAAATGTCGTCTGTAGAACTGTCATCTGTAGAACTGTCGTCTGTAGAACTGTCGTCTGTAGAATTGTCCTCTGTAGAACTGTCGTCTGTAGAACTGTCGTCTGTAGAACTGTCATCTGTAGAACTGTCCTCTGTAGAAGGGTCCTCTGTAGAACTTTCCTCTGTAGAACTGTCGTCTGTATAATGGTCCTCTTTAGAACTGTCGTCTGTAAAACTGTCGTCTGTAGAATGATCATCTGTAGAACTGTCTTCTGTAGAACTGTCGTCTATGGAACTGTCGTCTGTAGAATGGTCATCTGTAGAACTGTCGTCTGTAGAACTGTCCTCTGTAGAACTGTCTTCTGTAGAACTGTCATCTGTACAACTGTCGTCTGTAGAATGGTCATCTGTAGAACTGTCCTCTGTAGAACTGTCGTATGTAGAATGGTCGTCTGTTGAACTGTCGTCTGTAGAACTGTAGTCCATAGAATGGTCGTCTGTAGAACTGTCGTCTGTAGAATGGTCCTCTGTAGAACTGTCGTCCATAGAACTGTCGTCTGTAGAATGGTCATCTGTAGAACTGTCCTCTGAAGAATGGTCATCTGTAGAACTGTCCTCTGTAGAATGTTCCTCTGTAGAACTGTCATCTGTAGAATGGTCCTCTGTAGAACTGTCCTCTGTAGAACTGTCGTCCATAGAACTGTCATCTGTAGAACTGTCGTCTGTAGAACTGTCATCTGTAGAACTGTCGTCTGTAGAACTGTCGTCTGTAGAATTGTCCTCTGTAGAACTGTCGTCTGTAGAACTGTCATCTGTGGAACTGTCATCTGTAGAACTGTCCTCTGTAGAAGGGTCCTCTGTAGAACTTTCCTCTGTAGAACTGTCGTCTGTAGAATGGTCCTCTTTAGAACTGTCGTCTGTAAAACTGTCGTCTGTAGAATGGTCATCTGTAGAACTGTCTTCTGTAGAACTATCGTCTATAGAACTGTCCTCTGTAGAATGGTCATCTGTAGAACTGTCGTCTGTACAACTGTCCTCTGTAGAACTGTCTTCTGTAGAACTGTCATCTGTACAATTGTCGTCTGTAGAATGGTCATCTGTAGAACTGTCCTCTGTAGAACTGTCGTCTGTAGAATGGTCGTCTGTTGAACTGTCGTCTGTAGAATGGTCCTCTGTAGAACTGTCGTCCATAGAACTGTCGTCTGTAGAATGGTCCTCTGTAGAACTGTCGTCTGTAGAGCTGTCCTTTTTAGAACTGTCGTCTGTAGAATGGTCATCTGTAGAACTGTCGTCCATAGAACTGTCGTCTGTAGAATGGTCCTCTGTAGAACTGTCGTCTGTAGAATGGTCCTCTGTAGAACTGTCCTCTGTAGAACTGTCGTCCATAGAACTGTCATCTGTAGAACTGTCGTCTGTAGAACTGTCATCTGTTGAACTGTCTTCTGTAGAACTGTCGTCTGTAGAATGGTCGTTTGTAGAACTGTCCTCTGTAGAACTGTCGTCTGTAGACGGGTCCTCTGTAGAACTGTCATCTGTAGAACTGTCGTCTGTAGAACTGTCATCTGTAGAACGGTCCTCTGTAGAACTGTCGTCTGTAGAACTGTCCTCTGTAGAACTGTCCTCTGTAGAACTGTCGTCTGTAGAATGGTCCTCTGTAGAACTGTCGTCTGTAGAACTGGTTTCTGTAGAACTGTCGTCTGTAGAAGGGTCCTCTGTATAACTGTCGTCTGTAGAACTGTCCTCTGTAGAAGGGTCATCTGTAGAACTGTCTTCTGTAGAACTGTCGTCTATAGAACTGTCGCCTGTAGAACTGTCCTCTGTAGAACTGTCTTCTGTAGAACTGTCATCTGTAGAACTGTCGTCTGTAGAATGGTCATCTGTAGAACTGTCCTCTGTAGAACTGTCGTCTGTAAAATGGTCCTCTGTAGAACTGTCGTCTGTAGAATTGTCCTCTGTAGAACTGTCGTCCATAGAACTGTCGTCTGTAGAATGGTCCTCTGTAGAACTGTCGTCTGTAGAGCTGTCCTTTTTAGAACTGTCGTCTGTAGAATGGTCATCTGTAGAACTGTCGTCCATAGAACTGTCGTCTGTAGAATGGTCCTCTGTAGAACTGTCGTCCATAAAACTGTCGTCTGTAGAATGGTCCTCTGTAGAACTGTCGTCTGTAGAATGGTCCTCTGTAGAACTGTCCTCTGTAGAACTGTCGTCCATAGAACTGTCATTTGTAGAACTGTCGTCTGTAGAACTGTCATCTGTAGAACTGTCGTCTGTAGAACTGTCGTCTGTAGAATTGTCCTCTGTAGAACTGTCGTCTGTAGAACTGTCGTCTGTAGAACTGTCGTCTGTAGAACTGTCGTCTGTAGAATGGTCGTCTGTAGAACTGTCGTCTGTAGAACTGTCGTCTGTAGAAGGGTCCTCTGTATAACTGTCGTCTGTAGAACTGTCGTCTGTAGAAGGGTCTTCTGTAGAACTGTCATCTGTAGAACTGTCATCTGTACAATTGTCGTCTGTAGAACTATCCTCTGTAGAACTGTCTTCTGTAGAACTGTCATCTGTAGAACTGTCGTCTGTAGAATGGTCGTCTGTAGAACTGTCCTCTGTAGAACTGTCGTCTGTAGACGGGTCCTCTGTAGAACTGTCGTCTGTAGAACTGTCGTCTGTAGAACTGTCATCTGTAGAACGGTCCTCTGTAGAACTGTCGTCTGTAGAACTGTCCTCTGTAGAACTGTCCTCTGTAGAACTGTCGTCTGTAGAATGGTCCTCTGTAGAACTGTCGTCTGTAGAACTGTTGTCTGTAGAACTGTCGTCTGTAGAAGGGTCCTCTGTATAACTGTCGTCTGTAGAACTGTCCTCTGTAGAAGGGTCATCTGTAGAACTGTCTTCTGTAGAACTGTCGTCTATAGAACTGTCGTCTGTAGAACTGTCCTCTGTAGAACTGTCTTCTGTAGAACTGTCATCTGTAGAACTGTCGTCTGTAGAATGGTCATCTGTAGAACTGTCCTCTGTAGAACTGTCGTCTGTAAAATGGTCCTCTGTAGAACTGTCGTCTGTAGAAAGGTCCTCTGTAGAACTGTCGTCCATAGAACTGTCGTCTGTAGAATGGTCCTCTGTAGAACTGTCGTCTGTAGAGCTGTCCTTTTTAGAACTGTCGTCTGTAGAATGGTCATCTGTAGAACTGTCGTCCATAGAACTGTCGTTTTTAGAATGGTCATCTGTAGAACTGTCCTCTGTTGAACTGTGTCTGTAAAATGGTCCTCTGTAGAACTGTCGTCTGTAGAGCTGTCCTTTTTAGAACTGTCGTCTGTAGAATGGTCCTCTGTAGAACTGTCGTCCATAGAACTGTCGTCTGTAGAATGGTCCTCTGTAGAACTGTCGTCTGTAGAATGGTCCTCTGTAGAACTGTCCTCTGTAGAACTGTCGTCCATAGAACTGTACTCTGTAGAAATGTCGTCTGTAGAACTGTCATCTGTAGAACTGTCGTCCATAGAACTGTCGTCTGTAGAATGGTCATCTGTAGAACTGTCCTCTGAAGAATGGTCATCTGTAGAACTGTCCTCTGTAGAATGTTCCTCTGTAGAACTGTCATCTGTAGAATGGTCCTCTGTAGAACTGTCCTCTGTAGAACTGTCGTCCATAGAACTGTCATCTGTAGAACTGTCGTCTGTAGAACTGTTAACTGTAGAACTGTCGTCTGTAGAACTGTCGTCTGTAGAATTGTCCTCTGTAGAACTGTCGTCTGTAGAACTGTCATCTGTGGAACTGTCATCTGTAGAACTGTCCTCTGTAGAAGGGTCCTCTGTAGAACTTTCCTCTGTAGAACTGTCGTCTGTAGAATGGTCCTCTTTAGAACTGTCGTCTGTAAAACTGTCGTCTGTAGAATGGTCATCTGTAGAACTGTCTTCTGTAGAACTATCGTCTATAGAACTGTCCTCTGTAGAATGGTCATCTGTAGAACTGTCGTCTGTACAACTGTCCTCTGTAGAACTGTCTTCTGTAGAACTGTCATCTGTACAATTGTCGTCTGTAGAATGGTCATCTGTAGAACTGTCCTCTGTAGAACTGTCGTCTGTAGAATGGTCGTCTGTTGAACTGTCGTCTGTAGAATGGTCCTCTGTAGAACTGTCGTCCATAGAACTGTCGTCTGTAGAATGGTCCTCTGTAGAACTGTCGTCTGTAGAGCTGTCCTTTTTAGAACTGTCGTCTGTAGAATGGTCATCTGTAGAACTGTCGTCCATAGAACTGTCGTCTGTAGAATGGTCCTCTGTAGAACTGTCGTCTGTAGAATGGTCCTCTGTAGAACTGTCCTCTGTAGAACTGTCGTCCATAGAACTGTCATCTGTAGAACTGTCGTCTGTAGAACTGTCATCTGTTGAACTGTCTTCTGTAGAACTGTCGTCTGTAGAATGGTCGTTTGTAGAACTGTCCTCTGTAGAACTGTCGTCTGTAGACGGGTCCTCTGTAGAACTGTCGTCTGTAGAACTGTCGTCTGTAGAACTGTCATCTGTAGAACGGTCCTCTGTAGAACTGTCCTCTGTAGAACTGTCGTCTGTAGAATGGTCCTCTGTAGAACTGTCGTCTGTAGAACTGGTTTCTGTAGAACTGTCGTCTGTAGAAGGGTCCTCTGTATAACTGTCGTCTGTAGAACTGTCCTCTGTAGAAGGGTCATCTGTAGAACTGTCTTCTGTAGAACTGTCGTCTATAGAACTGTCGCCTGTAGAACTGTCCTCTGTAGAACTGTCTTCTGTAGAACTGTCATCTGTAGAACTGTCGTCTGTAGAATGGTCATCTGTAGAACTGTCCTCTGTAGAACTGTCGTCTGTAAAATGGTCCTCTGTAGAACTGTCGTCTGTAGAATTGTCCTCTGTAGAACTGTCGTCCATAGAACTGTCGTCTGTAGAATGGTCCTCTGTAGAACTGTCGTCTGTAGAGCTGTCCTTTTTAGAACTGTCGTCTGTAGAATGGTCATCTGTAGAACTGTCGTCCATAGAACTGTCGTCTGTAGAATGGTCCTCTGTAGAACTGTAGTCCATAGAACTGTCGTCTGTAGAATGGTCCTCTGTAGAACTGTCGTCTGTAGAATGGTCCTCTGTAGAACTGTCCTCTGTAGAACTGTCGTCCATAGAACTGTCATTTGTAGAACTGTCGTCTGTAGAACTGTCATCTGTAGAACTGTCGTCTGTAGAACTGTCGTCTGTAGAATTGTCCTCTGTAGAACTGTCGTCTGTAGACCTGTCGTCTGTAGAACTGTCGTCTGTAGAACTGTCGTCTGTAGAATGGTCGTCTGTAGAACTGTCGTCTGTAGAACTGTCGTCTGTAGAAGGGTCCTCTGTATAACTGTCGTCTGTAGAACTGTCGTCTGTAGAAGGGTCTTCTGTAGAACTGTCATCTGTAGAACTGTCGTCTGTAGAACTATCCTCTGTAGAACTGTCTTCTGTAGAACTGTCATCTGTAGAACTGTCGTCTGTAGAATGGTCGTCTGTAGAACTGTCCTCTGTAGAACTGTCGTCTGTAGACGGGTCCTCTGTAGAACTGTCGTCTGTAGAACTGTCGTCTGTAGAACTGTCATCTGTAGAACGGTCCTCTGTAGAACTGTCGTCTGTAGAACTGTCCTCTGTAGAACTGTCCTCTGTAGAACTGTCGTCTGTAGAATGGTCCTCTGTAGAACTGTCGTCTGTAGAACTGTTGTCTGTAGAACTGTCGTCTGTAGAAGGGTCCTCTGTATAACTGTCGTCTGTAGAACTGTCCTCTGTAGAAGGGTCATCTGTAGAACTGTCTTCTGTAGAACTGTCGTCTATAGAACTGTCGTCTGTAGAACTGTCCTCTGTAGAACTGTCTTCTGTAGAACTGTCATCTGTAGAACTGTCGTCTGTAGAATGGTCATCTGTAGAACTGTCCTCTGTAGAACTGTCGTCTGTAAAATGGTCCTCTGTAGAACTGTCGTCTGTAGAATGGTCCTCTGTAGAACTGTCGTCCATAGAACTGTCGTCTGTAGAATGGTCCTCTGTAGAACTGTCGTCTGTAGAGCTGTCCTTTTTAGAACTGTCGTCTGTAGAATGGTCATCTGTAGAACTGTCGTCCATAGAACTGTCGTTTTTAGAATGGTCATCTGTAGAACTGTCCTCTGTTGAACTGTCGTCTGTAAAATGGTCCTCTGTAGAACTGTCGTCTGTAGAGCTGTCCTTTTTAGAACTGTCGTCTGTAGAATGGTCCTCTGTAGAACTGTCGTCCATAGAACTGTCGTCTGTAGAATGGTCCTCTGTAGAACTGTCGTCTGTAGAATGGTCCTCTGTAGAACTGTCCTCTGTAGAACTGTCGTCCATAGAACTGTACTCTGTAGAAATGTCGTCTGTAGAACTGTCATCTGTAGAACTGTCGTCTGTAGAACTGTCGTCTGTAGAATTGTCCTCTGTAGAACTGTCGTCTGTAGAACTGTCGTCTGTAGAACTGTCATCTGTAGAACTGTCCTCTGTAGAAGGGTCCTCTGTAGAACTTTCCTCTGTAGAACTGTCGTCTGTAGAATGGTCCTCTTTAGAACTGTCGTCTGTAAAACTGTCGTCTGTAGAATGATCATCTGTAGAACTGTCTTCTGTAGAACTGTCGTCTATGGAACTGTCGTCTGTAGAACTGTCCTCTGTAGAACTGTCTTCTGTAGAACTGTCATCTGTACAACTGTCGTCTGTAGAATGGTCATCTGTAGAACTGTCCTCTGTAGAACTGTCGTATGTAGAATGGTCGTCTGTTGAACTGTCGTCTGTAGAACTGTAGTCCATAGAATGGTCGTCTGTAGAACTGTCGTCTGTAGAATGGTCCTCTGTAGAACTGTCGTCCATAGAACTGTCGTCTGTAGAATGGTCATCTGTAGAACTGTCCTCTGAAGAATGGTCATCTGTAGAACTGTCCTCTGTAGAATGTTCCTCTGTAGAACTGTCATCTGTAGAATGGTCCTCTGTAGAACTGTCCTCTGTAGAACTGTCGTCCATAGAACTGTCATCTGTAGAACTGTCGTCTGTAGAACTGTCATCTGTAGAACTGTCGTCTGTAGAACTGTCGTCTGTAGAATTGTCCTCTGTAGAACTGTCGTCTGTAGAACTGTCATCTGTGGAACTGTCATCTGTAGAACTGTCCTCTGTAGAATGGTCCTCTTTAGAACTGTCGTCTGTAAAACTGTCGTCTGTAGAATGGTCATCTGTAGAACTGTCTTCTGTAGAACTATCGTCTATAGAACTGTCCTCTGTAGAATGGTCATCTGTAGAACTGTCGTCTGTAGAACTGTCCTCTGTAGAACTGTCTTCTGTAGAACTGTCATCTGTACAATTGTCGTCTGTAGAATGGTCATCTGTAGAACTGTCCTCTGTGGAACTGTCGTCTGTAGAATGGTCGTCTGTTGAACTGTCGTCTGTAGAATGGTCCTCTGTAGAACTGTCGTCTGTAGAACTGTCGTCCATAGAATGGTCGTCTGTAGAACTGTCGTCTGTAGAATGGTCCTCTGTAGAACTGTCGTCCATAGAAGTGTCGTCTCTACAACTGTCCTCTGTAGAACTGTCGTCTGTAGAACTGTCGTCTGTAGAACTGTCCTCTGTAGAACTGTCTTCTGTAGAACTGTCATCTGTAGAACTGTCGTCTGTAGAATGGTCATCTGTAGAACTGTCATCTGTAGAACTGTCGTCTGTAGAATGGTCCTCTGTTGAACTGTCGTCTGTAGAATGGTCCTCTTTAGAACTGTCATCTGTAGAACTGTCGTCTGTAGAATGGTCATCTGTAGAACTGTCCTTTGTAGAATGGTCCTCTGTAGAACTGTCCTCTGTAGAATGGTCCTATGTAGAACTGTCGTCTGTAGAACTGTTGTCTGTAGAACTGTCGTCTGTAGAAGGGTCCTCTGTATAACTGTCGTCTGTAGAACTGTCCTCTGTAGAAGGGTCATCTGTAGAACTGTCTTCTGTAGAACTGTCGTCTATAGAACTGTCGTCTGTAGAAACTGTCCTCTGTAGAACTGTCTTCTGTAGAACTGTCATCTGTAGAACTGTCGTCTGTAGAATGGTCATCTGTAGAACTGTCCTCTGTAGAACTGTCGTCTGTAAAATGGTCCTCTGTAGAACTGTCGTCTGTAGAATGGTCCTCTGTAGAACTGTCGTCCATAGAACTGTCGTCTGTAGAATGGTCCTCTGTAGAACTGTCGTCTGTAGAGCTGTCCTTTTTAGAACTGTCGTCTGTAGAATGGTCATCTGTAGAACTGTCGTCCATAGAACTGTCGTTTTTAGAATGGTCATCTGTAGAACTGTCCTCTGTTGAACTGTCGTCTGTAAAATGGTCCTCTGTAGAACTGTCGTCTGTAGAGCTGTCCTTTTTAGAACTGTCGTCTGTAGAATGGTCCTCTGTAGAACTGTCGTCCATAGAACTGTCGTCTGTAGAATGGTCCTCTGTAGAACTGTCGTCTGTAGAATGGTCCTCTGTAGAACTGTCCTCTGTAGAACTGTCGTCCATAGAACTGTACTCTGTAGAAATGTCGTCTGTAGAACTGTCATCTGTAGAACTGTCGTCTGTAGAACTGTCGTCTGTAGAATTGTCCTCTGTAGAACTGTCGTCTGTAGAACTGTCGTCTGTAGAACTGTCATCTGTAGAACTGTCCTCTGTAGAAGGGTCCTCTGTAGAACTTTCCTCTGTAGAACTGTCGTCTGTATAATGGTCCTCTTTAGAACTGTCGTCTGTAAAACTGTCGTCTGTAGAATGATCATCTGTAGAACTGTCTTCTGTAGAACTGTCGTCTATGGAACTGTCGTCTGTAGAATGGTCATCTGTAGAACTGTCGTCTGTAGAACTGTCCTCTGTAGAACTGTCTTCTGTAGAACTGTCATCTGTACAACTGTCGTCTGTAGAATGGTCATCTGTAGAACTGTCCTCTGTAGAACTGTCGTATGTAGAATGGTCGTCTGTTGAACTGTCGTCTGTAGAACTGTAGTCCATAGAATGGTCGTCTGTAGAACTGTCGTCTGTAGAATGGTCCTCTGTAGAACTGTCGTCCATAGAACTGTCGTCTGTAGAATGGTCATCTGTAGAACTGTCCTCTGAAGAATGGTCATCTGTAGAACTGTCCTCTGTAGAATGTTCCTCTGTAGAACTGTCATCTGTAGAATGGTCCTCTGTAGAACTGTCCTCTGTAGAACTGTCGTCCATAGAACTGTCATCTGTAGAACTGTCGTCTGTAGAACTGTCATCTGTAGAACTGTCGTCTGTAGAACTGTCGTCTGTAGAATTGTCCTCTGTAGAACTGTCGTCTGTAGAACTGTCATCTGTGGAACTGTCATCTGTAGAACTGTCCTCTGTAGAAGGGTCCTCTGTAGAACTTTCCTCTGTAGAACTGTCGTCTGTAGAATGGTCCTCTTTAGAACTGTCGTCTGTAAAACTGTCGTCTGTAGAATGGTCATCTGTAGAACTGTCTTCTGTAGAACTATCGTCTATAGAACTGTCCTCTGTAGAATGGTCATCTGTAGAACTGTCGTCTGTACAACTGTCCTCTGTAGAACTGTCTTCTGTAGAACTGTCATCTGTACAATTGTCGTCTGTAGAATGGTCATCTGTAGAACTGTCCTCTGTAGAACTGTCGTCTGTAGAATGGTCGTCTGTTGAACTGTCGTCTGTAAAATGGTCCTCTGTAAAACTGTCGTCTGTAGAATGGTCCTCTGTAGAACTGTCGTCCATAGAACTGTCGTCTCTACAACTGTCCTCTGTAGAACTGTCGTCTGTAGAACTGTCGTCTGTAGAACTGTCCTCTGTAGAACTGTCTTCTGTAGAACTGTCATCTGTAGAACTGTCGTCTGTAGAATGGTCGTCTGTAGAACTGTCGTCTGTAGAATGGTCCGCTGTAGAACTGTCGTCTGTAGAATGGTCCTCTGTAGAACTGTCGTCCATAGAACTGTCGTCTCTACAACTGTCCTCTGTAGAACTGTCGTCTGTAGAACTGTCGTCTGTAGAACTGTCCTCTGTAGAACTGTCTTCTGTAGAACTGTCATCTGTAGAACTGTCGTCTGTAGAATGGTCATCTGTAGAACTGTCATCTGTAGAACTGTCGTCTGTAGAATGGTCCTCTGTAGAACTGTCGTCTGTAGAATGGTCCTCTTTAGAACTGTCGTCTGTAAAACTGTCGTCTGTAGAACTATCGTCTATAGAACTGTCCTCTGTAGAATGGTCATCTGTAGAACTGTCGTCTGTAGAACTGTCCTCTGTAGAACTGTCTTCTGTAGAACTGTCATCTGTACAATTGTCGTCTGTAGAATGGTCATCTGTAGAACTGTCTTCTGTAGAACTGTCGTCTGTAGAATGGTCGTCTGTTGAACTGTCGTCTGTAGAATGGTCCTCTGTAGAACTGTCGTCTGTAGAACTGTCGTCCATAGAATGGTCGTCTGTAGAACTGTCGTCTGTAGAATGGTCCTCTGTAGAACTGTCGTCTGTAGAATGGTCCTCTGTAGAACTGTCGTCCATAGAACTGTCGTCTCTACAACTGTCCTCTGTAGAACTGTCGTCTGTAGAACTGTCGTCTGTAGAACTGTCCTCTGTAGAACTGTCTTCTGTAGAACTGTCATCTGTAGAACTGTCGTCTGTAGAATGGTCATCTGTAGAACTGTCATCTGTAGAACTGTCGTCTGTAGAATGGTCCTCTGTTGAACTGTCGTCTGTAGAATGGTCCTCTTTAGAACTGTCATCTGTAGAACTGTCGTCTGTAGAATGGTCATCTGTAGAACTGTCCTCTGAAGAATGGTCATCTGTAGAACTGTCCTCTGTAGAATGGTCCTCTGTAGAACTGTCCTCTGTAGAATGGTCCTCTGTAGAACTGTCGTCTGTAGAACTGTTGTGTGTAGAACTGTCGTCTGTAGAAGGGTCCTCTGTATAACTGTCGTCTGTAGAACTGTCCTCTGTAGAAGGGTCATCTGTAGAACTGTCTTCTGTAGAACTGTCGTCTATAGAACTGTCGTCTGTAGAACTGTCCTCTGTAGAACTGTCTTCTGTAGAACTGTCATCTGTAGAACTGTCGTCTGTAGAATGGTCATCTGTAGAACTGTCCTCTGTAGAACTGTCGTCTGTAAAATGGTCCTCTGTAGAACTGTCGTCTGTAGAATGGTCCTCTGTAGAACTGTCGTCCATAGAACTGTCGTCTGTAGAATGGTCCTCTGTAGAACTGTCGTCTGTAGAGCTGTCCTTTTTAGAACTGTCGTCTGTAGAATGGTCCTCTGTAGAACTGTCGTCCATAGAACTGTCGTCTGTAGAATGGTCGTCTGTTGAACTGTCGTCTGTAGAACTGTAGTCCATAGAATGGTCGTCTGTAGAACTGTCGTCTGTAGAGCTGTCCTTTTTAGAACTGTCGTCTGTAGAATGGTCCTCTGTAGAACTGTCGTCCATAGAACTGTCGTCTGTAGAATGGTCATCTGTAGAACTGTCCTCTGAAGAATGGTCCTCTTTAGAACTGTCGTCTGTAGAATGGTCCTCTGTAGAACTGTCGTCCATAGAACTGTCGTCTGTAGAATGGTCCTCTGTAGAACTGTCGTCTGTAGAATGGTCCTCTGTAGAACTGTCCTCTGTAGAACTGTCGTCCATAGAACTGTACTCTGTAGAAATGTCGTCTGTAGAACTGTCATCTGTAGAACTGTCGTCTGTAGAACTGTCGTCTGTAGAATTGTCCTCTGTAGAACTGTCGTCTGTAGAACTGTCGTCTGTAGAACTGTCATCTGTAGAACTGTCCTCTGTAGAAGGGTCCTCTGTAGAACTTTCCTCTGTAGAACTGTCGTCTGTATAATGGTCCTCTTTAGAACTGTCGTCTGTAAAACTGTCGTCTGTAGAATGATCATCTGTAGAACTGTCTTCTGTAGAACTGTCGTCTATGGAACTGTCGTCTGTAGAATGGTCATCTGTAGAACTGTCGTCTGTAGAACTGTCCTCTGTAGAACTGTCTTCTGTAGAACTGTCATCTGTACAACTGTCGTCTGTAGAATGGTCATCTGTAGAACTGTCCTCTGTAGAACTGTCGTATGTAGAATGGTCGTCTGTTGAACTGTCGTCTGTAGAACTGTAGTCCATAGAATGGTCGTCTGTAGAACTGTCGTCTGTAGAATGGTCCTCTGTAGAACTGTCGTCCATAGAACTGTCGTCTGTAGAATGGTCATCTGTAGAACTGTCCTCTGAAGAATGGTCATCTGTAGAACTGTCCTCTGTAGAATGTTCCTCTGTAGAACTGTCATCTGTAGAATGGTCCTCTGTAGAACTGTCCTCTGTAGAACTGTCGTCCATAGAACTGTCATCTGTAGAACTGTCGTCTGTAGAACTGTCATCTGTAGAACTGTCGTCTGTAGAACTGTCGTCTGTAGAATTGTCCTCTGTAGAACTGTCGTCTGTAGAACTGTCATCTGTGGAACTGTCATCTGTAGAACTGTCCTCTGTAGAAGGGTCCTCTGTAGAACTTTCCTCTGTAGAACTGTCGTCTGTAGAATGGTCCTCTTTAGAACTGTCGTCTGTAAAACTGTCGTCTGTAGAATGGTCATCTGTAGAACTGTCTTCTGTAGAACTATCGTCTATAGAACTGTCCTCTGTAGAATGGTCATCTGTAGAACTGTCGTCTGTACAACTGTCCTCTGTAGAACTGTCTTCTGTAGAACTGTCATCTGTACAATTGTCGTCTGTAGAATGGTCATCTGTAGAACTGTCCTCTGTAGAACTGTCGTCTGTAGAATGGTCGTCTGTTGAACTGTCGTCTGTAAAATGGTCCTCTGTAGAACTGTCGTCTGTAGAATGGTCCTCTGTAGAACTGTCGTCCATAGAACTGTCGTCTCTACAACTGTCCTCTGTAGAACTGTCGTCTGTAGAACTGTCGTCTGTAGAACTGTCCTCTGTAGAACTGTCTTCTGTAGAACTGTCATCTGTAGAACTGTCGATTGTAGAATGGTCGTCTGTAGAACTGTCGTCTGTAAAATGGTCCGCTGTAGAACTGTCGTCTGTAGAATGGTCCTCTGTAGAACTGTCGTCCATAGAACTGTCGTCTCTACAACTGTCCTCTGTAGAACTGTCGTCTGTAGAACTGTCGTCTGTAGAACTGTCCTCTGTAGAACTGTCTTCTGTAGAACTGTCATCTGTAGAACTGTCGTCTGTAGAATGGTCATCTGTAGAACTGTCATCTGTAGAACTGTCGTCTGTAGAATGGTCCTCTGTTGAACTGTCGTCTGTAGAATGGTCCTCTTTAGAACTGTCATCTGTAGAACTGTCGTCTGTAGAATGGTCATCTGTAGAACTGTCCTCTGAAGAATGGTCATCTGTAGAACTGTCCTCTGTAGAATGGTCCTCTGTAAAACTGTCCTCTGTAGAACTGTCGTCTGTAGAATGGTCCTCTGTAGAACTGTCGTCTATAGAACTGTCGTCTGTAGAACTGTCTTCTGTAGAATGGTCATCTGTAGAACTGTCGTCTGTAGAACTATCCTCTGTAGAACTGTCATCTGTAGAACTGTCATCTGTAGAACTGTCCTCTGTAGAAGGGTCCTCTGTAGAACTTTCCTCTGTAGAACTGTCGTCTGTAGAATGGTCCTCTTTAGAACTGTCGTCTGTAAAACTGTCGTCTGTAGAATGGTCATCTGTAGAACTGTCTTCTGTAGAACTGTCGTCTATAGAACTGTCGTCTGTAGAATGGTCATCTGTAGAACTGTCGTCTGTAGAACTGTCCTCTGTAGAACTGTCTTCTGTAGAACTGTCATCTGTACAATTGTCGTCTGTAGAATGGTCATCTGTAGAACTGTCCTCTGTAGAACTGTCGTCTGTAGAATGGTCGTCTGTTGAACTGTCGTCTGTAGAATGGTCCTCTGTAGAACTGTCGTCTGTAGAACTGTCGTCCATAGAATGGTCGTCTGTAGAACTGTCGTCTGTAGAATGGTCCTCTGTAGAACTGTCGTCTGTAGAATGGTCCTCTGTAGAACTGTCGTCCATAGAACTGTCGTCTCTACAACTGTCCTCTGTAGAACTGTCGTCTGTAGAACTGTCGTCTGTAAAACAGTCCTCTGTAGAACTGTCTTCTGTCGAACTGTCATCTGTAGAACTTTCGTCTGTAGAATGGTCATCTGTAGAACTGTCATCTGTAGAACTGTCATCTGTAGAATGGTCCTCTGTTGAACTGTCGTCTGTAGAATGGTCCTCTGTAGAACTGTCATCTGTAGAACTGTCGTCTGTAGAATGGTCATCTTTAGAACTGTCCTCTGAAGAATGGTCATCTGTAGAACTGTCCTCTGTAGAATGGTCCTCTGTAGAACTGTCCTCTGTAGAACTGTCGTCTGTAGAATGGTCCTCTGTAGAACTGTCGTCTGTAGAACTGTCGTCTGTAGAACTGTCGTCTGTAGAATGGTCATCTGTAGAACATTCGTCTGGAGAACTATCCTCTGTAGAACTGTCTTCTGTAGAACTGTCATCTGTAGAACTGTCGTCTGTAGAATGGTCGTCTGTAGAACTGTCGTCTGTAGAACTGTCGTCTGTAGAAGGGTCCTCTGTATAACTGTCGTCTGTAGAACTGTCGTCTGTAGAAGGGTCTTCTGTAGAACTGTCATCTGTAGAACTGTCGTCTGTAGAACTATCCTCTGTAGAACTGTCTTCTGTAGAACCTTCATCTGTAGAACTGTCGTCTGTAGAATGGTCGTCTGTAGAACTGTCCTCTGTAGAACTGTCGTCTGTAGACGGGTCCTCTGTAGAACTGTCGTCTGTAGAACTGTCGTCTGTAGAACTGTCATCTGTAAAACGGTCCTCTGTAGAACTGTCGTCTGTAGAACTGTCGTCTGTAGAACTGTTGTCTGTAGAACTGTCGTCTGTAGAAGGGTCCTCTGTATAACTGTCGTCTGTAGAACTGTCCTCTGTAGAAGGGTCATCTGTAGAACTGTCTTCTGTAGAACTGTCGTCTATAGAACTGTCGTCTGTAGAACTGTCCTCTGTAGAACTGTCTTCTGTAGAACTGTCATCTGTAAAACTGTCGTCTGTAGAATGGTCATCTGTAGAACTGTCCTCTGTAGAACTGTCGTCTGTAAAATGGTCCTCTGTAGAACTGTCGTCTGTAGAATGGTCCTCTGTAGAACTGTCGTCCATAGAATTGTCGTCTGTAGAGTGGTCCTCTGTAGAACTGTCGTCTGTAGAGCTGTCCTTTTTAGAACTGTCGTCTGTAGAATGGTCATCTGTAGAACTGTCGTCCATAGAACTGTCGTCTGTAGAATGGTCATCTGTAAAACTGTCCTCTGTTGAACTGTCGTCTGTAAAATGGTCCTCTGTAGAACTGTCGTCCATAGAACTGTCATCTGTAGAACTGTCGTCTGTAGAACTGTCATCTGTAGAACTGTCGTCTGTAGAACTGTCGTCTGTAGAATTGTCCTCTGTAGAACTGTCGTCTGTAGAACTGTCGTCTGTAGAACTGTCATCTTTAGAACTGTCCTCTGTAGAAAGCTCCTCTGTAGAACTTTCTTCTGTAGAACTGTCGTCTGTAGAATGGTCCTCTTTAGAGCTGTCGTCTGTAAAACTGTCGTCTGTAGAATGGTCATCTGTAGAACTGTCTTCTGTAGAACTGTCGTCTATAGAACTGTCGTCTGTAGAATGGTCATCTGTAGAACTGTCGTCTGTAGAACTGTCCTCTGTAGAACTGTCTTCTGAAGAACTGTCGTCTGTAGAACTGTCGTCCATAGAATGGTCGTCTGTGGAACTGTCGTCTGTAGAATGGTCATCTGTAGAACTGTCCTCTGTAGAACTGTCGTCTGTAGAATGGTCGTCTGTTGAACTGTCGTCTGTAGAACTGTCGTCCATAGAATGGTCATCTGTACAACTGTCGTCTGTAGAATGGTCATCTGTAGAACTGTCCTCTGTAGAACTGTCGTCTGTAGAATGGTCGTCTGTTGAACTGTCGTCTGTAGAACTGTCGTCCATAGAATGGTCGTCTGTGGAACTGTCGTCTGTAGAATGGTCCTCTGTAGAACTGTCGTCCATAGAACTGTCGTCTGTAGAACTGTCATCTGTAGAACTGTCGTCTGTAGAACTGTCCTCTGTAGAACTGTCTTCTGAAGAACTGTCGTCTGTAGAACTGTCGTCCATAGAATGGTCGTCTGTGGAACTGTCGTCTGTAGAATGGTCATCTGTAGAACTGTCCTCTGTAGAACTGTCGTCTGTAGAATGGTCGTCTGTTGAACTGTCGTCTGTAGAACTGTCGTCCATAGAATGGTCATCTGTACAAATGTCGTCTGTAGAATGGTCATCTGTAGAACTGTCCTCTGTAGAACTGTCGTCTGTAGAATGGTCGTCTGTTGAACTGTCGTCTGTAGAACTGTCGTCCATAGAATGGTCGTCTGTGGAACTGTCGTCTGTAGAATGGTCCTCTGTAGAACTGTCGTCCATAGAACTGTCGTCTGTAGAATGGTCATCTGTAGAACTGTCCTCTGAAGAATGGTCATCTGTAGAACTGTCCTCTGTAGAATGTTCCTCTGTAGAACTGTCGTCTGTAGAATGGTCCTCTGTAGAACTGTCCTCTGTAGAACTGTCGTCCATAGAAATGTCATCTGTAGAACTGTCGTCTGTAGAACTGTCATCTGTAGAACTGTCGTCTGTAGAACTGTCGTCTGTAGAATTGTCCTTTGTAGAACTGTCGTCTGTAGAACTGTCATCTGTGGAACTGTCATCTGTAGAACTGTCCTCTGTAGAAGGGTCCTCTGTAGAACTTTCCTCTGTAGAACTGTCGTCTGTAGAATGGTCCTCTTTAGAACTGTCGTCTGTAAAACTGTCGTCTGTAGAATGGTCATCTGTAGAACTGTCTTCTGTAGAACTATCGTCTATAGAACTGTCCTCTGTAGAATGGTCATCTGTAGAACTGTCGTCTGTAGAACTGTCCTCTGTAGAACTGTCTTCTGTAGAACTGTCATCTGTACAATTGTCGTCTGTAGAATGGTCATCTGTAGAACTGTCGTCTGTAGAATGGTCGTCTGTTGAACTGTCGTCTGTAGAATGGTCCTCTGTAGAACTGTCGTCTGTAGAACTGTCGTCCATAGAATGGTCGTCTGTAGAACTGTCGTCTGTAGAATGGTCCTCTGTAGAACTGTCGTCTGTAGAATGGTCCTCTGTAGAACTGTCGTCCATAGAACTGTCGTCTCTACAACTGTCCTCTGTAGAACTGTCGTCTGTAGAACTGTCGTCTGTAGAACTGTCCTCTGTAGAACTGTCTTCTGTAGAACTGTCATCTGTAGAACTGTCGTCTGTAGAATGGTCATCTGTAGAACTGTCATCTGTAGAACTGTCGTCTGTAGAATGGTCCTCTGTTGAACTGTCGTCTGTAGAATGGTCCTCTTTAGAACTGTCATCTGTAGAACTGTCGTCTGTAGAATGGTCATCTGTAGAACTGTCCTCTGAAGAATGGTCATCTGTAGAACTGTCCTCTGTAGAATGGTCCTCTGTAGAACTGTCCTCTGTAGAACTGTCGTCTGTAGAATGGTCCTCTGTAGAACTGTCGTCTGTAGAACTGTCGTCTGTAGAACTGTTTTCTGTAGAATGGTCATCTGTAGAACTGTCGTCTGTAGAACTATCCTCTGTAGAACTGTCATCTGTAGAACTGTCATCTGTAGAACTGTCCTCTGTAGAAGGGTCCTCTGTAGAACTTTCCTCTGTAGAACTGTCGTCTGTAGAATGGTCCTCTTTAGAACTGTCGTCTGTAAAACTGTCGTCTGTAGAATGGTCATCTGTAGAACTGTCTTCTGTAGAACTGTCGTCTATAGAACTGTCGTCTGTAGAATGGTCATCTGTAGAACTGTCGTCTGTAGAACTGTCCTCTGTAGAACTGTCTTTTGTAGAACTGTCATCTGTACAATTGTCGTCTGTAGAATGGTCATCTGTAGAACTGTCCTCTGTAGAACTGTCGTCTGTAGAATGGTCGTCTGTTGAACTGTCGTCTGTAGAATGGTCCTCTGTAGAACTGTCGTCTGTAGAACTGTCGTCCATAGAATGGTCGTCTGTAGAACTGTCGTCTGTAGAATGGTCCTCTGTAGAACTGTCGTCTGTAGAATGGTCCTCTGTAGAACTGTCGTCCATAGAACTGTCGTCTCTACAACTGTCCTCTGTAGAACTGTCGTCTGTAGAACTGTCGTCTGTAAAACAGTCCTCTGTAGAACTGTCTTCTGTCGAACTGTCATCTGTAGAACTGTCGTCTGTAGAATGGTCATCTGTAGAACTGTCATCTGTAGAACTGTCGTCTGTAGAATGGTCCTCTGTTGAACTGTCGTCTGTAGAATGGTCCTCTGTAGAACTGTCATCTGTAGAACTGTCGTCTGTAGAATGGTCATCTTTAGAACTGTCCTCTGAAGAATGGTCATCTGTAGAACTGTCCTCTGTAGAATGGTCCTCTGTAGAACTGTCCTCTGTAGAACTGTCGTCTGTAGAATGGTCCTCTGTAGAACTGTCGTCTGTAGAACTGTCGTCTGTAGAATGGTCATCTGTAGAACATTCGTCTGGAGAACTATCCTCTGTAGAACTGTCTTCTGTAAAACTGTCATCTGTAGAACTGTCGTCTGTAGAATGGTCGTCTGTACAACTGTCGTCTGTAGAACTGTCGTCTGTAGAAGGGTCCTCTGTATAACTGTCGTCTGTAGAACTGTCGTCTGTAGAAGGGTCTTCTGTAGAACTGTCATCTGTAGAACTGTCGTCTGTAGAATGGTCGTCTGTAGAACTGTCGTCTGTAGAACTGTCGTCTGTAGAAGGGTCCTCTGTATAACTGTCGTCTGTAGAACCTTCATCTGTAGAACTGTCGTCTATAGAATGGTCGTCTGTAGAACTGTCCTCTGTAGAACTGTCGTCTGTAGACGGGTCCTCTGTAGAACTGTCGTCTGTAGAACTGTCGTCTGTAGAACTGTCATCTGTAGAACGGTCCTCTGTAGAACTGTCGTCTGTAAAACTGTCCTCTGTAGAACTGTCCTCTGTAGAACTGTCGTCTGTAGAATGGTCCTCTGTAGAACTGTCGTCTGTAGAACTGTTGTCTGTAGAACTGTCGTCTGTAGAAGGGTCCTCTGTATAACTGTCGTCTGTAGAACTGTCCTCTGTAGAAGGGTCATCTGTAGAACTGTCTTCTGTAGAACTGTCGTCTATAGAACTGTCGTCTGTAGAACTGTCCTCTGTAGAACTGTCTTCTGTAGAACTGTCATCTGTAGAACTGTCGTCTGTAGAATGGTCATCTGTAGAACTGTCCTCTGTAGAACTGTCGTCTGTAAAATGGTCCTCTGTAGAACTGTCGTCTGTAGAATGGTCCTCTGTAGAACTGTCGTCCATAGAACTGTCGTCTGTAGAATGGTCCTCTGTAGAACTGTCGTCTGTAGAGCTGTCCTTTTTAGAACTGTCGTCTGTAGAATAGTCATCTGTAGAACGGTCCTCTGTAGAACTGTCGTCTGTAAAACTGTCCTCTGTAGAACTGTCCTCTGTAGAACTGTCGTCTGTAGAATGGTCCTCTGTAGAACTGTCGTCTGTAGAACTGTCATCTGTACAACTGTCGTCTGTAGAATGGTCATCTGTAGAACTGTCCTCTGTAGAACTGTCGTCTGTAGAATGGTCGTCTGTTGAATTGTCGTCTGTAGAACTGTCGTCCATAGAATGGTCGTCTGTAGAACTGTCGTCTGTAGAATGGTCCTCTGTAGAACTGTCGTCCATAGAACTGTCGTCTGTAGAATGGTCATCTGTAGAACTGTCCTCTGAAGAATGGTCATCTGTAGAACTGTCCTCTGTAGAATGTTCCTCTGTAGAACTGTCGTCTGTAGAATGGTCCTCTGTAGAACTGTCGTCTGTAGAATGGTCCTCTGTAGAACTGTCGTCCATAGAACTGTCGTCTCTACAACTGTCCTCTGTAGAACTGTCGTCTGTAGAACTGTCGTCTGTAGAACTGTCCTCTGTAGAACTGTCTTCTGTAGAACTGTCATCTGTAGAACTGTCGTCTGTAGAATGGTCATCTGTAGATCTGTCATCTGTAGAACTGTCGTCTGTAGAATGGTCATCTGTAGAACTGTCCTCTGAAGAATGGTCATCTGTAGAACTGTCCTCTGTAGAATGGTCCTCTTTAGAACTGTCCTCTGTAGAACTGTCGTCTGTAGAATGGTCCTCTGTAGAACTGTCGTTTGTAGAACTGTCTTCTGTAGAATGGTCATCTGTAGAACTGTCTTCTGTAGAACTGTCATCTGTAGAACTGTCGTCTGTAGAGCTATCTTCTGTAGAACTATCTTCTGTAGAACTGTCATCTGTAGAACTGTCGTCTGTAGAATGGTCGTCTGTAGAACTGTCGTCTGTAGAATGGTCGTCTGTAGAACTGTCGTCTGTAGAACTGTCTTCTGTAGAATGGTCATCTATAGAACTGTCGTCTGTAGAACTATCCTCTGTAGAACTGTCCTCTGTAGAACTGTCGTCTGTAGAATGGTCCTCTGTAGAACTGTCGTCTGTAGAACTGTCGTCTGTAGAACTGTCTTCTGTAGAACTGTCATCTGTAGAACTGTCGTCTGTAGAACTATCCTCTGTAGAACTGTCTTCTGTAGAACTGTCATCTGTAGAACTGTCGTCTGTAGAATGGTCGTCTGTAGAACTGTCGTCTGTAGAACTGTCGTCTGTAGAAGGGTCTTCTGTAGAACTGTCATCTGTAGAACTGTCGTCTGTAGAATGGTCGTCTGTAGAACTGTCGTCTGTAGAACTGTCGTCTGTAGAAGGGTCCTCTGTATAACTGTCGTCTGTAGAACTGTCGTCTGTAGAAGGGTCTTCTGTAGAACTGTCATCTGTAGAACTGTCGTCTGTAGAACTATCCTCTGTAGAACTGTCTTCTGTAGAACTGTCATCTGTAGAACTGTCGTCTGTAGAATGGTCGTCTGTAGAACTGTCCTCTGTAGAACTGTCTTCTGTAGAACTGTCATCTGTAGAACTGTCGTCTGTAGAACTATCCTCTGTAGAACTGTCTTCTGTAGAACTGTCATCTGTAGAACTGTCGTCTGTAGAATGGTCGTCTGTAGAACTGTCCTCTGTAGAACTGTCGTCTGTAGACGGGTCCTCTGTAGAACTGTCGTCTGTAGAACTGTCGTCTGTAGAACTGTCATCTGTAGAACGGTCCTCTGTAGAACTGTCGTCTGCAGAACTGTCGTCTGTAGAATGGTCCTCTGTAGAACTGTCGTCTGTAGAACTGTTGTCTGTAGAACTGTCGTCTGTAGAAGGGTCCTCTGTATAACTGTCGTCTGTAGAACTGTCGTCTGTAGAAGGGTCCTCTGTAGAACTGTCATCTGTAGAACTGTCGTCTGTAGAACTATCCTCTGTAGAACTGTCTTCTGTAGAACTGTCATCTGTAGAACTGTCGTCTGTAGAATGGTCGTCTGTAGAACTGTCGTCTGTAGAACTGTCATCTGTAGAACTGTCGTCTGTAGAATGGTCATCTGTAGATCTGTCGTCTGTAGAACTGTCCTCTGTAGAACTCTCTTCTGTAGAACTGTCCTCTGTAGAACTGTCCTCTGTAGAACTGTCGTCTGTAGAATGGTCCTCTGTAGAACTGTCTTCTGTATAACTGTCCTCTGTAGAACTGTCTTCTGTAGAACTGTCATCTGTAGAACTGTCGTCTGTAGAATGGTCATCTGTAGAACTGTCTTCTGTAGAACTGTCGTCTGTAGAAATGTCATCTGTAGAATGGTCCTCTGTAGAACTGTCTTCTGTAGAACTGTCGTCTATAGAACTGTCGTCTGTAGAATGGTCATCTGTAGAACTGTCCTCTGTAGAACTGTCTTCTGTAGAACTGTCATCTGTAGAACTGTCGTCTGTAGAAGTGTCGTCTTTAGAATGGTCCTCTGTAGAACTGTCTCCTGTAGAACTATCGTCTGTAGAACTGTCGTCTGTAGAATGGTCCTCTGTAGAACTGTCTTCTGTAGAACTGTCCTCTGTAGAACTGTCTTCTGTAGAACTGTCATCTGTAGAACTGTCGTCTGTAGAATGGTCATCTGTAGAACTGTCTTCTGTAGAACTGTCATCTGTAGAACTGTCGTCTGTAGAATGGTCCTCTGTAGAACTGTCTTCTGTAGAACTGTCGTCTATAGAACTGTCGTCTGTAGAATGGTCATCTGTAGAACTGTCGTCTGTAGAACTGTCTTCTGTAGAATGGTCCCCTGTAGAACTGTCTTCTGTAGAACTGTCGTCTGTAGAACTGTCATCTGTAGAACTGTCGTCTGTAGAATGGTCATCTGTAGAACTGTCTTCTGTAGAACTGTCGTCTGTAGAACTGTCGTCTGTAGAATGGTCCTCTGTAGAACTGTCTTCTGTAGAATTGTCGTTTATAGAACTGTCGTCTGTAGAATGGTCATCTGTAGAACTGTCGTCTGTAGAACTGTCCTCTGTAGAACTGTCTTCTGTAGAATGGTCGTCTGTAGAACTGTCTTCTGTAGAACTGTCATCTGTAGAACTGTCGTCTGTAAAATGGTCATCTGTAGAACTGTCGTCTGTAGAACTGTCCTCTGTAGAACTGTCTTCTGTAGAACTTTCTTCTGTAGAACTGTCATCTGTAGAATGGTCCTCTGTAGAACTGCATTCTGTAGAATTGTCATCTGTAGAACTGTCGTCTGTAAAACTGTCCTCTGTAGAACTGTCCTCTGTAGAACTGTCGTCTGTAGAATGGTCCTCTGTAGGACTGTCGTCTGTAGAACTGTTGTCTGTAGAACTGTCGTCTGTAGAAGGGTCCTCTGTATAACTGTCCTCTGTAGACTTGTCTTCTGTAAAACTGTCCTTTGTAGAACTGTCATCTGTAGAATGGTCGTCTGTAGAACTGTTTTCTGTAGAACTGTCATCTGTAGAACCTTCGTCTGTAGAACTGTCCTCTGTAGACTTGTGTTCTGTAAAACTGTCCTCTGTAGAACTGTCCTCTGTAGAACTGTCTTCTGTAGAATGGTCCCCTGTAGAACTGTCTTCTGTAGAACTGTCGTCTGTAGAACTGTCATCTGTAGAACTGTCGTCTGTAGAATGGTCATCTGTAGAACTGTCTTCTGTAGAACTGTCGTCTGTAGAACTGTCGTCTGTAGAATGGTCCTCTGTAGAACTGTCGTCTGTAGAACTGTCCTCTGTAGAACTGTCGTCTGTAGACGGGTCCTCTGTAGAACTGTCGTCTGTAGAACTGTCGTCTGTAGAACTGTCGTCTGTAGAACTGTCATCTGTAGAACGGTCCTCTGTAGAACTGTCGTCTGCAGAACTGTCCTCTGTAGAACTGTCTTCTGTAGATCTGTCGTCTGTAGAAGGGTCCTCTGTAGAACTGTCTTCTGTAGAACTGTCGTCTATAGAACTGTCGTCTGTAGAATGGTCATCTGTAGAATGGTCATCTGTAGAACTGTCGTCTGTAGAACTATCCTCTGTAGAACTGTCTTCTGTAAAACTGTCATCTGTAGAACTGTCGTCTGTAGAATGGTCGTCTGTAGAACTGTCGTCTGTAGAACTGTCGTCTGTAGAAGGGTCCTCTGTATAACTGTCGTCTGTAGAACTGTCGTCTGTAGAAGGGTCCTCTGTAGAACTGTCATCTGTAGAACTGTCGTCTGTAGAACTATCCTCTGTAGAACTGTCTTCTGTAGAACTGTCATCTGTAGAACTGTCGTCTGTAGAATGGTCGTCTGTAGAAGGGTCCTCTGTATAACTGTCGTCTGTAGAACTGTCGTCTGTAGAACTGTCATCTGTAGAACTGTCGTCTGTAGAATGGTCATCTGTAGATCTGTCGTCTGTAGAACTGTCCTCTGTAGAACTCTCTTCTGTAGAACTGTCCTCTGTAGAACTGTCCTCTGTAGAACTGTCGTCTGTAGAATGGTCCTCTGTAGAACTGTCTTCTGTATAACTGTCCTCTGTAGAACTGTCTTCTGTAGAACTGTCATCTGTAGAACTATCGTCTGTAGAACTGTCGTCTGTAAAATGGTCCTCTGTAGAACTGTCCTCTGTAGAACTGTCTTCTGTAGAACTGTCATCTGTAGAACTGTCGTCTGTAGAATGGTCATCTGTAGAACTGTCTTCTGTAGAACTGTCGTCTGTAGAAATGTCATCTGTAGAATGGTCCTCTGTAGAACTGTCTTCTGTAGAACTGTCGTCTATAGAACTGTCGTCTGTAGAATGGTCATCTGTAGAACTGTCGTCTGTAGAACTGTCCTCTGTAGAACTGTCTTCTGTAGAATGGTCCCCTGTAGAACTGTCTTCTGTAGAACTGTCGTCTGTAGAACTGTCATCTGTAGAACTGTCGTCTGTAGAATGGTCATCTGTAGAACTGTCTTCTGTAGAACTGTCGTCTGTAGAACTGTCGTCTGTAGAATGGTCCTCTGTAGAACTGTCTTCTGTAGAATTGTCGTCTATAGAACTGTCGTCTGTAGAATGGTCATCTGTAGAACTGTCGTCTGTAGAACTGTCCTCTGTAGAACTGTCTTCTGTAGAATGTTTGTCTGTAGAACTGTTTTCTGTAGAACTGTCATCTGTAGAACTGTCGTCTGTAAAATGGTCATCTGTAGAACTGTCGTCTGTAGAACTGTCCTCTGTAGAACTGTCTTCTGTAGAACTGTCTTCTGTAGAACTGTCATCTGTAGAATGGTCCTCTGTAGAACTGCATTCTGTAGAATTGTCATCTGTAGAACTGTCGTCTGTAGAACTGTCATCTGTTGAACTGTCGTCTGTAGAATGGTCATCTGTAGAACTTTCGTCTGTAGAACTGTCCTCTGTAGAACTGTCTTCTGTAGAACTGTCATCTGTAGAACTATCGTCTGTAGAACTGTCGTCTGTAAAATGGTCCTCTGTAGAACTGTCTTCTGTATAACTGTCCTCTGTAGAACTGTCTTCTGTAGAACTGTCATCTGTAGAACTGTCGTCTGTAGAATGGTCATCTGTAGAACTGTCTTCTGTAGAACTGTCGTCTGTAGAAATGTCATCTGTAGAATGGTCCTCTGTAGAACTGTCTTCTGTAGAACTGTCGTCTATAGAACTGTCGTCTGTAGAATGGTCATCTGTAGAACTGTCGTCTGTAGAACTGTCCTCTGTAGAACTGTCTTCTGTAGAATGGTCCCCTGTAGAACTGTCTTCT
Source organism: Oryzias latipes (assembly GCF_053564925.1). Classification (NCBI taxonomy): domain Eukaryota; kingdom Metazoa; phylum Chordata; class Actinopteri; order Beloniformes; family Adrianichthyidae; genus Oryzias; species Oryzias latipes. Next base: position 596,099 of record NC_136248.1, read on the forward strand.
GTAGAACTGTCGTCTGTAGAACTGTCATCTGTAGAACTGTCGTCTGTAGAATGGTCATCTGTAGAACTGTCTTCTGTAGAACTGTCGTCTGTAGAACTGTCGTCTGTAGAATGGTCCTCTTTAGAACTGTCGTCTGTAAAACTGTCGTCTGTAGAATGGTCATCTGTAGAACTGTCTTCTGTAGAACTATCGTCTATAGAACTGTCCTCTGTAGAATGGTCATCTGTAGAACTGTCGTCTGTACAACTGTCCTCTGTAGAACTGTCTTCTGTAGAACTGTCATCTGTACAATTGTCGTCTGTAGAATGGTCATCTGTAGAACTGTCCTCTGTAGAACTGTCGTCTGTAGAATGGTCGTCTGTTGAACTGTCGTCTGTAGAATGGTCCTCTGTAGAACTGTCGTCTGTAGAATGGTCCTCTGTAGAACTGTCGTCCATAGAACTGTCGTCTCTACAACTGTCCTCTGTAGAACTGTCGTCTGTAGAACTGTCGTCTGTAGAACTGTCCTCTGTAGAACTGTCTTCTGTAGAACTGTCATCTGTAGAACTGTCGTCTGTAGAATGGTCGTCTGTAGAACTGTCGTCTGTAGAATGGTCCGCTGTAGAACTGTCGTCTGTAGAATGGTCCTCTGTAGAACTGTCGTCCATAGAACTGTCGTCTCTACAACTGTCCTCTGTAGAACTGTCGTCTGTAGAACTGTCCTCTGTAGAACTGTCTTCTGTAGAACTGTCATCTGTAGAACTGTCGTCTGTAGAATGGTCATCTGTAGAACTGTCATCTGTAGAACTGTCGTCTGTAGAATGGTCCTCTGTTGAACTGTCGTCTGTAGAATGGTCCTCTTTAGAACTGTCATCTGTAGAACTGTCGTCTGTAGAATGGTCATCTGTAGAACTGTCCTCTGTAGAACTGTCGTCTGTAGACGGGTCCTCTGTAGAACTGTCGTCTGTAGAACTGTCGTCTGTAGAACTGTCATCTGTAGAACGGTCCTCTGTAGAACTGTCGTCTGCAGAACTGTCCTCTGTAGAACTGTCTTCTGTAGATCTGTCGTCTGTAGAAGGGTCCTCTGTAGAACTGTCTTCTGTAGAACTGTCGTCTATAGAACTGTCGTCTGTAGAATGGTCATCTGTAGAACTGTCGTCTGTAGAACTATCCTCTGTAGAACTGTCTTCTGTAAAACTGTCATCTGTAGAACTGTCGTCTGTAGAATGGTCGTCTGTAGAACTGTCGTCTGTAGAACTGTCGTCTGTAGAAGGGTCCTCTGTATAACTGTCGTCTGTAGAACTGTTGTCTGTAGAAGGGTCCTCTGCAGAACTGTCATCTGTAGAACTGTCGTCTGTAGAACTATCCTCTGTAGAACTGTCTTCTGTAGAACTGTCATCTGTAGAACTGTCGTCTGTAGAATGGTCGTCTGTAGAACTGTCGTCTGTAGAAGGGTCCTCTGTATAACTGTCGTCTGTAGAACTGTCGTCTGTAGAACTGTCATCTGTAGAACTGTCGTCTGTAGAATGGTCATCTGTAGATCTGTCGTCTGTAGAACTGTCCTCTGTAGAACTCTCTTCTGTAGAACTGTCCTCTGTAGAACTGTCCTCTGTAGAACTGTCGTCTGTAGAATGGTCCTCTGTAGAACTGTCTTCTGTATAACTGTCCTCTGTAGAACTGTCTTCTGTAGAACTGTCATCTGTAGAACTATCGTCTGTAGAACTGTCGTCTGTAAAATGGTCCTCTGTAGAACTGTCCTCTGTAGAACTGTCTTCTGTAGAACTGTCATCTGTAGAACTGTCGTCTGTAGAATGGTCATCTGTAGAACTGTCTTCTGTAGAACTGTCGTCTGTAGAAATGTCATCTGTAGAATGGTCCTCTGTAGAACTGTCTTCTGTAGAACTGTCGTCTATAGAACTGTCGTCTGTAGAATGGTCATCTGTAGAACTGTCGTCTGTAGAACTGTCCTCTGTAGAACTGTCTTCTGTAGAATGGTCCCCTGTAGAACTGTCTTCTGTAGAACTGTCGTCTGTAGAACTGTCATCTGTAGAACTGTCGTCTGTAGAATGGTCATCTGTAGAACTGTCTTCTGTAGAACTGTCGTCTGTAGAACTGTCGTCTGTAGAATGGTCCTCTGTAGAACTGTCTTCTGTAGAATTGTCGTCTATAGAACTGTCGTCTGTAGAATGGTCATCTGTAGAACTGTCGTCTGTAGAACTGTCCTCTGTAGAACTGTCTTCTGTAGAATGGTCGTCTGTAGAACTGTTTTCTGTAGAACTGTCATCTGTAGAACTGTCGTCTGTAAAATGGTCATCTGTAGAACTGTCGTCTGTAGAACTGTCCTCTGTAGAACTGTCTTCTGTAGAACTGTCTTCTGTAGAACTGTCATCTGTAGAATGGTCCTCTGTAGAACTGCATTCTGTAGAATTGTCATCTGTAGAACTGTCGTCTGTAGAACTGTCATCTGTTGAACTGTCGTCTGTAGAATGGTCATCTGTAGAACTTTCGTCTGTAGAACTGTCCTCTGTAGAACTGTCTTCTGTAGAACTGTCATCTGTAGAACTATCGTCTGTAGAACTGTCGTCTGTAAAATGGTCCTCTGTAGAACTGTCTTCTGTATAACTGTCCTCTGTAGAACTGTCTTCTGTAGAACTGTCATCTGTAGAACTGTCGTCTGTAGAATGGTCATCTGTAGAACTGTCTTCTGTAGAACTGTCGTCTGTAGAAATGTCATCTGTAGAATGGTCCTCTGTAGAACTGTCTTCTGTAGAACTGTCGTCTATAGAACTGTCGTCTGTAGAATGGTCATCTGTAGAACTGTCGTCTGTAGAACTGTCCTCTGTAGAACTGTCTTCTGTAGAATGGTCCCCTGTAGAACTGTCTTCTGTAGAACTGTCGTCTGTAGAACTGTCATCTGTAGAACTGTCGTCTGTAGAATGGTCATCTGTAGAACTGTCTTCTGTAGAACTGTCGTCTGTAGAACTGTCGTCTGTAGAATGGTCCTCTTTAGAACTGTCGTCTGTAAAACTGTCGTCTGTAGAATGGTCATCTGTAGAACTGTCTTCTGTAGAACTATCGTCTATAGAACTGTCCTCTGTAGAATGGTCATCTGTAGAACTGTCGTCTGTACAACTGTCCTCTGTAGAACTGTCTTCTGTAGAACTGTCATCTGTACAATTGTCGTCTGTAGAATGGTCATCTGTAGAACTGTCCTCTGTAGAACTGTCGTCTGTAGAATGGTCGTCTGTTGAACTGTCGTCTGTAGAATGGTCCTCTGTAGAACTGTCGTCTGTAGAATGGTCCTCTGTAGAACTGTCGTCCATAGAACTGTCGTCTCTACAACTGTCCTCTGTAGAACTGTCGTCTGTAGAACTGTCGTCTGTAGAACTGTCCTCTGTAGAACTGTCTTCTGTAGAACTGTCATCTGTAGAACTGTCGTCTGTAGAATGGTCGTCTGTAGAACTGTCGTCTGTAGAATGGTCCGCTGTAGAACTGTCGTCTGTAGAATGGTCCTCTGTAGAACTGTCGTCCATAGAACTGTCGTCTCTACAACTGTCCTCTGTAGAACTGTCGTCTGTAGAACTGTCGTCTGTAGAACTGTCCTCTGTAGAACTGTCTTCTGTAGAACTGTCATCTGTAGAACTGTCGTCTGTAGAATGGTCATCTGTAGAACTGTCATCTGTAGAACTGTCGTCTGTAGAATGGTCCTCTGTTGAACTGTCGTCTGTAGAATGGTCCTCTTTAGAACTGTCATCTGTAGAACTGTCGTCTGTAGAATGGTCATCTGTAGAACTGTCCTCTGAAGAATGGTCATCTGTAGAACTGTCCTCTGTAGAATGGTCCTCTGTAGAACTGTCCTCTGTAGAACTGTCGTCTGTAGAATGGTCCTCTGTAGAACTGTCGTCTGTAGAACTGTCGTCTGT